>NC_081419.1:85485628-86172177 GCF_949786415.1 Peromyscus eremicus
TTGAATCTACTTTAATCCAAATAAACCAACTATAAATCTTACATATTTTACATTAGTATGGATTTTGGTTTATTGATACAAATTTAAAGTTAATTTTGTTATACTGTATGTGTATTTCTACTCTTGTTTAGGGTATTAAGTTTATGCAACTCATTTAAAAATGTAATATATAATTAAGAAATACAGATTAATGGTCATTTATAATAGTAAACTTATAGTCATGTTAGATGTATTTTCAAGGTCATACAGAGATATATTTCAGATAGACAGGCAGTTTTCAAACATTTCAAAGACCTTTAGAATATGGCATTTAAAATGTCTTAATAACTTAGAATTTTCTCCACAATGAGATATGTCTGCTCCTGGTAACACCAATTATTTCAAAGAGGACGATTGGCATCAAAGAAACTCCATATAGAGTTTGTTTTCTTTATGACGAAAGCTAACTATATGGACAAAGAAACTGCCCTTGTCTTGACTGCTGACAGTATGCTGTCCAAATCGGACAAGTAAGACAAAAAGAATGTGACTGCAGAACTTTGTCAAGACAAAGTAGGACAGTCCTTAAAAATTCCTGCTTCACAGATAAGTCTGTCAGATATTCTAGGCCTGTAGGCCAAAAATGGATACCCCAACATTGAAGAGGAACTTTAGGTGACTGTCCAGGAAGCTTGAGGCCTCCGTCATTAGATAACATTTCACCCTTTTGGGGTCTTTGATGGAGTTGAAGACTAAATAGTTATAACTTTAGTTTTCTTTAGTTATAAAAGAAAGTAAATTAGATACAAAACTTTAGACTACCAAGATAAGATAGATATTAAGTATTTTCTCTAATTTTGTCAAATAAAAATGGATTAGATAGTGTTATTGTAATTCTTACTTAATAACTATTTTTGTTTTATATAATCTTACTATGTTAAAGTCAAAACCTTCTTTTTTAATTAGACAAAAAGTAGGAAATGCTGTGGAATAATCCTCTTAATATACTGTAAAGATTGTTCACTCTAATTGGTTTAATAAAATGCTGGTTGGCCAGTAGCCAGGCAAGAAGTATAGGAAGGGTAACCAAACTAAGAATGATGGGAAGAGAAGAGCAGAGTCAGGAGTTACCAGCCAGATGCAGACAAAACAAAATGAGAATGCAGTATTAAGATACCAAGCTACATAGGTAGACATAGACAAGAATTATTGGTTAGTTTAAGTATAAGAGGTAATTAGTAATAAGCCTGAGCTACTGGCCAAGCATTTATAATTAATATAAGCCTCTATGTGGTAATTTGGGAAGCAGCTGCCAGATATTTGGGAGTTGCTGGCAGGACAGAACTTCTACTTAAAGTGCCCCAGATATAATGATACATGAGGTGAAAGCAGTTTTGCTTTTGCCTGCTCACCTTCACATCTTGTTCATGTGAGTCCCTATCCTTGTTGCTACTACCAGTGCTGCCATGCTTTACTGACATTACACTCTAGCTTTTTCTGGATCCAGGATGTACTGAAGACCAGCAGCTCTCTAGCAGTCCTCCAGGTCTTCAGCATCATAGAGGGACTGCTAGGGCTTCCAGGCATGTAGACTGAGAGCTACCAGGTTCTCAGCCTCTCCAGTGCTGGCAGCCACTGTTAGAATATCAAACCAATATCATGTAACTCAATTTAATAAATCTTTCTAAAATACGTAATGTTTCATTGTGATGTTTTTATATATTTCATTTTGATTAATTATCTTCTCCCTGCTTTCTCCTCAGCTGCATGTCTTATTTCCCTGTTGTACTCTTTTGCCCTCACACCTTGTTTACTCATCATCCATTTTTTTTCTACCTTATTCCTCACTTGCTACTTTAAATCGTTTTTCTTTTATTGTAATGTGGTGTAATATTCAATAGTTAGATGCTAGGATCTATAAACAAGAGAGTGTATAACAATTGCCTTTCTGAGCCTGTGTTACCCAAATATGATTTCAAGTTTCAGCCATTTTTCCCCTGAAATTTTTATTTTCCTTAATGCTTGAATAAAATCTCATTGCTCATAAGTATATTTTTCATAATCCAATTATTTGTTTATGGACATCTATGATAATTACATTTACTTTCTGTTGTGAAAACAGCAGTTATAAACAGAGATGTACAACTAGCTTCTAGAAAGGTATGGAGTCCCATAAATATAGAAGTAATATTAGTGAGATACTTCTGGAAAGCCTCCACACATAATTCCAAAATAGATGCACTTGTTTATACTCCAACTAACAGTGGAAATTTTCTTATTTTTCTCATCCTTGCCAGAATTTTTTCCATTTATTTCATGGTGATCACCAGTCTAATTCGAGGATGAGAGAGAATCACAGAGCAGTTTATATTTTTTAATTAAACTAAAATTGTGACATTTCCCACCTCTCCTTCCCCATTCCACTCTCACTTCTTAGTGGCCTCTTTTCCTTATTCACACACACACACACACACACACACACACACACACACACACTCACACACACACTCCACATAAGTATATAAATGCAACCAGCTGAGTCTTTTTAGGATTAATTATATGTATATGTTTTCAGGGCTGACCACTTAGTGTTAAATAGTTAGAGGACTCATCTCTAGGGAAGACTAATTCTCTCTTTCTTGACAGTAGTTAATTGCCTATAGCTTTTGTCTAGGGGTAGGGAGGGCCTTGAGATATTTCTCCCCTCCATGTTAGCAGGTCTATTGGTGTTGTCATTGTTCAGGTCTTATTTAAACAGTAATTGTTAAGATTTGTGGGTGTAACTTTCCTGTGAGCTCACATAGCTACAAATTTTTCTCTTCTCTGGGACCTGGATTGAATTCATGTGTTTGTCTATGTCCTTTTTTGGACACTGATCATTTTTTGTTTGCTTGTTTGATTTTTCATTTAATTTATTTATTTTACATCCCAACTTCTTTTTCTCCTCTCTCCTCTCCTCTCATTCTGCCCCCCATCCACTCTTCCTCTGTTTCTGTTCAGAAAGGGGCAGGCCCCCCATGGGTATCAAGTTGAGGAAAGAGTAAACACCTTTTGTATTAAGGCTGGACAAGGCAATCTGATATGAGGAATAGGTTCCCAAGAGCCAAAGAGTTGGGGACAGCCCTTGCTGCCATTGTTAGGAGTCCCACAAGAAGTATATCAAGCTATACAGCTGTAGCATATATGTAGACAGCCTAGGTCAGTCATATGCAAGCTCCTTGGTGTGCTGGTTAAGACTCTATGAGTTCCTATGAGCCAGGTTAATTGTTTCTGTGGGTTTTATTGTGATGTTCTTGAGTCCATTGCCTCCTAGAATCCTTCTGCCCTCTCTTCAGCAGGATTCCAGAGCTGGGGCTAATGCGCATCTGTTTCCATGTTACTGGATGAAGGCTCTCTGATAACAATTGGAGTAGTCACCAATCTATGAGTATAGCAGAATATCATTAGGTATCATTACACAGACATTTTTTTCACTCTTACCAGTTAACTTTTGAAATCATCATTTGGAATTTTACCAGTTTTGACTTTGAGTTCAGTCATGAGGAATCATGATAATTTCCACGATACCTTCCTCTTTTATGATTCAAGCATTTTTGGATTATTTGCAAATATATTGGTTTTGATATATATTATGGATTTTTTTCAGGGAAGGTTTTCTTATTGAACAGCCTACAGTTGAGATTCATTCTCGAGAGTTGCTCACTGCAGAAGAAATTGCTACAGCAGCAGCAACATCAGACCCTAAGAGGTAAAGATTTACATTAGAGATTACACTTATGAAGTAGCCATAATACCAAAAATGACAAAAGTGCTGTAGACTATGCTATGGAGGTCAAAGTGATTTAGTGTAACAATGGGCATAGTAACTGAATGAGATAAAGGAGGGGGCAGGAAAATAGGAACAAAAGAGAAGAGAGCTGAAGTAGATGAAAAGTGGAAGAAAAACTGCAGTGGAGAGGAAAGTTATAGAGGGAGCAAGAATCATGAGATTGAAAAATTAAATGAAAACAAAAGGAATGCTTATAAATGAAAACCATTATTAGATAAATATAATAAAGGTGTTTAAAATATAAATAAAATGACCACAAATAGAAAAAGTGTAATAAGCTAGAGAATGTATAAAGGATAATAACAAATAAAATTCAATATTTAAAACTCTAACTGAGCAAGTAAAAGACTTGTATGATTAAAAAAAAACATCAAGTCTTCAAAGAAAGAAATTGAAGAAGATATCAGAAGATGGAAATATCTTCCATGCTCACATATCAATACAATTAACATAGTAAAAATGACCATCCTATCAAAAGCAATCTACAGATTCAATGTAATCCCAATCAAAATTCCAACAGAAACCACAGATCTTGAAAGGAAAATTTTCAACTTCATATGAAAACACACACACACAAAAAAAAATCCCAGGATAGTTAAAACAATCCTGAACAACTCCTGATCTCAATTTACACTACATATTTCTATTAATAAAAATAATGTAATAATTGTAAAAATAATAAAAACAATTTAATAATGGCATAAAAACCAATACGTCAATCAATGGAATCAAACTGAAGACCCAGCTGTAAATCCACACACCTATGGACACTTGATTTTTGATAAAGAAGCCCAAAACACACACTGGAAAGAAAGACAACATCATTAACCAACAGTGCTGGTATAACCGAATGTCTGCATGTAGAAGAATGCAAATAGATCCTTATCTATCACCCTGCACAAAATTCAACTTCAAATGGATCAAAAACCTCAACATAAAACTAGATACACTGAACATGACTGAAGAGAAAGTGGGGAATGGTATTGAACTCATTGTCACAGGAAATGACTTTCTGGACAGAACACCATTAACATAAGGCACTAGGGTCAACAATTAATAAATGGGACTTCATGAAACTGCAAAGCTTCTGCACAGCAAAGGATACTATTATTCCAACAAAAGGGAACACTCCTCCATTGCTGGTGGGAATGCAAACTTCTATAGCCACTATGGAATTATGTATGTCTGTTCCTCAGTAAGATCGAAATAAATTTACCTCAAGATCCAGCTACACCACTATTGATCATATACCTAAAGGACACTTCACCCAACACAGGGACACTTTTTCAACCTTGTTCAGTATGGTGATATTTTATTTGTATTAAAATGTTATTTGTATGTTAATAAATAAAGTTGCCCGGGGGTCAGAGCTATTAGCAAGCCATAGGAAAGCAGGGCAGTGGTGGCGTACACTTGTAATCCCAGCACTTGGTATGCAGAGCTGGGTAAGTCTCTGTGTGTTCAGGGATACAGCCATTATTGGACACACATGCCTTTAATCTCAATACCAAGCAAGGAAAACCTGGAGGCCTATACAGACAGGCCGTGACGAGGCGGTCATGTGGTTGGGTTTACAACCAATGAGAAGGCAGAACAGGAACACTATATAAAGATATTAACACAGGGGTAGTGAGTTCGGAGAGGTAGGACCACTGCAGGAGGAAGGGTAAGGTTTTGGCTCTTAGCTCTGACCTCTTGGCTTTCTTCTTTGCATTGGTTCTGTGTTTCTTATTTGATAAGAAGGTTGGTTGCATCTACAGTTCAGTGATTTCATTGGTGCTCTATTCATAATAGCCAGAAATTGAAAACTTAGATGTCCCTCAACCGAAAAATGGGTAAAGAAAATGTTGTATATTTAAACAATAGAGTAATACTCAGGTGTTAAAAAGAAGACATCATGAAATTTGCAAGCAAACAGATAGAACTAGAAAAAAACCCTGAGTGAGGTAGCCCAGACCCAGAAAGATTAATATGATATGTATTGGCTTATATCTGGATATTAGCCATTAAATGATAACCATGCTACAATCTATAGACCCAGAGAGGTTAGGCATAGAGGAGGAGACAAGGAAGGACACACGATCTCCCTGGAGCAGGAAATAGGATAGATTTTATGGGTGGACTAGAGCTGGGGCCTGGGGAGTGACAAGAACAGAGGCATCAGGTAAGAAGGAAGAGGTGAAATGGGACTGATAGTAGAAATGAGAGGAGAGATAGAATTGAAGGGCAGTAGAGGGGCTGTGTGGAAACCTAGTGCAGTGGAAACTTCCTACAAGATATGAAGGCAAGCCTAACAAAGTCTTCAAATAATGTGGGAGACAGAACCCCTACTGGTCATCTCTTATCACCAAATGAAGCTTCCAGTACTGGGACTGGGTTTCATTTGATTGAGTTGTTGGCCAAAAGGGTCCCATGGAAATCCCCAAACAACCCAGGCTGTTGCCAAGACAATAGTTTGCTCTCCACAAACTGACGGCAAGGCTTCATTGATGAAGACAATACCCACACAACTCATGGAACACAGACAGGTTGAGCTGGTGCCTACATAGACCCTTCACCCCATGTTCAAGTGTCTTTGACATGGAAAGATAGTCCACAGGCAACCAAAAGAGAAATGTAAACACCAAACTAATCACAAAACCGTTGATCTACAATCTGTCCTGCCTGCAAATATCATAGAGCAATGGTGGCACAAACTTTGTGGGAGTAACCAGCTGGTGTCTGATTTGACTTAAGTCCCACTCCATGATATAAAATCTGTACCTGCCACTGCTTGTATGGCCAAGAACTAGAGACTATATAGCCCAGAGCCCTAGGGTAAAATCCAATGCTACTGGCCTAAAACAAGGGGGAAAAGGAATAGTAAAATGACTCCTAACACTATTCTGCTATATTCATAGATCAGTGCCTTATTCAGCCATCATCAGAGAGGCTTCTTCCTGCAGCAGATGGTCTACAGCCAGACAGACAGAAAGACCTTGGAACACACAGGTTTAAGTGAGATTTTTCCATCAAATCCCTCCCCTGAGAGCTCAGGGAACCTCACAGAAAGGAAGGCAGAAAGAGACAGAGGGGACCAAGGACACCAGGGAAACAAGGCCCTCTAAATCAACTGAGCAAAGCTCACATGAACTCACAGAAACTGAAGCAGCCATCACAGGGCCAACATAGGTCTACACCAGGTCCTACTTATCTATGCTATAGAGTTCAGTTTAGTACTTTTATTGAACTACTGAATATGTGAACGAGTGGTCTCTGATTCTTGTGCCTTCTCTTGGCTCTCTTTTATTTTCTATTGAATTGTTTTTCCAACTTCAAAATGGTGGTTTTTGTCTTATCTTATACTTTATTTTGTTATATATTATTATCTTTTAGAAGCCCCCATTCTTTTAAAACGAGAGACAGAAAGGGAGTGGTTCTGGATGGGAAAGAAGGTAGGGGAGAACTGGGAGTAGAGGGGGGAACTGTATTTAGATATATTGCATGAGAAAAGAATCTATGTTTAATAAAAGGAATTCAAAATAAAATGCAGTACAGTAATAACCTTACTGAACATGTGGGGAGGGAAGGAATCAAAAAAAACAAAATAGATTTTGGGTACAGCCTCTTCATGGGTTCTTGAAATTGGAGACTACTAGGGATATTCCTGAGAGACTAGTAATTGTAAATTTCCTTTTATGTGGTTGCTGAATCTCTATTGGGCAATAACCTTATATCTATCAGGCATCTATACACAGTGGCAATTATCTTCTTTGCATATAATGCAAAATGACCTTTTCTGATCATTTTGCTTTATGGATGGCTAGGAAAGATTTTCTCACTCTCCCAAGATTCCCCAGTGTTATGCTCCTAAGATGACTGCTTTACTTGAGGGTGACTCCCAAATGTTGTGATGTCATATACCCCAATATATTGTGTACCCTAATACACTTATCTGAGGTCAGAGAACAGAACAGCCATTAGATAGACATAGAGGCCAGAAAATGATGGCACACACACCTTTAATACTATCACTTGGGTAGCAGAGATCCATCCAGTTCTCTGTGAATTCAAGGCCACACTGTAAACAGCCAGGCATGGTGACACACACCTTTAATCCCAGGAAGTGATGGCAGGAAGTAGAAAGATATATAAGGTGTAAGGACCAAGAACTAAAGGCTTTTTAAGCTTTGAGGCTTTTAGCAGCAGTTTAGCTGCAATCCATTCAGGTGAGGACTCAGCAGCTTTCAGTCTGAAGTTCCATGGAAACAGGATCTGATGAGGAGTTGGCGAGGTGTGGTTAGCTGTGGCTTGTTCTGCTTCTCTGATCTTTCAGAATTCAGCCCAATACCTGGCTCTGAGTTTTTTATTTAATAAGACCATTTAAGATTCGTGTTACACCAAAATGTGTTTGGAGTATATGTAGCAATCACAGGACTTAAGAGTGGTATAGGTGGAAGACCTGCCTTTATATTTCCAAGGCCTTCTGTGTGTTAATTACCCTGCTGAAGGGTTGACACTATGAGTATTATGTACGTTTGGATTTTCAGATATCTTCAGCTCAATAGAATCCATTTTTATTTAATAGATTCATAATTTGATCATTTTGAGGCCTCTGGCATGGTATTAAGTCAGGGTTATTATTGTTGTGATGAAACACCAGTCTAAAGCAGTTTGGGGAGAGAAGAGTTCATTTGGCTGATGCTTCCATAACACTGTCCATCACCAAAGGAAGTCACGACAGAAACTCAAACAATGCAGGAACCTGGAAGCAGGGACTGATACAGAGCCTATGGAGGAGTGCTGCTCACTGACTTAGTCCCCCTGACTTGCTCAGCTTGCTCTCTTTTTTTATTATTTATTTTTTTAATTTTTATTTTGCAATACAATTCAGTTCTACATATCAGCCACGGATTCCCTTGCTCTCCCCCCTCCTGCCCCCTTCACCTTCCCCCCACCCCAACCCCCCATTCCCACCTCCTCCAGGGCAAAGCCTTCTTCGTGGACTGAGATCAACCTGGTGGACTCAGTCCAGGTAGGCCCAGTCCCCTCCTCCCAGGCCGAGCCAAGTGATCCTGCATAGGCCTCAGGTTTCAAACAGCCAACTCATGCAATGAGCACAGGACCCGGTCCCACTGCCTGGATGCCTCCTAAACAGATCAAGCCAATCAACTGTCTCACCCATTCAGAGGGCCTGATCCAGTTGGGGACACCTCAGCCATTGGTTCATAGTTCATGTGTTTCCATTCGTTTGGCTATTTGTCCCTGTGCTTTATCCAACCTTGGTCTCAACAATTCTCACTCATATAAACCCTCCTCATTCTCGCTAATTGGACTCCCAGATAACCACCCGGGGCCTAGCCATGGATCTCTGCATCCAGACCCCTCAGTAGTTGGATGAGGTTTCTAGCACGACAATTAGGGTGTTTGGCCATCCCATCACCAGAGTAGGTCAGTTCGGGCTGTATCTAGACCATTGCCAGCAGTCTGTTGTGGGGGTATCTTTGTGGATTTCTGTGGGCTTCTCTAGCACTTTGCTTCTTCCTATTCTCATGTGGTCTTCATTTACCATGGTCTCCTATTCTTTGTTCTCCCTCTCTGTTCTTGATCCAGCTGGGATCTCCCGCTCCCCTAAGCTCTCTTTCCCTCGACCCTCGCCCTTCACTACCCCCACTCATGTCCAGGCTGTTCATGTAGATCTCATTCCATTTCTCTGTCATTGGGCGATCCCCGTGTCTTTCTTGGGGTCCTGTTTTCCAGGTACCCTCCCTGGTGATGTGAGTAGCAGTCCAGTCATCCTTGTTCCACATCTCGTATCCTGCTATGAGTGAGTACATACCATGTGTGTCTTTCTGAGTCTGGGTTACCTCACTCAGGATGATTTTTTCTAGATCCATCCATTTGTCTGCAAACCTCATGATGTCATTGTTTTTCTCTGCTGAGTAGTATCCCATTGTGTATATGTACCACATTTTGTTTATCCATTCTTCAGTTGAAAGGCATCTAGGTTGTTTCCAGGTTCTGGTTATTACCAACAATGCTGATATGAACATAGTTGAACAAGTGCTCTTGTGGTGTGGTTGAGCATTCCTTGGGTATGTGCCCAAGAGTGGTATAGCTGGATCTTGGGGGAGATGGATTCCCAATTTTCTAAGAAAGCGCCATATTGATTTCCAAAGTGGTTGTACAAGCTTGCATTCCCATCAGCAGTGGAGGAGAATTCCCCTAGCTCCACATCCTCTCCAGCATAAAGTGTCTTCAGTGTTTTTGATCTTAGCCATTCTGACAGGCGTAAGGTGGTATCTCAGAGTTGTTTTGATTTGCATTTCCCTGATGATTAGGGTTGTTGAGCAATTCCTTAAATGTCTTTCAGCCATTTGAGCTTCCTCTGTTGAGAATTCTCTGTTTAGTTCTATAGCCCATTTCTTAATTGGACTGTGGGACACATAACAACAGACATTGAGGAAATCCAGAGAATCATCAGGTCATACTTCAAAAACCTCTATTCCACAAAACTGGAAAACCTAAAAGAAATGGATAACTTTCTGGATAGGTATCACATACCTAAGTTAAATCAAGACCAGATCTTCAAAGAAGAGTTAATACCAATACTCTCTAAATTGTTCCACACAATAGAAACAGAAGGAACATTACCGAACTCCTTCTATGAGGCTATAATTACCCTGATTCCTAAACCAAACAAGGATACAACAAAGAAAGAGAACTACAGACTGATCTTCCTCATGAACACTGATGCAAAAATGCTCAATAAAATACTGGCAAACAGACTCCAAGAACACATTAAAACAATTATCCACCATGATCAAGTAGGCTTCATTCCAGGGATGCAAGAGTGGTTCAACATACGAAAGTCCGTCAATGTAATACACCATATAAACAAACTCAAAGGAAACATGGCTGAGGCTCTGATCAGACTGCCATGCTTCATCATTTATCTTTCTGGCATTTCCTTTTTTCTTTTCATTTCCAAGTCTCTTTCTGTGTTTTTCTCTTTGGATAAATCTATTTCTTTTTAATTTAGCTCTGCCATTAACTAGCTTTCACAATGACACACTCAAGTCCATCCATTTGAACCATAAATCCTTCCATTAAGTATTAAATTTTATAAATCACATCTATGTACTTTAGAAAGTTTGTTCATGTATGTGTGACAAATGCTACTCATTTACTTCATGACTTTTGTTAGTGTATGTGAATTTACAACTTACATATAATTATTATATGATAATAATACAATACATGTATCCATAAATTGAAAATTATTTTTCTATGGTCTATAAAGAATCAGATTTTACTGGCAAGCATAAGATAGATGAAAAATCACTAAAAAATATCACATTTTTTCTACTGATATCCTAGATGCAAACATGAAGCTTCTAGAGTGTTTGAAACCAAGAACTTCTATTTGTATACTAGATATCAAGAACCAGATACTCAGAATCTCACTATTCCCTGGTCTCTTCTCAGACCCTTTCATCCATGTTCAAATTATCCTGTACCTTTTGTTGGGTATTTTCCATGACATAATATAATGGTTAATTTACCTGTCAAGTTTCTAAGATCTGGAGACACCTGGAAGACAATCTTTCAGTCTCCTCCATATAAGGGGTTATTTGCCTGTGGGAAAGCCCATAAAGGATTATATCAATGTGGAAAGACCCATCTTAACTGTGGGTGGAACAATACACTGGGCAGGGTCCACTGTATAAAATGGAGAGAACTAGCTAAGCACAAACTTGCAATTGTGTCTCTGCATTCTTGTGGCTGTAGGGAGGCTAGCTCTTCCAAGCTCCGAATCTTCTGACCTTTTCATCATGTTGGACTGTAGTTTTGAGCTGAATAAAATCTTTCCCTATTAATTTGGTTTTTTTACAGGATATTTGGTCACAGGAACAGGAAAGGAAACTAAGATGTGGCACCTAACACTTTTATTTAGAATGGCTTCAAGAAACATCATTGTAAATATACAAAGGTCCTTTCCTTGGTATCCACAGTCTCTTCAAGTGTTTCTTCTTATGGTGCAAACAGAATGTGGTGATGAATGTCACACTGAAATCTGTTTAGTTAACCTGGCAACAGCTATGTTTCTCTCAATGTGGATCAGTTTATCTCTGTAACTACAGTAATCACTCACTTGTTAGTAGTTCCCATAAATTCTGAGCTTTTTTTCTTCTTTCATTTGTAAACTTAAGTTGAATTGTAAACTCTCCTATGGCATGCTAAATTTAGACAATCTGTTACACTGCTTAAAAGACTATTTTATACTATTTATATCATTTTAACATAGTTAAACATTGTAACTAATTTAAACTTTAAGGAGACAGAAACTACATTTTAAAACAAGAATAGTATCCCTGTTTTTCACAATTCTTGATATTTTTATAGCTCATTACACACAGTTTTACAAATATAAGCAAAGTAATAGACTCTCTTTGTCTAAGATACTTTACTATCTTAAACACTGTGTGCAACAATAAACACTATTCTGGTTTGAGCATGACTCTTTGCCTCCCATGTTTATTCCCTATCTCATACAATACCATTGAAATAAATCCAAGCTCTTTTATCTTAATCTGAATGGTAAAATAGTAAAGTATCAAGAAATTGAGAAACTTCTCCATCATATGTCTCACATGACTAATACACAATTACTCACTGATTGGATAACTTCACTAGACAAAGAATTTGACACTAGTAACAGATACTAGACCACAAGAAACAAGTAGAATCAATGTTCACACTAGTGATGTTTGGGTATTAGTGCAGCTTTTCCAGATTCTCAAGTTCCAAACAGTATTTTCATCTAAATTTATCCAAGAGGGATCAATGCTAAAACTCACCCAGGTGGTATGTCACAGAAGCATATCATATTGACAAAATCCCAAAGACCAACTGCATCACCAGTGAATGGCTCAGATCCTACACTAAAATGTGGACCATTGTTTGCAGATTCAAATTTTCTCATTCCTTGTTTTTTTTTATTTTATAATTTAATTTAATTTTACATATAAGCCACAGATTACCCTGTCCTCACCCCTCCTGCCTGCCTCCCTGCCTTCCCCCTAGCCCACCCCCCATTCCCATCTCCTCCAGGGCAAAGACTCCCTGGAGGATTGAGTTCAACTTGGTAGATTCAGTCCAGGCAGGTCTAGTCCCCTCCTCCCAGGCTGAGCCAAGTGTCCCTGCATAAGCCCCAGGTTCCAAACAGCCAGCTCATGCACTAAGGACAGGTTTGGGTCCCACTGCCTGGGTGCCTCCCAAACAGTTCAAGCTCATCAACTGTCTCACTTATCCAGAGGGCCTGATCCAGTTGGGGGCTCCTTAGCTATTGGTTCATAGTTCATATGTTTCCATTCGTTTGGCTATTTGTCCCTGTGCTTTTTCCAATCTTGGTCTCAACAATTCTCACTCAT
Organism: Peromyscus eremicus; assembly: GCF_949786415.1. Lineage (NCBI taxonomy): Eukaryota > Metazoa > Chordata > Mammalia > Rodentia > Cricetidae > Peromyscus > Peromyscus eremicus. The sequence continues at coordinate 85,498,850 of NC_081419.1, forward strand.
ACAATCCCTCTTCTTTCTCGCCAGTTGGACTCCTGGAACTCCACCTCCCGCCTGGCCGTGGATCTCTGCATCCGGTTCCCTCAGTCATTGGATGAGATTTCTAGCACTACAGTTAGGGTGTTTGGCCATCCTATCACCAGAGTAGGTCACTTTGGGCTTTCTCTCGACCATTGCCAGTAGTCTATTGTGGAGGTATCTGGATTTCTGGGGACTTCTCTAACACTTTGCTTCTTCCTATTCCCATGTGGTCTTCTTCATTTATCATGGTTACTTATTCCTTGTTCTCCTTCTCTGTTCTTGATCCAGCTGGGATCTCCCGCTCCCCTAAGCTCTCTTTCCCTTGACACTTGCCCTTCATTACCCCCACTCACCTCCAGGTTGTTCATGTAGATCTCATCCATTTCTCTGTCATTGGGCAATCCCTGTGTCTTTCTTAGGGTCCTGTTTTCTAGGTAGCCTCCCTGGAGTTGTGAGTAGCAGTCTAGTCATTCTTTGTTTTACATCTAGTATCCTCCTATGAGTGAGTATATACCATGTTTGTCTTTCTGAGTCTGGGTTACCTCACTCAGGATGATTTTTTTTCTAGATCCATCCATTTTCCTGCAAACCTCATGGTGTCATTGTTTCTCTCTGCTGAGTAGTACTCCATTGTGTATATTCCTTGTTTTAAGAATGTAATTCTGATAGACTAGCTTCAAGCTTAAGCATTCTTGCTTAATTCACTACTCCTCATAAGAAGCCATCCCAGGAGATCTTAGAGTCTCACACATGTCCAGGAAATACCCCAGCACTTCCTTTTGTCATGGACTCTACCAGGAGTAGTGAGCAGGAGACCAACCAGGAAAGAGGTATCAGGATGTCATTGTCCTGGCAGGAGAGAAGATATTCTAAAAGGAAACATGTGTCCCTTCCTTTGCACTCTGAGAATATTGATATTATAAACCCAAGGAATGACCATTTGCCTAGAATCAGTTGCACCCTTGGGGATGAGAAAGGCTGAACTCTGGGCACTGTCAGAGGAGGAACTTGCCCCCTAGAAAGGCTTCCCACAGTTCTTTCCACACAGGGACCTTTCCTGCATTTCTTTCTTTGTTATAAAATTGTATCACTGCTACAGAGAAGGGCAGAGAAAGGAAGAGTCTTTCTCTCTCGGGTTCAGCCAAACCATAAATAAAGCCATCTGTTTTGACAGTTGGTTTCCTAATTTCCTTAAAGAGGCAAAGCCTCGTGAGGTTTTTTCATATTTTTTTTACATATTCCTTTTTTTAAATGGGTACATGCATGTTTGTGTGTCCACAGGCACACAAACACACACATACAAATATCATTGACTGTTTCTTTAGAGAGCATGGATTTGATCCCTAGCACTCACATGGTGGTTTACAAATACCTGTTGCTCCAATTCCACAGACTCCAATGCCCTCTTCTCTTTGAGGCAACAGGAAAGCGCATGTATGGACATTCATTCTGGAAAAAAATACCCACACATAAAATAATAAATTTTTAGATTGATAAATCTGTGATCTACCTGGGCATTACCACTGACTACAGAGAGTATCAGCAAGCATGAGATTATGGAACTGTCTAAAGGGTATACATGAAAGTCTAGGTATTATGAACTGAAAAACAAAAAAACTTCCAGAGGAGGATCTTTGAAGGAAACTCTTCTCCATTGTATGGTTGTAGAATTTCCAAGGACCCTTGAATGAAACATTTGTTGGTGTTTCTGTGTATCATTTTACCACAGTCCAAAGATTAGAACACTACTTATATTGAAGACTACTTATGAGACTTCTGCATGATGAGGGATGATAGGGACTGTCACATGAGTTCAGAAATTTTGAATTATATAGTCCAGGTTTCTATGAATTTTAATAACATGTGGTGAAATTGTGTTCCCCAAAATATTGTGCAACCTAATAAATAAACTTATCTGGGGTCAGAGAACAGAGCAGCCACTAGATATAGAGGCCAGAAAATGGTGGCACACATGCCTTTAATCCTAGCATTCCAGAGGCAGAGATCCATCTGGATCTCTGTGAGTTCAAAGCCACACTGGAAACAGCTAGGCGTGGTAACAAGAGCCTTTAATTCCAGGAAGTGATGGCAGGAAGCAGAAAGGTATATAAGGCATGAAAACCAGGAACTAGAGCCTGGTTAAGCTTTTAGGCTTTAGAGCAGCAGTTCAGCTGAGATCTATTCAAATGAAGACACAGAGTCTTCCAGTCTAAGGAAACAGGATCAGCTGAGGAACTGGCGAGGTGAGGAAGCTATGGCTTGTTCTGCTGCTCTGATCTTCTAGCATTCACCTCAATATCTGGCTCTGGGTTTGTTTTATTAATAAGACCATTTAAGATTCATGCTACAATAACATGCAATTCTTGGAGGCAGAATGGAATACATCCTCAGAATTGGTTTTTTTCACATTATTTTGACCAAAACCCTGACAAAAACAAATTCAGGAAGGATTCATTTTACACAAATCCTTTATATATTTAAATCTGTGAGCTTTGACTACAATGATTGTCTTTTAGATTAGTGTTGTGGGATATTTATGCACTGTGTAAAAATATATTGTGATTGGTTTAAGAAAAAGCTGAATGGCCAATAGCTAGGCAGAAGGTATAGGTGGAACTTCCTGTTGGAAAGAGGAAGTAGGAGGAGATAATCAAGTTGCAGAGGAGATACCAAAAAAAACATGGGAGGCAGTTGGACATACAATGAAAGAAAAGTAAAAACACCCATGTGGCAAAATGTAGATTAATAAAAATGGATTAATTTACATTTTAAGTGCTAGTGGAGAACAAGCCTAAGTTATAGTCTGAACTTTCATAAATAATAATAAGACTCCATGTCATTATTTTGAAGCTAGCTGGTGGGACAGAGAGAAACTTACTATAGATTAGGTACAGAACATTATGTACCATGGAGTCTAGCCATTCAACTCATGGTTAAAAATAACCATGGGAGATATGGGACAGATAATAGGCAATACATTGATTTTTTTTTAGAATACCATAGTAGAAAAAGAAATATCCCATTACCTATATCCTAGGTTATATTTCTTATGAGTCCCCATCTCCCATTAATGTTATCATACCAAGATAATTAAGTAATTAATCCAGTGAATAGGTGAAAGCCTTTATTTCTCCTGAGATAATCTCAAAGGTTTATCAAGAGATGTGCCTGGTAGCTCAGTAATTTTCAATCTAACCAAGTTGCCAATCAAGATTAACCTTCACGTCATGTGTCAACTTCTACAGAAGTAGTGATTGTACTATCAATTAAGCAAAGATGATAGAGACACTTCAGAATGACTGAGTGCTTTTTGACAATGCTAGTTGAAGAGTGACATGTTTAGGTGGATGGTGAGAACTCTACAGTATTTTAATTCTTAACATATATTGCTTACTCTTGTGTTGTCATTAAAGAATAGAATGCTTTGTTACCAATGACCTTCCTGCCTGTTGGAAACATGTTAAAAATATAATCATGGTGCAGTGGTTGCACACACCTTCAATCCCAGCAGTCGGGAGGCAGAGCCAGGTGGATCTCTGTGAGTTCGAGGCCAGCTTACACTACAGAGTGAACTACAGGGAAAAAATTATATATATATATCCAAATTTTGTGGAATATCTTTATTTAATAAATTATTTAATATTTTAGTTAACATCAAAATTTGCATTTTATTGTGAAATTCATACATACAAACTATGTTCTTTCTCTCCTGACCCATTTCTCTCCTGTCACCCATTCCCTTTGCTGGTCCTGTTCATTCCCTTTATAGTGCCTTTGTCTGCCACCGTGTGTGTGTGTGTGTGTGTGTGTGTGTGTGTGTGTATGTATATATATAAAATGCATAGTGACACAATAATGTAATATATAATTATAATAAAACTTATACTAACAACCCCCCTTCACTTCCTCTAGCTTGTACATTCCTTCCACTCCTCTCTTTCACAATATCTCCTGAGCCCTGGGGAGGGTCATATAGATATCTAATTTGAAGTTGATCCCTCAACAGTCATTGCCATGACTGCAGAAAAGAAGTAGAAGTGTCTACGATGAAGGATGAGAGTGGCATTATTCTATGGGAATAAATAAAATAAATATCATAAATAGGTTCCAGCCAATGTCTCTGACTTCCCAGCTAGGCTTCAAACATCATGTCCTCAGTACCAAGAAGAAATTCCCTCTTGTGGAACAGACCTCAGAACCATCAGAAAGCACTTCCTTATTCTAAAACAGTCATATAGAGCTAGATTTTTGGTAATGAATTTCTTTAGTTTATACTTCTCTAAAAATATCATTAGCATTTTAAATAGGACTTCATATAAACCTTTCCATTATAGAATAATGAGCTGACTCAGATGGATGCAGTTGTAGAGAGATGATTTAGGAAAAGGCAAAGGAAAAACTTATGCATGGCACAAGTCATAACTAAAGGAATGTACCCAGATATATTTAAGTCATACAATTATTAGTGTCTGGGGGAAAACTCTTTATAGAATGAATACAAATGACAATTTACAGAGACATGGACTTTCCCTATTACTTGAGAAAAAGGAATGAAATTGGATACATTTGAGCTACTTAGGTCAATGCTCAAAATCACATTTTAATATAAAAGAGGTAGAGTTGTGAAGACTGAATTTAAAGTACTTTTAAGTACTTTTTCAAATTATTTTCAGTGCAAAATTTACCTGATTTGAATCTTGACTTTTTCTTAATTGTTAATGGCTTATTTTATGATAGTGATATTCTACAAGAATTATGAAAGAAGACATTTAGTTACTGTTGTATATTCCCCCAGTAGTGATATAATGATGTCAGATAAATGATTCAAAGTTATTACCATCAACTGAGGCTCTTCCTCTGCAGATTCTAGAAAACTAAACACATTTAGTCAATTCTATGTGAGTATTAAAACGTGAATTACACTTTTAAGAAGTAGTAGTATGGACTAGTCTCTCCATGCTTAGCTTTGGAAATGATTACTTTAGACTTTAGGTTTAGGTGGTTTTTCATTTCCCCATCTTACTGCATTCTGGATAAGGTGTGATACTAAAGAAACAGACTAAAGAAAATGAATCTTAGTGTCTGCATAATGTCTGTCCAGGACCTCTGGCTTTTAGAGTTTCCATTGAGAAGTCAGGTGTTATACTTATGGATCTGCCTTTATATGTTACTTGGCCTTTTTCCTTTGCAGCTCTTAATATTATTTTTTTATTCTGTATGTTTAGTGGTTTGATTATTATGTGGCAAGGGAATTTTTTTTGATCCATTCTATTTGGTGTTGTAACCTTCTTGTATCTTCATAGGCATTTCCTTCTTTAGGTTGGGAAAGTTTTCTTCTATGGTTTTGTTGAATATATTTTCTGTACCTTTGAGTTGGTATTCTTCTCCTTCTTCTATCCCTATTATTCTTAGGTTTGGTCTTTTCATGGTGTCCCAAATTTCCTGGATAATTTGGGTCATGACTTTGTTGGCTTTCGTGTTTTCTTTGACTGATGATTTCCTCTACTGCATCTTCAACACCAGAGATCTGCTCTTCCATCTCTTTTTTTGGAGGAATAATTTATTTCAAATGGGTCAACAAGACCAACAATACAAAAGCTTATTCAAATTTTGTGTACTATACATGCCTGTATTATAGAAATAAAATCCTCAAAATTCTGAGGAATTCTATGCCTTTGGGTTCTTTATAGAAACAGAAACAGAGGATCCTGTAAACATGGGTATAATTAAACCTACAAAAGTTCAAGTAAATATTTGTTAGAAGTATATATATTAAATGTAAATTAATAAGATCTTCCATCTCTTACATTGTGTTGGTTATGCTTGTATCTCTAGTTCCTGTTCATTTATTCAGATTTTCCACTTTCAGCATTACCTCAATTTGTGTCTTCTTTATTGTCTCAATTTCAGATTTCAAATATTGAGCTTTTTTCCTAATTTAATTGCTTTCTCTTGGCTTTTAAGGTATTTACTGATTGCTTCCCATTTTTTTGTTTGACTTTTCCTCTAATTCATTAAGGAAAATTTTCAATTCCTCTTTAAAGATCTCTTTCATCTTCTTAAGGTCATTTTTAAGGTTGATTTCTTTTGTTTCTTCTATGTTGGGATGTTCAGGTCTTGCTGATGTAGGTTCTGATGGAGCCATTGTGAGTTTTTTGTTGTTGACTGTATTTTTGCATTGGTGTCTACCCTTCTCTTTCTGCACTTGGTGTAAGTGATGTCTGTGTCTGAGGGAGGCTCTCTCGGTCTGATCGATACTCTTGATCCAGTGGGACACATAGCAACAGACAATGAGGAAATCCAGAGAACCTTCAAGTCATACTTCAAAAACCTCTACGCCACAAAATTGGAAAATCTGAAAGAAATGGATGATTTCTGGATAGGTACCACATGCCATATTTAAATCAAGACCAGATAAACTATTTAAATAGACCAATAACCCCCAAGGAAATAGAAACAGTCATTAAAAGTCTCCCAACCAAAAAAAGCCCAGGACCAGATAATTTCAGCACAGAATTCTACCAGACTTTAAAAGAAGAGCTAGTACTAATACTCTTCAAATTGTTCCACACAATAGAAACAGAAGGAACATTACCAAATTCCTTTTATGAGGCTACAGTCACCCTGATACCCAAACCACACAAAGATACAACAACAAAAAAAAGAGAATTACAGAACAATCTCCCTCATGAACATTGATGCAAAAATACTCAATAAAATACTGGCCAACTGAATCCAGGAACAAATCAAAAAATTATCCACCGTGACCAAGTAGGCTTCATCCCAGGGATGCAAGGATGGTTCAACATATGAAAATCAGTCAATGTAATACACCATATAAACAAACTGAGATTAAAAAAAAAAAGATCATCTCATTGGATGCTGAAAAAGCCTTTGACAAATTCCAACACCCTTTCATGATAAAGGTTCTAGAGAGATCAGGAATACAGAGAACATACCTAAACATAATAAAGGCAATTTACAGCAAACCAACAGCCAACATCAAATTAAATGGAGAGAAACTCAATGCAATTCCACTAAAATCAGGAACAAGACAAGGCTATCTACTCTCCCCATACTTATTCAATATAGTACTTGAAGTTCTAGCTAGAGCAATAAGACAACAAAAGGGGATCAAGGGGATACAAATTGGGAAGGAAGAAGTCAAACTTTCACTATTTGCAGACAATATGATAGTATACATTAGTGACCCCAAAAATTCCACCAGGGAACTCCTACAGCTGACAAACTCCTTCAGTAAGGTGGCAGGATACAATATTAACTAAAAAAAATCAGTAGCCCTCCTATATACAAATGATGAATGGGCTGAGAAAGAAATCAGAGAAACATCACCCTTTATAATAGCCACAAATAATATAAAATACCTTGGGGTAACTCTAACTAAGCAAGTGAAAGACCTGTATGATAAAAACTTTAAGTCTCTGAAGAAGATAACAGAAAATAGAAAGATCTCCCATGCTCATGGATAGGTAGAATTAACATGGTAAAAATGGCAATCTTACCAAAAGCAATCTACAGATTCAATGCAATCCCCATCAAAATCCCAACACAATTCTTCACAAACTTGGAAAGAACAATAATTAACTTTATATGAAAAAACAAAAAACTTAGGATAGCTAAAAGAATCCTGTATAATAAAACAATCTATGGAGGCATCATGATCCCTGACTTCAAACTCTACTATAGAGCTATAGTAATAAAAACAGCTTGATACTGGCATAAAAACCAACATGTGGACCAATGGAATCAAACTGATGACCCTGACATTAATCCATACACCTGTGAACATATGATTTTTAACAAAGAAGTCAAAACTGTATTATGGAAAAAAGAAAGCATCTTCAACAAATGGTGCTGGCATAACTAGATGTCAACATGCAGAAGATTGCAAATGGATCCATATCTATCACCATGCACAAAACTCAAGTCCAAGTGGATCAAAGACCTCAACATAAATCCAGTTACACTGAACTTGATAGAAGAGAAAGTAGGAAGTAGTCTTGAATGCATTGGCACAGGAGACCACTTCCTAAAGATAACGCCAGCAGCACAGACACTGAGAACAACAATTAATAAATGGAACATCCTGAAACTGAGAAGCTTTTGTAGAGCAAAGACATGGTCAATAAGACAAAACACAGTCTACAGAATGGGAAAAGATCTTCACCAACCCCACATCTGACAGAGGGCTGATTTTTAAAATATATAAAGAACTCAAAAAGCTAGAATTCAAAATACTGAACAAGCCAATTAAAAAATGGGCTACAGAGCTTCACAGAGAATTCTCAACAGAAGAATCTCAAATGACAGAAAGACATTTAAAGAATTACTCAACATCCCTAGTCATCAGGGAAATGCAAATCAAAACAACTCTGAGATACCATCTTACACCTGTCAGAATGGATAAGATCAAAAACACTGAAGACAGCTTATGTTGGAGAAGATGTGGAGCAAGGGGAACACTCCTACACTGTTGGTGGGAATGCAAACTTGTACAGCCACTCTGGAAATCAGTATGGCAGTTTCTCAGAAAATTGGGAATAAGTCTTCCTCAAGACGCAACTATATCACTCTTGAGCATATACCCAAGGAATCCTCAATTTTATCACAAGGACACATGCTCAACTATGTTCATGTCAGCACTATTCGTAATAGCAAGAACCTGGAAACAACCTAGATGCCCCTCAACTGAAAAAATGGATAAAGAAAATATGGCACATATATACAATAGAATATTACTCGACAGAAATAACAATGATATCATTAAATTTGCAGTCAAATGGATGTAACTAGAAAATATCATCTTGAGTGAGATAAACCAGACTCAGAAGGATACTGAATGTGAGGGAAGGGATGGCCAGAGTGCAACCCACAACTCCAGAGAGGCTAGCTAACAGGGAAAGACCCCAGGAGGGACACATGGATGACCCAGCGAAGAAGAAGTGGATGAGATCTACATGAGTGGACTGTGTGTGTGTGTGGGGGGGGGGTAGCAGAGGGCGAGGAGTGGGAATGAGAACATAGGGAAATGGAAGGGTTGAGCTGGAATAGAGACAGAGTGGGAGGGCAGGGAGGGAGATACCATAATAGATGAGGACATCATGGGAAAAGGAAGAGGCAGGGTTCTGGGGAGGCTCTCAGGAACCCATAAGGATGATACCACCTTGGACCATTGGTAGTGGTCCAGAGAGTGCCTGGACTGGTCTACTCTGGTGACCCGTCTAACGAATACCCTAACTATCATCATAGAGACTTTGTCCAGTGACTGATGGAGGCAGATGTAGAGATCCATGTCTAGGCACCAGGCTAAGCTCTGGGAATCCAATTGAGAGAGAGAAGGATTCTGCAGGCAGGGAATGTCGAGATCATGACAGGAAGACATGCAAAGATTACCGGCCACACCATTGGAGGCCCATGAACTGTAGACTAGTGGCTGTGAAGCCCCCACAGGACTGGACTAGGCCCTCTGGATATGGAAGACGGTTGTTTGGCTGGAACTGTTTGGGGAACACCAAGGCAGGGGAATTGGGATCCATCCCTGGTGCATGAGCAGGCTTTTGGGAATTTGGTACCTGTGGTGTGGCTCCTTGCGCAGCCTTGGTACAATGGGAAGATGCTTGAACCTCCCTAAGCTCACTGTGCCTGGCTCTGCTGACTCCCCATGGGAGACTTTGATTTGGAGGATGTGGGGATGTGGGGTGGCTTGGGAGGGAGGGCTGGGAGATGGGAGGAGGAAGGAGGGGGGATCTGTGGGTGGTATGCTGAGTGAGTAGAAAATTTCTTAATAAAGAAAAATGAAAAAAAAAGAAAATGAATCTTTATTAATGAAATTTATTCATTTATTTTACATACTGACCTCAGTTTTCCCTCCCTCCTCTCATTTCACCCTTTTTGCACCTATCCTCTCTCCCCCAGAACCCACTGCTTCTCTGTTGCTGTTAATAAAGGGGCAGGCCTCCTATGGGTTTCAATAAAGCATGACATATCAAGTGAAAGGCATCAAGTTAAGGTTTTGAAAGGATACTATCATTCTAATAAAAATAATAACAGAAAATAAACATAAATCAGTGTTGAACTTGCTGTCTGAGAGACAGAAAACAGTCTCTAAGCAGGGGAGAAAAATCATGGTATTGTGGAGGCATTTAGATTGCTGAATATATTCATGGGGAATAAAAAGCATTAGTTCAAATGAAACCCTCTAAACCATTTGTACCATTACAGAAAATGTATTGTACATTCTGATGTGCTAGCTTTGAAATACACTTACAGAACAATGTTTATAAAATATTAATTTTGTGATACCCTTGAAAGCTACTATCATATCTCTGTTCCTTCTATTTTAGAAATGTTTAAGTATTTTTAATCCAGTGATGTGAGAAGTTAGATAAATCACAAGTAGAAAATAATGTAAAACATAATTTTAGTAATGGAACATGACTATAAAAAGAAAATATGGACTGAACACTCAAATATTTCAGGAACCTTTGCTTGTGATTATGAGCTGCCATTCACAAATGATTTTACATTTGCTCTAAAATTTCATTGCTTTTATATATAATGTTCATCATCAAAAACTTTTATAAAACAAATAATTAAAGGTGCTATTTTAGAAGTTAACAAGTGCTTCTGTATTCTGTATTCATATTAACTTCATCAACTCCCTGGATGATCATGAACTATGTCTCCAAGCCACAGACTAATGTGCAACAATGATGGGCTACTGTTTGCACCAATTCTACTATTTCTCCTCACTTCTAGTTACGTGGACACAATGAACCAATCTTTGTGTTCAACGCTGTCTCTAAACATTGCTTACCATTTTTTTAAAAAACAATCCTTAGTGAATTTTTCTACATCTTTCTTTTTTCTTGAGGAAATTGATCATCTTTTCAAAACAACCCCTACATATATAGTCCAAATTCTTCTATTTTCAATAATTGCTGTGGGATGGTCTGTATGTCAAGTGTGTTGCTGATTGGTCAGTAAATAAATCACTGATTGGCCATTGGCTAGGCAGAAAGTATAGGCGGGACAAGGAAAAGAATTCTGGGAAGTGGAAGGCGGAGAGAGAGACACTGCCAGCCGCCATCAGGACAAGGAAGATGTAAAGTACCGGTAAGCCACAAGCCTTGTGGCAAAGTAAAGATTAATAGAAATGGGCTAAATATAAGAGTAAGAGCTAGACAATGACAGGCCTGAGCTAATGGCCAAGCAGTTTAAATAATATAAGAGTTTGTGTGTTTATTTTATAAGTGGGCTCTGGGACTGGCGGGACTTGGTGACGGGAGCTGGAGAGAAATTCTCCAGCAACAAATAATTTTATGGATTTTTTCATCTAAGAATTGTCCAGTCAAAGAGAGGGATTCTATGAGCAAGGCGCATCAAGATTATGATAGGGAAACCTACAGAGACAACCAAAATGGATTCAATAATTTGAAACTGTTATTCCACAGATCCACATTTAAAACTGATTCATGTATAGATTTGGTTATATGTATAAATAATTGAGTTTTTTATTTTGTGAATAGTAAAACTATTTTAGAATCAAATATTAAATTATGATCACTTGGTTAGTTTTGTAGTATGAAGTTATTTCATTGAGTCTCTACTACAATATTCAACAGGACAATATTAAATGAGAAGTTTGCTTTTTATATACCAATGTCTGCCAGCACAACATTTTTTTTTTTAAATTTTTATTTTGCAATACAATTAAGTTCTACATATCAGCCACAGATTCCCTTGTTCTCCCCCCTCCCGCCCCCCTCACCTTCCCCCTAGCCCGCCCCCCATTCCAATCTCCTCCAGGGCAAAGCCTTCCCCACAGACTGAGATCAACCTGGTGGACTCAGTCCAGGTAGGTCCAGTCCCCTCCTCCCAGGCCGAGCCAAGGGACCCTGCATAGGCCCCAGGTTTCAAACAGCCGACTCATGCAATGAGCACAGGACCCGGTGCCACTGCCTGGATGCCTCCCAAACAGATCAGGCCAATCAACTGTCTCATTCACTCAGAGGGCCTGATCCAGTTGGTGACCCCTCAGCCATTGGTTCATAGTTCATGTGTTTCCGTTTGTTTGGCTATTTGTCTCTGTGCTTTATCCGACCTTGGTCTCAACAATTCTCGCTCATATAAACCCTCCTCATTCTCGCTAACTGGACTCCCAGAGATCCACCTGGGGCCTAGTCATGGATCTCTGCATCCAGATCCCTCAGTAGTTGGATGAGGTTTCTAGCACGACAATTAGGGTGTTTGGCCATCCCATCACCAGAGTAGGTCAGTTCGGACTGTCTCTCGACCATTGCCAGCAGTCTGTTGTGGGGGTATCTTTATGGATTTCTGTGGGCCTCTCTAGCACTTTGTTTCTTCCTGTTCTCATGTGGTCTTCATTTACCATGGTCTCCTATTCCTTGTTCTCCCTCTCTGTTGTTGATCCAGCTGGGATCTCCCACTCACCCAAGCTCTCTTTCCCTCGACCCTCGCCCTTCACTACCCCCACTCATGTCCAGGCTGTTCATATAGATCTCATTCCATTTCTCTGTCATTGGGCGATCCCTGCAGCACAACATTTTTTATATTCTTCCGATAACACCTTAAAATTCAGTTCTACTGATAAATCCATATATATATATATATATATATATATATATATATATATATATATATGTATATATAAGTACAAACAACTGATAACTTAGAAAAACATACTATCTATAAGCATTGATGGGAAATATTTAAAATGCTGATAATAAAAGATGTATTTTACAATCCCCAATAAAACTTTCACTTAAGCTGAAACACTAGTATCATTTATTTCAATATTCATATTTTCTAAAATACTTTTAATTACCTCAAACATGTTTGTCACTTGGACAAAAACTAGAATGCATGAGGTTCATGGCACAGAAACATTTCAAAGATCTATCTAAAGCAAATGAATAACACTCAGAAACAACATTAGAACAAGTAACAAATACATTCTTCCTCGACACTGCTGTCTTTCTCATAGCAAAATCACAATTGAAATCAAGCCACTAAGCACACTCTTTATCAAATTCTTGCTGCCTTAAATCCTCTTGCCTGTGAGTCCAAGTTCTTTACAGCAAATATTCTTGCATCGACTATCCTGACGCTGCCCTTCTTAGTGTTATGGTTCCCTCTACCGTACATTCTTGCTTGGTTTAGGTTCTAGTCTCTTAAACAATGTGATTCCTTCTTAGTGTTATGGCTCCCTCTACTGTATATTCTTGCTTGGTTTGGGTTTTATTTCCTTAAACAATGTGTTTCCTTGTTAGTGTTATGGCTTCCTCTACTGTATGTTCTTGCTTGGTTTGGGTTCTAGTTCCTTAATGTGTTTCCTTGTTAGTGTTATGGCTTCCTCTACTGTATGTTCTTGCTTGGTTTGGGTTCTAGTCCCTTAAACAATGTGTTTCCTTGGGGCGCTGTCATTTCTCGTTTGGAATCTTTCATTTCAGTGGTAGTCTGGAAGGGTTTGGAATGAAGATATTACTTGTATTGTAATCTAAATACTGTATCTTTTACTTGATGTGTACTGAACAATTTAAGTCAAAAGGTAAAAACTATAAATTTTAAGGAAGAACAATTCTCAGCCCTTAAAAGAAAACACAAAGGAATATAAGCAATTCAGTCTGACTATTTCTATGGTTACTGCAAACTCATGAGGTATTGGGAAAGAGCTGAATTCTTCTGATAGTTTTTGAAATGATTATCTGACACGTTAGGTTTTTGTAAAGATCAGGAAAACATGAGTACAAAGTTTCAACACTTCAGTAAAATGTGAAGTTTATTTTTTTTTTACTAAAGACAGAAAACTGAGTTCAGTCAGATTGGATCTTTAATTCTAGAATATTTAATAACACATTTTATATACATTTGAGTGTGCTTTACTGAACATACACAGTTTTGGAAAAAATTCTTTAACAATTTTATTATTTTCAGAATATTGCCATGCCAATAATTCTTGCTTCTTTTACTTTACCCATTATAGAAGTTTCTTCATACACTTAGGTAAGAAGTTCTATGAATCACGTCTAATATATGATAGATAACAGTCTTTCAATACTGAAATACAATTATTATAAAGTAGAAAATAAGATAGATTTTAGAGAAGCATTTGATATCAATAATCTTTACATTTCAATATGAGTAAAATATTCACTAAAAAGAACAACATTGTTATTAAGGGATATTTTTTCTAAACTATATCTGTTTGGTATGTCTGTAGAATATGTCTTTCCTATGACAACTCACTACCCGCTCTCCCACTTCAGTGGGATCAGTGTACATGTCTGATATTTAAATATTAAACCTAATTTCCGGATAGTGGTCCTTAAGGTGTTCTCAATTTCCCTATTTTTTTTCAAATCAGATTAAATGTAGACTCAATCAGCTGTCTTCTCTGTATGAATGTTGACATCTCTATGACAGCTCTATGAATGTGGTAGAAGAGGGACTATCTATTGTCTACCCCACATGTCTGTTGAAAAATGTCAGGGAGAGGCAAGGAGGTGTAGGAGAAATGTAACCTGAGCTGAATCACATATACATATAATTCAGCAACATTTGGATCCCTGTATAAAAGGATCTATAACATATCCTTTGTAAACTGATATATAGATGTCATAGATACAAATAGAGATAGGTAGAGAGAGAGAGACAGTCAGACCCACACAGAGAGACACACCTGTACACAAGATTGTTAAAAAGTAGATAATCCATATTCTTATCTGCCATAGAAACTCCTCCAATTGTTTCAAATTGTTTCGAATATCTGTCAATAGAAATATTGTTGGTTGTCAGTTCCTACAATCAAAAATAAAAAAGCAAAATATTTGTTAGAATCATTCAATCTCACAAATTTAAATTTCATTTACAGGTAAGCTACAATATCTTGAACCCTTATTTCATATATTGTGTATACACAGCTTCTCTACAATTCCAATTACAAGTCTCCTTCCAAAAACGTCTATATCCTATCCAGTGTTGTTCTTTAAATCTCCCCTTGAGAATTCATTTTTACCCTGTTCCTTTGGGTTCACTTGCTAAACACTTTCAGATCCTTTTCTCATTGTAACACGTACATCAATTCTTCAATGTCTTATGAAAACACCCAGAGAAATCTACCTATATTCAGGAATGTTAGGGTAGACCTCATGTATGCCTACTATATTCACAGAGGCCCATTAAAAGTTTTGAGTTTAACATTTTATATAAAAACTACTATTTTACCTAGGATATTAAACACAAGTTCATGAAGTGAATAGCAATTTGACTAGTCTTTAAGAATCTATGGAATCCTGAAATCCTTTGTGGTTTTGCTACTTTCATATGAAAACAGAAAATATTTAGTCAGTATAAATAATGTTCAGAAAGAACCAAATGGAAAGCAGGAAAGATAGAAATATTAGCAAAAAAAATTACAGAAAAAAACAAGCACTAGAACCAGCCACAAGGAACAATACAAGAGAGATTGTTGGAAAGGAATACCAAATAGAAAACTCCATAGAGAAATCTATCAAAATACCCTCAAGATTTGTGTGGGGTTGCAAACTTTTAATCCCAGCAGTCAGGAGGAAGAGGCAAGTGGACCTCTGGGTGTTTGTGGCCATTCTGCTATGCTAGGCCAGTCAGGGATACTCTTCTCAAAATACCTCTTTAATTATAATAAATGTAAGGTTTAAAACAGATATTCATTTCTGGTATACTAATTGTTTTCATGGAATAGTCTTATGTTACATATATTAAGATTCTGGTTCTAAGACATGTGTAAGTGAGGTCTCCTCTATCTCATCTCATGGTAAAAGTAAGGTAATAGCTAAGTATTGGTATATAGTTGGTCCTCTAAGCAGAATTTGATTTAATACTTGGCTTAAAATAGTACTAAATATTACTTTCTGAATTGCCCTTTTATGACCTGCATCTTGATGCTAGTACTAAGGTAAATATAGGAAGGAGGAAGGAGAATATAACATGCAGCCAGATAGGCTGATAGTCAACTCATGTATCTGTTCCTTTATAATTTGTGATGATGGGCCTTTCAGAGAGGATCACCAAACTTCCTAAATGACTGAAAAATATTATAATGACAATCACTTTAAATAAAACTAAAAACCATTGTTTTATAATCACATGCATTGTCTCATACTCAGCATTAAAGAAAGAGGACCTTTTCACTCATCTCATGTCTATTCACACTGTATTAGTCAAATTGTCTATTAAGAAACAGTCTATAGAATGAGTATATACATATGTGTGGTATCTCACAACCACAGAAACTTTGTAATACTTTCACTAGGTTTGAAAATTTAAAACAAGGATTATTAAATGAGTCTGGGATTTCAGAAAGTTAATCTGAAAAAGCTTTTATTTGCTAAGAATAGTTTCAAAATGCAAGTGACAGTTTCATTGGGATGGTAGAAATGAAAATGTGTATTCTTTGGTGCTTGGGCAGAATATTCTGCAGCTAACTGTTCAGTCTTTTTGATATGTGGTTCACTTAGTTCTGATGCTTCTCTGTTTATGTTTGGTTCAGATGATCTATCTATTCGATATAGTAGCATACTAAAACCACTCATGGGTCAATGCTATCTGTATCTTTTAATCTAGCGATACAACTTTTTAAATGAACTTTGTATATTTAGGATGATTGGCAGTTCCATTAAATGGAATGAAATATATATTTTTATTTCTTCTAATTAGTTTTAGATCAAAGTCTCTTTTGTCAGATATTGGGATAGATAGTGATGCCTGGTTACTTCCTGGTCCTGTTTGATCAGAGTATTTTTTCCATACCTTTACACTATCATTAAAGTATCTATCATTCAAGATAAGATGTATTTCTTTTAGAAAATAATTAAATGGATTTTGTTTCTTGATCCATTCAGTCAGCCCACATGATTGATTGGAGAATTGAGGCCATTAATAGTTAAAGTTACTATTGAAATTTGTGAGTGTTACTGGCAAGAATTGTGTTGTTTATTTTCAGTATTGTTGTTTTGTGTCCCCAGTACCTTGCGTTTTAGCAATTATGTCTTTGTTTTTCTTTCCAAAAATGTAGATGCTTTTAAAAGTTGTGGAGGACATTATGAATGTTTACACCTTATATATTTCATTCAACGTCTGTAACAAGACTAGTTAATATAGCAAAATAAAGGGAAAGCCAGTTACTATTTAAAATTTATTTCAAAAATCTATTAAATTAAATTCACACATTTTGGCAACATATCTTGCTTTATTTGCTTCTCTATCTATAATTCCATTGGGACTCATGTTGCATTTGAAAAAAAGTCAGATGTCGTTTATAACCTTTACAACAATTAAATAATTCTAGTTCAGTGGCAGAAGAGTGTGCTTACAACCACAGATTATATCCTCAATTCTCAGCACCAAATATTGTTTTCAGTGATCAGACAATGATTCTTTATACACAGAACCTAAAAGATGTATCTCCTCATGTCAGGTACATAACATGTAATTGCAAAGTCATAACATCTAATGGGGACAAAACAAACGTATACAATGGCTCCTAGTGCATAGGACACACCATCTTGGAATTAAGCTGGAACATGAAACCTAAAAGTAAGGTTCAGCAAAATGTTGCATGGCCAAGCAATAGTTGCTTAGAAAGTAAGCCAAAGCATGTCAAGCTATACCTAGATTTATGGGCAGGAATCATCCTTTTGATTTATGTCTGTTCATTTATGCATCTATGTATATGTGTGTTCATTTTGTGTGTGTCTGTATCTGGGTGTACACATACACATGTCATGGAGCATTTGTCTAAGTCAGTTGACAACTGGTGGGACAACTTGTTCTCTCCTTTCACATGTGGGCTTTGAAAATTGAACAGAGTCATCAGGCTTCATGACACAGGCCTCTACACACTGAGCCACCTTGTCTGTTTAGGAATAATCATTTCCTAAAAAAGCAGTTTACATTCCAATTTTACATACAATTAAAAAGGTTTAAATTCACTTACATGTATATAAAGTTTGTAAATGATATCTCATAGAAATAAGAACACCAGGAAAATCTCCAAGTTTATAAAATTTCTAATTTTGTTTTCTCTCTTTCTCTCTTGTCCCATGTAGTGAGTGAGTGTGTGTGTGTGTGTGTGTGTGTGTGTGTGTGTGTGTGTGTGTGCTAACAATGTACGGGGTGGCACTCATCAGTGCATGTACTTCTGTAGGGAAAGCTTACTTCCACTCTTTCTCTCTCTTTTCTACTTTATTTTTTTAAACAAGGTTCCACACAGAACCTAGAGCTCACAGTTTATTCAAGACTAGCCTGACTGAGAACCACAGGATCCCCCTGTTTCCACCCATTCTCCATCACTACAGTGACAGGCACTATGCCAAACTTTTAGGTGGGTGCTGGGGATGTGAACTCATGCCCTTGCACTGCACAGTAGCACAGTTTCCCAGTGGAGCCCTCTCTCTAATCCCTCTACTTTTCTTCTTTATCATGATTCACTCTTGTCTTAACTTAGGAGATGTCAACTGCAAAGCCTAATAGTTAACCAGGTTGAAAACAAGAACTGCACCAGAACTGTACAACGGAAACCATAGCTAACCATTCCTAGGCAGTCTTCCAGGCCCCTGGTCGATGGTTGAGAGTTTGAGGAAGATGCTGTCAGGTTTTCTCTCCAGAGGAGACTTATTCTGGGTCCTGGGATTCTATCAAAATTGCCAGCAGAAGAACACTTGGTGAACGGGCTCAAGCTTTGTGCATTTCCTGTAGACCTGCTGTGCTGCATTTCCATGTGAAGCTTTGCCCTGCTCTTCTCTAAATTCTCATTACTCCTGCAAAGATTGTAAAGGGTAATATCTAAAGCTGCCACTTCCTCCTGAAGGTCTATTAAGTTACTTGCATTTTAACAATACTGCCATGAGACTAAATGAAATTTTTATGGAATGTCATGCTAACGGTGAAGGTGCTGCTGAGTGTACCAACTGTATGCATTTGTGGGCATAAAATTTTTCCAAAGATAGTTCATATGATTCTAGACGTATTCCAAATACGAAACTGATTTTTAAAGAAGGAGGGATAGGTACAGCTATCAATGATGTGCATCATGACCAATAAGACTCCTTCTATCTAGACTAAATATGTTTATAATGTTTTTCATGATGTTATTGGAATACGTAATAAAATATGTAAAGAGTAACATAAGGTCCTGGATATTCACTTTCTTGATTATAGGGATTTATTACATGAAAACTTGTTATAACATCATGATGTCATTCTTAAACATATTTATTGACAAGCTAAAATGAAACATCTAGGAATATGTGGATTTCACTATTATACCACTCTGTCCTTTGGACAAGATATGGCTTTTGCCCTCTTAAATGCTTAGCGGTTGTAATTATATATACCAGAATTGTTGACACACCGGGCCCCTTATTTTCATTATGGAGTTGGGGCCTCATGAGTCCTTTCTTCTCCATGAGAACGTATAGACAATTAATCATTGCACAAAGAGAAAGAATCTCTTTTGTGGTTGCTCTGGCTCCCTGTAAGGTCCCCATGTTACTGTGAGTAAGAGTTCACCCCAGTTCCTGTAAGTTACCCCATTTCCACTCACTGCCCCACAAAGCTGGGATGAGTAGAGTGGTCACCTGTGTGTCATCACTGCAGTCCTCATGCCTTCCAAGAAGAGGTCGTAAGATATTTGTAAACCGGTTAGGAGATTTTACAAAATCACCTTTTGACACAATTTGAAAAGATTTGCTTTCTCTTATGTGTGCCTCATGTATTAGCTGAGTATAATTAAACATTTGGCACTGAGGAATAATTCACAACAAACTCCGGGGAGAATGTGGTAGTGGGGCTGTTAAAGAAAAAGAACCAAAGAAGCTTAAGACACCGTGACATCATTTCATCATTACCAAGGCAGCACAGGTGGAAATCTCCAATATAGGCTACAAAATCTTCACGCTGGACAATTTTTAACCATTGTTTCTTATCTAGGCTTTCTTCCCCACCGTTTCCCCATATTAGTTTTTCCTTATATCACAGAATGTCTTTATGAAGAGTATAGAATGCGAAAGAACAGTTTGTCTCCTGGCTCCCTCTAGTGGTACAATCAAAGTTCACAGCAAAGAAAATTATCTACCAACTGTCAGAATATGTATGCCTGGGGAAGTAGGGGTGGTGGTACTCGTACCCTTGGTTTTAAGCTATACTATTTTAAAGATAGGTCGACATTCAATATTTATGTATATGATAATGTTTACAAAAAGTTGTGTGTAAATATAACTGTCTTAATTAGGAAGTTTCAAAAATACACAGGTGAATATATACCTGATTTGACTAAGTATATGAAATTATCATGTGAAATAAAAAGCAGAAAATATCAAATATCCTAATCTGTAAGAGTGATCATTTAAAATTAAGTTTATTCAATAGTATTATTTCCCAAAATTATATCACATAACTAACATTCACTTTGTCATAACATTTCTTATAGGAATTTCACAAATAGTTCTTTGCTAAAAATTAGTTTTTAGAGACAAATTAATAAACTTATTGGGCTTTCTACATATATGTATTTTCCTTTTTTTTAGGTAATATTGAAATGATTTTCTAATGCTTAATTCTTCATGATAGATGTATTTAGACTGTTCCAGTTCCAATGCACTTAATGCTCTGCTAACTTTTGATTTAGAGAATGTAGATTTAAAGCTTCTAATTTTGGTTTCCATCACATTTATTGTTGAAGTTGTGTGACTCTCTCTTAAGAATCTGAATAAGGTTTAGTTGTTGTTTGTGCCTGAAACATTAAAAGCAAAACAAAACGATGTCAAAAAAAAATTGTACTCAGCTAATGCAGGTGTTTGATGACTGTAGTTTTAAGTCAGTGAGTCAGAGAAAATGCAAATATACAGTAATTAAGGGATACGAGAATCTCAAGTCTTCATCCATATCAATTGTATTATGTCAGCACAAAATTTGACTTGCACAATTGTTTGCATGTGAGGCACCTGGACATCAAAACCAGATCTTGCCATTTGTTACATACATGCTGAAACAGCCTGTGTCTGAGCAACTGAATCACTTTTTCATCTTGTTTTCTAGCTACGTTTTGTCGCCTCTTTCAATAATATTGTTTTTTCTCTCTCTCTATTTTAACACAATCTTCAATGAAATAAAAGTCCATCACTTTACACCTCGTTTTCATTCCTCTCTCTCCTCCCAGCCCTTAAATGTAATATGGTCTGTATCTTTAAAAGAAAGAGCCACAAAAGATCCAAAGTTATTACTAGAGGAAGCTCATGGACCACAAAGAGACTGACTGGAAATTATAAAGGTAATGAAGCTTAGAGGAAGCTACCTAACAGCTGAATACAAAAGTTAATAATCCATGAAACACAGAAGAGCCAACATTTACTGTGTGCTTATACTGGTTTCTAGTTTTTACACTATCCATGTACAAATTGTTTTAAAAAAAATGGCAGCGTGAATGACTTCTAATGAGATCAAACCCAGATGCCACTGGAAATGCACACTCTAAAAAGGACCATGTATGTAAGAATTCAAAAAATGCTAAGTAAGGCAAGGTCACAAATTTTCTGGTGAACCTTAGGGTCCTGGTCTTAAAACATTGTCATAGTTAGCCTAAATGGGAAGCCAAGATGATGAGTTCACCTCAAAAGGATTTCTGAAAGTTCCTTTTAGAATGACAAGAGTTCCGATAGAATTCCAAGGAGATTCAAAGCTCTTAGGAGAAATGTGGTAGCTGTTTGCTCACTTGAGTGAAGGGAGACCAATATAAATTTGCACAAACACAGACATACATACAAAACACATATATGTATGTAACAATAGCAGTAAAGAAGATGCTATCAACTTAAAAGAATATCAGACAGGTTTGAGGTTGGGTTGCTGGGAGGAGAGAGAGGAATGAAAACGAGGTGTAAAGTGATGGACTCTTATTTCATTGAAGATTGTGTTAAAATAGAGAGAGAGAAAAAACAATATTATTGAAAGAGGCGACAAAACGTAGCTAGAAAACAAGATGAAAAAGTGATTCAGTTGCTCAGACACAGGCTGTTTCTTAGATAAAGGAAAAAGTGGAGGATCTAGGGCATATCAAAGAGGCACAAAGAATGATCTCAATATTGAGGGCTAATTTCTCAACGTGACCTCACAGCCTGCACTTAATAAATACTGTACACAGAGGAAAGAGAAGGAGTTCCAATTATGGGACACAGGAAAGAATAAATAACATAGGACTAGTATCTGAAAAAGAGTTGGAATGAATCCATCATGTCCCACAAAATAAATCAGCACAGGCCCTGAGGCTAACTGGGAAGAATCATGAAGCCAATAATAATGCAATATACCAGAAAATCAGGCAATAAATGTTCAGTTATTAATAAAGATCTTCAACAATAACTTTACATTTAAGTAAGCCAAACACACCAATAAATAAAAGCTAGATTGGGTTACTGCATTAACAAAAGTGCATCCAATGATCTGAGGTCTCCATGAAATACTGGTAAAGGAACTCATGGACAAAGAGTAAAAATGGTGAAAATCAAAATTTCAAAAATGAAAAGTAAACTTCAAACTAAAATTAGGCCACTGCATATCAACAGAAAACAGATAACAGAAACATTTATTGACATTTTCCTTGGGTATAATTCTCACAGCAACAGCAAGGCTAATTTGGGGTTTCAATTATCAACACAGGAGCACTGAGAAAAAAAAAAAACAGATTAACAACTAATAGTTTTGTTAATTAGGAAGTAGAATTTCATTCTAGCAAGCAGCTTCCTTTTGCAACTCTCCAGATGTAGTTTTAGAACAAAATTTGCTTGAGATGTTCTATCAAAATCCATGTCTCTGGAATATTTTACTGGCAAAATTATGAGTACAGTACAGATTGAAACTCATTTTTTAAATATTTACATACTACATTTTATATGGATTTGGTAATCTAATTCCTTACTGATGGTTATTTTAAGTGTAATGCTATAATCTGATGATGCTTAAATAAATACCCTTGTTTCTTGAACATACATCTACATATGCATTCAAATTCTGTATATTAAATATTCTTCAACTGTGTATAATATGTATCACATACTTGTATATCTTTTCTGTTTTGCCTATGATAGACAATATTGTTTTTCAGAATGTGTGTGGTTGTGTTTAAAAGCAAAATTTTCCTAATCTAAAAGAACTCATCCTCAAAATGAAATTTTTCAATCAAAACAGTGATACGCTGGAATTGTGTGAATCATTGCTGCTATATTATGGCTCAAAATTGATATACATACTGGTTTCCAAGTTTGTTTTGCCTCACATTTGACAACCTTAGTTATTATCTTTTAAACAAAATGCATCAATATTAATGGGACACAATGGTATCTAATTTTGTTATTTATTATTTTTTGGTTTTTTGTTTGTTTGTTTGATGTCTTCCCATTCAAGGTTATCCCTAGTAAAACCAAGTCAGGCATGAAAATTATCAAGAAGTAGAATTCATTCAACGGGCAGGAACAATACCTAGTTTTAAATCTTTCTAGTCTTACACATCATGTTCTTCTGCCTCCTCAACGTGAGCTTGCTGCTTTCTCGCTTCCACATACTTTCCTTGTAGAATCAATCTACTTTTTGTAGCAGTGGGTGCAGCAAATGGGAGCATCAGGAGGATCCAGGGCTTCATCAGTAACAGCAGCAGTAGTTAACACAGGAATACCTGGAGGAACAGCAATGGCAGCATCTAGAGCAGCAGCAGCAGCACCAGCAGCACCAGCAGCACCAGCACCAGCAGCAGCAGCAACAGGAACAGCAGAACTGTCCGGTGCTGCACCAGGAGCAACAACGTCAGAAGCAGCAGCAGGAGCAGCAGCAGCGTTAACTTCAGCTACAGCGGCAGGGGCAGCAGTGGCTGCAGCAGCGGTAGCAGCCACAACAGAAGCCTCAGAGACTTCAGGAGCAGCAGATGATGCTGCACGACTGTAGGAGTGTGTTGCATCTTCCTTTTCATTGCTTGCATGTTTCTTCCTGTTTGCTGCAACCTTTAATGAGAGTTGAATGTTATAGATAACTGTTTTCATAATAAAGATCTATTTTCCCCCAATAGTCTCTGAGTTGACTGTTGAAAATCCTGAAGAACTTATTTCAAAAAATCTTTATGTGCTTAGTTTGTCATAAGAGGTCATGGAAAGTTTAGGGAATAATGTTTCATTTACTTCTAAGTAAAAAGATATGTCTTCTTTTATTTTTTAAAATTTTACATGGGGCACTCCTCATTTTGAGCTTTTTCTTCCATGTATGCTTTGCTAACTCATATTTCTAACTCGTATATAACAGTTATAAAAGAAACACTCTGTTAGTGACATGTAGCATTAAAAGCCATCTTTAGAATTGTAACTTTTGGTTCTTCTACAACAAAAGTGGGGGGGGGGTCTCCTCTATCTGCACTAAGATATTTTCTCACATAGTCTTTTATGTTCCTTCCTTTTTCACTGGGATTTTGGGTAACCAAAATCTGAGGACGCCCACAAAAAAATGAAGCCAGGTTTGCTCAAAGAAAAACACACAGTGGAACTTCAGAATTCTAAGTATGGTAATTTGAAATAATTGGAAAATATAAGACAATTTCCAAATTTCACATTGATCCACCATAAAATTTGACAAATGCAAGAGATTTTTATCTCCATGATAGAGTCAAAATCCACTTATAAAATTCAGCAAAGTATAAACTTTAATTAAACAGTATAGCTGACAAAGTGGCTTGATGAAGAAGATGGGGAGCCTTAACATAGTTTTACTTTTAAGACTGCCTCTGGAACCCACAACCAAACATTAGGCAGAGCTCAGGGAATCCTGCAGAAGACGAGGAGAAAGGACTGTAGGAGCCAGAGGGGTCAAGGACACCACAAGAAGACCCACAGTATCAAGTAACCTGGGCTCATAGGGGCTCACAGAGACTGACCCAACCACCAGGGAGCCTGCACAGGACTCGTGTAGGCACACTGCTTATGTTACAGTTATATAGTTTGATCCTCGTGTGGAACTCCTAATAGTGGGAGCAGGGGCTGTCTCTGACTCTGGTACTGGCTTTGGGGACTCTTTTCCTCACACCGGATCACCTTGCCCAGCCTTAACACATGGGGAGGTGCTTTGTCTTGCTGCAACTTGATATGCCATGTTTTGTGGATATCAATGGGAGACCTGCCTTATACTGAACAGGAATGGAGGAGAAGGGGGTAGGAACAGAGGGAGAGTGGAGGAGAGGGGCTGGAAAGTGAGGAGGGAGGGGAAAACACAGGCAGGATGAAAAGTTAATTAATTCAAAAGAGAATGCCTCTGTATATTTTTTTACTGTCTTTGATTCAATACACCTCATAACTCAGCCTTCTGCTTATTAATATATGCTGATACCAAGCAAATCTATTTGATAACAATAACCTGTTACCTACCTTAAAGTTTATTGTTTCTACCCTAACAGTAATTATAACTCTTCTAGAAGGATCATTTATCATGTAAGGATATTTAAAATAAAGTATGAAATTATTACCTTTTTATCCCATGGAGAAGTTTAAAAACATTAGTGCTATTTGCTCTATGCTACAGTATTAAAAAAAAAAAAAAACCTGTAACATTACTCTTTTAAATGTAAGTATTTACATACCAGTGGCTGGTTATTTTGCTTCCATCACACATAATTTCATCATCTTCGAATACCACTGTTCATAATAAATAAATGTACTTAGTTATACCACAAACACTAAAGAAAACAACATAGATTTAATATTAGCCAAAATTTTTAAAATCTGCAATAATAAATACTATTTTTTCTAAAATCTGCAATAAAAAATGCTATTTTTTTCTATTTTCCCATTTGAAAATTTCAATTCAGCCTATTTATCTTTAGCTGAAAACTTTACTTTAGGAGATAATTCCCATTATCTAAAACTTCAATATAACCCTTTGACAGATGCCAAATATTTCTTAGCTTTAAGGCAATAGAATTGGAAGATTTAGTCAAATTTGAATCCACCATATCTATCTATCTGTCTATCTATCTATCTATCTATCTATCTATCTATCTATGGCCAATATTTTTTAAAAATTTAAAACTAAAGTTAAATGTAAAAAAGCCACACACACAGACACACACACACAGACACACACACACACACACACAGACACACACACACACATATGAATTCACCATGTATACCATTCAATACTTCAAAACAGAAAATTTAAACAGCCTGCTGAGCACTACAGTCATTTTCCTGATACAGCTTTTCATTCATTTGGTCACTTCGGTGCTAACTTTCCTTGCTCCTTAAGGTTCATTTGACTTTGAGAAGATTTCCTTCACTCTTTTTTTTCCTTGAATGCTAGGCGTCTCTTTTGAATTAATTAATGCTTTATATGATTTTTTTGGCTTTACCAGTAAAACTTTATTTGCTTTTCAAAATTATTCCTTTTACTCCTGGATCAGTATGTTAAACTTTTGCAATCATCTTAGTTTAAATAGTCACTATTTATTTTTCTCAGTAAATACTGAGGTCCTGGTAAATGCAAAGTGCTTAAGATTATTAAAAGCTATTAGTGAAAGTTTTCAGGCATGATATTCCAAAAGGGAAAGATAGAGCTGAAACTTGTAGAGTGACTTAGGCAGATGTAATAGTGTGAAACATGAGCAGCAACAGAAAAAGAATATTAAGTGAGGTATAACTTGAAAACCCAAGAAAGGACTATTAATCCACCCAAGAGGGAAACAGGAAAGGTGAGAAAAAAGTTGTAATTAAATCACTTTAATGAATGAATAATTTATTACATGTGACTTTGAGGTTCTAATCCAGAAGACAGTTTATAATGATGAGTTACATACACTGTCGATATGAAAACTGATATATATTTTTATATAATGTGTATATTATGTAATGTGATTTGTTGTCACAGACTTCATTCCATAATCTCTTAAAAACACTGAATAAATTGGGTCAAAAATCAAACCAAATGCAGGATGTAGCTAGTTATTAGACTAGTGTTCATTGCACTAGAAAATAATCTGTGTAACACAAATTGCTAAATGGTCTTATTAATAGAAAACCTGGAGCCAGATATTCGGGTGAATGCTGAAAGATCAGAGAGACAGAACAAGCCACAGCAAACCTCACCTCACCAGCTCCTCAGCTGATCCTGTTTCCTCAGACTGAAAGCCTCTGAGTCCTCACCTGAATAGATCTCAGCTGAACTGCTCAAAAGCCTCTAGTTTCTGATCCACATGTCTTATATACCTTTCTGCTTCCTGCTATCACTTCCTGGGATTAAAGTTGTGTGTCCTTCACAAGCAAAGACATGATATTTCAAGTGCTGCGTTTAAAGGTGTGTGCTACCATGACTGGCTCTGTTCCTAGTGTGGCCTTGAACTCACAGAGATCTAGATGGATCTCTGCCTCCCAAGTGATAGGATTAAAGGCGTGTGTGCCACCGCTGTCTGGCCTCTGTGTCTAATCTAGTGACTGAATCTGTCCTCTGATTCCTAGATAAGTTTATTAGGGTATACTATGAGGTACACAATATATTGGGGTGAATAATATATCACCACAACTCTGCATACTACTGAAGGAGAAAGGAAAACACCACCCCAGCTACAAACCCCTTGGGCTACAATGGTGACATGCATGGAAGATGTGCTAGTCCAATAGTGGCACCAAGCTTTAGGGAGTAACAACCAATATCTGATTGGATTTAAGATCCACTCTGTGGTCTGGAACTTATCCCTGATACCTCTATGGTCATCAAAAACCTGAAGTTAGATAGGCTGGAGACAGGGATTTAAGATCCACTCTGTGGTCTGGAACTTATCCCTGATACCTCTCTGGTCATCAAAAACCTGAAGTTAGATAGGCTGGAGACAGAACCTAAGGGAAAACCAAATACAAAAGGGATATAGACAAAGGGACTCCTAACAGTATTCTGCTACACTCATAGATCCGTTCTTATTCAGCTATCATCAGAAAAGCTTCCTCCTGCAGTAGATCGGAACAAATATAGAGACCATAGCTAGACATTATGCAGAGAATGAGAGACCTCTGAACACCCGTTGGATGTCTCCATGAACTCCCTCCCCTCAGAATTCAGGGAACCCTGTGGAAGAGGAGGTAGAAAGAATGTAAGAGCCAGAGGGGATGGAGAACACCAAGGAAATAAGTCCTTCTAAAAACAGAAGGACGGATACACATAGGAACTCAGAGACTCTGGCAGCTTGCATAGAGCCTGAACAGGTCTGCCCTAGATGGAGTGCCAGCACTGAGAGGAATGGACATAAGCCACCATGTCTAACCCAGAGGCTGTCTCCAATTGACAACCACTCGCAAGTGAAATTAGTTTTCTCCAGTGGATTCTCACTGGACATACAAACCTCTTTTAAAGCAAGGACCTCTTCCCAGCAGTAGATGGCCAACACATTTTGCTGTTGTTGTCTCTGAATGATTTGTCTGACTTTTCTTTTTACTTTTAACTTACTTATTTTTACTCTGTAAGTCTTGTTTGTGTATCATGGCTCCCAATGTTGTTTTTAGGGAATTCTAGTGTGTGCCATGCGTGAGTCTCTGACTTCATCTGTTCATATGCTTGAGCTGTGGCTCTCGTTTGTTTTGTCCTGTTCAGTTTGTTTGGTTTTATATTATTTTATTATTTTTTTTTTATTTTCTATATTTTACAGATGCCTCTTTGTTTTCTAAAGATAGAGAGCAAGAATGTGGATTTAGGTATGTGGAGAGGATCTTGGAATAGTTGGGGTAAGGGCAATCCTAATCAGAATATATTATTGACAAATCTATTTTCAATAAAACAGAAAATAAAGAATATGAAGTCAGATTGTCTTCAAACACCTGGGATCCTGGAGAGCTCTGTCTTCTAGATAATATGTGAACAGAAATTAAAATGTATGAGATGGTGACCATCTTTTCTGTGATCATTTTTAAAGTATAGAAAATACTACACTTTCAAAATTAACCCCATTTGATTTGAAACAAAACGCTCATTAAATAATTTATATTCCATAAAATATGATGCAAATTTTATTGGGTAAATAAAAATACTTACTTTTGTGGAGGATATATATTTGTATTTGTAGTAGGGGGTGGGTTTTATCTGTATGCTTGTAAGGTATGAATGTAGGAAGGGGACCATAAGAGGAGAAGAGCAGTCTGAGGAGGAAAAGAGGGGATGATAATAGGAAATATTATAGGTGTGACAGTAAAACCATAAAGAGTAGTTATTTGTGAGAAAAACAAGACTGCCATGAGCAGGAGAAACCCAGGAGGTGGTGAATAGGTTCTAAAGAGAATATAGAAGACTACATATGTATGAAACTTCCTTAATGACAGGAACTACTTTGTATAATATCTAAAATAGTATATTTAATATTATGAACCAATAACTTAAAAGTGTTAGATTTAGCAAGCCATGTATATAACAAAGATTTATGTATAACTTTCAGAAGTATGTAAAATACATTTGAAAGAGGTTCATGCTCTTTTTTGGAAATAAGAAAGATCTGTCTAAATACAAGGGGGAGAATGAATAGTAATGATAAGAATAAAATAGATAGATATGATTCCAAAATAGATAGATGTGTGTGAAAATGAAGCAAACTGCAATTCATGGAATTTTCCAATAATATGTTAAACAAAATTATCATTGAATAGTACAGAAAAACTCTACTCAATGATTATTATGATTCAATGACTGCATACTATCATTTTAATCATTTCTCATTTTCTATCCAAACTCTTACTTCTTTAAATTACCCAGTTAAAAATACTTTACCATGTAGTTCTTATGCAGTATTCATCTTGACAACAACAGCCTAAAATGTTACTGAAATTTCATGAGCTGTATAATACCTTATCACTGAATAAATCTTAATCCATACTACATATTTGATATGCAATTTTGGGGCTAGTAAAATATATTGCTTCCCCTGATTTAAAAAACAAAAACAAAAAACAAAAAAACAATGTGTTCAATGACTTACTGATGACGTATGAGTCTTAGCTTCTCCTGAATTAAGATCTGTGAATCTTGGACTTAGTCCCATTGATGAATGAGGACTATGCCTGGGTTGCAGATCCATGATGTTATTCTGGAAAAGTAAATATCAATAGTGAATTCCATGAATTTTTCCCTAGGAGTTTATCATAGATTTCCTATTTTAAAGAAATATTATTGAAACGAAAAGAAACACGTTTTCCAAACTTAGAAAAACACAGGCATACAAGATGTTACAAGACACAAATTTTAAAAAGCTATAGAATAACTTGATGATAAGTACTTCATTGTTCAACTCTTCATGTCCTTCTCTTTAAAAATTTTCAAAGAAAGGAAGTGTACAGGATAAAAACTTAAAGATGAATCTGAGAGGAAGATTAGTTAGGAACTATTGTCTATTCTGAGAAAGTTCTAAGTTTCTAACCAGCTAAATATTTTTAAAATTAATTTTAATTATGACTAATCAATATAAAGGCATATACATAAGAAAACTTCACTGAGCCTATGGTAAATTATTTTACAAAAGAAAATATCTAAGTAGCAACACAAATTTAACATTGACTTACAGATAGTTGAGTATTTTTATTGTTCTCAAGATTGTTTTTACTTTTCACTGATTTCTTTTGTAATTCGGCCTCTGTTGATTGATTATGAATTTGAAAAAAAAAACAGAAAACAAAATAAGGAATAGCATTGGAAAGAAGTCTTTATATCCAAAAATAAAGTTTAAAATTTATTTTTATGGTAAATAATGTTTGGCTTTCTAACTTTAGCGCTCAATTGAGCTTAACCTTCTACTGCACATATACAGATGTAGAAAATATAATTAGCAAGTACATCAGTGATTTGTATCACAAAAGATTCCATATTCAAAATATGAAGATATGTTAGATGTTCATTCCATATTACCTCCCATTTAGAGTATTGCATACAAAAACTTAAAAAAGACATAAATTCAATTATATGCTAATATCCCTACATAAAGACAGAATTCCATGTAGCACTAAACTGGAAAATTAATGTAGGATTTCTCTGGGGAAAAGGTTACTGGAGTTCGGAAGTATGGTCAATTATCATATTACTTGTGCTTAGCTAAGCTGTGTCAAAAGTATACATAATATTCATGTAAAAATAAGACCAAGTATTTGACTAAATGATTCCAAGGTTATGATTCTACTAAACATAAGTAATTAAATTCGAGAATAAAGTTTAAAATTCTTAGAAGTAAATGAATATTAAGGCACATCATAAAAAATCTATAAGACACAATAGCTATCCTAAGAGGACATGCAAATATTCAAGGGATCTGAACTTAATAAATTAATGGTGTATTCAGAAGCCTAGGGAAAATGATATCAAGCAACACTCAAAAAGGAAAATGAGAAGACATAATCAAAATAAGGATTGAAATTAACAAAACAGAAATTAAAAAATACAAAATAATTAGTTGGTTCTTTTGAAAAGAAAAGCCAGATTGATGAACTTTTAGCCAAATTAAACAAAGTAAAGAGAGAAGATTCAAATTTAATAAAAATAGAAACAAAAAGGCAAATATTACATCAGACATCTAGGAAATTCAGATAATCACAACATACTTAAAATCTACCAAACTGGATAAACCTAAAATAAACAGATGAATATATGTGGCCTACTAAAGCTAAATAAAGATGAAATTAACAGTTTAAATAGACTAATAATATGAAATGAGAAAAAAACATTAATTTAAAATCTCTCAAGAAGTACAGAACCATATGGTCTCAGCAAATAATTCTATCAGAACTTCAGTGAAAATAATACTCAATACTCCTCAAATCACTCCACAAAATAGGAAATGAAAAAATATTTTCCAATTCTTTTTATGAAGCCCCTATTATACCCTGATATCAAAACTAGTAGGAGAGCCACATCTGCCCCCCAAAAAATACAGGCCAATATCAAAATATCTTTGTTTACAGATGATATGATTCTATACATAAAACTCAAAAGACTCCACTAGAAACCTTCTACAACAGATAAATGCATTACATTATCAAAGTTCAAAATTAACATAAAAAATCAGTAGCATTTCTACACAATGACAAGCGTACCAAGAAAGAAGTAAGCGAAACAATTCCATTCACAACTACCTCAAAGAAAATAAAATGTCTTATAATATACTCAAGTGAAAAACTGGCAAAATAAAAACTCCAAGACAGTTAAAAATGAAACTGAAGAGGATTTCAGAAGATGAAAATTCCTCCCATGCTCAAGATTTGATAAGATTCATATTATGAAAATGGCCATCCTACTAAGAGAGTATTTTATATATTTAATGCAATCGTCATCAGAATTCCAATGTAATTCTTCACAGTGGTTAAGAAAATTAATCTTAATTTCTGTACAAAAACACAAGACATCCAGGATAGCCATAGCAATTCTGAACAATAAATGAATGTATAGAGGTATCACCATTCTAGATTGCAAATTATGCTATAGACCTATAGCAATGAAAACAATGTGGTACTGGTTTAAAAACAAAGTCACTGGTCAGTAAAATAGAATTGAGGAACAAGGTATAAGCCATGCATTTACATGCATATGTTTTTGACAAAGAGCCATTGAAAAGGAGACAGCATCTTCAACAAGGGGTGCTGGTCAAATTTCATAGCTCTATTTTGAAGAATGAAAAGAGATTCTTTTGTCTCACCCTGCACAAAACTCAACTCCAAATGGATCACAGGTCCCAATATAAGAACTGATACCTTGAATCTTACAGAGGAGAAAGTATGGAATATACTTTAACTCATTGACACAGGAAAGAACTTTCTAAATGGGACTGTAATAGTACAGGCTCTACCCCAACAATTAGTAAATGGAACCTCAGGAAACTAAAATGCTGATGACATTGTTTATCATCCCTTGCTTCTACCTGATGTTCTGATTTTGGCTTATATATCAGTATCATGAAAGGAGCAACATTATTTGTGATATTAAATTGTGAGTACATTTGGCTGACATTGGTATTTACTATAATCTGTTATAAATGAAAGAAGCTATGCTAAGACCCAGTCCTCAAATCTTTCATGTCTTTTTATAAGTGGTAAAGGCAAAAAGAATAACACCCTTTTCCTACCTCTCAGTCATG
The DNA here is from genome assembly GCF_949786415.1 of Peromyscus eremicus. NCBI lineage: Eukaryota > Metazoa > Chordata > Mammalia > Rodentia > Cricetidae > Peromyscus > Peromyscus eremicus. The sequence continues at coordinate 85,532,064 of NC_081419.1, forward strand.
TTTCCATACCACTAGCTTATTCTTTGAAATTCCTCAGATAACCAACACTCCACCATGTAGTTACATTTGAGCTTTCATCATGATATTCTCAACTTAAAATTTAGTGGAAACTTCACAAGATTAATAGTGTACTACAACCTAATAAGTTATATTCCTTACTAAACATTTTATATGCAACTTTTTGGTCTAGTAAAATATGTTACTCCCCAAATTTTAATAAAAATTCTTTGAAATCACTTGCTGGTGACATAATCTTTACCTTTTCATCCTTCAATTAGAAGACGCCTGGGAATTGAAGTTAGTTGTGCTGGTAAGTGAAGATCTATCATGGTATCCTGGTAAAAAAAAATATCAGCAGTGGGTTTGTTCCATGAAGATTTACAATCATGTTGCAGTAAAATAAATTTATTTCCTACTATAAAAGCATATCGTTTTATGCAGGGTGCCTAGTCCAGTCCCATGGAGGCTCCACAGCTGTGGGTCTAAAGTTCATGAGTTCCCACTAGGTTTGTTTGGTTGATCTTGATGCCCCTTGCTCATAGAATCTCTCTTCTCTCTTCAACTAGACTCCTGGAGCTCGGCCTGGTGCTTAGCTGTAAATCTCTGCATGTGCTTCCATTATTTAGGTGCAGGGGGAGGGGCTTGAACCTGCCTCAACTGAATGTACCAGGCTTTGCTGACTCCCCATAGGAGGCCTTACCTTGTCAGAGGAGAGAATGGGGGGATGAACTGAGGGAATAATGCTGGGGGGCAGTGGAGGGAAGAGAGGGGGATCTGTGGTTGGTATGTAAAATGAATAAAAAAAATTCTTCATAATAAAAAATTAAAAAGCATATCTGTTTAAAATTAAGAAATCATGTAACTTTCCTGGTGAAGTCTGTTTTTGAGTGTGTTGCTAATAGGCTTGGCTCTCTGAATGCATGTTCCCTTATCCATCTAGGATTATAAAGACATATGATAAACAGATATTATTTCTCTTTTCTTTACCCAGTATGACACTGTTGTTTCCAAGTCTTTCCTCAGAAGGAAAGGTTTTTATCCTGAATATAAATTTATGCTTTTTCTGATTTTCACTGCAATAGAAAAATTGAATAATTTTCAGTAGTGTTCAATAATGCTACAGCTTCAGAATTATTTGTTTTAATCACTTAAGATGTGTTTTCTGATTACTTATTTTTATCAAAGAAAAGCATAGAGATGTCTGTAATACTCATTGCCTTACTTTCTGATAGTGCTTAGATATTCCATATATGGAAAATGAGTCAAGGCTAAGGAAATGAGCAGAACTTGGCTGTGACTTCTATGTCTGCTTTGATGGCAAGAACTTCTGAAAGAAGTTCAATCTCAAAGGAACTGAATGGCTTTGTTGAGACTCAAGCTCAGATCACTCTATTCCCACAATAGGTCCTTCTAACAGTTTTCTGCATATTACAAGTTCAGTGTCAGATGCCTACATGGCATCTAGAATCACATCTACTATACTCTAAAGTCAGTTCATGCCAGTGATTATTATTTTGATTTGTTCTGCTGGTTTCTTTTTTCAGTGAAATAAAAAGTCTGGATACCTATCAGGAGCAGAACAACAGGACATCAAAGCCACATTGTTCGTATGTTCATGTGCTTAGGAATAGTCCCTGTTTCTATAGTATAAAAGGAAAAATGAAGGGACATACAAGGGATAATAAGAAAAAATATTAGGAACAAATACCTGAGAAATTTTAGCTCTGAGTTAATGTAGATATTAGCTCAGAAAATTCAATATTCCTAGCTAGTTAAATGTTTTAAAATAAAAGTTTAATCTTAATGCTATTCATGATGATGCATTCTAGAAGAAGACTTAATTTAGCCTGTGTACATTGTTTATAAAAACATATAATAAATGGAAATTCAAATTTAACAATACATACATATGACTGAGTACTCTCATTTCCTTTGAGATTTTTAATGTCTTTTTTCATCTGTATATTCACTTCTGCTGAAATCAATCAATATTTATACAGTTAAAATAAACTAGAAAAAACGTTTCTATACTAGAAGTTTTTGCAACAACAGATAAAACAGTTTTTATGAAAATTACATTTTTGGTTTTCTTATTTTGAGGCTCAGTTAAGCTTATACTTCCAATGGAGATTTACTGATGTACAAAATACAATAACAATAACTTCCATACACAACCCATATCATAAAGTGTTCCATGTTCAATCATGAACATATGCTAAATGTTCATCTACACAGTCAGGTATCAACAAAAAAGAAAAATAATTAGTATAACTGAAATAAATTGAAAAGAGAATATTAAACAAAAATAGACAAAAGTAGAATTTATGAATTACAGTAAAGATATAAGTCAAAATGTAGTAGTAAGGTAGGTAGAGAAATATTAAATGAGAAGCAAATCAATCTGGAAATATACAACAGATGAGGAAGAGTTAAGACTAAAACAATCAAGTCATAGAAAATAGCAAAAAACAAAAGTAAAATAAAAAAAAGCATGTAGGAATCATGGAGGAATTTCAAGGCTTCCAAGACAACACAGAGAATAAAAACAAATAATATTAGATATTCATGAAACTGTCATAATATTAGACACTCCTTTTTGTGCCCAAAACAATCAATAAAAATGTATCTATACCTAAAACATTGATGATTTGTCAAAAATAATTTGTATAATGACATTTTCATGAACACCTAAAGTATGGACAATGACATATGATAGGGGCTGATGGTCTGTGCAGCTGAGCAGACCCTCTAATGTGAGGATAACACTGACTGTGAGTGGCATGAATAAAAATGGAGAAAAATAATATTGAGGTAATTAAACATCTATAGCAATGGTGTAATCTTTAATTCACAGAATGCTTTAAAACTATCTCCTGCAATTTGATTAGAAAACAATACAGAAAAAAACATCAATTGATGAGTGTCAATATAAACTGAGATTCCTTGGTGACAACACACTGTCATTATATTATCAAATAGGATATGACTATACTGCATAGAATGAGTAAGTTGTATGTTTTCATATTGACCTTTCTTTTCATTGCACCTATGCTGATGGAATTCATTTGCATTTTCAGGAATATGTGCTTCTTATGTGTAACCAGGTCACAGAGAAACTAAATAACGAGTAGAGTTTTAAGTTCAATGGTTAAGGATATGGATAGCATGTGAAAAGCCCTCGAGACAATTTCCCACTCCTGATGCTAAATAAGTATACAAACTAAGTGCCAAAACCATAACTAACTATTAGTTGGAAGAGAAAATATCAAATTAAAATGATGAAAATCAAATGAACAAAAAAGGAACTATGAACATAACGGAGGTAATGAATGTTTGTGAAAGTCATTGGATATTTTGTGAAACAGATTTGCAGGTTAGGAAAAGACAGGAGGATGCAGTTTACCATATTGTAGCATATAAATCCCAAATACATACCAGATACTGTGAATGACCAGAGGCACTGTGATAGAATACAAACTAGAACTCAAATCACATCTAGTAGTCAACCCACAGAATGGATTATCAAGTGCAATTAAAGCACACATATAACTAAATACACAAGTTCTTTCTATACAGGATCCCTCAAGACCCTTGATAAAGGAATCACTTGTCTCAGATACAGGCATAGACCACCAACAACATGTAGAATAAATAGGGTTTTTTTTTTTTTGAGACAGGGTTTCTCTGTGTAGTTTTGGTGCCTGTCATGGATCTCGCTCTGTAGACCAGGGTGGCCTTAAACTCACAGAGATCCGCTGGGCTCTGCCCCCTGAGTGCTGGGATTAAAGGTCTGTGCCACCACCAGCCAGCTAGAATAAACAGATTTTAACTTCATAAAATGGGTGAGTGGGTTTTTGTTTGTTTATCAAACTAAAATCATGTAAAAGATAATTAAACTTTCAAAGAGGAAATGCAGGTATAAAATTGTAAATACTTAATAATATCTAACATTTTAAATTCATGTCAATATAATAACCCCTGTGGGGACCCACAGAGGCTCCCTAGCAAGGTCTTACTCAAGGTCAGAGTATCTGAGCTTGCTTTGCCCATGTGAATATTTAAGATTTAAGATTCTAATAACCCTAATAGTTGCTGTACCGAGTTTGTAGATAGGAAATGAGTGACAGAGGCTTTTAACATTTACCTCACTCCATCTCATAATGGTCATCCATGCAGCAGTGGTAAAACAGGGTTTTTTTAAATGAGTTCTCTCCTATGTCTTCATCATTAACTCCAAGTTTATGTAAGTTGTAGTCTGTCTCTTTTTCTGTTCCTCTGTATCATCACATCTTTTTAAAGTCATACATTCTCTGAAGCAGTGTCTGTATGTTTTCAAATTGCTATTCTCTTAATGGACTTAAATCTATGTGTATTTTTCTGTATTCTATCCTGTGTGATAATATTTTGAGAAGTAGTTACAATATATGACACTGTTTCAAAACTATGTAGAGAAGATCATGCATAATTATGTTCAAGTAATGTGAAAAGTAGCTCTGTATGGCCTGGTTCTTGTATCCTTTTTGTCTTCCTAGGAATTGAGGAGCATATCACAAAAAAAAAGCATAGTGATATTTAGTTGTGCCTCTGAAACACGTAGCGGTACTAGCAGGTTGATTTATAGTTACCCCACATATTTAATACTCTAAGACTTCTTTTTCTAAATAAATGGGTATTAAAGTATCCACTATATACACCTACCTCGTTTTCTTTCATGTAATTCTCATTTCCTCTACCTTTCCTAATCATCATTCCCATGACACCACTATTCCTTATATCTTAGCACTCATAAATTGAATAAAACCCCGATATACCCACTCTTCCTTTGTTTATATTTCATTCATTTCTGCTTGGATTTTTTATGATTTCTTGCCATCTACTGAACCTGGGTTTGATTTGAGATATACAAATCACTGTCACTTAATGCCTTATAAATTCATAAATATTTCATAACTGATTTTCTTTTGAGTAGAGGGACACTTGGCTCCTTCGTTGTCAAAGAAGCACTCGGACAAATGGCTTTCATTTTATAATGCAATGCTCTTACCTTGCTTCTCCATGTTTACTTGGTTTCTGGCTCTTCTAGATTTTTCAGATTTACTATAGTAAATACCCTTGGGCCAGGATAGCTTAAACATATGCTGTAAAAAAAATGTATCAAAGACTAGCTAGATAAAAATGTTCTAATCCATTTCCCAGAAAACCTCACAATCCTTTTTCTAATATTAATTGCATAGAAAGTTAAAGAAACATGAAATCAAAACCAAGAGATTTGAAAACAATGATCAAACGTCTTTCATCATTAATATCTAACTTTGATCCTCATTGAGTCTCTATGTAAATAAGACAGTGAAGTTCAGATGAGACCTATTTGTAAATAAAAGACTAGCCATGTACATATTAAATGAAGAACTGACTTCAAAATTCATAAATGTTATTTTTATTCCACAGAAAACAAAATTTTTACAAATATTAATTTTAGAAAATAATTTAAATTAATTAGCTATGATACAATATTAATTATTTAGAAAATATGCAATGACAGATATACTTATTGTCCAAAGTAGAAAAATGAAAAGAGGTTTCAAGATATATGAAATTTTTCAATGCAAACTTTGTAGCAGCTGCTACAGATCAGATGAATTGTAAAGAAAGCTGGTAGCATAAACTGATATGTTTAAATAAAGATATTCTAACATTAACAACACAGACAGGTAGGTTGTTATCAATTCAGAGAGAACTTTAAACAGTCGTAGCAGGGACTAATAAGGATGGAATTTTGCAGACATCTCTAATTAAATGTGTGTACTAAAACAGATTTTTGCTTGCAGATTTTACTTTGCATATGAAGTGGGAAAACAATTAATGTATTGACATCTCTTTTTCTTCAAACTTTCTGGCAACTCCATGTTGCTAAGCCTCCAATGGGAAACATGTTATCACTGTACATTTTTCCCATTTGTCATCCTGATAGAATTCCATGTGTATCTCTCTCTCTCATTTAGTTGGCAGCTTCATGTTCACATTCTTGTCCATATTCACAAGGATTTATCTCAGTACAAATTTCCCACCTGACTACTACTCCACAACAAATATAAACTCTCTTCTTATGAAACATGTTACTTATTTTGCTCTTAAACTCTAGGATATGTCTTCATCTGCCATGTTCATTGTTTTCCAGAACAGCATCTACTTAATAATTAATATTATTATATATAATAATATTATATAATAATATTAAAGTGTCTTCAGGAAGGTTTCAAATTTCAGTTGCAATTCCAGTACCACCGGTCTTTAAAAGGTTTTCTACAAATTAGAAGCTCATATAAGACGGTACATCATATATACATCATTTATATATACATTCTATGTTGTGCCTAGTTTGGATATAGTCTAATGCCAATAAAGTCAGGAATGATATGTTTATAATATTTGCTGATTTTATTTGTTTAAATAAAAACAAGTCAGCAATTTGATTTTGGATAACAAATCTCACATTCTGAATGATATTATCTATCTATCTATCTATATATATGAGACGGGGTTGTTAATACATACTACACTCTATCATGACAAAAACACTGAAGACAACTAGAGAGCCTAATTAAGAATTGAAACTTCAATCTTTGTAATACTAACAGATAACAGGAAAACATAAATCATGTACCATTAGGAATGAAGGCTCTTTAGCTGGAATCCAACTCAGGAAAGAAATTGTTCATCTGTTCGTAATTTCAATTGCTATTCATAAGTATTAAATTTAACCAGTCTTTTAAATATGTATGGCTATTATAGGTTTCACAGCTATGTAAAAGGAGGCTAAAACTAAATACTAAATTATGATCTAATGATTTTATAAGGAGATAAAAATAAAACTTCATGTGACCTGTGTCCTAGGTGCCCTTCAACTGAAGAATGGATAAATAAAATGTAGTACACATACACAATGGAATACTATTCAGCAGAGAAAAACAATGACATCATGAGGTTTGCAGGCAAATGGATGGATCTAGAAAAAATCATCCTGAGTGAGGCAACCCAGACTCAGAAAGACAAACATGGTATGTACTCACTCATAAGAGGATACTAGATGTGGAACAAGGATGACTGGACTGCTACTCACATCACATCACTCACATTATTGCATTCTGTTTTCTTTCTTTTGGCTTCTTTGTCAAAAATTATATGTTCATAGGTGTGCGGATTAATGTCAGGGTCTTCAATTAGATTCCATTTGTCCACATGTCGGTTTTTATGTCAGTACCAAGCTGTTTTTATTACTGTAGCTCTATAGTAGAGTTTGCAGACCAGGGAGGCTACCTGGAAAACAGGACCCCAAGAAAGACACGGGGATCGCCCAATGATGGAGAAATGGATGAAATCTACATGAACAACCTGGACATGAGTGGGGGTAATGAAGGGCAATGGTCGAGGGAAAGAGAGCTTGGGGGGGGGGCGGGAGATCCCAGCTGGATCAAGAACAGAGAGGGAGAACAAAGAATAGGAGACCATGGTAAATGAAGACCACATGAGAATAGGAAGAAGCAAAGTGCTAGAGAGGCCCACAGAAATCCACAAAGATACCCCCACAATAGACTGCTGGTAATGGCCGAGAGACAGCCCAAACTGACCTACTCTGGTGATGGGATGGCCAAACACCCTAATTGTTGTGCTAGAAACCCCATCCAATGACTGAGGGATCTGGATGCAGAGATCCATGGCTAGGCCCTGGGTGGAGCTCTAGAAGTCCAAGTAGTGAGAAAGAGGAGGGTTTATATGATCGAGAATTGTTGAGACCAAGGTTGGATAAAGCACAAGGACAAATAGCCAAACGAATGGAAACACATGAACTATGAACCAATGGCCGAGGGGCCCCCAACTGGATCAGGCCCTCTGAATGGGTGAGACAGTTAATTGGCTTGATCTGTTTGGGAGGCATCCAGGCAGTGGGACCGGGTCCTGTGCTCATGGCATGAGTTGGCTGTTTGAAACCTGGGGCTTATGCAGGGTCGCTTGGCTCGGCCTAGGAGGAGGGGACTGGACCTACCTGGACTGAGTCTACCAGGTTGATCTCAGTCCTCGGGAGAGGCTTTGCTCTGGGGGAGGTGGGAATGGAGGGTGGGCTGGGGGGAAAGAGAGGGGTGTGGAAGGGGGAGAACAAGGGAATTCATGGCTGATATGTATAACTGAATTGTATTGTAAAATAAAATAAAAATAAATAAAAAATGATTTTCATGAAATAACTAATTCACTTTCCTTTCTATTTTCATTTTAGTGTGAATGTGTGTGTGTGTGTGTGTTTGTGTGTGCTGTGGTGTGTGTGTATGTGTGTGTGTGTGTGTGTGTGTGTGTGTGTGTAGAACCTAGAAATCAACCTTTGGTGTCATTTCTCAAGCATCATTCATTTTATTTTATTTTATCATCAATAATTTTTTCAGCACTGAACATTTTTTTTCATTTTACATACCAACCACAGATTCCCCTCTCTTCCCTCATCCTGCCCTGAAGCCTTTACTCCCAACCCACTCCCCATTCCTTCCTCTGAAAAGGTAAGGCCTCTCATGGGGAGTCAGCAGAGCCTGGTACATTCAGCTGTGGCAGGTCCAAGCCCCTCCCCCTGCATCAAGCCTGTGCAAGGTGTCCCATCATAGGTAGTGGGCTCCAAAAAGCCAGCTCGTGCACCAGGGATTGATTCTGATTCTATTGCCAGGGGGTCCCTTAAGCAGATCAAGCTGCACAACTGTCTCACTTATGCAGAGGGCCTAGTCCAGTCCCATGGAGGCTCCACCGCTATTGGTCTAAAGTTCATGAGTTTCTACTAGCTTGGTTCAGTTTTTTTCTGTAGGTTTCTCCATCATGATCTTGATGCCCCTTGCTCATAATGGGTTTCTAATCTATAGGTGTCATTATTGACTACTCTATTTTAAACATGCACACACACACACACACACACACACACACACACACACACACACACAAACATACACACATACACACACAAAACCATACACTGAATTCTTTATATCATACACTAGATTATCTTTGAATTTAGTGATGCTTCATGTGATTTATTGTACACATATGACTGGTTATCTTTACATTATATATAAACTATACAAATCTATGAGCCAACACTTCAATCCACATCAGATTTAGAGAAGACAGGATGCATGACAATCCTTAGTACCACCTCTTAGACGTATGTTGGTAATAGCTGCTCATTTCATGTTTGTCCTTCATTTTCATGTGATTTTATTTTTATTTTCCCACTAACTTTACTTCATTACTCTCTGTCATTTCTAATTTTAATAATCATTTTTACCCTCCTCATTACTTGTCATTAGATCCTAGTATCCCCTAGGTGAGAGACCTACCATGTCTACATTCTCAGTAACATTTTTCAGTTGGTTCTGATGGCAAAACCACTTAAGTAATTTGTACAAAACAGGGAACAGAGAACATGAATTTTATACCATACACAAAAACTGTAAAATATTGGTGACAATGCCAAATGGGCATTTAATATCCTAATCAGAAATTTCAAATATTATTAATCTTTACCTAGCTAATTCTTGAAATTGGAAACAAATATCTCTTTTATGAAGAGCTTCAATGCGTTACTTAGAGAGACAATGGAGTGTCCCATGCTCAAGAAATATATTCACCTTAGACATAAATGAATAGATTATTCCATTAAACATAAATTAACTCACTTGTAAGAAACATATACATATATGCAATCAAATACAGCCACACTGAACAATATTTTCTACCTGGCTAGAGTGGCATTTCAAAACTAACTAGGCATTTTTCTCATCCAATTACTGCTGCAAAGTTATTATTTTGGAAACATCATGTTTGTTAAAGCTGAACTTGTTAGTTTCTGCAATTTTAATAATTTCCTGTTATTCCATTCGTACTCAATGTCAGAGGTGAGATTTTTCCTTATTATACTTCTGTTTCCCTCCACAATTATATCTATTTTTCTATACATTAGTCTAGTGTTTGTTCATCTTTTAATCATAATCTTTGCTATTTTAATTTTAAACCATCTTTCTATATCTTTTTTTTTTTTTGGTTTTTCGAGACAGGGTTTCTCTGTGTAGCTTTGCGCCTTTCCTGGAACTCGCTTTGGAGACCAGGCTGGCCTCGAACTCACAGAGATCCGCCTGGCTCTGCTTCCGAGTGCTGGGATTAAAGGCGTGCGCCACCACCGCCCAGCTATATCTTTTTTATGTTGCATTGAATTGGCAATTTTGAACATATTTGCATAAGCAATTATTATTTATTAAACTGAACAATAATTTATCCTGTGCCTGCCCTGGGCTGACCCTGCATTTTAATGAGTATAACACAAAATTCAGGGGTAGATTTTTTTTTGACCTTGAGTCATATTTGACAGTTAGTGAGTGACTAAGTCAGAGCTAGAACAAAGATTGCAAGTTCATGTCACACAGGAACAAGAGAGCAAGAGACATGCCAAATGCGGGTATATTTTGGTCTACAAACAAGAAGAGTGTGATAATGTCCTCAGCACTGTATGAGTGATGGAGGAATGGGTAGAGGAAGGAATGGTTGCAAAGAGAGGGATGGACCAAAGTCTGGTTGTTGGAATCACATAGGGTTTGTACACTGATATTATTAAAATTAGTCTGTTATCACTTGGGATGGATATAGATACTAAATGTGGTAAGGATATTTGTAAAACAAGTGAATAAATAGATGTAAGTGATTTCATAGAAGACAACTGTGCAAAGTAGAGATCATACATTCCTAAACCAGGGACTGTATCCTAAAATATAATATGAAGTCACCAGTACACAGCACACACAAATTTTTACTAAAATAATAAGTGTATTAATACTGATCCCTGGGGAATCCAATCCTCTTCAACACTTTACTAATGGTAAGACGCAAGATGTGAAATGATCTAATTGATGTGTTTAAGTTGCTTGTGTTCAGATTGCTAGTGTTCTAATGAACATCTTCTTATATTGAAGGACATTTTGAGGATGCTTAGTACTGTATGATCTAAATTCTTTGATGTACCAAGGTCATAAGTCATCCAATCCTGGGTGGTCAGCAACTGCTTTTTCTCCTCTATCTGTCTACTGGTGGCATTAAAACTCTTCCAATAAACTCCTTACTTCCTAATCAAAAGGAAACAAACATGTAAAGATGCTTTTTCCTAAGAGCATGAGCCCTCCTATATTTCCAGTGTCAACACCAGCATTTGAATTATTCAGCCCAAATTTATAGATCCGATTTCACTGAAATTACAAGTTAGAATTCTGTGAACATTACAAATGGTTTCAAGACCTTCTTTCCAGAATAATTGGTATTGAATATTTACCTGAGTTTAATGTTCCTTTATCCTTCACTTCTAGGCATTTATTTGGAACGAGGTCATTCATTTCATTAGGTTCTGGATGAATTTTAAAACAAGAAATTTAAAAATTGTTACATAGTTAACAAAATATAATTTATAACCCTAAACAATTGTGTAGAAGTTATTACCTTCAAGTTTGGATATTTCTTTGCAGATTCTGAAAAGACAAGCAGACAATCAATTATACAAAATGAGCATCATCATCCAGAGTTAACATGGAACTGAATTACAGTGGTTACCTTTATCAATGTTAACCATAACTGTGGGGAATGTTAGCTTTCTGGCTCTTTTGGATTTTTGATTTTGCTATTGATTAAGGAAAAATGTAAGAAAATATACTGAATACAAATTAAAATATAGATTTAATTAAATTTGAAGGTATTTTTTATACATTGGCCTGAGAAAATAAATTGATCTCATATTAAACAAAATGCATAATAGATTTTCAATATTAAAATAGGCTATGTATTTTCAGAGGACTATTGGATATTAATTAACCAGACATTTTAAAGCAGTGCAATGTTAATGGAATGATTTATAAGACACTCTTCTTCCCATCCACGTGTGTGCTACTCTCATGGCTATTTCTCATAGTATTTCTCCCTTTAGTTCAGACATTTTAAAAGAATCTTGTTATAATCTGGTTTAGTGAAGTGGTTGTAACTTCTTTTCCAAGATCCAGGATTCCATTACAAATAATGTCATATAGACAGAGCAGGTTGTATTTTTGTCTTTAGCAACATATATGTATACACATATATACAACAACAATTTTTTCAAAAGAGGCCAGGAATTTAAAAGAGAACAACAAGGTAAATATGAGAGGGTTTGGAAGGAAGAAAGGGAATGGAGTAATGATTAAATTATATTATAATCTCAAAAATAAAAATAATTAAAGTAAAAATGTTATATGTGTTATATGTTGAACAAAATATATAATAAATCTTCAGTAGTGAAATATGGTTATCAAAAATGAACTGAATTTTCAGATGAATACATTAGGAACATTATGCCTGTTACAATGTTTGCCTCTCAATCACAGGGCTCTGGGTTTGGTCCCTAGCTCAAAAGAAAAAGAAAAAAAAAGAATGTACTTTTTTTTTCTCCAAGAGTATATTATTTGTATATATTATGTGAGTCCTCAAACAATGTCTACTAAACCACTATGTCATCTAAAATGTATTATCTCAAATTATATTAATGTAAGGTCTTGCAAAATATTTGATTACACTGTATAAAAATATGTCACTGTGATTGGTTTAATAAAAAGCTTAATGGCCAATACCTAGGCAGGAGATATAGCTGGAATTCTGGACAGAAAGAACTCTATGAAGAAGAAAGGCAGAGTCCAGCTAGTCACAGGGGAAGCAAGACATGCAGGAGGAGAGGTAAAAGCTATGAATCACATGGCAACACATAGATGGATAGAAATGGGTTAATTTAAGTTGTAAGAGCTAGTGGAACAAGCCTAAGCTATAGGCTGAGCTTTCATAAGTAATAATAAGTCTCTGTGTCATTTTTTGTGATCTGGTAGCCCAAAGAAAAACACATCCATCTATATTTGGTGCCCAACATCCAGCCATGTATATCCACATAAGGCCTGAGAAAACTAAGAAAAGTTCTCACTAGGAGCCAGATGTGGCTTACTAGTCCTGCAATCTCTCAGGCTGGCTGGTGCTCAGTGGTATACAGATGTGCAGCTACCAGCTGTTGCCTATGGACTGGAGCCAGCTGCTCAACTTCCTTCATTTACTTTCTGTCCTCTCTGTAGGTCCTAATCTTCATCCTCTTCTTCAGCACTATCCTTACTTCTTAACACTTCTCAACTGTGAAGGACCTCACATGCCACTTATATGTCTAGTGCTACCCACCATTAAAATTGTTTTCTTCAAACTTCCTAAGTAAAAAAACCATGCAGCCATTTAAGATATTTTATTATTTAATAAATATCACATGGGTAATTTTTAGTGGCAGGAAAATAATTTCTATTCTTTTGTTTAACTTTACTTCAGTCTTTGTTATGTGCATTAGTGAATGTGTTGTGTGTACATGGTATAGGTACATGTCTATGCAGGTGCATACCTGTGTATGCTCAACAGAGGCAGAAGAGGACAACAGGTGACCTTGACTAACACCATCCATCTTATCCCATGAGACAAGATATAGCACTGAGTTTGAAGCTAGGCAAGTAGTCAGAATATCTCAGTGATCCTCCTGACACTGTCCCCAAGGTGCTGGGTTATAGGAGCACACTGTAACCATGCACAACTTTTTATGTGAGTCTAGGTCTTCATTCCTTCACAGCAAACTCTTTTCCTACCAAAGACACAACTCCCCAGCCCTCTGTCCTGTTTTTGTTATTTTTTTTTACTCTAATTTATATTTGCAATATTACCTCCTCTTCCACCCGCCCGTTCTTCTCTTAAGCCAATCCCATGTACTCCAACCTTCTTTCTGGATTCCATGGTCTATTTTAATTGTTACTGTCACACAAAAACACATATGTGTGTATACATATGCTTTTAATATATAAATAAAACCTGATCAGTTTGTTTAGTGTTACTCTGTCCTGTTTCAATTATACATTTCTTCAAATTACTTTGTTTAATAAGATTTCTCATCTTTCCCTTGACTGAATACTGACTCTTTACTCTTTGGCCTGTAACCATGGATAAATAAATAATCAGAGTAATATTTACTAAATGATTCATGAAATAATATTTATCTATAGTAAAGTAAATCTATCTCTTCACGATGCAGTTTGTCAGGCATTAATGACCTTTTGTAACAGTGAGATGGTGATGAAAATTGGAACAAGTTTTCCTTACTTCTCAAGCCAGTGTTGTTACATGAAGACAACTTTTTCATATTTTTAACCCTTGCATCCTAGCTTTCATACTCAGTACAGTAAAATCTTTGTCCTTTTTGCTTTATTTATTTCTTTATTATTATTTTCACATTTATTATTACTCGTTCCCCGTACTCATTTCTTCCTTACTTCCCAGAGACACTGAATATAAGAATGTTGTGAACTGGTAACCATAAGCAAACACCATTAGTAACAGCCTCAGTCTCCCCTGTTGTTAAGGTTGGTAATAGGTGCCTTCAGTGTCCTTTCATTTCCACTTTTCACAGGTGTCCACTGACAGGGAAGTCCGTTGACTACTAGGTTCATCAGTACTCATGTTAGAAACAGATACTCTGCCAAATAACACTTTCACAGAATATAGTTCCTACCTTCCACTGTTCCTTTTGCTTCGTTTTTGTCTCTTTGATCTCCAGCCGCACATAAATTACTAGGACATTTAGCAGGAGCATGCTTAGGAGAACTCGGCTAAAATTAATACCAAAAATAAAGCAATTAATGTTTTCTTACTCATTTTAGGATATGTGAATTTCCCGATTTAAAAGAAACTATACACAAAACAAAAAAGAATGTGTCTAAAAATAATTATTTCAGTACCCAACCTTGTACATGCTGTCTACACTAAGCTTATCTCTCACCACTATGTAAAACAAATATGGAAGTTTACAAGACACATGTCCATAGATTACTTGCCAACTGATTACTTGTATACACTTTATAAAAGTTAACCTTATATTGCCTAACTCTTACATTCCACATAGAAAATGAGTATTCATTTTTAAAAATTACTTCTTCTCAAACATCCCAATAAAAAACTATTTTTGGTCACAAAATTTTCTATCTCCTCTTCTCGGCAATCAAAATATAACAATGATTTTGCACGAAATATGCTTTCTGTCTGTCTGGAATATTTTCTAAATTCACATTTTTAGTAAAATAAAATATCTCAATTTCAAAACAATAATTCTAGAGTTTACCAGCAGACCGCTTCTAAACCTAGAAGACAGGCAAGGAGAGGAGAGGAAGAAGTGAGCACAGGCGGTGGAGAAATGGCTTTGCCTGCTCTAAAGGGAGGCGGGACAGACGCTAGGAAGTGAGGTGGTGGCTGGTCCTGCTCCTGGGAAAAAGCTGAATTACACCGTTCATCAACAGAGCCAGTAACAAACACAAGTGCTAGTGGGCCTGTGCCTTCTTCCTTTGAGAAAACTGACCATCGTCTGAGTCACTGTGACTCCCAGAGCCACATCCTAGCCCAGGAAAAGTGTGCCTACAGAACAGAGACCCACAACTGACTGGACATGTCCGGCTGTGTTTACATTTCAACAGTAGCCTATCTGCCAATCTGTCTAGTTGGTCGTGGTGGCAGGTCAACCATGAGACTGGATGACTCTCTGTTGAATTACAGTTAAACTGTGCTGTGTCAAACTTTGGCGAGAGATTTATGTCCTTTGGAAGCTTTGGGTTGGAGACACTTGAAGACAACCACAGCCCTGCAGAATGGGCAGGAATAAGACAACTAGAGACCCCACCCAACAAATGGTGCAACCACAGCATGAGCCACAGGTAAGTAGTGGAGAGATGGAGAGAGAAAAGCAGAGAAGCTTGAGCACTATGAAGAGAGGTAGATCTGGAGACTCAATGATGGAGAAGAACAACCTGATGTGAGTTTCCTCCGAAGTCATCTGAGGCTCTGGTAAAATCTAGGCCTGCAATGGTGCTGGGGGGCATTTCTGAGTCTGTGGCCATTCAGCAAGAGGGGTCTGTGTTAATGTCCATGGCCCATGTTATCACCAAAGGCCATGTGGTTGTCCTTGGTCTGGACTGCTGCACGGGACCACATTTATAATGAAGGGCAGCACAGTGTTCTCCTCATCCCTCACTCCATGCAGCACTCAGGGTTGTGGGCCCTGTATCTCACTTGGGTAGCACAGTAGGGCTGACCCTAGTGGAAGGGGTGTGGGTGATCTGGCCCTGAGGGCATGAAAACTGGAGAGCTGGCCCTGCTTCTTATCTGCCATGCAGTGATGTGAGCAGAAGAGCTGGCTCCATCCTTTGCTGCCTGAGGCATTGTGTGGGCTAGCCTGGGCAGTGCTGGCGAGCTCACCCTGCTGGTGAGGATGTGGGAGAGCTGGCAGGATGACCAACTCAGCTACCACCCAGGTCCAGATACAGAGCTAAGAGTTGGCTCCTCCCAATATCCACTTAATCTGTGATCTGCTGAGCATGTAAAGGGACCAGTCCTTCAGATCCAAAGCTGCAGGATCTCCATGACACAGGGCAACAACATGATATCAAAGAGTGGTCCCATTGATGATCCAGTATTGATAGTGTAGCAGAAACCAGAGGCCTCAAACTAGACACTTGCAGATAAAAATGTATGGACTAAAGGAGAAAAAAAGAAGATAGAAAAATATAAAGGAAGCCCAGGGAGGAGCTCTAGAGAGGGGGATAGTAGGATGCAGATGTCCAGAAGGGGAAAAATGGGACAAGCAGATTTTAACTACAGGAGAACGAGAACAATAATAAATAGAGAGGAAGGAAAGCTAAATAACACTAAGGATGTTTGAAAATCCATACAGAGCATACTATTTTACATTTACATGAAAATATATATGATATATGTATGTGTGCATATATAAATAATTTAAATGAAGTTACACCACTTTGGAAGATGCTACATCCCAAAGATCCATAGACTGTCTAACAAAATCTTCAGCTCCAGGCAAGGGAAACATCCCTTTGAGTTGATGCTAAGTGGATTCTAAGAGACTCCCATAGAAATATAGGCTCTTTGGGTTGAAGCTAAGACTCTATTACTGGAGACATCACACACCTTAGACACAGGACTCATAGAAATCCAGCAGGAACTGGCCTGGAATGCTTTTCCATGAGGGCTGACTTTCAGCCTTTCAGTACTATGCAGGCTACCAGGAGAGAAAAGCACCAACAGCTCTACCTAGTTGCAGAGCCTGTGTACCACATCAATGACTTGTTGAACAAGATATTTCCAGTGGTGCAATAGTAGTATTTTTTCTTAGTGGTAACTAATAGCTGTCTAGCTTGACTTAAGACCTACCCAGTAGAAGGCAACTCATACCTGGTACTGCAAATCTGAGCAGCGTCCTTGGCAGTGGAGGTCACTGAATCTAGAGAAGAACCTACTACTGCCATTTTCCCCAATCATTATAATTTCTGTTTTTTAATACTCACCAATGAGTACAGTTCTCACCCAAGGTAAGTTTCCCTTGTAGCATGTAAAGACTATCAGAGAGTCATAACTAGTAAAAATGAAAATAATTGGACACTGTTGGGTGCTTGACACTACCTGGTACATTTACAGTTTCAATCCTTACTCCTAATGTTCAGGAAACATCATGGATTAGGAGACAGAAAGACTGGAAAGTCAGAGAGTCAGTATACCTACTGCAGATACTGTCTTCTAGACATGAATTAAAAGCTGCACCCATGAAATTTTAAATATATTTGTCTAAACAGGACTTGCATAGTGAAAATATCAGGAAATACATCAAGGTAAATGGGGGAAATTTCACAAGGTACCATCCCTTGATGAAATAAAAAATCAGTATTTTCCAGGGACAAACCTCCTGACAGGTTACCTGATCTCAAGTGGTCAGCCCTAGATACATGTATATAATCAGTAGATTATATATACATACATATATATGTGTACTAATATATTTATATATGTAAGAATAATAATTAAACAATAAGAGGTCATGAATTTGAAAACAGATAGGGACATATACAGAAGAAGCTGAAGTGGAGAGAAGGCAGAGTGAAAATGATATAAATACAATATTCATATATGAAAAATTTAAAAATTAAATTAAAAATATTTAAATTTGCCTGGTGGCAGTTTTGCACACCTTTGATCTCAGCACTCAGGAGGCTGAGACTGGTGAATTGCTATAAATTCAAAGCCAGCTTGGACTACAGAGCAAGTCCAGGATAGCCAAAGTTACAAAGAGAAATCCTAACTCAAAAAAAAGAAAATTAGTTTTAAGCTTGGTTTGCAGCATGCCAAATAAAGCAGACCACTTCATCCCTGGAACTGAAGGATAACTTTGGCAATGTAGAAAGTTTGCAACCTCAAATAAAAGTTTTCAATTCGGAAAGATTAAGTTTATGTGACTATCTAATTAAGTTTTTATAACTACCAGTATTATTTAAGAAAATGTAGGTTTTCTATCAACCTATAAACAGCAAAATAATAATCCTTTTTTTTCATTATGTCATATAAAATGGTACTTCATGATTGAACAAAAAATCATTATGAAAATATCAAGCTATCATTACCATTCCAGATGGTATTTGAGCTAATCCTTTTCAAATATGGTTCAAATATGTGTAAACTTGTATCCAGTATTCACATCAGGAAGGAGAAAATTGCCTAAAATCTTGATTTGTGTTTTTTACGGCTATCAAACCTCTAACAGATGACTGGGAATTAGACTGTACTAGAAAGCAACTCTGACTGTTGGAGATGGCCTTGCAGCTGTGTAGTAGAACACTTTCTATATGTACATTACAACCTGGGTTCAAGGTCTACAACCACAAAGAGACATGGAATAACAAAAATAAAGCCTACAGCTATCACAAAAGAACATGAATGCTAAGGTGAATGATTTTGCTAAAAATGACATGAGATATCCATCTTGCTGGAGATATTCTTAAAAGCAGATATCAATCTTCCACAAATAGTTCTGTGTTCTCAAGTAGGAGTCTCGTTTTCATTGTGATTCTGTAATATTATCATATTAGTATGGTTTATAAATCACAGTAAGTGACATTTATCCAAATATTATTTACCATATTTGAAATCTCCTCTTCTATAGAATTTCTATTTTTAATACAATTCTCTTAAACTGTGTATTTCATTCTTTCCCTATTATCTCAGAGTAGTTACCTGATCTTTGTTGTTTATCAAATTAAGGAAGTATTCAATTAGTCACCAGCCACAGTCTTATGAAAACATCTCTTCTCACCAACTGTCTACTGTTGTCCACAGAATGACAACAGGTAGACCACTACAGAAGTTCAAGAGTAAATACCATAGAAACACATTTCTGTACAAATGTATTGAGTTCAAAAAGCAAAATTTTACCTTGTCATCAAAATCATCATCATCCTCACTTGACTTAGGCAAGGTGGATCCAGAAGTAGGATCATCATGGTCCCTACAGAGGAAAAACACAATAAAAACAGATGAGTGCAACTTTAAAAAAAGAGTCAAAAGTCTCCATATTAAATTACATTTCATAGTCATAACTGATGTGAATAGAGTTTGACATCTCATATTATTTAAATAACAACTTCCCATTTCTAGTTTCCTCTTTGCCTCTTCCAATGTATAAAAGTAAATACATTCAGATGTTTTATTCTATGTGATATGTTGGCAGGGCCTTAGGTGAACTTAACTTCATAAACTGCCTAAACTTAATGAAGGATTCAGAAACTATTCAGTGCCTCAAATAACTCATGCTACTTTCACCTGGAAGAAAGCCTGCTTCAGAACCTAAGTTGTTCAACCAAAACATGGAAGCCATGTTGTTTTGCTATGAGAACTACTATGGAAAAGCAATCATTAATTTCCCTTTGCACTAAAATAGTAAAAAGCATTCTCTGAAACTTCTTAAATATCTTAAAGATAATTTAAGAACTGAGTTGATAGATAGATAGATAGATAGATAGATAGATAGATAGATAGATAGATAGATGAGCCCAAACATCTATGTAGTCAATGGGAATGCCTTTAACAAAGAGTGTAGAACAGAGAACAATGAAAAATATTTTTATCTGAACATATAAATTTGACTTTTGAAACTGATCTGATGTGTATCTAGGTTCCAGGGCTACATGGGCTTCTTTCAATCTATGCTAATGAACAAAAGAATACATGGGAAACCAAGTCAGACTGATAGTTAAATCATGGGAGCACTATTCTGAATGACAGTTGTGTAATTAGAAAACTATGTGTTATAATACAAAAAACATCAAACATTTATTATGGTAGTTATAAGGAGTAACTAATGTTTACCATAAAATATTGGGGTTACAACAGAGTAGAATACTGAACAAATATTTATTTATCTATACATTCCAAAATTTGGAAACAGGATTTTTAAAACTATATGAATCTTACTTGGCTAATGAATTGTCTTCAGAATTCTTGTATTCTATTTAAGAAAAAGAAACGTGTTTAAATAGAACAATTAAAAAATTTCTAAAATATCAAAAACATAATGACTGTAAAAATTTACTAGGAAGCATTCCTTTTAGACCATCTCTAAAAAATAGCCCATGGTGGGTGCTAATCATAATGCTAATTGAGTAATGAATGCTCTAAAAAATAAATCTACTTCCTGTTTCCTATTTATTAGGCCCAAAGCCAGAAGACTATAACTTACATACATTTGACACCTAAAAGTAAAACGCAACGTCCAATGACATTCATGGTAACTCAATTTTAGAAGACTGACTTAAACAGCATCATAAGCTGACAGTGCCAAATAAAAGGCAGAATATATAAGCAGTATAATTGAGCTTCCTTAAGATAATATTTCTTATCACAAACTGAAATTTGGACCAAATACTTGATATAATTCTTTGTGAATAAAAAAAAAAAAATAAGCTCAACCTATCAATACTGAACTTTGCAGTATGGCAAAAATGGAGGTAGGCCAAAACCAAAGGGATTTGCAAAGACTTTTCAGCTGTAAATCAAACTGGATACAAGTCTTCCTCTTCTAGGAACAATGCTAAAAAATTCTTCCAATGACAGCTATTTCCATGTTCTTATACCTGGTGCAAACGGGATTCAGACTCATCTGATACTTTTTGCATTAGAAAGAACCTCTGCAAGATCACACCTGAAGGATTTACCAGTCCTGAATTGTGCTAAATAAAGAGACATTTAAGCTTAAAAGAACACGGAGGAAGCAGCAAGCTTCTAGGGAAATGTATTTGATATGTACTTATAAAATGAATAACCTCCTGAGATTGTTAGACATGATACCTGAACCAAAGAAAACAAGCTAAACAGTGATGCTAGTATAGAGTGTAACTTCTTTCAACCTTTTTCATTAAGTGGAAAATTGCTACAAAAATAAAGCTTTTTCCAATGTATTTACCATTATATCCTATGCTTATGATCAAAAACAATAGATGGAAAAGAGCTGAGGGAGCAATGGCTACAGAGTTTGCTTAAAATGTATGAGGTTTTGTGTTCAATCCTTAGTTACATAAAAATTTATTAATTTATTAAAGAAAGCTGCTGAGTGTGCACTGCATGCCTCTAACCTCAACTAAGAAGTTAAGACAGCTTGGATCAGGAGTTCAAAGCCAACTTCAACTACATGGTAAGATAGAGGCTACTACAGGATAACTAATATAATGTCTCAACATAGATGAAAAAAATAAATGTATTCAGTGAGGTTACTATAACTACACATCAAAGAGAAAACCTTTAATTGGAGATAAAACTGAAAATTAGGGCAACAGATTGTGAGTGCTGTTACCTAAATTAAAATATTGAAAATATGGGAACAAGTTTCAATTGTATATGCTTAGAAAACATGTACTAAAAGTGTTGGTTTATATTGGTGGTGTGATAATCATGATTTTAATGTTCACTTCTCATTGTCATAAGACTTACCTGGACTGCCATCTTTATTTTTAATATGTAACTTTACTTCATGGTCCATAAGAATCTTTCGACTACTGCCAAGTGAAAAAAAACATAAAATTCTCATTTTTGTATTGATATGAAAAACATCTTTATGCTATGTTGAATTTTCCAGAATGTTGCAGACAATATCAAAGGCATTACCATACTTGAATAAAACCCAATGTATTATTTCTTTTCACAGCTTAAATTCAGTTATTATAGCTGTCAAGGAAACATGAAATCTTTTTCTAATTTCAGTTCTGTTGCTGTGATAAAATAGTCTGGCAAAAGAGAATTAGGGGAAGAAGGACTTACTTTGACTCACAATGGTCAAATAGGTAGCAATGGGTGCAGCACAAGCTGAAAAGCCCAGCAGCCAAAGGAATGCACTGTCACTTTGGGACTAATAGCTCAATTAAAATTTGTAGCTTTTCAATGTAAATGTAAACTGCCATAAATCATTAGAGAGCTGTTTCAACAAAGGCAGCCTGGTCATGGAGGTCAGTCTCTATTGATCTCCAGGACAAGTGTGACTAGCAACACTGAAGCAACAGAATCATAAAAACAAAAGCAGGACTAGATGCCCTCTTCTTGCTCCACCTGTCTTGTGAAAGAGAGCATTCCTCCTGGCACCTAGGGAACCCAGAAACCTGTAGCTATTTCAAGATTCAAAAAGTAATATATAGAAGAAAGCCCGCCAGAGGAAGAAACACTATTTTCTGCAACACTGTAATTGAAGACTAAAAGAGCTAATTAAAATATCAAACATCTGAATATATATGAAGTATAGGGTTTATAATTGGATGAAATGGAAAATGTTATGGTCCATAATTTCTAAGTTCCAGAAAGTTCTACAAAGAGATGTAGCTCATTTACAGAATTGCCCAGCACAAATGAGGCACTTCGATCAGTCTTCAGCAATACAAAACCAAATCATGAGATAAAGAAATGCTTCTTCATTTCTACGTCAAATGGTATGTGTTTTGCATACTGGATATTCACTGCTATTCCAAAAAAATCTAGAGTCAACAATAATACATTATGAGAGGAAGATGAAGACTTTGGGATTAATTTGAAGTGCAAGTTAGTGTTTGCTAGCATTACAATGCAAACACCTACCCTTTTCTTGTGCCTTCAATAGCATAGCGTAAGGCAGTCCATCCAAATACATCTTTAAAGAAAAAGTCAATGCCTTCATCCAGAAGTAGACTGACCATATCTGTTGAATCCCATCTTATGGCATATAAGAGTGTGTTTCTGAAATAACACAGAATAGCTTCATTATTAGATAACTTAATTAAAATTGTTAATAATTGGGTATATTTTACAAATTTAATATCTTGCTTGTCTGTTTGGAATTGTCCTTTTTATACACATAAATATCATTGGTTACAAAGATTCATCTTTATATATGGTGGGCAAAGATAAAATAAGAAAATGGATGGGAAGCCTCTGGCAGTGTTTTGCATGTTCTTAGTAGAATTCTTAGATTCATCAACTTTGATAGAATATAAGTGTATAAAAGTTATTCTTCTTAAGTAGATAAGGACTTAAACGAAGATGTTTCCATTTTCTTCAGTTTACTGTAACATATAATTACTAATCAGATAACCATCAGATAATTGAAAGCTATTTTCATTATTTAAACTATAACATTATAAAATACTCTGTTAATAATAAAATCCATTATAGTTACAGTTAGTAATGAGGATAACATGTGCTATGAACTGCCCTAAATGTTACATAAATAATCTCATGAAAACCTTTACAAGGTATTATCCTCCTTTTCATATTTGGTGATATGTAACACCAGCAGTTCAGACACCTAGCAACTAGGTAGCTGATATTTTGACCAAGTCATCTATGAATCTGCATCTACCCACCTACTACTTAGCTTCACTAATCTTTCTCCTAATAAAGTGGATTTACTTTGCTTTCCCAACTTATGTAAATATAAACACATCAATACCAGTTGTATGGGACAAAAGGGGGTAGGGTTGAGCAGCATCCTGAAATAACAATTCTTAGTCATCATAGGATATTCTAACCTCATTATTCCTCAAACAGAGGGAATTGAAAGGTAAGAGTCATCTAATAGACTGTGATTGTCAACTCTTTTTATGAATAATATGGCATTTTATAGGACAATCATATAAGAGCAAGGGAAAACAGTACAAAATGAATGAGTTTTGTTATGAATCAAAGTTAATCAAAAAGTTTAAACTTCTTAAAAAATTAGTAAAACCAAACTGAAAACCCGTTAATCTACGGTAAGATCAGTTGTCCAATCAAACAAAATATCAAATAATAAGCAGCAATCAATATAATAAGGGGATATGCAACTTATAAATGATTTGTGTTGCTCACCTCAACTTATTGCTTTGCTTACCCAACTAATTAGACTGATGACTAGTTGATACCTGATCACTGAATCCCTGTAAGTTAGTCTTCTTCCCATCAAGTTAATATTTCTTGGTCATAAGATTATTTCAGTATGTCACACATTTTTTTTAAAAAATTCAAACAGTACCTTTTCATCTTATCAAATACATGTATATTTGCCCCCTTCTTTACTAAAAATTTTGCCATCTCTATTTTGTTTTCCTTGAGAGCCAGTAAAAGTGGTGTAAAGCCATCCTGCAAAACAAAACAAAAGAATCTGTAATCCAAAATCATTGCAATCTTCAACTTAATGGAGCCTTAAACAGTCCTACGAATACAAAGCCTTGCTAGAGTGAATAAGCAGCTTCTTCCCTTGCAGGCCCCTGCACATTCCTTCTCCTTGAAACACCCTACAACTACTACATGCGACACATGAAACCTGCTCACTCCCTTCCATAAGTGACTTTAAAACTGTGTTTGTTCTACAAACATTTCCTTCTACTGTAGCATTTAATATATGGAGTCATGTAATTGCTCTCTTCACCTCTTTAAGAGAAATTTGATAAGCAGTTTTCTGCATGAATATCTTGAGGCTTAGCAGTGTGCTCAGTTCTTAGAGGAAATTACTGTTATCTTTGGACCATACTGAGTCCATAGCTTCTGAGTTTTTATCTTTCCAGTGAGTGTTTCCTCCAATGAGTTTGTATAAACTATTTTTTACTTGTGAAATCATCTAACACATTTTATAAAAATGATATTTACCCCAAAGGAAATATAACTCAACATCAACCCAGAAATTTTCAAACTTTTCTTAATTTACACTTCACTTGCGTTCTGTTTTCCCCTAATGTTGATGAAATGAAGCATTAGTGTTAAAGCAAAATCGTTCAGTTGATTTTCAACACTCCCCTTAACTCACTGTTTTTGCAGTGTTTACAACTGCTAGGATATGACACCCAGGCTTTATGAGCTTATCAAGCCACACGGTAATGGCTCAACTGTCAAGGTTGTGATTTGCAACTCTTTCAATATAGAAAAAAAACCTTGCAATTACTAGTCTGGGATCTGTTTACCTGAATACTAATAATACATAGAATTCTTAAAAGTCTAGCTTCTCATTATTTTCAAGATCTTAAAAGTAATAAATCATTGTTGTCTTAAAGCAAGGACGGTTATAAGCTAATCTTCACCATTCTTACTGTTTTTTTCCCAAACATAAAAATAGTAAAAGAAGAGGTAGGACTAAGATTATTGGAGTCAAACCATGGCTCTTCCAGAGTTCCTTAGGATTTTGAGATCTATCATCTACACATTCAATGTTTATCCAGGAACTCTTTCAGAATTTCAAGAAAATAATTTTTGTAAATGCCTTTGTCTATGACTAATTAGATCTAAAGATTCAAACTCTACATAGAAAACTCTACTAGTAATATATATATTCAATATATATATATATAATATATATATATATATTCAAACTTCTCCTGAGGGCATCAGGACACACAATCCAGAACTAGGAAGCTGCCTGTAATTTCACTCTCATTTCTAACCCACATGTCTAATTCCCTTCACCATTTGTTCTTATCACAGAAAAGAGAAAGGACTCAGTCACTGAAAACTTCTTAGTTTCCCTTGATGGGAACAGACCGGGAACAAGCTACTAGGGTTACATTTCATTTCAATATGGAAAAATGTTGGTTCCATCTTCTCCTTCTTCCAATCCAGGCATCCTAGATTGGAAAACAGGGGTTAGGTTTTGACCTAAATGGTGGTCATATCTTCAAAAAAAAAAAAAAAAAACGGAAATTCGCCAGTACATTCTGTGATATTTCCTCTTTTTTCACATATCCACCACCTACTCACTACCTACTCCTCAGATTGAACTACAGGCATGTTTGTAGCTTAGTAACTTCAGCATATGAAGAATGAATACTCCTAAAACAGAAAACACATTTGCAATACAGGTAAACTCATTCCAAAATAATTCTGTTAGTTTTGATTTTTGTTTTTTGGTTGGTGATGGTGGCTTTGCTTTTTTGTTAAAGGGGTCATGAAGTTGAACAGTTAAGAAGGGGGATTGGTGAGGACATGGCTGGAGTTGGGTGATGGTAAATAATGTGATCAAAATAAATGAAAATGTTCATGAAAATAGTAATAATTCTTCCTATATTCCTCCAATTGCCTAAGTTCCAAGTAGGCCTTCATATTTCTGTTCAGGTTCTGATTCCGTATTCTTGATTTAATCTTCACACAGAGAAATATATCATTTGATATTATTTGTCAACAGCAATAAGATTTAAAATTGGCTACAAATTCTTTTGTTTCACTTGAGATTTAAAATAGTTTATTTAGAAAGGGAATTTTTGCTCTCCAGTTCTGTTACTTCACATAGGTTAGAAACAAATTATAGTGGAAAAAATCATAAAAAGAGAAGCTTTACCTTGAATAAATATAGCAAACATAGTTTCTGCCCCAGCAGCAGCCTGCCTCTGCCACAAACGGAGTTAGTTCATCACCTGTCTCCAGGTGCCTTTCCCCCATCACCTAAGCAACATGTGCTCCCCTAAAAGTGCCCGCCATGCACAGCTTGCTCTCTTTGCCTCTTTACTTCTCTTGTCTCTTATCTCTCTCTCTTGTTACTCCTCTTTGTTTCTTCTTTCCTCTCTTGCCTTTTCTTTTCTCCCTTGCTTTTCTTCTTCCTCTTGTCTGTCTGCCCCTTTCAAGTCCCCATGCTGACATGGCCTTTCACTCTTCCACTCTCTTCCTTCACCAGTAAACTTTGCACTAAGTCTGTTGGGCATGGCATGTTTACTTAGTGGCATACCTTGGCAGGGCCCCCCAAAATATACCCACTACTATCTTCCTTTTTATTTACCCTTTCACACAGTGTTTCACAAATACTATTTCTCTATGCAGGAAAGTTCTAGACTCTAACACTTCATTCAAAGCAAGTCACATTCTCTATTTGAAGTCATATGCTTAAACAAATAAGCTATTTCAAAGTATTTTCATTCAAGGAAGTTAATCCTATGTGTATTGCTATTAACACACACACATGTATTTCAGATTATTTGGGGACTACAGTGCCATGAACTATACCTTGTTCTTTTGTTCCATGTCTGCATTGTATGTAAGCAAATATTCAGCCATCTTCTGATTATTTTCAGACACAGCATAGTGAAGAGAAGTATTGCCATTTTTGTCCATACAATTTGGATTAGCACCGTGCTTCAACAATGTACACATGCATCCATATGACCAGTTTTGTACAGCCTAGGGATTATACCAAGAAACAGATTGCTTGTTCAATGAATTCAATATAAACATCACATAGAGTTCACCAAGTAGTAACATGTTCATGGGGTAAGTTTGTTTTATAATCATTTAAATTAAGTCTATGTTATGCTAGATTTGGACAGCTATACATACCTTCATCAGAGGTGTGATGGAATTCCTGTCAACAGCATCAATATCACAATTATTTCTCAGTAGAACTCTTACTACTTCTTCCCAGCCATAGACACAAGCGAAATGCAGAGCAGTCCTATGGAAATGAGAAAGTTTTAATGAAATTCTAGAACACTATCCTAAAATTTACAATTACTCATGTAATTATAAAATATTAAATGGCACGTAATTCTTAAAACTTGAGTGATATGTGTTTCTTCCACCTTCTGAAAAAATACTTAAGTCCTTGTGAAAAATGGAAATATTTATTAGCTTGTATTACTCACTATACTGATAAAAAGACCTTTTCAATGGTGTCTTTTGTGTGATGCTGTGAACTGAGCACATGGCCTCTTTCATGCTTAGAAATTAATCTGCCAGTGATCAATACCCCCCAACCAGGAGCAGGTTTGGAGAAAAAGCATGACATTGAGGTTAAATCACCATAGGTTTAATTATAACTTAAACTTTGCTACAAACTAAGACTTCCTATGAATCAATTCTCTCATCAGTAAAGCAAGTATCAAAAACAGTAGTTGTCTCACAGAATACCACTGTGATGCATCAATGGGTATTTTGCAAAATGTCTAGAATAGCTCTGGGCACTTGACAACTCAATTTAATATTATCACTGTCCCTTCTGCTCAGCAAACAAGATTTCAAGTACATAAAATTATATGATAATAATTCTTCTGATATGTTTAAGTATTAATAATTTCAAGACTCTAAATTGTATTTAAAGTCTCTAAATTTGCTTAGAGGAGCAAAGCAGCAATGTTTTAAGAATAGTACAATAGGAATGCTACAAAATAGATGTTCATGTTATCAATGGTGAATAAATTACTTGGTAAATTTGTGATATATCAGGATAAATTTGTAGGCAGGATTGTACAATCTAGACTAGAGACCTCTAGCTCAGGTGTAAGTCTGGAGACAGTACTGAGGATCCAGAGAAGACAGAACACAGACAGGCCCTCCCCTCCTTCTGGCTCCCCTATGCTGGTCTTTGAAAATATCAGAGGCCATATCACACTCTCCACGCAGGCCGCTCCCTCCAGCTCATAAGCGCTGTTACCTTTCCTTAAAGTCTCTGTCATGCACGCTGTGTTTCCCAAGGTTTATCATTCTCTGCAGTCTCTTTATATCACCCTCACTCGCAGCCTGGTGGATCGTTTTACGAGGTTTGTATCTGGCTTCGTTTGCAAAAATGCTTTTCATATTACGTAAAATGTCCAACAAATTTTTTCTTGGGACATCGCAGAAACCCATAGGTGTCTTTTCCTTAATTCCATGAACCAAGTTCTTCATGACTGAAGATACTGGTCTCACCGCCTGGCCCTGACCTTCGGATTTTCCCTAGTATTTGTCCTTTGACCCACTAATTCCCCAACTCTGGATTAGCTTATGGAAATTCAAGATACGCCCACAAGGTCCCCCACTAAAACTGTATTGTGAGGGAAATAGCTTATGACACCCATAGATACAGTTGCTGGACTCCAGGTTGCCAAGCAACACAGGTAAACATTGGTGTGCTGTGCACATGCGCATGAGTGGGTCTCCTGCACTGCTAACATCCCTAGAGTTTAAGGGTGTTCATTGTGAATGTGTAAGCCACGTCTGGCCATCTCTCTGCAAGAAAACAAGTCTGTGTTCCATTAAATATCCACATCACCCTCACTGTAAGCAATGCTCCTCTTCAGCTTCCATCTCTCAATCCCAGCTCTATCTCCTTACTCCCCTTCTACACTTTTCTCTCTTCTTTCCTCTTCCCGCCTTCACCCTCCCTCTTCTATCCCTCCTTTATTCATACAACCTTAGGCTATTTTTCTTCCTCTTCCATTTTTTACTACCCCCTTCTCAACTCCATTCTTCTCCCCCTAGGAGCAGCCCCTCCCCCTGCCTCTTACATTAGTTCATCACTTCAAATGCACCCCTGGAAATTCCATCCTAGTGCCAGCCTTTCTTTCTACCTTACTTCCTTCTCTCTGCACCCCTTTCACTCCAGGTTTCTCACAAGATTCCAGAATACACCTATCTCCTCTTCCTGCTGACCTTCACCCACACCATATGATCTCACCATTCACTCAGTCATCACACACACAAAGTGAAAGGCAAGCAATCAAGACGTGATGGTGCACATTTTAATCTTAGTCCTCAGGAGGCTAATGCAGGAGAATATTCAGTTTGCGGCCAGCTTTGATTAAGCTTAGCCCCAAATAAGAAAAAAGTGCCAGAAACATCTGGAAGGCAGTGATGAATTGTTCAGGTGTGAAAACAATGGATAATTTGTTACTTTCATTTCCATTAGTGCTTTTTATATAGTCTAAAATATGTATTTCATAATAGCCAGTAAATATGTAACCACTGAATAACAAAAAAGTGATATATAAATAATAACCAACCAATAAATCTGTAATAATATATGGCTAATAACCAATATAAATGATCATTTCATTTTCAATTTGGAATAAATTATTCAAGTTTATCAAGCTGTTAGAGTAGGAATAATAAATCATGTCAAAGTGGAGGACATCATTCAACATTTGTGTTTATAATACAGTATTCAGGTTGTATATCTTGTGAGGAGCTTAGGAGATACTTTTCCTACTCAGGAGTTGTTTACTCAGTCTCTTCATTGCCACCTTCATGTCTTTGTTCCTCAGTGTGTAAATGGCAGGGTTCAGGATGGGTGTAATCATGAAGTCCAGAATGGCAAGAAATTTATCCACTGGGACATTAGGAAATGGCCATATGTACACGAAGATGCATGGTCCAAAGAACAAAACCACCACAGAGATGTGAGCAGAAAGTGTAGAGAGGGCCTTGGACAAACTGCCCAAGGACTGTTTCCATACAGTGAACAGTATGAAGATGTAGGAGACAATCAATAAGAAAAAGGTAGTGACAGAAATTAATCCACTGTCAGCAGTAACCAAGAACTCCATTCTGTAGGTGTCTATGCAGGCAAGTTGGATGAACCTAGGAAGGTCACAGTAAAAACTGTCTATCTCATTAGAACCACAAAAAGGCAAATGGACAACAAAAGCTAACTGAGCCACTGAGTGAATGAGACCAATAATCCATGCACCAATTAGAAGCAAAAGGCACATCCGTGGGCTCATGATGGTCAGGTAGTGGAGGGGCTTGCATATGGCCACATATCTGTCCCAGGCCATGGCTACTAGCAACACCATCTCACATCCCCCCAGGACATGAAGGACAAACATCTGGAAGATACAGCCCTGGAATGAAATGGTATTATGACTGGAGTACAGATCATAAATCAACTTAGGAACAGTTGAGGTAGAAAAACATAAGTCAACAAATGAAAGATTAGCTAAAAGGAAGTACATGGGTGAATGTAAATGAGGGTCAAGGACAACTGTAAGCACAACTGAGAAATTTCCCAGAAAAATTGTTGCATATGATATTGTAGAAAACACAAAGAGGAAACATTGTGTTGGTCTGTAGACTGATAATCCCAGGAATACAAACTCAGATACTTCAGAGTAATTTGCTTCATTCATTGGATCTTTCTTGAGTTATCTACAATACTCAAAACAAAACAGGCAAAGCAGTTACTAGAAATAATAAAATAATAACCTAGCAGTGGAATACTTTATTTGTGAACTCATTACAATAAAATGATTTTATATTAAAAAGTATAATTTAAAATAAATAACTATTGAAAGATGCACATAAATTGTTTCAAAATATATGTTAATAAAAATAATTCTTCATGACCTTTCATATTTTGAATAATTAATGTCTCTATTCTTCTAATATCCATTATGAGTATATACTATATCCCAAATACTATGTTATGTCCTTTGGTAAGACGGTGGTCCTATTTCTGGCTGAATTACAGGCACATTGAATACTTTAAGCATGAACAACTTTAAACACAAACAAAAGCTTGATGATTAAGATGAAGAAAAAGCATAGGAGAAGGTTGGTTTATATCAGTGGCATCTGCCTGAAGAGGAATTAGAGTATAAAGGGATTGAAATGTCCTCTGCAATGACCTTGAGACAAGGGAAGTTCATCAGAGTAAAGCAAGCACTTGCGTTAAAGAACTTTGCTGTTTTATCCTAAGAACAGTCTCTTAGTCACCATACAAATGGTAAATCGACTTTTGTACTGTCTGAGGAAACATAAACAACAGAGTAAATGTTATTAATTTTCACTTGTTATCAAATTATTCATAATCTGATGAAGTGTTATAAATGAGGCAGTGAGGGGCAAAAGACAGTTTCATACACTGACAATTGGAATGTAACTTGATATAATTTCTTTAACAGACACCTTCAAAAGAATATTAAAGCAACTACAAGGAATGAAATCCAATATTATATAAAGTGGTGAATAATGTATTTTTAATAAAAATTCTCACTAGACAAAATACCTAAGAAGCTTGTATTTAAGAGCTGGATATCTAAGAAAAACAGAGGATGATTCTCTCATGCTTACCTGTTAGTTGCTTATTCCTATGCTACCCTAGATGTGTTTAATAGTTTAAACCATACAAAACTGACATATCTGCATCTTCCAAAATATATATTACATAATATATTACTTTACTTTTTCTGTCTTATCAACTACTTAATTTTTAGGCAACCCAATCAAATAATTTATGTTTAACTCACACATGACTGACAGCCATTGTTTCCCCCTTGTAATTCAACTACCAAGCTCCCTCTAGACTCGGCACTGGCAATGACTCATTTTCAATTTTCATGCCCCTTCCTCTCCTATGTGTCATTTTTTAATAAGCTGGTATTCACATGAATAAATCCCTACATTGCATACTCACAAAATAGAATATATTGATGCAAACACCAGGAACTCACTGGAGAGTCAGAAATAGAGTTCTGTGCAGCAAAACCATGTAGGAAGAGGCATCATGATGGTCAGAATGTAGGAGTAGATCTCAAAGAAAAACAAAATACTGCAGAGGTTAAAAAAAAAGACTACTTAGTGATGATTAAACAGATAGTCACTGGGGAACATTAGAGCTGAATTCAGTGATCAGTTCAAAACTGACCCAGAAGAGAAAAATAGTATTTTTCCAACAAAGTTATGACAAATATATGAGCATATATATATATATATATATATATATATATATATATATATATGTTAACCCTGATTTGAATACTACACAATATAAAATTACATATACTTTTGTCAAAACATTCATGGAATATACATTTTTGTGTAACAGTTAAATCTTTATAATTCAAATTCACAGAATCTAAGCAAGGGGTAAAGGCACAATCACAGAGGTGAATGACAATATATTTTTCTCATCAAAGGAGCTTTAATTAGGCCTAAAACTTGTAGTCATTTATTGGGAGGAACCCAAGGCATGCACATTTAGAAGTGCAAAGTTATACATCCTGCTTTTCCAAAGAAAAGGCATAGAAAAGCACCAAGACCAAAAGTCAGGACTGCGGAGATGGTTCAGCTGGTAAAGTGCTTGTTGTGCAATCATGAGGTTCTGAATTTCACCCAGGAACCCAGGTTAAAAATTCAAGCATAGTGATGTGAGTTTGTAATTCCAGTATGCACACAAGCATAATCTTAAACTTCACTGGCTAAGCCAGTCTAACAAAATTTGTGAGTCTCAGGCCAGTTTGAAACCCTGTCTCTCTTATACATACTCAAACAAAACCAAGGTAGGTGTTATTTGAGGAACAGCAGCCATCATTGTTCTCTTGCATGCACACAAATGTGGACCCACACATGAACAAACACACCCACTGTATGCACAAACACTAACATAAAGCAATACTACTAGGTTTATTGTTTATTTCTAAATGATTGGGCAACTGACCAGTTTACTTTGACTTTCTTTTTATGTCAAAATGTTCTTTGCTACTTTTCGATTATAGCTTGGAAAACTATCAACATTTTACTACTATTGTTAGTGAAGAATCAAAGTAATCACTCTGGAATGAGTAGATCTAATTTTAAGGAGAAGGAAAGTATGTGCAGAGAACTCACAAAACAGGCATGCAATGGCCAGTGGGCTTATTAACAGTCAACTTCATCAGTCATGAGTAGTTTGGTAGCTATTAGTTTAACAATCAAAATAGTCAAGAAAGAGATCAACAAAGAGTGATAAAACATAGATGAGAGAAATAATTCTCAGTATTATCAATGTTTCAGAACAAAAATTTTCTTACACTCTTGATTTATAGGTTGAAAACATTAATTGAGACACCAAGTTGATTTCTAGAAAACTAATGCCAACTCAAGTTTTGTGCATAAGTAAGTAACGTTTATTATACATCCTGTATCATGAATACTATTAATGTTGAATAGTACAAACCTATTAGCTACATAATTGTGCATATATGCAATGGAATAGCTTGAACTTATTAGATTAATTCATTTTACATATGTAAATCTGGAAATATTTCCAATTTGAAGATTGGAGGGTATTAAGTTAAATTAGTAATAGGAAAATTTTTATTTGAAAGAGAAATAATATTCAAGAATGCACATTAAGTACCATCATTCAAGAATCTGGAAATGTAAGCTCCCATGTTGCTTTTACCTCCCAATTTTATATTTATGTGTTATTCAGATGGCTAAAACAAAGCTATATGCTGTCCAGCTAAAAGTGGATTATTTTACAACAGAAGAGAATCAAGATAAACAGCTCTACATATTCAACATAATGTCAGAGTCATTCTAACAAACTATAAATTATGACTAAGATTACCAATATGAAAAAAGTGGTTTTCTCATAAAATATCACAATTCCGTTAATAAAGAGAATTCTCAGCAAGAGTTTTATCACTAATATTAAATTCAAGTTTGTGAGCAATCCATTTGTTAGTTTTCCCTAAAATATACCTATCCTTAGCTAGCTGATACTAATAAGGAAGTAGATGAAAAGCAAATGGAGGGAGAGGAGATGTGACATGAACAGCAAGCAGAAAGAAACAGGAAAAAGTAGAAACAAGCAGGAAGAAATACCATGAACACTAAAGGAGAAGCAGTTGACAAGCACCTCAGTGGAATCTTTCTTGATGCTTCTCTGCTCCACTTACTGCTCTCATTTTTTGTGTGCCAGAAAAAGTTCTTGTAATCCTTCTTCTGTCTATCTCCCTAGCCTCTGCTTCATCTGTCTCAAACACCCTTTGCTCCTATATGACTGTACACGTTTCCTTGTTTTATTTAAAAGATCACTTAATGTTTTTATTTAGCTGGTTACTTCTTATTGCAAAATCTCTCTCCTAAGTCAATTCATCAAGAATGCCTTTTTGCTTAATTATGGACTAGATAGCCTTCCTCTATGCCCTAACATCATGCTTGTAAATATGTTATATTTCATATTCCATAGCATAATTTACAATGAATATTCTCTTGGAGCTATACTAAGTTCATGAGCATCTGAAAAGCAGGGAGTGTAACTAATTAAGAAATCCTGGTCCATGGTAAATTAAGTGAGTTTGAGATAGACAATTATATAAATATAAGGATAATAGATGATACTCTTTTATTGATAATGAAGATTTGCCTTCCATCTTAAAGCTACTGAAAACTGATTCCAGAAGAATTATCAATTGCTACTCTAGAGATTATTATATACCTATGGCAGAACTGAAGAATGTCAATTAAAAGCAAATTTTCAAAACCTTAGCTAATCTTTGTGGAAACAAAATCAATACCAAGCAAAGCAAGACAGAAATTGGGTAAGAGTTAAGGAGTGAAAATTTTGATTTCTCTGTGGAAGTCCAATATAAGTAAAGGATCAATATATGCTTTTTTAAATAAAAAATAGCAACAAAGAATAAAAAGATTTATTGTCGTGACCTGTGATATATCCATTACTTACACCAGAAAAATAACTGCTAACTTTAGTAGGCTTTTGACTAATTGCAGCATCTCAACTTACCTGATTAATGAGAATAAAGGCAATAGAAATCCCTATTTCTAGTATTATTGAATCTCTTAAGAAGTGTCCTCTCTTTGGTACTGTGTGGAGCTTTTGGCCACTTGAAGTCTGGTGAGCTGAGTCCCTAAGACTTTTATCATGGGAATTCCACTATTATAGCCCTGCTGACTCAAAGGGTAAATGCTGAAAAACAATTGAGTGAAAAACAAAGAAAAATTCCATCTAGTAGCATAACAGCAAAATATTCAGGAATTTCAATTAATGATATATCAATGTTTACTTAAATATTAAATATCATTGATGAAAAAGAGATGGATATTAAAATGATTAACTAATCATTATTTTAAACTACTTGTAAGTTTATTCATGTAATTGCCTTTGTATGCAATTATCCAGTTCACACAGCACCTTTAGATAGAGACTACCTTGAACAGTCATGACACTTATAACAAGAGTGAATGATACTACATGTCAGAGCTTAGTTCTTAAAACACATTGTGCTATATATGCCCTGTTTTTAACTTGCTACGACATTTTTTTATCAGGAGAGTTTGAACTTCACCACAAGCAAAATGTACATAATTATTTGATGAATCAATTG
Organism: Peromyscus eremicus; assembly: GCF_949786415.1. Classification (NCBI taxonomy): domain Eukaryota; kingdom Metazoa; phylum Chordata; class Mammalia; order Rodentia; family Cricetidae; genus Peromyscus; species Peromyscus eremicus. The sequence continues at coordinate 85,568,342 of NC_081419.1, forward strand.
ATGTAACAATATTAATATAAAGAACTGCATTAATTCATTGGAAAACACTAATTCAGCCTTGCATGGTTAGAATAAATCTAGCAGTTGGCCATGGCTACAGTTTGCATACTTACTGAATTTACTAAGCTATTACTTTATTAAATATTTTTTGCCAATAGACAAAATTTGTTTCAATTTTTGTATGTCTATAGTTATTATTTCTCCATATGAAATGGTCAAGAGTCTCAACTTGTACCTTCTTTTGTGAAAGAAATTTTCAACACTGATGTCCAGTCTTCCATAATGTTTAATAAAATCAATTGCATGTTTTAAGAAAATTAGTAATTTCTGATTAAGTTTTGCTATTAGATACTAATAGAATCTTATAATTTATTTCCCTTTCATATGATTTTTGATAATTTGTTTCTCTTCTATGAATTGCTCTTTGTCTGAAAGATCAAAATTTTAGTTTTTAAATTATAATCTCCTAGTTTGTTTTGAATTTAGTTTTAAATATTTTAGTTGTTGAATTACAATGCCTTATCTCTTTTCTGATCTTTTTATTGCTGTTATAGAGTTTTGTATATGAAAGAAAATGTGTGGCACTGTCTTTCTGTTTCTGATATATTTTTCTTAATTTATGATGGAACTTATTTGCATTCATTTTAATGTTATATACACTCTTTTATGACTCAGTATTATTCAATTATGTGCATGTGTGTGTCTCCATTTGCATTCATCTGAAAAGCACCAGCCACTTGGGTAGTTCTGTAACTTGGATATTGTGAGTCAGTACCTCAGTTTCACTGGGCTCTGCCTCCAGACTCCTCTTAGCTCTCCAGTCTTTCTGCTCCATCAAAAAAAGTCAGATGACATGTGTTCATACTATAGAGCATAGAGAATATTAAAGAGCAAATAAAATATAGTATTTCCAAGGGCTGGGAATAGGCAGTGGCCAAAAGGATATTTGCTAAACCTTACATTTATATGGGTGTGTGTGTGTGTGTGTGTGTGTGTGTGTGTGTGTGTGTGAACTTTTTATTCATTAAACTTCCCAACTCTTTCTTTTTTACATGATCTTTGATAATGTTGCACAATATATTTGATGATATTGATCCCATCAACTCTTCCCAGATGCATCCCTTTTCTTTACACACTCACCTTTGTGTCCTTTTTTTTTCTTTAATTTTATCAGATCTATTTGTGTTGCTCAAAAATTCTTGAATGTGTGGCTATCCTCTAAAATGACCAGGGGCTACCTATGACCAAATAGGTCATAGGTCCTAGGGAAAAATCTATTAATATATATTCCGGTATAGGGTCACAGATTTAAACATTTTACTAAACCTATATATTTGTGTATCTCTCAGTTTTTTTTTCTAAGAGGCATCTATTGTCAGTAGATGGAGATTAACACAGAGATCCAAAACTAGTCTTGAAGCAGAAATAAGGAAGGAACTTCAGATTTATCAGCCTTATAATGGGACATCTAGATCACAAATCCTCTTTCCAAGGCTCAGAAATCATTACGGAAAAGTGGATAGAATGATTATGACACCAGAGGCAGAAAATGACCACGGAATAACTGTTTTCTGGACAAAATCAGGAAGGGATATAAAAGAATTCAGAAATGTAGTGGTGGCATACAAAAGACTGTGCTAGCTCAAGCCAGACCAAATCTAAGCATAAAAAGAAGTGGGCAAGAAGTCTCAACTCTACTGAAGAGCTACTCACAATTAATTGGTGGCTGCTGAGAGAAGAGGAGTCTGTTTTCTTTAAGGGTGTCAGGTTAATTACACTCCCATTGAAAGGCACATATTCAAGAATATGTGGGCTGCAGAAACAATATCTGATAGGCTAAAAAATGAATAATAAACAAAGCTGGGTGGGAAGAGGAGGAGAGTGAAATTTAGAGGAGTCATTGGAACAGGGTGAATATGACCAAATATCTTGTATGAAATTCCCAATGAACTACTATAATCAAACAAAAGACCACAAAGAAACACATGAAATTTAATTTACCAGTATAAAGTTGGCCTCATTTTGGAAACGCTAGGATGATTCAACATACACAAGCCAATATATGCAATACATCACATAAATGTACATGATGAGAGAAAAGATCTCAATAGATACAGAAAGGCAATTCTGACTTATCTGTATTATCATAATCTATTCATGATAAAAGCACTGAAGTACATATTAGTTATATGTGGATACCAGCTGTTAAGTCTTTGATAAGCAGACTATAATCCATGTAACTGCAGAGCTTAGGAATAGAAAAAGGGAGTGGGAGGTTTGAATCCCCCTAGAAGGGGAAACAAATACATAGCTATGTGTGTCTCTGCATCTGTGTGCATTTCCTGTGATTCTTCTTCTGTTTGTTTTGTCTTATTTTGTTTATATTACTATTAATAATTACTATTAATTATTATCAAAATGCCTATTTTCTATTCTATATAGAGAGATACAGAAAGTGTGTGGATATGAGTGGGTGGGGAAGGGAAGTGGTGAGGATCTGGGAGGATTTGAGAGTGAAGAAACCATTACAGAATATATTTTATGAAAAAAAATAACATCAGTAAAAAGGCAAACCTTTTTCCTACAACTTTAAAAATGTATTGAATAAACTAGGGAAAGAAAGATCATTTCTCAACATAATAAAAATTACATATGGCTAGTGTGCAGACAGTATAATGTTAAATGAGTGGGGGCTGGAAGAATCAGTCATATATTGCAGTTGTCTCTGTTACCATCACAGGCAACAAAGTAACAATCCACAGGAGGCAAGAAGGCAGTTCAACTTAGCAAGACTAAGTAGCAGGTACTGGTTCAAACTCCAGGAGTCTGACCCCAAGTAGTTTCTTTTAGGCAAATTTAAGAACAGCAAAATTTGATGAAAACTATTCTGGTAATAATTTCCTCAGTCCCATGTATACAATAAAGCATATATAAATCTCTTTGATGAACAAATAAACTGAATAAAGACCATGTATGACTACATCTAAACTCTGTAAAGTACATTTGACATCTTCCATAAATATGGTGTTTATAGATTGACTGAGAAAAATAAGGTCATGATATGGATCTAGAGGAGGACCTAGTGTGGTCTTGTTCACACAGATAGTACAAAGATCACTGAGCTGCTCTCTGCCTACTTGGTAAATAACAGATTGTTCATCTCTTCCTTTGAAGGAACAACCCTTCATGTTTAACATTCCTGGTTTCCACTATGCTTAACTTTGAGCACAAGAAACTCGTGACTCCTACAATGTATGACAAAATCAGTAATAAGACAAAGATGTCTTCTTTTTTCAGTCTGGTTTAATATATTGCTTGACATCTTTGTTAAAGCTTAAAGATATGAGAAGAAAATCAATGGGAAGGGAAAAAATTAAAGTATCCTTATTTACAGCTATGATTACTATACATATAAGACACTCTAAAGACTCCACCAGAAAATTTGGTTTTTTTTCATTCTTTTATTTTTGAGATTATAATGACATCATTTGCCCCTCCCTTTATTCCCTCCGAAGCCTCCCATAAAACTTTCCTTGCTTTCTTTCAAATTTATACATTTTCATTAATTTTTGTTACCTGCATTACACACACACACACACACACACACACACACACACACACACACACATAATCCTAAATGTAATCTGCTCAGTGTGTGTATTACTTCTATCTATGTTTTCAGGACTGGCCATCTGGTGTTGGATAACCAATTGATGTGCTCTTCTGTGGGGAACATTATTTATCCAATATTCAGCATTCTTTATTTGCCTGAAATTCTTTGTTGTAATTTTATTTATTTATTTTACATCCTGGCCACAGTTTTCCCTCCCTCCTAGCCTCTGAGGCCCTCCCCCCCAGTCTCCCTCTTTTCCTAATCCCCAATCTACTCCTCCTCCTTTTCTTTTCAGAAAAGAGCAGGTCTCCTATGGATATCTACAAAACATGGCATATTGAGTTGCAGTAAGACTAAGCACCTCCCATGCATTAAGGCTGGGCAAGGTGACCCAATATGAGGAGTAGGGTCCCAAGAGACAACTCTTGATCCCACTGTTAGGAGTCCCACAAGAGGACCAACCTACACTAATGTAACATATATGCAGAATGCCTTGGTCAGTACTATGCAGGCTCCCTGTTTGTCAGTTCAGTCTCTGTGAGGCCCTGTGAGCCCAAGTTAGTTGATTCTGTAGGTTTTCTTATGATTTCCTTGATCCTTTTGGCTCCTACAATCTTTTCTCCCCTTCTTGTGCAAGATTTCTCAAGTTCTGCCTAATGTTTGGCTGTGTGTCTACATCTGTTTCCATTAGTTGCTGGATTAAGCCTCTCTGATTACTAGAGGCTCATACTGCCCATTTGGAAGCCTGTTTTTCCCATGCATATACTATGAAAACATCAAAAATTTGAATTTCCTACATATCTGGAATGAAAAATCATTATAACTGATTTGGGGAATGGGTAAGGATGTTTGGCATGTTGTGCTTAGTCTTCCTAGATCTCAAATATAGGATACCAGTTGGTAAAACAAAAAGATCTAATATTTAATTGAATGAAAAAATTGCAAAGCATGATCTTAATCCAAATAAAAATAAGTAAACTAAATACAAAAGTTATACACACCATTATGAACTTTGTAATTAAAGTAAGAGAACCTATCTCGGAGTGAGTGCAGGTTGAAACCAGCTACCCATAGCAGAATTCCAACCATACAAACTGAAGTAGAGTGCTGTCTCATATAAACACTGCAGAGACATTCACACCAATGTATTCTCAAAGTTTCCATATTGAATTGTAATTCCGCAAACATGAGGCACTGACAAAATACAGTGAAAGGAATAAGTCACTTCTCCACAAAAACATGTGGACTGAACTGATCAGCAAAGATATCCACTCATAGAATAATAAGGACTACTTTGTATACAAATATGCTTAAAACTGTGAGGAATGCATTCCTTTTTACTTTCTAGATTACAAGTGAATTTTGTAGTAAGGAATCTTTAGAATCAAGGAAATCTAAATACAAAATAAATTTCATTTATATCTGAAATAAAATCACAATAGCTTATGTTTTCACAAGCATAAAAAAGTAGAAACCATCCTCTCCTACCTTGGGGCACAGGGCCACATCTAATGAAAGCATGCTTCCGTTATTGTAGAACGCTAAGTAGCATTTAATTTGCTTAAACCACCAGACAAATCTGCATCACCTCAACATGACTTATACATGTAGAGGTCCAGGGCTGTTGAATCAGAGATTAAATTTTAACAATGATCCTCTGTAGATGGTCCATAAATATTTGAGAAGCCTTAGTTCAATTACAGTCTCCATCCACATTTTGTTATACAGAATTTTACATTGTGGTGTCAAACATAGGGTTCCTTCAGTGTTCCGGGACACACAGCCTAAGCAGCCTGAGGCAATGATCACCACTCAGACTGATCATCTGCTGATCATTTCCTAATCATATACTGCTTCTGCCTATCATTGATATTTTGGCTGTGTCATAGAATCAGAGTAGAAAAACCTGCATTGGACATTCCATATATTTTATAAGAAATTTTTTTATTTATTTTACATACCAAACTCAAATCCCCCTCTCCTCCTGCCCCCCAGTTTTCCCCCCAACTCACCCCCATTCCCTCCTCTAAAAAGGCCAGGCCTCCCATGGGGAGTCAGCAGAGTCTGGTACATTCAGCCAAGGTAGATCCAAGCCCCTCCTCACTGCATCAAGGCTGTGCATGGTTTCTAGCCATAGGTAGTGGGCTCCAGAAAGCCAGCTCATGGACCAGGGATGGATCATACTGCTAAAGGGCCCCTTAAGCATATCAAGGTACATAACTGTCTGCTTATGCAGAGGGCCTAGTTGAGGGGGGGGCAATATCAGGGAGGGGATGAGGGATGAGAACATGAGGGAACAGGATGGTCAAGCTGGAACAGGAACTGAGTGGGAGAGCAATGAAAGAAATACCATGATAGGAGACATCACAGGAATAGGGAGAAACCAGGTACTAGAGTTCCCAGGAATCCACAGGCATTCCATATATGTTATGGGTGACACAGATGTTTATGATTATCTACTGTAGATTAAAAGAAATTCCATTATGATCCAGTTCCAGTCTTTGACACCTTTCCACGATGAATAAAGACACAAAGTACAGCACCATTTTCTTTTTCCTCTCAATTATATTTCCATACCACTAGTTCATGACATATTTCCCCATAAGTACAACTCCTCATTTCATTTCCTAAAGACATTCTTTTTATACACTTCACAATATACATTACCCCAAATCCCTTCCTCTATACCCATTCTATCTACCATTTCCTATCTTCTTTACAAATTCTTATTGCTTGAAATTCCTCAGATAAACAATACTAAAATATACTTATAATTCTTACCTATTTTGTAAAAATTAAGTTACTCTACATTGCATGTATTTCTGCAAGTCCTTGTGGGGGTATGTTTGTTACTGAGCACAGGTGCTTACAGAAGCAAAGGAGTTGGATCCTTCTGGAGCTGAGTTATGGGTGGTTGTTTTCCTCCTGATTTGAGTGCTGAGAACTGAACTCAGGTCCTTTGGAAAAATAGTATGTGCTCTTAAGCACTGAGTCAAGCTCTATAATTCAGCTCTTGACATGTCCAATTTAAAATACTCCTAAAGCTTCATGATACTTATAACTTATTACAATCTAATGCTTCTTATTTCTTACTGCATACTTATTTTTATAGACAACATATGGCTAATAAAATACATGCTGGCCCTGATTTTAATAATTCTTTAAAATGGCATACTGATGACATCATTCTTACCTTTTCCTCTACTTAGAATATTTGTGGGTGTTGGAGTTAATCCTAATGATAACTGAGGAATATATATTGGTTGAATATGTGTAGAGGTATCCTGATAAAACAAATATTAACATAGATCTATCAATTTTCAATCGCTTTTGAATATTTAAGGTATGTTTTTTTTTTATTTTTAAAGAAGGGATTCTAGGGCTAGAGAGATGGCTCAGTTGTTAAGCAGGTAGCCTGCTCTTGCAGAGAGCCTGTGTTTGGGTCCCAGCATCCACCTCAGGTGGCTCATAACCATCTGTAACTCCATCTTCAGTTTGCTGACTCCTCAGGCCTCTCTGGGTTCCTGCACAAACATGCACATACTCACACAGACCTGAGACACAGTCATACATATACTTAAATAGAAAAAGGTAGTCATTTAAAAAAAGTAAAAGCAAGTATTGTTGATATGAAAATAAATAATTTCAAAATTATTTTTGAAATAGTTTTTAAAATTTTAAAGTAGGAATACATTATCACACATATGCTTCCTAGATGAGATATATATTTAACATCACTTAAAACTGACAATATAAACCCGCAATGGAATGTAAAAGAGCATGTGTATTAACAACCAGAACATTAAGTGACATGCATATTAGACAGGATTTAACTTCGGGACACACAGAACATCATTTTTGCAAAGTTCTTATTAATGAGAGGATGTTTAAAAACAGATTTGAGCATAATAATTTCACTGAAATTATAATAAATACTACAGAATAAAGTATTTACAATCCTTACTGTAAAAAAAATGTCTTGTCTTATTTACAGTGTCCTTTGCCTTGCAGAAGCTTTTCAGTTTCTGGAGGTCCCATTTATTGATTGCTGCTGTCAGTGTCTGTGCTGCTGGCGTTATCTTTAGAAAGTGGTCTCTAGTGCCAATGTGTTCCCACCTTCTCTTCTATCATGTTCAGTGTACCTGGATTTATGTTGAAGTCTTTGATCCACTTGGGCTTGAGTTTTGTGCATGCTGATACATATGGATCTATTTGAAAATTTCTACATGTTGACATCCAGTCATGTGAGCACCATTTGTTAAAGATGCTTTCTTTTTTTCCAATTGTACAGTTTTGGCTTCTTTGTAAAAACTCATGAACATTGATGCAAAAATACTCAGTAAAACACTGTCAAACTGAATCCAAGAACACATTAAAAAATCATACACCATCATCAAGTAGGGTGTTTTCATTTTTGTTTAGTTTGGTTAGGCTCCTGTCTCCAGGCTTCTGCCTTGAGTTCCTGCCTTGGCTTCCCTCAAAGGACTGTGACCCAAGGTATGTAAGCCTAATAAACCCTTTTCTCGAGCTGCTTTTGATCATGTATCACAGCAATGGGAACGTAACTAAGACAAAACTTGTTGCAATTTCTTCTCTCTAGTCAACTTGAAACCTATCCTTTCCTCATGGCTGACTCTTATTCCAGTCGCTTCTCTATGTAACTTTACTTCATCTACATATTGATTCATCATTTCTCTATAATCTAACAGTATCTTTTTTTTCCGTATCCACCTTCTTATCTTTCTTTTCCTCACCCTCAATTTATAGTGATGAGGCTTGAACTCAAGGTCTTGTACATGCTAGGTAAATGTTGTACCACTGAGCTATATTTCTATGACTTGATTTCTTGAGACATGGTCTTAGCATATTGTTCAGAGTGGTCTTGGACTCATTATACAAACTGGACTGGCATCAAACTATCCATTGGCCTACCTCAGTCACCCAACTGTCTTGGCTTAGATTGGCTTATAGGACAAGCCACAAAATTGGAAAAGATCTTCACCAAACCCACATCTGACAGAGAACTGATCTCCAAAATTTATAATGAACTCAAGAAACTAGACATCAAAATACCAATAACCCAATTAAAAAATGAGATACGGTTCTAAACAAAGAATTCTCAACAGAAGAATCACAAATGGCTGAAAGACATTTAAGAAATTGCTCAATATCCTTAGTCATCAGGGAAATGCAAATCAAAACAACTCTGAGATACCATCTTACACCTGTCAGAATGACTAAGATAAAAAACACTGACAGCCTATGTTGGAGAGGATTGGAGGGAACAATTCTCCACTTCTGGTGGGAGTTGCAAACTGTACAGCCACTCTGGAAATCAGAATGGTGGTTTCTCCAAAAATTAGGAATCAATCTACCTCAAGACCCAGCTATACCAATCTTTGGCATATACACAAAGGATGCTCAATCATACCACAAGGACACTTGCTCAACACATGCATAGCAGCATTATTCATAATAGCCAGAACTTGGAAACAACCTAGATGCCCCTCAACCAAAGAATGGGTAAAGAAAATGTGGTACATTTACACAATTGAATATTACTCAGCTATAAAAAACAATGACATCTTGAAATTTGCAGGCGAATGGATAGAACTAGAAAAAATCATCCTGACTGAGGTAACCCAGACCCAGAAAGGCAAACACAGTATGTATTCATTTATAAGTGGATACTAGATGTAAAGCAAAAGATAACCAGACCACAATCCATAGCTCCAGGGAAGCTAGGTAACAAGGAGGACCCTAATAGGGCTGCATGGATCACCCTAGGAAGGGGAAAGAGATGAGATCTTCTGGGTAAACTGGGAGTGTAGAAGGGTAATAAAGGGGAGGGCATGGGGGATGAGAGCATGAGGGAATGGGACACTTGAGTTGGGGGAGGGATGGAGTGGGAGAGCAATGAAAGAGATATCTAGTTAGAAGTCAGCATTATGGAGCTAGAAATAAACCTGATGCTAGGGAAATTCCCAGGAATTCATAAGGATGACCCCACCTAAGACCCCAAGCAATAGTGGAGAGAGTACCTGAACTTGCCTTCCCCTATACTCAGACTGGTGAGGACCCTAACTGTCATCATAGAACCTTCATCCAGTAACTGATGGGAGCAGATGCAGAGACTCACATCCAAGCACCAGGCCTAGCTACAGAAGTCCAGTTGAAGAGAGGGAATGCCACACCAACTCCAGTGTTGTCCGTGTGACATGAACAATTATGTCAATAATAGCGGATGGGAGATACGTGTCCCACGGGACTAAGCTCCCTGGAGGTCCCTGGCAGAGTGCCCGCATTATGTTCTCTTTTCAAAGAAGATTTACTTCACAGATCATGAGCTCCCTGGGCTATGGGTTCTGTATAACTGCTTTTCTGATAATGTTCTAATTAATGTATGAAGCACAGCCAAAATTAATAAATGCTTGGGTTGTGAACTATGGAGGAAAGGAGAAGCTGGACATGGATCTTAATCAGATATAGCAGAATGAGCTATTTCTTAAAGACCCCAAGCCACTAGATAAAGAAAGTATAAAGGTTCAGGCACTTCTAGGGAATGAACACTCACCCACTAGGAATCCTTTAGGAATCCCAACTAAAGTGATTTATGGTAGATAACATTATTTCATATCTAATATAAAATGTTTTATATTAGAAGAGATATATGGTAAAAGAACTGAAGAAAGACTTAGAGAGGGTCTGCAGCATCCAAATTGGCTAAGTGGGCCATGGGAACCAAAAAAGTAAAAATGTATTATAAACTAAAAAACTGCTGGGATAAGGTAAGGGACACAGCTACAACCACAAGAAGTCTACACAAGTCTAGGGACTGTACTAAGCTTAAAAAACACAGACTGCTCCTTGGGTCATAAAGTTCTTGTGGGTGAAGGGATATGTCTAGCGCCGATTAATAACTGTGTGCTTGCTGTTTTTTAAAAGATGATGTAATTGAATTATTGCCAAGCTCTTGTTGTTCCTTGTATGACTTGATAGTTTCTTTTCTGTATATAAACTACTGATTTGCAGAAGTAAAATTGCAGCAGATTCAAACCACTTCTGAATGTGTTGTCTGTCTGTCATTTGCTGAATTCTTGCCTTCCTGACTACCCAAGCCCTGGTTCTCCTACAGTCATGGTACCCCGGATGGGCCAGTCCCTGGCAAGGGAATAGAGATTATATGAGCAAGGGGGATCAAGATCGTGATGGGGAACCCCACAGAGACAGATGACCTGAACTTGTAGGAGTACATGGACACTAGACCAACAGCTGGGGAGCCTGCATGGGACCAACAATATCTCTGTATGTGGGCATCAGTTTTGTAGCCTGGTCTGTTTGGAGGACCCTTAGCATGGGACCAGGATCTATCTCTGGTGCATGAGCTGGGTTTTTTTGAAGCCCATTCCATATTGGTGTGATGCCTTGCTCAGCCTGGATGGGGGAACGGGGGGGGGGGGGGGGCTTTGTCCTGCTTCTGAGGGGAGGTGAGGGGGAGTGGGAGGCAGGGAGGGAGGGGGAACTGTGGTTGGTATAAAAATGAATAAAAAAATAATTAAAAAATGAAAACACCATGAATAAAAAATATATAAATAAATTTTCATAAAAAAGAAGAAAAGTAACTATAGGTAACCAAGTTTAGAAATATATTCAAGTCTTAGAAAGATACAGGTCATGGATTTTCCCTCATTTTGTATTCCTTGGTTCTTTGGTGGGAGGGTGTAAATTAATGCTTTTAATCAAAAAGCTGTTACTATTTAATTTTTTATTCTTTTTTTTTTTTTAATTCTACTGTGTATTTTTTTCTAGCATCATGAGAGTATTGCATCTGGATGACTCCAGCTCTTCCTTCTCCATCCTAGGTCCAAATCACATTTGCATATAGGACATGAAAGTAAAAAAGGACTTTGTCTTTGGTGAAAAGGGGAGGGGAGCTAAAAAGAGATCTGAGAGAAAAGATGAGGTCATGGAGCATGAGGGATGTGTTCAACATGCACAGTTGGATGAATTTCTTGTAAAGAGAAATTTAAAGTTTTAAAGAGAGAAAAGCCAGGGAGAACCTCATTTTACTTACAGATTTAAGAGATTTTCATGCAAAAATTAACATCCTAACTATTGAAATATTGGAAAATGGTATTTTACACAATACCAAATTCATACCATATAGATAATTTGTGGTCTGTGCCATTTTCAGTATATTTTGAGAATTTTTTCAAATGTATTAATTTTACATATTTTAAAGATGCATGCTGAAACATTCTTCATAGATATCAGCAAATATAAACAGAACAAATAAGATGTTTAGTTTGGTTTAAAGTGCAAAATGTTTTCCACAAAATAGTAGCTAAGAATAAAACTGATTGAATGAAATGATGAAATAATAAAATAAAATAATAACGTGTTGGTTTGGTTTATATAAAAACATAGAAATTATGTTACAGAAGTCTTGCTCCTCCAAATATAAAGATAAGCACAAGTCATAATAGAAAAGGAAACAAGATATTTTTGTGTGTCTGAATTTATCCAGATGTTTACTTTTACATTACATTATGAGAATAGCAGAATAGGGAAAAATAAAAGTTCAGTAATTGAATCGGTAGCTTCACTCTGGTGTACTCACATAAAATATGTTTGCAAAAGTAGTGAAGAATTAAAAATAATTTTAGCAACAGAAAGAATACATAGCAAAAATCTGATGATAATGATGTAAGATTTAGTCTCATATATATGCTTCAAAATATGTTTTATATGACAAATGTATATAATCTTACCTAATTGAAAAAATATATATTATAGTTGTAAAATAAAATATCTAAGACAAATTGCTTTTCTAAAAAAAAATAGGAGCAAAAACAAAGACCCACAGCCACGTGGAGCTTGGGGGATCCTGTGGAAGAGGAGAAAGGACTGTAGGAGCCACAAGGGTCAAGGACACCACATGAAAAAGGTCCACAGAATCAACTAAGCATGACTCCCAGGGACTCCCAGAAATTGAAGCAGCAATCACGGAGCCTGTATGGGTCTGACCTATGCCTTTTTACATATATGTTATGGTTATGTAGCTTGGTGGTGTTCTGGTGGGACTCCTAACTGCCAGTGGAGGCTGACTCTGACTCTTTTGCCTGCTTTGTAGACCGGTTTCCTCCTACTGGGTTGCCTAGTCTGGCCTTGACATGATGGTGTGTGCCTAGTCTTATTGTAACTTGTTATGCCATGTTTGGTTTTTAGCCCTGCTTTTTTTTCTGAAAGGAAAGGAAGGAGGGCCAGATATGGGAGAGAGAGAAGATGGGGGAGGAACTGGGAGGAGAGGAGGGAGGGGAAACTGCAGTGTGGATAAAATATATGAGAGAAGAATAAGGAAAAAATAAGAATAAAACTGTATTGGGGCTTGGTTTTCTGAATTCCTGCTGACTTGTCCACGTTGGGTTATCAAGACTAAGATGACTAGCAGATTCAGGTTTCCCTCCTCTTTACTCATGATGCCATTGCTTTGTTTCCCAATGCTGATGCCTTTCTCATGTTTTTGACATTCAGAAAGAGTTTATCTAAATACAGTTTCATGTTTAATCTCCATTAAAGAAAACTTCTGCCAATGTTCAATAATGCCACAGGGCCAGTTTTCTTTGTGTGCTGAATTAAAACCTGTTTTCTTATTGCTCAGGTATGTTGTTAAAATTCAGCACAGTGGCTCATCTGCTGTGCCCACTGACACACTGTATGTCACTTTGCAGCTTTTCAATAACTTAAAAAAATACTCCAAGTCAAAGAAAGAAAGAAAGAAAACACAGTTCTGATGTCAGTCTTTATTTTGATGATAAATATTCATGAACTATTCAGTATCAAGGAGATGAAAATGGCCTTGGAATACATCAAGCACAAATCACTCCATATGGGCAGAATCTGAGAATTTCTACAAAATACATACTCAAATAGTCGCAATTATCTATGCCATATGCAAGCATTACAAGACCTAATATAGTCTAATGTTAACTAAATTCTAATGTTAAATGTTTCATGATATTGGCTTGTTTCCTTCAGCTAGATTTTAACCATTTAATGTGTTTTGATGTGGCCTGGTGCAAGTGTATCATGTTGCTAATCAGTTTTTATCATTGCTCAGATTTTTGTATTTATGTTCCTTACTTGGGGTTAACTGCACATATCCTTATCTCATATCTCTTTGTGAATGTGTTCTGTAAATGCAATTAACTCATAGAAGTAAAATGCCATTTCCATCCCCCCAAAAAAAAACCTGTGAAATATATATGAAAATGTGGCTGAAGTTTTCCTGGTCCCACCTGTCTCATGGCTGCTCAGACCCAAGTAAACACACAGAGGCTTATATTAATTAAAGCTGCTCAGCCATTAGCTCAGGCCTACGACTAACTAACTCTTGAATTAAAATAACTCACTTTTGTTAATCTATATATGTCACCACATTTTCTGTGGCTTTACCTGTTTGCCGTTACATGCTGCTTCATGGACAGCAGACTGGCATCTCTTGATTCAGCCTTCCTCTTCCCAGAATTCTCCTCACTGCTTGCCCCACCTATAATGCCTGCCTGACTACTGACAAATCAACATTTTATTTATCAACCAATCAGAGCAACACATATTCATAGCATACATGCAATTCTTGAAGGCAGAATGGAATATATCCTCAGAATTGGAGTTTTTCATATCATTTTTACCAAAACACTGACAAAAAAAAACTTCAGGAAGGATTCATTTTCCACAAATACTTTATATATTTCAATCTGTGAGTTTTGCCTACAATGATTATCTTTTATATTAGTGTTTTTGGATATTTGTACACTGTGTTAACATATATTGTTGTTATTGGTTTAAGAAAAAAACTGAATGGCCAATAGCTAGGCAGAAGGTATAGGTGGAACTTCCTGCTAGAAAGAGGAAGTGGGAGGAGACAATCAAGTTGCAGAGGAAATGCAAACAAGATATGGAGGCAGTTGGACACACAATGAATGAAAGGTAAAAAGCCACATGGCAAAATTAAAAGATTAATAGAAATGGATTAATTTAAGTTTTAAGAGCTGGTGGAGAACAAGCCTAAGTTATAGTCTGAACTTTCATAATAAGTCTTCATGTCATTATTTGGGAGCTGGCTGGTGGGACAGAGAAAGACTCATTATAGATTAGGTAGAACATTGTGTAGCATGGAGTTTAACTGTTCAACTCATGGTTAAAAATAATCATGGCAGATAATAGTCAATACATTGATTTTTTTTCAGAATACCATAGTAGAAAAAGATATATTCTATTACCTTTATCCTAGATTATGTTTCTTATGAGTCCTCATCTCCAAGTAATGTTATCATACCAAAAGTCCATTAAGTGATTAATCCAGTGAATAGGTGAAAGCCTTTATTTCTCTTGAGATAATCCCAAAGGTTTATCAAGAAGTGTGCTTTACTGATATCTCAGTCATTTTCAATCTAACCAAGTTGCCAATCAAGATTAACATTCACATCATGTGTCAACTTCTACAGAAGTAGTAATGGTACTATTATAAATCTAGCAAAGATTGATAGAGACTCTTCAGAATGACTGAGTGTTTTTTGACAATGCTAGTAGGAGAGTGACATGTTTAGGTAGATGGTGAGAACTCTACAGTATTTTGATTCTCAACATATATTGCTTACTCTTATGTTGTCATTAAAGAAGAGAATGCTTTGTTACCAATGACCTTCCTGCCTGTTGGAAATATGATGTTAAAAATATAATCATATTTAGAGTCCAAGTTTCATGGAATATCTTTATTTAACATTTTAGGTAACATATAAATTTGGGTTTCATTGTGATATCAATACATACAAACTATGTTCTTTCTCTCCTGAACCACTTCTCTCCTCTCACCCATTCCCCTAGCTGGCCCCCTTCATTCCCCTTATAGTGCCTTTGTCTGCTTTCATGTCACATACACACAGGTGTGTGTGTGTGTGTGTGTGTGTGTATGTATGTATATATAATGCATAGTGACACAATAACATAATATATAATAATATAATAAAACTTTTACTAATGACCCCACTTCTCACCCTTTAACATGTACATGCTTTCCACCCCCTCTTCCACAATGTCTCCTAAGTCCTGGGGAGGGTGATATAGATGTCTGGTTTGTCTCCGAAAGATACCTACTTCCTGTGTATCTGTCTTTATAAAGACTTTCTGTTCTGCCTTCTCATTGGTTGTAAGCCCAACCACATGACCGTCTTGTCACTGCCTGTCTGTACAGACCTCCAGGTCTTCTATGGTTGGTATTGAGATTAAAGGCATGTGTCTCCATACTGGCTGTATCCTTGAACACACAGAGATCCACCTAGCTCTGTCTCCCAGGAGCTGGGATTAAAGGCATGCACCACCACCGTCCAGCTTCTGTGATGGCTTGCTATTAGCTTTGACCCGCTGGCAACTTTATTTATTAACATACAAATAAAATCACATTTCAGTACAAATAAAATATCACCATATTGGTCCCTCAACAATCATTGCCATAACTACAGAAAAGAAGTAGAAGTGTCTATGATGAAGGATGAGAGTGGCATTATTCTATAGGAATAAATAAAATAAATATCATAAATAGGTTCTGGCCAATGTCTCTGACTTCCTAGCCAGGCTTCAAACATCATATCCTCAGTACAAAGAAGAAATTCCCTCTTGTCGAACAGACCTCAGAACCATCAGAAAGCACTTCCTTATTCCATAACAGTAATATATAGCTAGATTTTCAGTCATTAATTTCTTTAGTTTATTCTTCTCTTAAAATATCATTAACATTATAAATAGGACTTCATATAAACCTTTCCATTATAAAATAATGAGCTGACTCAGATGGGTGCAATTGTAGGGAGATATTTAGGAAAAAGCAAAGGAAAAACTTATGTATGGCTCAAGTCATAACTAAAGGAATATACCCAGATACATGTAAGCCATACAATTATTAGTACCTATTGGGGGAAACTCTTTACAGAATAAATACAAATGACAATTTACAGAGACATGGACTTTCCTTATTACTTGAGAAAAAAAAAACGAAGTTGAATACATTTGAGCTATTTAAGTCAATGCTCGAAATCACATTTAATGTAAAGGAGGTAGAGTTGTGAAGACTGAATTTAAAGTATTTTAAGTACTTTTTTCAAATTATTTTCAGTGCAAAATTTACCTGATTTGAATCTTGACTTTTTCTTAATTGTTAATGGCTTATTTTATGATAGTGATATTCTATAAGAATTATGAAAGACATTTAGTTATTTTGTATATTCCACCCAAGTGGTGATATAATGATCTCAGATAAATGATTCAAAGTTATTACCATCAACTGAGGCTCTTCCTGTGCATATTCTAGAAAACCAAACACATTTAGTCAATTCTGTGTATTAAAAAGTGCACTATACTTTTAAGAAGAAATACTATGGACTAGACTTTCCATGCTTAGCTTTGGAAATGATCACTTTAGACTTTAGGTTTGGGTGGTTTTTCATTTGTTTGTCTTACTGCATTCTGGTTAAGGTATGATATTAAAGAGACAGACTGAAGAAAATAAGAAAATGAATCTTTATTAATTAAATCTTTTCATTTATTTTACATACTGACCTCAGTTTGCCCTCCCTCCACTCATCCCACCCTTTCTTCCCATCTCCTCTCTCCCCCAGAATCTACTCTTCCTCTTGTTTCTGTTCAGAAGTGGGCATGCATCCTGTGGGTTACAACAAAGCATGACATATCAAGTGAAAGGCACAAAGTAAAGGTTTTGAAAGGATATTACCATTCTAATGAAAATAATAACAGAAAATAAACATACATTGGTGTTGAACTTGCTGTCTGAAGGACAGAAAACTGTCTCTAAGCAGGGGAGAAAATCATGGTATTGTGGAGTCATTTAGACTGCTGAATATATTCATAGGGAATAAAAAGCATTAGTTTAAATGAAACATTCTGAACCATTTGTACCATTCCAAAAAATGTATGGTACATTCTGATGTGCTTAGCTTTGAAATACACTTACAGAACAATGTTTATAAAATGTTAATTTTGTGATACCCATACAAGCTACTGTCATACCTCTCTTCCCTCTATTTTAGAAATGTTTAAGTATTTTTAATCCAGTGATGTGAGAAGCTAGATAAATCACATGTGTAAAATGAAGTAAAACACAATTTTAGTAGGGAAACATGACTATATAAAGAAAATACGGACTGAACACTCAAATATTTCAGGAACCTTTGCATGTGATTATAAGCTGCCATTCACAAATGATTTTACCTTTGCTCTAAAATTTTATTGCTTTTATATACAATGTTCATTACAAAAACTTTAATAAAACAAACAAATAATTAAAGGTGGTATTTTAGAAGTTAACAAGTGTGTCTGTATTCTGTATTCATATTAACTTCATCAACTGCCTGGATGATCATGAACTATGTCTCCAAGCCACAGACTAATGTGCAACAATGATGGGCTACTGTTTGCACCAATTCTACTATTTCCCCTCACTTCTAGTTACGTGGACAAAATGAACCAGTCTTTGTGTTCAATGTGGTCTCTAAACATTCTTTACCATTTTTTTTAACAATTCTTAATTAATTTTTCTACATCTTTCCTCTTTCTTGCAGAAATTGCTTGTCTTTCCAAAATAATCCCTACATTTATAGTCCAAATTCTTATATTTTAAATCATCTAATGGATTTTTTCATTTAAGAATTGTCCAGTTGAAGAGAGGGAAGAGGGATTCTATGAGCAAGAGGTATCAAGATCATAATGGGGAAACTTACTGAGACAACCAAACCACACTAGTGAGAACTTATGACCTTTAGACCAACAGCTGTGGAGCCTCCATGGAACTGTACTAGGCCCTCTGCATAAGCAAGACAGTTGTGTAGTTTGATCTGCTTAAGGGGTCCCCTGGCAGTAGGATCAGGATGTATTCTTGTGCATGAGTTGGCTTTTTGGAGCCATTACCTATGGTGGGACATCTTGTACAGCCTTGATGCAGGGGGAGGAGCTTGGACCTGCCTCAGTTGAATGTACCAGGCTCTGCTGACTCCCCATGGGATGCCTCACCTTTTCGGAGAAGGGAATGGGGGGTGGGTTGAGGCATGAAGGTTGGTGGGGGTGGGAGGAGGGAGGAGAGGCGGATCTGTGATTGGTATGTAAAATGAATAAAAAAATTCTTAATAAAAATTATTGAAAATGTAAGATTCTGGAATAATGATTGCATATTTAGTATGTTAAGAAACATAAAACATTGCAATGCTTCTTCTCAGTTTGGATTGCATGTCTTAGAATTTCTTAACATATATCTATGAGAAATTCTATGACATGTAGCTAAGAAATTGTTATGAATAGTTTTCAATATTTAAATTATCTTCAAATTTTAAAAGCTTCCAGTTTTATAAGAAACTACTGATCTGCTATATATAATATCAATCTAATGTATTTTTAGCTTTACTAGTCATTTCAAATAAGGAACTCTGTCTTTTTGTGCAAAAATTTATCTGCTTTGCTCTATAGTTGTTAGTCTGCAGAAACATGTTCTAATAGATATCTCTTCTCATAATAGTGGCCAACCAATGATGGGTCTAATTTGAGACACATGCCAGGAGAGGGAGCCCATGACCGATATTGCCTGGATGACCAGGAATAAGAAGCTGGGTAGCCCAGAGGCCTATGAAAGAAAAAAGGAATAAAATGATTTCTAATGTTATCCTTATATACTCATAAATCAGTGGCTAGCCCAATTGGCATCAAAGAGGCAACCACTAGCAGCTGATGTGAGTAGAGGCAGAGACCCATGGTCAAATATTAGATGGAGAGTAACATTTTCTTAAGCACAGTTCCTGTGTTTTATTTTCGATTTGCCAGTTAATCTTCTCAGGATCTCAAACTGCAATAAGGTTCAATGTGGTTCTTTCAAAGATGTTCAAGGATACCTTGTAAAAATCAGTGTCAATAATAGGGTTTATGCCTGGCAGTGGTGGTGCATGCTATTGGTGAAATTATTAAGGCCACTCCACATAGTTAAAAGGGAGACTTATTTAGTGGCATAACTTACAAATGAAGGGATAGGTAAGTTGCGGGGTCTGGGAAAGACGCAGCACAGTCCAGCGGTGTTCTCTGGAGAACTCTGCTTGGTCTACTATCTCCAGCGTCCAGGATCCAGGAAACAAGAGAAGGTGGCACATCCGGATCTCGGGTTTTCATGGCCCTCTCTTGGCCCTGCCTTGTAGGCATGATAGTTAAGGAAGCCTCAATGGGTGTTGAAACTTCCAGACCAAAGCTGGAATGGCTACCCACTACAGCACGCCTTTAATCCCAGCACTCGGGAGGCAGAGCCAGGCGGATCTCTTTGAGTTCGAGGCCAGCCTGGTCTACAGAGTGAGATCCAGGAGAGGCACCAAAACTACACAGAGAAACCCTTTCTCAAAAACCAAAATAATGATGATGATGATGATGATGATGATGATGATGATGTTTATAAAGTTTCTGAATACCATTCAGGCAAATATCTGTTTACTATTTTTATAATAAATATAATTAGATATAACTAGAAGACAAGTATATTAAACCAAGATAGAAGAGAGTCAAATATGTTCATTATTTCACATCTGTTATGGTCACGTGGACTCTGAGTTTGTAAATTGGCCATAGACATCAGAGAAAATATAGACAGGAGAGAAGCTGGTGTACATAGTTGAATTAGCAATCCTAATCCATTATCACATTACTTATAAAAATAAGAATATGAAAATACTAATGCAAACAAATTACAATAAATATACAAGTTTGCTATATAACATTTGCTATCCAAGAAACATCCAATTACACTAAATATTTGAAGATATTTAAACATTTATAATTATGTGTAGCATGTATGTCTGGTTTTTTTGGGGGGGAGGTATGTGCATGTTAGTGTAGGCATCTGAAGAGGCCAAAAGAGAATGCCAGACCTCCTAAAGATGGAACTACAGGTAGTTTTGAGTCACACGGCACTGGTGTAGGAAACTGAACTTGGGTCCCCTTAAAGAGCAGAATATATTCTTAACTGCAGAGCCATCTCGTCAGCCTTTGACATAATATATTTTATTTTCAAAGGTCACATGGAATAAGAAACTTTATTATACATGATGTTTAATATAAACTTAGTACTTATCACTGAAAAGGAAAGTGAGTGTCATTACAAAACAAAAACAGTTATATGAATTCACATTTAAATACCATTATACCAATACTAGGTATACCTCAGAAGAGTGAGAACTTCATTGGAGACTATTAAAGTAAGTGAATGAAACCAGTCTTTGAAAGACAGCAATCATGTTTACTCCAATTTGAGGATCTTAGATTTAATGTAAGTACAAATAATCAATTATGTATGTATCACATGGAAGTAGAAGTGAACTTGATTGAAAAACAAAGGGATTCACGGAGGGGGCAGAAAGTTTGAAGTGTGTGGGTAATACTTGATAGAATTTTTAGGTTCAAACTTTCCAGATACCTAGAGTGTGGCTTCTAGCACCAGTTACTACATGTCTGTAATATGTGTGTGTGTGTGTGTGTGTGTGTGTGTGTGTGTGTGTGTGTGTATGTGTGTGTGTGTATGTATATGTATCTTAACACTTTTCTCCAGATTAGAAATATATATTCCTATATATTCCTATCAAGTCAGTGGGAAACTTTCAATATGAATCAAAATCAAGGGTGATTAGTTTTTCATTTTTCCACCTGATTCATTATAAGTCTTATATTTGATCTTATCATTTTGTCATCTTTGAGGTTATAAAATGTATATGCATTCAATAATTTTTAACTCTTATTCCACAAATCTACATTTAAAATTGATGTATGTATAGATTTGCTTGTATGTATAAATAATTGAGGTTTTTAATTTTGTGAATAGTAAAACTATTTCAGAATCATATATTAAATTATGATCATTTGGTTAGCTATGTAGTATAAAAAGTTATTTGAGTTATCAGAGTCATTGAGTCTCTTTTAAAATATTCAACAGGACAATATTAAATGAGAAATTTAATTTTTGTATACCAATGTCTGCCAGCACATTTTTTTAAATCTTCCTCTGGTAATACCTTAAAATTCAGTACTGCTAATAAATCTGCTAATATATATATAGTAGTACAAACAACATGATAACTGTTAGATAAACATACTATCTATAAGCATTGATGGGAAATATTTAAATTGCTGATAATAAAAGTTGTATTTTAAAATCCCCAATAAAACTTTCATTTAAGCTGAAACATTATTATCATTTAATTCAATATTCATATTTTCTAAAATACTTTTAATTACCTCAAACATGTTTGTCACTTGGACAAAAACTAGAATGCATGAGGTTCATGGCACAGAAACATTTTAAAGATCTATCTAAAGCAAATGAATAACACTCAGAAACAACATTAGAACAAGTAATAAATACATTCTTCCTCGACACGACTGTCTTTCTCATAACAAAATCACAATTGAAATTAAGCCACTAAGCACACTCTTTATCAAATTCTTGCTGCCTTAAATCCTCTTACCTGTGAGTCCAGGTTCTTTACAGCAAATATTATCTCGTCGACTATCCTGACACTGTCCTTCTTAGTGTTATGGCTCCCTCTACTGTATGTTCTTGCTTGGTTTGGGTTCTAGTCCCTTAAACAATGTGTGTCCTTTTTAGTGTTGTGATTCCATCTACTCTATATTCTTGCTTGGTTTGGGTTCTATTCCCTTAAACAATGTGTTTCCTTGTTAGTGTTATGGCTTCCTCTACTGTATGTTCTTGCTTGGTTTGGGTTCTAGTCCCTTAAACAATGTGTTTCCTTGGGGCGCTGTCATTTCTCCTTTGGAATCTTTCATTTCAGTGCTAGTCTGGAAGGGTTTTGAATGAAGATAGTACTTGTATTGTAATCTAAATATTGTATCTTTTACTTGATGTGTACTGAACAATTTAAGTCAAAAGGTAAAAACTATAAATTTTAAGGAAGTACAATTCTCAGCCCTTTAAAAAGAAACACAAAGGAATAGAAGCAATTCAGTTTGACTATTTCTATGGTTACTGCAAACTCATGAAGTATTGGGAAAGAGCTGAATTCTTCTGATAGTTTTTGAAATGATTATCTGAGACGTTAGGTTTTTGTAAAGATCAGGAAAACATGAGTACAAAGTTTCAACACTTCAGTAAAATATGAAGTTTATTTTTTTTTTACTAAAGACAGAAAACTGGGTTCAATCAGATTGGATCTTTAATTCTGGAATATTTAATAACGCATTTTATATACATTTGAGTGTGCTATACCAAACACACACAGTTTTGGAAAAATTCTTTAACAATTTAATATTCACTTACAGGTAAGCTTCAATATCTTGACTTCTTATTTTATATATTGTATATAAACATCTTCTCTACATTTCCAAGTCTCCTTCCAAAAATGTCTATATCCTATTCAGTGTTGTTCTTTTAAATCTCCCCTTTTCATGATAATTCATTTTTACACTGTACCATTGGGTTCACTTGCTAAGCACATTCTAATATTTTTCTCATTGTAATACATAGATCAATCTTTCAATCTCTTATGAAAACACCCAGATAAATATGCCCTGTATTAAGGGATGTTAGAGTAAATCTCATGTGTGCCTACTATGCTCACAGAGGCCCATTAAAATTTTGAGTTTAATATTTTATATAAAATCTACTATTTTACCCAGGAAATTAAATATGAGTTTATGAAGTGAATAGCAATTTGACTGGTCTTTAAGAATCTATGGAATCCTGAAATCCTTTGTGGTTTTGCTACTTTCACATGAAAATAGAAAATATTTAGTCAACATAAATAATGTTCAGAAAGAACCAAATGGAAAACAGGAAAGATAGCAAATATTAGCAAAAAAAAATACAGAAAAAAAACAAGCACTGGAACAAGCCACAAGGAACAAGACAAGGGAAATTGTTGGAAAGAAATATCAAATAGAAATCTCCATAGAGATATTTATCAAAATACCCTCAAGCTTGGTGTGGGGTTGCACTTTAATCCCAGCAGTCAAGAGGAAGAGGCAAGTGGACCTCTGGGTGTTCGTGGACAACCTGTTATACCAGGCCAGTCAGGGATCCTCTCCTCAAAAGAGTTCTTTAAATGGATGTTAATTACAACAAATGTAAGGTCTATAACAGATATTCATTTCTGGTATACTAATTGTTTACATAGAATAGTCTTATGTTACATATATTAAGATTCTGGTTCTAAGACATGTGTAAGTGAAGTCTCCTCTACCACATCTCATGGTAAAAGTAAGTTAATAGCTAAATATTGGGATATAGTTGGTCCTCTAAGCAGAATTTTATTTGATACATGGGTTAAAATAGTACTAAATATGACTTTCTGAATTGCCCTCATATGATCTGCATCTTGATGCTAGTACTAAGGTAAATATAGGGAGGAAGGAGAATATATTATGGAGCAGATAGGCTGATAGTCAACTCATATATCTGTTCCTTTATAATTTGTGATGATAGGCCTTTCAGAAGAGAGAGGATCATTAAACTCCCCAAATGATTAAATAATATTGTAGATGAAATTCTAAACGGTCTTATTAAATAAGAAACACAAAGCCAAATGCAGAGTTAAAAGCCCAAAAGATCAGAGCACTAACGAAGCCTTTAGCTTACAAGTCGCTTCTGTCCTTCCCCTGAGAGAGACCTTCTCCTGTCTGACTCATCTTTTTATTGCCTTTCTGTTCTACCTTCTCATTGGCTTTAAACCCAACCACATGATTTCCTCATCACTGCCTGTCTATACAGACCTCCAAGTCTCTATGGTTCATAGTGAGATTAAAGGGTCTGGTCACCGCTTGGCTGTGTCCTTGAACACACAGAGACTCTGCCTGCCATGTGCTTGGATTAAGGGTATGTGCCACCACCGCCAGACTTCTGCTAAATGGCTTGCTTTTAGCTCTGACCCCCAGGCAACTTTATTTATTAACATACAAATAAAATCACATTTCAGCACAAATAAAATATCACCATATGATATTATAATGACAATCACTTTAAATAAAACTAAACACGGTTGTTTTATAATCACATGTACTGTCTCATACTCAGCATCAAAGAAAGAGGAACTTTTAATTCATCTCATGTTTATTCACGCTATATTAGCCATACTATATTAGTCAAATTAGTTTAGGGATATTAAGAAACAGTCTATAGAATGAGCATATATACATATGTATGGTATCTCACAACAACATAAATTTTGTAATAATTTCACTAGGGGATGTGAACTCATGCCCTTGCACTGCACAGTAGCACAGTTTCCCAGTGGAGCCCTCTCTCTAATCCCTCTACTTTTCTTCTTTATCATGATTCACTCTTGTCTTAACTTAGGAGGTGTCAACTGCAAAGCCTAATAGTCATCCAAGTTGAAAATAAGAACTGCACCAGAACTGTACAACGGAAACCATAGCTAACCATTCCTAGGCAGTCTTCCAGGCCCCTGGTTGATCGTGGAGAGTTTGAAGAAGATGCTGTCAGGTTTTCTCTCTGGAGGAGACTTATTCTGGGTCCTGGGGTGCTATCGAAATTGCCAGCAGAAGAGCTCCCAGTGAACGGGCTCAAGCTTTGTGCATTTCCTGTAGACCTGCTGTGCTGCATTTCCATGTGAAGCTTTGTCCTGTTCTTCTCTAAATTCTCTTTACTCCTGCAAAGATTGTAAAGGGTAAATTCTAAAACTTCCACTTCCTACTGAAGGTCTATTAAGTTACTTGCATTTTAGCAATACTGCCATGAGACTGAATGAAATTTTCATGAAAATGGCAAGCTAACAGTGAAGGTGCTTCTGTGTGTACCAACTGTATGCATTTGTGTGTATGAAATTTTTCCAAAGATAGTTCATGTGATTCTAAAGGTATTCCAAACACAAAACTAGATTTTTAAAGGAGGGATGGATATAGCTATCAATGATGTGTATCTTGACCAATAAGACTCCTTTTATCAAGACTAAATATGTTTATAATGTTCTTCATGATGTTATTGAAATATGTAATAAAATATGTAAAGAATCACATAAGGTTCTGGATGTTTACTTACTTGATTAGAGGGATTTATTACATGAAAATTTGTTATAACATCATGATGTCATACTTAAACATATTCACTTGACAAGCTAAAATGAAACATCTAGGAATATGTGGACTTCACTATTATACCACTCTGTCCTTTGTACAAGATATGGCTTTTACCCTCTTAAACTCTTAGCAGATGTAATTATCTGTACCAGAATTGTTAAACACCAGGCCCCTTATTTTCATATGGAGTTGGGGCCTCATGAGTCCTTTCTTCTCCATGAGAATGTATAGACAATTAATCATTGCACAAAGAGAAAGAATCTCTTTTGTGGTTGCTGTAGCTCCCTGTAAGTTCCCCATGTTACTGTGAGTAAGAGTTCACCCCAGTTCCTGTAAGTTACCCCAGTTCCACTCACTGCCCCACAAAGCTGGGATGAGTAGAATGGTCATCTGTGTGTCATCACTGCAGTCCTCATGCCTTCCAAGAAGAGGTCATACAGTATTTTTAAAATGGTTAGTTGATTTTACAAAATCACCTTTTGAGAACATTTGAAAAGATTTGCTTTCCCTTATGTGCACCTCATGTATTAGTTGAGTATAATTAAACATTTGGCTACAACACCTCAGTCAAAGAAACTCCTCTTTACAGAATATGGAGATCATCATAGAAAACCAACTGGACACAAGAGAGGTATCAATAGGTTGTGGGGAGCCCAGCCCCAATGGACACATCTATGTTACAGCTCCTGCATCTATGGCTTAGGGATCAGCTTGGAAGAAAAAGAATCAGTTTTAAGAACCAGAATACCAGGGATTCTGCTGTCAAAGTCTCTCCTAGAAATGTCTTGCATAAACCAGACTGGAATGGCGGCAGTATCATTGGACCTGTTAATGTGAATGGGAGAAAATTTCAGAGTCCTACCTCTAGACAATGAACTACAGACAACTAATGACTGGTTGTGGAAGGAGAATTAATCTCTCCCAAAGCATACCTGAAACCATATATAAACAATAAACAAAAATAGAATAAGAAAGTTTTATATATATATATATATATATATATATATATGTGTGTGTGTGTGTGTGTGTGTGTGTGTGTATACATTATATATATATATATATATATATATATATATATATATATATATATATATAAAATAACTGAGTTCATTATCACTAAGCCAATGTGTCAATGTAGTGTAGATACTTAAATAAATACTGTACATAGAAGAAAGAGGAGTCACACACACACACACACACACACACACACACACACACACACACACACCAATAATAACCATAGAAAAATATGCTATCCCTCCTCTCTCTCATTGACTGGATTCTCAGAGCTCAGCCTGGCCCCTGGCATGGCTCTCTGCATCTGCTTCCATCAGTCACTGGATAAATGCTCTATGATGACAGTTAGGGTATTCACTAGACAGGTCACCAGAGTAGTCCAGTCCAGGCATCCTCTCAGTCATTGCCAGTAGTCCAAGGTAGAGTCATCCTTGTGGGATTCCTGAGAGCTTCCCCGGCACACTGCCATTTCCTATTCCCATGATGTCTTCATTTATCATGGTATCTCTTTCCTTGCTCTCCCACTTAGTCCCTGTTCCAGCTCGACCCTCCCATTTCCTTATGTTCGCATCCCCCATTCTTTGCCTTCCTTTACCCCCTGCCCTGACTCCCAGTTTGCTCATGTAGATCTCATCTATTTCTGAGTGCCAGGAATCCAATCAATGAGAGAGAGGAGGGATTCTGTGGGCAGGCGACGTTGAGGTCATGATGGGAAAACGTGCAGAAATAACCAGCCACACTAGTGGAAACCCATGAACTGTGGACTAATAGCTATGGAAACCCATAGTACTAGACTAGTCCCTCTGGATATGGGAGACAGTTATTTAGATCAAACTGTTTAGGGGACACCTAGGCAGAGAGATTGGGATCTGTCCCTGGTTCATTGGCAGGCTTTTTTGGATCCCAGTGCCTACACAGCCTTGGTGCAGTGGGGAGGGGCTTGGACCTACCTCAGCTGAGTGTGCCAGGCTCTGCTGACTCCCTATGGGAGACCTTAATTTGGACAATGTGGGGATGGGAGGTGGCTTTGAAGGGAAGGCTGGTAGGTGGGAAGAGGGAAGAGGTGGGATGTGTGGTTAGTATGTAAAGTGAATAGATAATTTCTAAATAAAAAAAAAGAAAGAAAAAGAGGCTATCAACTTGAGAGTACTGGAGGAATCAGGGGGATGGTTTTAGGTGGAGTAGCGGGATAGGGCCAGAGAGAGGAAAAGAAGGAACTAGAAGGAGTAGAGGCAAAAGTGGAATTGAGGCAAACACAGTGCTCATGTACTAAATTTTCAAGAAAAAAAAATGTTTTCTTAAAGAAGTAATATAGCTGGTGCATTTGCTTATAGGTAAGATCCACAGTTAACATCTGTAAAAATCTGGGATTATCCCCCAATTAAAGGAAATCTTAAAAAAGATTAAGAGTGAAGAGAAGAAATAACAATTGGAATATATGTGTATCTAACTTAGCACACAGGGATTCCTGTGACTGGACTAGCAGAAAATTGAGAATCAATTATAAAACACAGTTCTAATTTTGTAGGGATAGAAAAAGAAAAACATGTGTAAGATCACATGGTGTCATTTGTGATTTGTTGCTACAGACTTGAATCTATGACTGACCATTGGTGATAAAGTTACTGGCACATAAACTAATGTGTAGAATAGATGTAGATAGCCAAGAGACCCAGAGGAATGAAAGTATTGAAAGGATGCTCCCTTTAACACATAATCTGCCTGTGTAGTTCAGTATGGGCTTTAACTACTAAATTAACTGCTGGAACTCCTCTAATTTCAAAAAGTGAAAGACGCTTCCTGATTTTCCTCACAGACCCCACCATGGAGTCTGTCTCTGTTGCTGGAACATGAATTTTCCTCAAAACTTCTACTATGCTTTTACCCCTCTATCTGTCTGCTTGTGGCATTAAAACTCTTCCAATAAACTCCTTTCTTTCTAATCAAAAGGAAACAAACATGTAAAGATGCTTTTTCCTAAGAGTGTGAGCCCTCCTGTATTTCCTATGTCAACAATAGCATTTGAATTATTCAGCCCAAATTTATAGATCTGATTTCAGTAAAATTACAATTTAGAATTCTGTGAACATTTCAAATAGCTTCAAGACCTTCTTTCCAGAATAATTGGTATTGAAGATTTACCTGAGTTTAATGTTCCTTCATCTTTCACTTCTAAGCATTTATTAGGAGTGAGGTCATTCATTTTATTAGGTGTCTGGATGAATTTTAAAACAAGAAATTTAATAATTGTTACATAGTTAACAAAATACAATTTATAACCCTAATCAAGTGTGTAGAAGTTATTACCTTCAAGTTTGGATATTTCTTTGCAGATTCTGAAAAGACAGCAATCATTTATACAAAATGAACATCATCAAAAAGTTAATATGGAACTAAATTATAGTAGTTACCTTTATCTGTGTTAATCATAATTTTGGAAAATTTTAGTTTTTCTGGCTGTTTTGGATTTTTATTTTTGTTGTTGATTGAGGACCAATGTAAGAAAATATACTGAATACAAATTAAAATACAGATTTAATTAAATTTGAAGGTTTTTTTAATACATTGGCCTGAGAAAATAAATTAATCTCATATTAAACAAAACATGTAATCGATTTTCAATATTAAAATAGGCTATGTGTGGTCAGAGGACTATTGGATATTATTTAACCAGACATTTTAAAGCAGTGCAATGTTAATGGAAGGATTTATAAGACACTCTACTTCCCATCTACGTGTGTACTACTCTCATGGCTATTTCTCATAGTATTTCTCCCTATAGTTTAGACATTTTAAGGAATCATGTTATATTTTTGTTTAGTAAACTGGTTGTAGCCTCTTCTCCAAGATCCATGATTCCATTACTAATAATGTTATACAGACAGAGCAGGTTATATTTTTATCTTTAGCAACATGCATGTATACACATATATATACAACAACAATTTCTTAAAAAGAGGCCAGGAATTTTAAAGAAAACAATGAGGTGAACATGAGAGGGTTTGGAAGTAAGAAAGGGAATGAGGTAATGATCAAATTATGTTATAATTTCAAAAAATAAAAATAATTAAAAATAAAAATGTTAAATGAATTATATGTTGAACAAAATATATAATAAACCTTCAGTAGTGAAATATGATTATCAAAAATGAACTGAATTTTCAGATGCATACATTAGGAACATTGTGCCTGTTACCATGTTTGGCTCACAAGCACAGGGCAATGGGTTTGGTCCCCAGCTAAAAAGGAAAAGGAAAAATAAAATAATGTACTCTTTTTTTTCCAAGAGTATATTTGTATATATCATGTGAGTTCTCAAAGAATGTCTACTAAACCACTATGTCATCTAAAATGTATTATCTCAAAATTAATGTAAGGTCTTGCAAGGTATTTGATTACACTGTATAAAAATATGTCACTGTGATTGGTTTAATAAAAAGCTAAATGGCCAATAGCTAGGCAGGAGGTACAGCTGGATTACTGGACAGAAAGAACTCTGTGAAGAAGAAAGGCTGAGTCCAGCTGGTCACAGGGGAAGCAAAACATGCAGGAGGAGAGGTAAAAGCTATGAATCACATGGCAACACATGGACAGATAGAAATGGATTAATTTAAGTTGCAAGAGCTAGTGGGACAAGCCTAAGCTATAGGCTGAGCTTTCATAATTAATAATAAGTCTCTGTGTCATTTTTTGTGATCTGGTAGCCCAAAGAAAAACACATCCATCTACCTATGCCCAACATCCAGTCATGTATATCCACATAAGGCCTGAGAAAACTAAGTTCTCACTAGGAGCCAGATGTGGCTTACTAGTCTTGCAGTCTGTCAGGCTGACTGGTGCTCAGTGATATACAGATGAGCAGCTACCAGCTGCTGCCTGTGGACTGGAGCCAGCTGATCAACTTCCTTCATTTATTTTCTGTCCTTTCTGTAGGTCCTAATCTTCATCCTCTTCTTCAGCACTATCCTTAGTTCTTAACACTCCTCAACTGTGAAGGACCTCACATTCCACTCATATGTCTAGTGCTACCCACCATTAAAATTGTTTTCTTCAAACTTCCTAAGTAAAATAATATGCAGCCATTTAATATATTTTATTATTTAATAAATATCATATGAGTAAATTTTAGTGGCAGGAAAATAATTTCTATTCTTTTGTTTAACTTTACTTCAGTTTTGTTATGTGCATTAGTGAATGTGTTGTGTGCACATGGTGTATGCATGTCTATGCAGGTGCATACCTGTGTATGCTCAACAGAGGCAGAAGAGGACAACAGGTGACCTTGACTAACACATCCACCTTATCCCATGAGACAAGATATAGCACTGAGTTTGAAGCTAGGCAAGTAGTCAGAATATCTCAGTGATCCTCCTGACACTGTCCCCAAAGTGCTGGGTTATAGGAGCACACTGTAACCATGCACAACTTTTTATGTGAGTCTAGATATAACTCAAATCTTCATTCCTTCATAGCAAACTCTTTTCCTACCAAAGACTCAACTTCCCAGGCCTCTGTTTGGTTTTTGTTATTTTTTAATCCTAATTTATATTTAAAATATTACCTCCTTTTTCCCTGTCCTTTCTTTCCTCAAACTGATCCCATGTACTCCAGCCTTTCTCTTTCTGGATTCCATGGTCTATTTTAATTGTTATTGTCACACAAAAACGTGTGTGTGTGTGTGTGTGTGTGTGTGTGTGTGTGTGTGTGTATGTGTGTGTGTGTGTATTTTTAATACATAAATAAAGCCTGATCAGTCTGTTTAGTGTTACTCTGTCCTGTTTCAATTATACATTTCTTCAAATAACTTTGTAGAGTAAGATTTCTCATCTTTCCCCTGACCTACTCCTGATTCTTTACCACTTTGGCGGGTAACCATGGATAAGCAAACAATCAGAGTAAAATTTACCAAATGATTCATGAAATAATATTTATCTATAGTAAAGTAAATCTACCTCTTCATGATACAATTTGTCAGACATTAATGACCTTTTTAACAGTGAGATGGTGATAAAAATTGGAACAAGTTTTCCTTGCTTCTCAAGCCAGTTTTGTTACATGAAGACAACTTTTTCATATTCTTAACCCACACATCCTTGCTTTCATAATCAGTACAATAAAACATTTGTCCTTTTTTCTTTATTTATTCCCTTTATCATCATTTTTATATTTATTATTACTCATTCCCTATACTCATTTCTTACTTACTTCCCCAGAGACACTGCATATAAGAATGTCGTGAACTGGTAACCATAAGCAAACTCGTTAGTAACAGCCTCAGTGTTCCCTGTTGTTAAGATTGGTAATAGGTGCCATTGGTGTCCTTTCATTTCCACTTTTCACTGGTGTCCATTGAAAGGGATCCGTTGACTACTAGATCCATCAGTACTCATGTTAGAAACAGATACTCTGTCAAATAACACTTTCACAGAATATAGTTCCTACCTTCCACTGTTCCTTTTGCTTCGTTTTTGTCTCTTTGAACTCCAGTCCCACCTAAGTTACTAGGACATTTAGCAGGAGCATGTTCAGAAGAACTTGGCTAAAATTAATATCAAAAATAAGGCAATTAATGTTTTCTTACTCATTTTAGGATATAGGAATTTCCTGATTTAAAAGGAACTATACACAAAACAAAAAAGAATGTGTCTAAAAACACAATTATTTCAATACCCAACCTTATACATGCTGTCTACACTAAGCTTATCTCTCACCACTGTGTAAAACAAAAATGGAAGTTTACAAGAGACATGTTCATAGATCACTTGTCACCTGATTACTTGTACACATTTTTTTTTGTTTTTTGTTTTGTTGTTGTTTTTTTTTTTTTTTTTGGTTTTTCAAGACAGGGTTTCTCTGTGTAGCTTTGCACCTTTCCTGGGACTCACTTGGTAGCCCAGGCTGGCCTTGAACTCACAGAGATCCACCTGGCTCTGCCTCCCGAGTGCTGAGATTAAAGGCGTGCGCCACCACCGCCTGGCTACTTGTACACATTTTATAAAAGAAGTTAACCTTGTATGCCTAACTATTACATTCCACATAGAAAATGAGTATCCATTTTTAAAATTACTTCTTCTTAAACATCCCAGTAAAAAGCTATTTTTGGCCACAGAATTTTCTATCTCCTCTCCTCAGCAATCAAAACATAACAATGATTTCAAAAAAAATGTGCTTTTTCTCTCTCTCTGGAATATTTTCTAAATGCACATTTTTGAAAAAATAAAATATCTCAATTTCAAAACAATAATTCTAGCGTTTACCAGCAGACGGCTTCTAAACCTAGAAGACAGGCAAGGAGAGGAGAGGAAGAAGTGAGCACAGGCAGTGGAGAAATGGGTTTGCCTGCTCTAAAGGGAGGCG
This sequence comes from Peromyscus eremicus, assembly GCF_949786415.1. Lineage (NCBI taxonomy): Eukaryota > Metazoa > Chordata > Mammalia > Rodentia > Cricetidae > Peromyscus > Peromyscus eremicus. The sequence continues at coordinate 85,601,469 of NC_081419.1, forward strand.
GGACAGACGCTAGGAAGTGAGGTGGTGGCTGGTCCTGCTCCTGGGAAAAAGCTGAATTACACCGTTCATCAACAGAGCCAGTAACAAACACAAGTGCTAGTGGGCCTGTGCCTTCTTCCTTTGAGAAAACTGACCATCGTCTGAGTCACTGTGACTCCCAGAGCCACACCCTAGCCCAGGAAAAGTGTGCCTACAGAACAGAGACCCACAACTCACTGGACATGTCTGGCTGTGTTTACATTTCAACAGTAGCCTATCTGCCAATCTCTCTAGTTGGTCGTGGTGGCAGGTCAACCATGAGACTGGATGACTCTCTGTTGAATTACAGTTTCACTGTGCTATGTATAACTTTGGCCAGAGAAATATTTCCTTAGGAAGCTTTGGGTTTAAGGAACACTTGAAGATACACAGCCCTGTAGAGTGGGCAGGAATAAGACACCCAGAGACCACACCCAACAAATGGCCCAACCACAGCATGAGCCACTATAATTGTGCAAGTATGGAGTGGAGAGATGGGAGAGAGAGAAGCAGAGCAGCTTGAGAACTAATAAGAGAGGTGGATCTGGAGACTCAGTGATGGAGAAAAACCACCTTATGTGAGTTTCCTGCGAAGTCATCTGAGGCTATGATAAAATCCTCGCTTGCACTGGTGCTGGGGGGCATTTATGGGTCTGTGGCCATTCAGCAAAAGGGGTCTGTGTTAATGTCCATGGCCCATGTTATCAGCAAAGGCCATGTGGTTGTCCTTGGTCTGGACTGCTGCCTGGGACTACATTTATAATGAAGGGCTGCACAGTGTTGGCTGCTCCCCTCACTGGATTCAGCACTCAGGAGAGTGGGCCCTGCATCTCACTTAAGTAGCACAGTAGGGCTGGCCCTAGTGGAAGGGGTGTGGGTGAGCTGGCCCTGAGGGCATGAAAACTGGAGAGCTGGCCCTGTTCCTTATCTGCCATGCAGTGATGTGAGCAGAAGAGCTGGCTCCACCCTTTGCTCCCTGAGGCATTGGGTGAGCTACCCTAGGAGGTGCTGGAGATCTCACCCTGCTGGTGAGGATATGGGGAAGCTGGCAGGCTGCCCAACTCAACTACCACCTAGGTCCAGATACAGGACTAAGAGTTGGCTCATCCCAACATCCACCCAATCTGTGATCTGCTGAAACATGTGAAGGGACGACCTGCAGATCCAAAGCTGCAGGATTTCCATGACACAGGGTAACAAAAGGATATCCAAGAGGAGTCCAGTGAGGGTCCAGTATTGATAGTGTAGCAGAAACCAGAGGCCTCAAACTAGACCAATGATTCATTGCAATGAACACTTGCAAATAAAGATGTATGGACTAATGGGACAAAAATATAAAGGAAGCCCAGGTAGGAGCTCTAGAGAGGGGGATAGTAGGATGCAGATGTCTAGAAGGGGAAAAATGGGACAAGCAGTTTTTAACTACAGGAGAACGAGAACAATAATACGTAGAGAGGAAGGAAAGCTAAATAACACTAAGGATGTTTGAAAATCCATACAGAGCATACTATTTTATATTTACATGAAAATATATATGATATATGTATGTCTTCATGTATAAATAATTTAAATGAAGTTACACCACTTTGGAAGATGCTGCTTCCCCAAGAGCCATAGACTGTCTAACAAAATCTTCAGCTCCAGGCAAGAGAAACGTCCCTTTGAGTTGTTGCTCAGTGGATTCTAAGAGACTCCCATAGAAATATAGGCTCTTCAGGATGAAGCTAAGACTCTATTACTGGAGACACCATCCACCTCAGACATGGGACTAGTAGAAATCCAGAAGGAACTGGCCTGGAATGCTTTTTCATGAGGGCTGACTTTCATAGCACCCCAAAGGTGCTATGCAGACTACCAGGAGAGAAAAAAGAACCAATAGTTCTACCTAGTTGCAAAGCCTGTGGACCATAAAAATGACTTGTTGAATAAGATATACCCAGTGGTGCAATAGTAGTACTTGCTTCTTAGTGGTAACCAATAGCTGTCTAGCTTGACTTAAGGCCTACCCAGTAGAAGGCAACTCATACCTGGTACTGCAAATCTGAGCAACATCCTTGGCAGTGTAGGTCACTGAATCTAGAGAAGAATCTACTACTGCCATTTCCCCCAATCATTATAATTTCTGTTTTTTAATGCCCACCAATGAGTACAGTTCACCTCCCTCACAAGATAAGTTTCCCTTACAGCATGTACAGACTATCAGAGATTCATAAAGTAAACATGCAAATATTTGGTCACTGTTGGGTGCTTGACACTACCTAGTACAGTTACAGTTTCAGTCCCTACTCCTAATGTTCAGGGAACATCATGGAATAGGAGACAGAAAGTTTGAAGAGTCAGAGAGCCAGTATCCCTACTGCAGACACTGTCTTCTAGACATGAAATGAAAGCTGCACCCATGAAAATTTAAGAATATGTATGCCTAACCAGGACTTGCATATTGAAAATATCAGTAAACACGCCAAGGTGAATGGGAGAAATTTCATATGGTACCATCCCTTGATGAAATGAAGAATCAGTTTTCTCCTGGGAAAAACTTCCTGACAGGTTGCCTGATCTCAAGTGGTCAGCCATAGATACATGTATGTATGGACAAAACTAAATGTACTCAGTAGATTATGTATACATACATATATGTGTATTTATATATTTACATATGTAAAATAATAATTAAACAATAAGAGGTCATGAATTTGAAAACAGATAGGGACATATACAGAAGAAGCTGAAGTGGAGAGAAGGCAGAGTGAAAATGATATAAATACAATATTCATATATGAAAAATTTAAAAATTAAATTAAAAATATTTAAATTTGCCTGGTGGTAGTTTTGCATGCCTTTCATCCCAACACTCCGGAGGCTGAGACAGGTGGATTGCTAAGAATTCAAAGCCAGCCTCATCTACAGAGCAAGTTCCAGGATAGCCAAAGTTACCAAGAGAAACCTTATCTCAAAAAAAATAGTTTTAAGCTTGGTTTCGAGCATGCCAAATAAAGCAGACCACTTCATCCCTGGAACTGAAGGATGACTTTGGCAATGTAGAAAGTTTGCATCCTCAAATAAAAGTTTTCAATTCTAGAAGAGAAAGTACATGTGACTGTATAGTTAAGTGTTGCTGGAGAATTTCTCTCCAGCTCCCACCACCAAGTCCCGCCAGTCTCAGAGCCCACTTATAAAATAAACACACAGACTCTTACATTATTTAAACTGCTTGGCCATTAGCTCAGGCCTGTCATTGTCTAGCTCTTACTCTTATATTTAGCCCATTTCTATTAATCTTTATTTTGCCACATGGCTTGTGGCTTACCGGTACCTTACATCTTCCTTGTCCTGATGGCGGCTGGCTGTGTCTCCCTCTCCGCCTTCCACTCCCAGAATTCTTTTCCTTGTCCCGCCTATACTTCCTGCCTAGCCAATGGCCAATCAGTGATTTATTTACTGACCAATCAGCAACACACTTGACATACAGATCATCCCACAGCACTTCCCCTTTTCTTTTCTTAAAAAGGAAGGTTTTAACTTTAACATAGTAAAATTATATATAACAAAACAATTATTAAGCAAGAATTACAGTTACAATATTAAAGAAGAGATCCTATCTATCTTATATTTGTAAGTTTAAGGTTTTATATCTAACTTATCTTTTATTATCATTAAGGAAAATTGTAAGTATTTAGTCTTTAACCACATCAAAGACCTCAGAAGGATATACTACTACCTGAGAAATGGAGAAGGATATAAGCAACTTTTAGGAGTCTTGTAGGGTAGACAGAGACAGCTGGCAGCTTGGACAGTCATTCAAAGTTCTCTTGTAAAGTTGGGGCATCTGTCTTCAGCCCACAGGCCTAGAGTCTCTTATTCACTTTTCTCTGTGTCCTGTAGAATGTCTGGCAGTTTTCTCTGCAAAGCAGGAACCTGAAGGACCATTTTGTCAAGCAAAGTTCAGTGGTCACCTTTGTATGGGTCCTGCATGTCCAGTTGATCAGGCAGTCCAGGCAAGAACAGTTTCTTGCCCAAATGGCTATTTTTGTCAAGGTGAAGATAAACTCCGTATGGAGTGTCTTCGATGCCCATCCTCCTCTCTGAAGTAAATCGGTGCTGTCAGGAGCAGACATGTCTCACTGTCCAGAAAGTCTAAATTTTTAAAACATTTTAAATGCCATATTCTGTAGGTCTTTGAAGTGTTTGAAGACTACCTATCTATCTGAAATATAACTATGTATACCTAGAAGACTTAACTAACATGGCTACAAATATGATTATCATAGATGACTAATTATTAATCTATTTTTTAATTATCCATTATAATTTTAAATGAGTTACATAAACATAATACCTCAAACAAGAATAGAAATATATATACAGTATAACAAAATTAAGTTTAAACTTGTATCAATAAACTAAAATCTATAGCAATGTAAAACATTTTAAATAAGTTGTTATTCTTTAAAAGTAGGTTCATTAATCTACCCTTTCATCCTATCATATCTAAACTATCCCCTTTTTTTCTTTAGAAAGAGATTGTATTTATAATCAACCTGCTTTAAATAAAAATATTGGTTTTTCTCTGTCCCACACCAGAGGGCTCTTCTGATTTGGGACATAAGAATCTCTTAACCATTTTTTTTTTTTTTTGAGCAATATGTCTGGGTTTAGAGGGGGAGTGAGCCAATTCCATCTCTAAAGCCAGCTTGGTATATTTGGGAATTTGGGCGTAGCTTTTCTTACTACTTCCTGCTGGAGGGGGGCGCTGTATCTTTTGGAGACAGAAAGAAAATTTTAGGATCATGGAGTAGTCCGTGAGGCTGTATATCTGAGCCAGTTGACTTGAAACCATTCTGGATGTTGAATCATCTGGGCCATGGTGTCATTGGAGACCTTTCAGGGGGTCTTGGCTGGTCAAACCTGATGTATCTTAATCTGGAACAAATCCATAGTCTCTGGCTTTCTGTGGAAACAAGAGCAGAGACTCTTTTCCAAAGCAACATATCCTTATATCCAAATTTTGAAGTCAAGGTACCTTTAAAATATACATTTTGGCATAACTCAACAGCTTTTACAATCAAATGTTTTTCTGCAGTTACGAATATCAAAGAGAACATAATCCAGATTCTCTGTGTGGTAGTCATCTTTACGTGGCTTATTTTTTTATATTAGCTTGAGCCTATTGCTTTAAACTGCAGCCTTCTAAGCCTGAAACGGCGCAGTGGCTGCTGGCTCCGCCCACTTCAGCTTCCCAACATGGCGGCGGGCCGCTTTCCGCCAGCTCTGGGAGCCATAACTCTCAGAAATAGTGGGTCTACACTTTTACCAAAGTAGCGTGTAGCCCAGAAACCTCTTTTTTTGTTTTGTACTAGCAAAGGCTAAATTCACCACACAGTTTAATGTGCTACTTGCAGAGGCCTCATTCCTGCCATACGGCGGCAGGTCGAGCACGCACGCTAGGAACCCGCCAGCAGTAGCTCAAACACGCAGGCTGCCGCTAACTTGATAGAGACAACTAGGAACTGTTTTCAGCTCCGTTTTAGAATCTTTTTACTCAGGTTTTAGGTGGAAACTCTTGCCACCACGTTGGACGCCATTTGTTGCTGGAGAATTTCTCTCCAGCTCCCACCACCAAGTCCCGCCAGTCTCAGAGCCCACTTATAAAATAAACACACAGACTCTTACATTATTTAAACTGCTTGGCCATTAGCTCAGGCCTGTCATTGTCTAGCTCTTACTCTTATATTTAGCCCATTTCTATTAATCTTTATTTTGCCACATGGCTTGTGGCTTACCGGTACCTTACATCTTCCTTGTCCTGATGGCGGCTGGCTGTGTCTCCCTCTCCGCCTTCCACTCCCAGAATTCTTTTCCTTGTCCCGCCTATACTTCCTGCCTAGCCAATGGCCAATCAGTGATTTATTTACTGACCAATCAGCAACACACTTGACATACAGATCATCCCACAGCAGTTAAGTCTTTATAACCACCAATATTATTCAAGAAAAAATGTTGGTTTTCTATCAACCTTTAAAGAGCATAATAAATCTTTTTTCTAATTATGTCATATAAAATGGTACTTCATGATTGAAGAAAAATCCATTATGAAAATATCAAGCTATCATTACCCTTCCAGATGGTATTTGAGCTAATCCTTTTCAAATATGGTTCAAGTGTGTGTAAACTTGTATCCAGTATTCACATCAAGAAGGAGAAATTTGCCTAAAATCTTGATTCATGTATTTTACAGCTATCAAACCGCTAACAGATGACTGGGAATTAGTCATCTGGGTTACAACCTGTGTTCAAGGTCTACACCCACAAAGAGACATGGAATTACAAAAATAAAGCTTACAGCTATCACAAAAGAACATGAATGCTAAGGTGAATGACTTTGCTAAAAATGACATGAGATATCCTTCTTGCTGGAGATACTTTTAAAAGCAGATACCAATCTTCCACAAATAATTCTGTGTCCTCTGGTAGGAATCTCTTCTTCATTGTGATTCTGTGATATTATCATATTAATATGGTTTATAAGTCACAGTAAGTGACATTTATTCAAATATTATTTTCCTATTTGAAATCTCTTCTTCTATGAAATTTCTATTCCTAATACAATTCTCTTAAACTGTATATTTCACACATTTCCTTATTACCTCAGAATACTAGATCTTTGTTTTTTATCAAATTAAAGATATATTCAATTAGTCAACAACCATAGTCTTATGAAAACATCTCTTCTCACCAACTCTCTACTGTTGTCCACTAAATGACAATAGGTAGACCATCACTACAGAATTTCAAGAGTAAACACCATAGAAACACATTTCTGTATAAATGTATTATGTTCAAAAAGCAAAATTTTACCTTGTTATCAAAATCACCATCATCCTCACTTGACTTAGGCAAGGTGGATCCAGAATTAGGATCATTGTGGTGTCTACAAAGGAAATACAAAATAAAAATGGATTAGTGCAACTTTAAAAAAAAGAGTCAAAAGTCTCCATATTAAATTACATTTCATAGTCATATCTGATGTGACTTGAGTTTGACATCTCATATTATTAAAAACAACAACTTCCCATTTCCAGTTTCCTCTTTGCCTCTTCCTCTTCCTATTTATAAAAGTAAATACATTCAGATTCTTTATTCCATGTGAATAGTAACAACAGATATGTTGGCAGGGCCTTAGGTGAACTTAACTTCATAAACTGCCTAAACTTAATGAAGGATTCAGAAACTATTCAGTGCCTCACAGAACTCATACTACTTTAACCTAGAAAAGCCTGCTTCAGAACCTAAGTTGTTCAACTGAAACATGGAAGTCATGTTGTTCTGCTATGAGAACTACTATGGAAAAGCAATCATTAATTTCCCTTTGCACTAAAATAGTAAAAGGAATTCCCTGAAACATCTTAAATATCTTAAAGATAATTTAAGAATTAGATAGATAGATAGATAGATAGATAGATAGATAGATAGATAGATAGATAGAGATACATAGATATATAGATACATAGATACACAGATAGATACATAGATAGAGGTCAAATATCTATGTAGTCTTTGGGAATGCCTTTACCAAAAAGAGTAGAACAGAGAACAATGTAAAATATTTTTATCTCAACATTATAAATTTGACTTTTGAAACTGATCTGATGTGTATCTAGGTTCCAAGGCTACATGGGCTTCTTTCAATCTATGCTAATGAACAAGAGAATACATGGGAAACCAAGTCAGACTGATAGTTAAATCATGGGAGCACTATCCTGAATGACAGTTGTATAATTAGAAAATCATGTGTTATAATAGGAAAAACATCAAATATTTATTATAGTAGTTATAAGGAATAACTAATGTTAACCATAAAATATTGGGGTTACAACAGAGTAGAATACTGAACAAATATTTTTTTATCTATACATTCCAAAATTTGGAAACAGTACGAATCTTACTTGGCTAATGAATTATCTTCAGAATTCTTGTATTCTATTTAAGAAAAAGAAATGTGTTTTAAATATAACAATTAAAAAATTCTAAAATATTAAAAACATGATGACTCTAAAGTTTTATTAGGAAGCATTCCTTTCAGGCTTTCTTTAATGAATAGCCTATGGTGGGTGCTAATCATAATGCTTATTGAGTAATGAATGCTCTAAAAATATAAATATACTTCCTGTATCATATTTACTAGGCCCAAAGGAAGAAGAGTATAACTTAAATGCATTTGACACCTAAAAGTAAAATACAATGTCCAATGATATTCATGGTAATACCATTCTAGGACACTGACTTAAACAGAATCATAAGCTGACAGTGCCAAATAGACAGCAGAAAACACTGCAGTATGACATTGAGCTTCCTTAAGATAATATTTCTTATCACAAAATGAAATTTGGACAAATACTTGATATAATTCTTGGTGAATAAAAAAATATTCTCAACATGTCAGCACTGAACTTTGCAGCATGGCACACATGGAGCTAGACCAAAACCAAAGGGATTTGCAAAGACTTTTCAGCTATAAATCAAGCTGGATACAAGTCATCCTCTTCCAGCAACATTGCTAAAAAAATTCTTCCAATGACAGCTATTTCCATGTTCTTATATCTGGTGTAAATGGGATTCAGACTCATCTGATACAGTTCCTGCAATAGAAAGAACCTCTGCAAGATCAGACCTGAAGTATTTACCAGTCCTGAACTATGCTAAATAAAGAGACATTTAAGTTTAAAAGAACACAGAGGTAGCAGCAAGCTTCTAGGGAAATGTATTTGATATGTACTTATAAAATGAATAACCTCCTAAGATTGTTAGCTATGATACCTGAACTGAAGAAAACAGGCTAAACAGTGATGCTAGTTCAGAGTGTAACTTCTTTCAACCTTTTTCACTAAGTGGAAAACTGCCATAAAAATAAAGCTTTTTCCAATGTGTTTACCATTATATCCTATGCTTATGATCAAACCAATAGGTGGAAAGGAGCTGAAGGTGTAATGGCTACAGAGTTTGCTTAAAAAGGTATGAGGTTCTGTGTTCAATCCTTAGTTACACAAAAATTTATTAATTTATTAAAGACAGCTGCTGAGTGTGCACTGCATGCCTTTAACCTCAACTGAGAAGTTAAGACAGCTTAGATCAGAAGTTTAAAGTCAACCTCAACTACACAGTAAGACAGAAGCCATGACAGGAAAACTGAAATAATGTCTCAACATAGACAAAAAAAAATAAATGTATTCAGTGAGGTTACTATAACTACACATCAAAAAGACAACCTTAAATGGGAGATAACTTAAAATTAGGGCAACAAATGTGAGTGCTGTTACATAAATTAAAATATTGAAAATATAGGGAAGCAGCTTCAATTGTATATGCTTAGAAAACATGTAATAACAGTGTTGGTTTATATTGGTGGTGTGATAGTCATGATTTTAGTATTTACTTCTCATTGTCATAAGACTTACCTGGACTGCCATCTTTATTTTTAATATATAACTTTATTTCATAGTCCATAAGGATCTTTCGACTACTGCCAAGTGAAAAAAAAAAATTCCTATTTTAGTATTGATATGAACACATCTTTATACTATGTTGAATTTTCCAGAATACTGCAGACAATATAAAAGGCATTAGCATACTTAAATAAAACCCAATATATTATTTGCTTTCACAGCTTATGGTCAGCTATTACATCTATTCAGAAAATATGAAATCCTTTTCTAATTTCAGTTCTGTTGCTGTGATAAAATAGCCTGGCAAAAGAGAATTAGGGGAAGAAGGACTTACTTTGACTCACAATGGTATATCATCGTTGCAGGAAGGTTGAGACAGCAGGAACTTGAAGTAGGTAGTTGCATCATATCCACAATCAAGAGCATAAAGATAGGAATGTAATGCATGTTCCTCACATACACTATTCTTATACAATTCAGGAATCCTATTTTTGGTTGTTTTCTTTACTCTTTAGTTCTTAGCTTTTTAGGGGGCCTGCCACTGAGCTCCCAAATAAATCATACACAGAGTCTTCTTCTTTCTTATAAATGCCTAGCCTTAGCTTGACTTGTTTCTAGACAGCCTTTCTTAACTTAAATTATCCAATTTACCTTTGCCTCCGGCTTTTTCCCTTTCTGACTTCTGTTTATCTTACTTTCGATCTTATTCCATGGCTGGCTATGTGGCTGAGTGGCTGGTCCTTAGCATATTTCTTCTTCCTCTCTAATTCCTTTATCTTTCCCAGATTTCTCCAGCCATTTGTTCTCTCTGCCTACCAGCCCTGTCTATCCTTTCTCCTGCCTAGCAATTGGACAATCAGGTCTTTATTAGACCATCAGGTGTTTTAGACACACAAAGAAACACAGGTTCACAGAGTTAAACAAATGCAATATAAAAGAATGTACACAACTTTGCATCATTAAAACAAATGTTCCACAGCATAAACAAAGGTAACACACCTTAAATTAATATTCCACAACAGACTCCTGAGTAGGAAATGATGCTACTCGTAGGCTGGGTCTTCCCACATCTATCAACAATCAAGAAAATTCCTCACTGACCATCTTACAGGTCAATCTGATCTAAATGATCACTCACTGACACTCCTTTCCAGGTGACTTCAAGCTATATAACATGATAATTAAAATTAACCATCATAGGCCCTCTAAATTTCGTTGATAGCTGCTCTAATTTTATGTTTTATCATTTAGAAAAAATGAGCTATTTAATAACTTGAAAATACAAGCTTTTTTAATCATGTGATTTCTTTCCACTAAATAAAATGATTGTTTGCTATTTCCAAACTCTCAATGACCAGAAGCTTCAAACTAAAACTTCACAAAATGTCACTTAGTTACTTGCAGTCTTCCTCTACCTTATCAAGCTCTGAAACTACAGATCCTTGTTAGGATGATTGATTGTTCTGTTTGTGTCCAAATTCCTTGCAAGATAAAATCCTATCCTATACATGGATTCCAATGGGACATAATGTGAATGAGGTCTCTTAAATACAGACTAAGGCTGACAACTACTCAGAGAATGATGATATTGGCTCTCACAGCACCTAGGAAAGGATGCTGCACAGATGGTGGCAGAGTTCTAGCAGTAATGAGTAAAGACTTGTGATATTCCCTGCAACATGATTTTAACATTCTTGACAGCTTACAGAGATCCAAGTCATATTTTCTACCAAAAGAGATGAACAGACTCTTCACAATTAATAAACCATAAAGGTCTAGGGTTAAAATGACATATGGCTCCATGGAAGGTTCTGAATAAATGAGAATGGTCAAATAGGTAGCAATGAGTGTGGCACAAGCTGAAATGCCTGGCAGCCAAACGAAAGCACTGTCACTTTGGGACTAACAGCTCAATTAAAATATTGTAACTTTTCAATGTAATGTAAACTGCCATAAATCATTAGAGAGCTGATTCAACAAAGGCAGCCTGGTCATGGAGGTCAGTCTCTCCTGATCTCCAGGACAAGTGTGACTAGCAACACTGCAGCAACAGAATCATAAAAACAAAAGCAGGACTAGATGCCCTCTTCTTGCTCCACCTGTCTTGTGAAAGAGAGCATTCCTCCTGGGACTTAGGGAACCCAGAAACCTGTATCTATTTCAAGATTCAAAAAGTAATATATTGAAGAAATCCCACCAGAGGAAGAAACACTATTTTCTGCAACATTGTAACCGAAAACTAAAACAGCCGATTAGAATATCAAATATCTGAATATATATAATATATATAATATATATATTATATATATTCAAAGTATAGGGTTTATAATTGGATGAAATGGAAAATGTTATGGTCCATAATTTCTAAGTTCCAGAAAGTTCTACACAGAGATGTAGCTCATTGACACAATTGCCCAGCACAAACGAGGCACTTTGTTCAGTCTTCAGCAATACAAAACCAAATCATGAGATAAAGAAATGCTTCTTCATTTCTACTTCAAATGGTATGCATTTTGCATACTGGATATTCACTGCTATTCCAAAAAAACCTAGAGTCAACAATAATACATTATGAGAGGGAAGATGAAGACTTTGGGATTAATTTGAAGTGCAAGTTAGTGTTTGCTAGCATTACAATGCAAGCACCTACCCTTTTCTTGTGCCTTCAATAGCATAGCGTAAGGCAGTCCATCCAAATACATCTTTAAAGAAAAAGTCAATGCCTTCATCCAGAAGTAGACTGACCATATCTGTTGAATCCCATCTTATGGCATATAAGAGTGTGTTTCTGAAATAACACAGAATAGCTTCATTATTAGATAACTTAATTAAAACTGTTAATACTTGGGTATATTTTACAAATTTAATATCTTGCTTGTCTGTTTGGAACTGTCCTTTTTATACACATAAATGTCATTGGTTACAAAGATTCATCTTTATATATGGTGGGCAAAGATAAAATAAGAAAATGGATGGGAAGCCTCTGGCAGTGTTTTGCATGTTCTTAGTAGAATTCTTAGATTCATCAACTTTGATAGAATATAAGTGTATAAAAGTTATTCTTCTTAAGTAGATAAGGACTTAAACTAAGATGTTTCCAATTTCTTTAGTTTACTGTAACATATAATTACTAATCAGATAACCATCAGATAAATGAAAGCTATTTTCATTATTTAAACTATAACAACATTATAAAATACTCTGTTAATAATAAAATCCATTATAGTTACAGTTAGTAATGAGGATAACATGTGCTATGAACTGCCCTAAATGTTACATAAATAATCTCATGAAAACCTTTACAAAGTATTATCCTCCTTTTCATATTTGGTGATATGTAACACCAGCAGTTCAGACACCTAGCAACTAGGTAGCTGATATTTTGACCAAGTCATCTATGAATCTGCATCTACCCACCTACTACTTAGTTTCACTAATCTTTCTCCTAATAAAGTGAATTTACTTTGCTTTCCCAACTTATGTAAATATAAACACATCAATACCAGTTGTATGGGACAAAAGGGGGTAGGGTTGAGCAGCATCCTGAAATAACAATTCTTAGTCATCATAGGATATTCTAACCTCATTATTCCTCAAACAAAAGGAATTGAAAGGTAAGAGTCATCTAATAGACTCTGATTGTCAACTCTTTTTATGAATAATATGGCATTTTATAGGACAATCATATAAGAGCAAGGGAAAACAGTACAAAATGAATGAGTTTTGTTATGAATCAAAGTTAATCAAAAAGTTTAAACTTCTTTAAAAAATTAGTAAAACCAAACTGAAAAACCATTAATCTACAGTAAGATCAGTTCCAATCAAACAAAATATCAAATAATAAGCAGCAATCAATATAATAAGGGGATATGCAACTTATAAATAATTTGTGTTGCTCACCTCAACTTATTGCTTTGCTTACCCAACTAATTAGACTGATGACTAGTTGATACCTGATCACTGAATCCCTGTAAGTTAGTCTTCTTCACATCAAGTTAATATTTCTTGGTCGTAAGATTATTTCAGTATGTCACACATTTTTTTTGAAAAAATTCAAACAGTACCTTTTCATCTTATCAAATACATGTATATTTGCCCCCTTCTTTACTAAAAATTTTGCCATCTCTATTTTGTTTTCCTTGAGAGCCAGTAAAAGTGGTGTAAAGCCATCCTGCAAAACAAAACAAAAGAATCTGTAATCCAAAATCATTGCAATCTTCAACTTAATGGAGCCTTAAACAGCCCTGTGAATACAAAGTCTTGCTAGAGTGAATAAGCAGCTTCTTCCCTTGCAGGCCCCTGCACATTCCTTCTCCTTGAAACACCCTACAACTACTACATGCGACACATGAAACCTGCTTACTCCCTTCCATAGGTGACTTTAAAACTGTGTTTGTTCTACAAACATTTCCTTCTACCTTAGCATTTAATATATGGAGTCATGTAATTGCTCTCTTCACCTCTTTAAGAGAAATTTGATAAGCAGGTTTCTGCATGAATATCTTGAGGCTTAGCAGTGTGCTTATTTCTTAGAGGAAATTACTGTTATCTGTGGACCATACTGAGTCCATAGCTTCTGAGTTTTTACCTTTCCAGTGAGTGTTTCCTCCAATGAGTTTGTATAAACCATTTTTTACTTGTGAAATCATCTAACACATTTTATAAAAATGATATTTACCCCAAAGGAAATATAACTCAACATCAACCCAGAAATTTTCAAACTTTTGTTAATTTACACTTCACTTGCATTCTGTTTTCTCCTAATGTTGATGAAATGAAGCATTAGTGTTAAAGCAAAATCGTTCAGTTGATTTTCAACACTCTCCTTAACTCACTGTTTTTGCAGTGTTTACAACTGCTAGGATATGACACCCAGGCTTTATGAGCTTATCAAGCCTCACGGTAATGGCTCAACTGTCAAGGTTGTGATTTGCTACTCTTTCAATATAGAAAAAAAACCTTGCAACTACTAGTCTGGGATCTGTTTACCTGAATACTAATAATACATAGAATTCTTAAAAGTCTAGCTTCTCATTATTTTCAAGATCTTTTAAAAGTAATGAATTGTTGTTGTCTTAAAGCAAGGAGGATTATAAGCTAATCTTCACCATTCTTACTGTTTTTTTCCCAAACATAAAAATAGTAAAAGAAGAGGTAGGACTAAGATTATTGGAGTCAAACCATGGCTCTTCCAGAGTTCCTTAGGATTTTGAGATCTATCATCTACACATTCAATGTTTATCCAGGAACTCTTTCAGAATTTCAAGGAAATAATTTTTGTAAATGCCTTTGTCCATGACTAATTAGATTTAAAGATTCAAACTCTGCATAGAAAAATCTACTAGTAATATATATATATATATATATATATATATATATATATATATATATTAATATAATATATTAATTAGTAATATATATAACTAGTAATATATATAATATATATATATATATATATATATTATTCAAACTTCTCCTAGGGTCATCAGGACACACAATCCAAAACTAGGAAGCTGCCTGTAATTTCAGTCTCATTTCTAACCCACATGTCTAATTCCCTTCACCATTTGTTCTTATCACAGAAAAGAGAAAGGACTCAGTCACTGAAAACTTCTTAGTTTTCCTTGATGGGAACAGACCGGGAACAAGCTACTAGGGTTACATTTCATTTCAATATGGAAAAATGTCGGTTCCATCTTCTCCTTCTCCCAATCCAGGCATCCTAGATTGGAAAACAGGGGTTAGGTTTTGACCTAAGTGGTGGTAAAGGGAAATTCGCCAGTGCATTCTGTGATTTTTCCTCTTTTTTCACATATCCACCACCTACTCACTACCTACTCCTCAGATTGAACTACAGGCATTTTTGAAGCTCAGTAACTTCAGCATATGAAGAATGAATACTCTTAAAACAGAAAACACAGTTGCAATACAGGTAAACTCATTCCAAAATAATTCTGTTAGTTTTGATTTTTGTTTTTTGGTTGTTAGTGGTGGCTTTGCTTTTTTATTAAAGGGGTCATGAAGTTGAACAGTTAAGAAGGGGGATTGGTGAGGATATGGCTGGAGTTGGGTGATGGTAAATAATGTGATCAAAATAAATGAAAATGTTCATAAAAATAGTAATAATTCTTCCTATATTCCTCCAATTGCCTAAGTTCCAAGTGGGCCTTCATATTTCTGTTCAGGGTCTGGTTCCGTATTCTTAATTTAGTCTTCATACAGAGAAATATATCATTTGATATTATTTGTCAACAGCAATAAGATTTAAAATTTGCCACAAATTCTTTTGTTTCACTTGAGATTTAAAATAGTTTATTTAGAAAGGGAATTTTTGCTCTCCAGTTCTGTTACTTCACATAGGTTAGAAACAAATTTTAGTGGAAAAAATCACAAAAAGAGAAGCTTTACCTTGAATAAATATAGCAAACATAGTTTCTGCCCCAATAGCAGCCTGCCTCTGCCACAAAAGGAGTTACATCATCACCTATCTCCAGGTGCCTTTCCCCCATCACCTAAGCAACATGTGCACCCCTAAAAGTGCCCGCCATGCACAGCTTGCTCTCTTTGCCTCTTTACTTCTCTTGTCTCTCATCTCTCTCGCTTGCTGCTCCTCTTTGTTTCTTCTTTCCTCTCTTGCCTTTTCTTTTCTCCCTTGCTTTTCTTCTTCCTCTTGTCTGTCGGCCCCTTTCAAATCCCCATGCTGACATGGCCTTTCACTCTTCCACTCTCTTCCTTCATCAGTAAACCTTGCACTAAGTCTGTTGGGCATGGTGTGTTTACTTAGTGGCATACCTTGGTAGGGCCCCCCCAAAATATACTCACTACTGTCTTCCTTTTTATTTACCCTTTCACACAGTGTTTCACAAATACTATTTCTCTATGCAGGAAAGTTCCAGACTCTAACACTTCATACAAAGCCAGTCACATTCTCTCTTTGAAGTCATATGCTTAAACAAATAAGCTATTTCCAAGTATTTTCATTCAAGGAAGTTAATCCTATGTGTATTGCTATTAACACACGCACATGTATTTCAGATTATTTGGGGACTACAGTGCCATGAACTATACCTTGTTCTTTTGTTCCATGTCTGCATTGTATTTAAGCAAATATTCAGCCATCTTCTGATTATTTTCAGACACAGCATAGTGAAGAGAAGTATTGCCATTTTTGTCCATACAATTTGGATTAGCACCATGCTTCAACAATGTACACATGCATCCATATGACCAGTTTTGTACGGCCTAGGGATTATACCAAGAAACAGATTGCTTGTTCAATGAACTCAATATAAACATAGCATAGAGTTCACCAAGTAGTAACATGTTCATGGGGCAAGTTTGTTTTATAATCATTTAAATTAAGTCTATGTTATGCTAGATTTGGACAGCTATACATACCTTCATCAGAGGTGTGATGGAATTCCTGTCAACAGCATCAATATCACAATTATTTCTCAGTAGAACTCTTACTACTTCTTCCCAGCCATAGACACAAGCGAAATGCAGAGCAGTCCTATGGAAATGAGAAAGTTTTAATGAAATTCTAGAACACTATCCTAAAATTTACAATTACTCATGTAATTATAAAATATTAAATGGCACATAATTCTTAAAACTTGAATGATATATGTTTCTTCCACCTTCTGAACAAATACTTAAGTCCTTGTGAAAAATAGAAATATTTATTAGCTTGTATTACTCACTATACTGGTAAAAAGACCTTTTCAATGGTGTCTTTTGTGCGGTGCTGTGAACTGAGCACATGGCCTCTTTCATGAGTAGAAATAAACCTGCCAGTGATCAATACCCCCCAACCAGGAGCAGGTTTGGAGAAAAAGCATGACATTGAGGTTAAATCACCATAGGTTTAATTATAACTTAAACTTTGCTACAAACTTAGACTTCCTATGAATCAATTCTCTCATCAGTAAAGCAAGTATCAAAAACAGTAGTTATCTCACAGATTACCACTGTGATGCATCAATGGAAATTTTGCAAAATATCTAGAATAGCTCCCTGCACTCCACATCTCAATTTAATATTATCACTATCCCTTCTGCTCAGCAAACAAGATTTCAAGTACATAAAATTATATGATAATAGCCGGGCGGTGGTGGCACACGCCTTTAATCCCAGCACTCGGGAGGCAGAGCCAGGAGGAGCTATGTGAGTTCGAGGCCAGCCTGGGCTACCAAGTGAGTTCCAGGTAAGGCGCAAAGCTACACAGAGAAACCCTGTCTCGAAAAACCAAAAAAAATATATATATATATATATATGATAATAATTCTTCTGATATGTTTAAGTATTAATAATTTCAAGACTCTAAATTGTATTTAAAGTCTCTAAATTTGCTTAGAGGAGCAAAGCCCCAATGTTTTAAGAATAGTACAATAGGAATGCTACAAAATAGATGTTCATGTTTTCAGTGATGTATAAATTACTTGGTAAATTTGTGATATATCAGGATAAATTTGTAGGCAGGATTGGACAATCTAGACTAGAGACCTCTAGCTCAAGTGTAAGTCTGGAGACAGTACTGAGGATCCAGAGAAGACAGAACACAGAGAGGCCCTCCCCTCCTTCTGGCTCCCCTATGCTGGTCTTTGAAAATATCAGAGGCCATATCACACTCTCCACGCAGGCCGCTCCCTCCAGCTCATAAGCGCTGTTGTTACCTTTCCTTAAAGTCTCTGTCATGCACGCTGTGTTTTCCAAGGTTTATCATTCTCTGCAGTCTCTTTATATCACCCTCACTCGCAGCCTGGTGGATCGTTTTACGAGGTTTGTATCTGGCTTCGTTTGCAAAAATGCTTTTCATATTACGTAAAATGTCCAACAAATTTTTTCTTGGGACATCGCAGAAACCCATAGGTGTCTTTTCCTTAATTCCATGAACCAAGTTCTTCATGACTGAAGATACTGGTCTCACCGCCTGGCCCTGACCTTCGGATTTTCCCTAGTATTTGTCCTTTGACCCACTAATTCCCCAACTCAGGATTAAGCTTATGGAAAATCAAGATACGCCCACAAAGTCCCCCACTAAAACTGTATGGTGGGGGAAATAGTTTATGACACCCATAGATACAGTTGCTGGACTCCAGGTTGCCAAGCAACACAGGTAAACATTGGTGTGCTGTGCACATGCGCATGAGTGGGCCTCCTGCACTGCTAACATCCCTAGAGTTTAAGGGTGTTCATTGTGAATGTGCAGGCCACTTCTGCCCATCTCTCTGCAAGAAAACAAGTCTGTGTTCCATTAAATATCCACATCACCCTCACTGTAAGCAATGTTCCTCTTCAGCTTCCATCTCTCAATCCCAGCTCTAGCTTCTGACTCCCCTTCTACACTTTTCTCTCTTCTTTCCTCTTCCCTCCTTCTACCTCCCTCTTCTATCCCTCCTTTATTCATACAACCTTAGGCTCTTTTTCTTCCTCTTCCATTTTTTACTACCCCCTTCTCAACTCCATTCTTCTCCCCCAGGAGCAGCCCCTCCCCCTGCCTCTTACATTAGTTCATCACTTCAAATGCACCCCTGGAAATTCCATCCTAGTGCCAGCCTTTCTTTCTACCTTACTTCCTTCTCTCTGCACCCCTTTCACTCCAGGTTTCCCACAAGATTCCAGAATACACCTATCTCCTCTTCCTGCTGACCTTCACCCACACCATATAATCTCACCATTCACTTATTCGCCACACACACAAAGTGAAAAGCAAGCAATCAAGACGTGATGGTGCACATTTTAATCTTAGTGCTCAGGAGGGTAATGCAGGAGAATATTCAGTTTGCTTCCAGCTTTGATTAAACTTAGCCCCAAATAAGAAAAAGTGCCAGAAACATCTGGAAGGCAGTGATGAATTGTTCAGGTGTGAAAACAATGGATAATTTGTTACTTTCATTTCCATTAGTGCTTTTTATATAGTCTAAAATATGTATTTCATAATAGCCAGTAAATATGTAACCACTGAATAACAAAAAAGTGATATATAAATAATAACCAACCAATAAATCTGTAATAATATATGGCTAATAACCAATATAAATGATCATTTCATTTTCAATTTGGAATAAATTATTCAAGTTTATCAAGCTGTTAGAGTAGGAATAATCATGTCAAAGTGGAGGACATCATTTAACATTTGTGTTTATAATACAGTATTCAGGTTGTATATCTTGTGAGGAGCTTAGGAGATACTTTTCCTACTCAGGAGTTGTTTACTCAGTCTCTTCATTGCCACCTTCATGTCTTTGTTCCTCAGTGTGTAAATGGTAGGGTTCAGGATGGGTGTAATCATGAAGTCCAGAATGGCAAGAAACTTATCCACTGGGACATTAGGAAATGGCCATATGTACATGAAGATACATGGTCCAAAGAACAAAACCACCACAGAGATGTGAGCAGAAAGTGTAGAGAGGGCCTTGGACAAACTGCCCAAGGACTGTTTCCATACAGTGAACAGTATGAAGATGTAGGAGACAATAAGAAAAAGGTAGTGACAGAAATTAATCCACTGTCAGCAGTAACCAAGAACTCCATTCTGTAGGTGTCTATGCAGGCAAGTTGGATGAACCTAGGAAGGTCACAGTAAAAACTGTCTATCTCATTAGAACCACAAAAAGACAAATGGACAACAAAAGCTAACTGAGCCACTGAGTGAATGAGACCAATAATCCATGTACCAATTAGAAGCAAAAGGCACATCCGTAGGCTCATGAAGGTCAGGTAATGGAGGGGCTTGCATATGGCCACATATCTGTCCCAGGCCATGGCTACCAGCAACACCATCTCACATCCCCCAGGACACGAAGGACAAACATCTGCAAGATACAGCCCTGGAATGAAATTGTATTATGACTGTAGTACAGATCATAAATCAACTTAGGAACAGTTGAGGTAGAAAAACATAAGTCAACAAATGAAAGATTAGCTAAAAGGAAGTACATGGGTGAATGTAAATGAGGGTCAAGGACAACTGTAAGCACAACTGAGAAATTTCCTAGAAAAATTGTTGCATATGATATTGTAGAAAACACAAAGAGGAAACATTGTGTTGGTCTGTAGACTGATAATCCCAGGAATACAAACTCAGATACTTCAGAGTAATTTGCTTCATTCATTGGATCTTTCTTGAGTTATCTACAATACTCAAAACAAAACAGGCAAAGCAGTTACCAGAAATAATAAAATAATAACCTAGCAATGGAATACTTTATTTGTGAACTCATTACAATAAAATGATTTTATATTAAAAAGTATAATTTAAAATAAATAACTATTGAAAGATGCACATAAATTGTTTCAAAATATATGTTAATAAAAATAATTCTTCATGACCTTTCATATTTTGAATAATTAATGTCTCTATTCTTCTAATATCCATTATGAGTATATACTATATCCCAAATACTATGTTATGTCCTTTGGTAAGACGGTGGTCCTGTTTCTGGCTGAATTACAGGCACATTGAATACTTTAAGCATGAACAACTTTAAACACAAACAAAAGCTTGATGACTAAGATGAAGAAAAAGCATAGGAGAAGGGTTGGTTTATATCAGTGGCGTCTGCCTGAAGAGGAATTAGAGTGTAAAGGGATTGAAATGTCCTCTGCCATGACCTTGAGACAAGGGAAGTACATCAGAGTAAAGCAAGCACTTGCGTTAAAGAACTTTGCTGTTTTATCCTAAGAACAGTCTCTTAGTCACCACACAAATGGTAAATCGACTTTTGTACTGTCTGAGGAAACATAAACAACAGAGTAAGTGTTATTAATTTTCACTTGTTATCAAATTATTCATAATCTGATGAAGTGTTATAAATGAGGCAGTGAGGGGGAAAAGACAGTTTCATACACTGACAATTGGAATGTAACTTGATATAATTTCTTTTTTTTAATTTTTTTATTTTTATATTGCAATACAATTCAGTTCTACATATCAGCCACAGATTCCCTTGTTCTCTCCCCTCCCGCCCCCCTCACTTTCCCCCCAACACACCCCCCTATTCCCACCTCCTCCAGGGCAAAGCCTTCCCCAGGGACTGAGATCAACCTGGTAGACTCAGTCCAGGTAGGTCCAGTCCCTCCTCCCAGGCCGAGACAAGCGATCCTGCATAAGCCCCAGGTTTCAAACAGCTGACTCATGCAATGAGCACAGGACCCGGTCCCACTGCCTGGATGCCTCCCAAACAGATCAAGGCAATCAACTGTCTCACCCATTCAGAGGGCCTGATCCAGTTGGGGACCCCTCATCCATTGGTTCATAGTTCATGTGTTTCCATTCGTTTGGCTATTTGTCCCTGTGCTTTATCCAACCTTGGTCTCAACAATTCTCGCTCATATAAACCCTCCTCATTCTCGCTAATTGGACTCCCAGAGATCCATCCAGGGTCTAGCCATGGATCTCTGCATCCAGATCCCTTAGTAGTTGGATGAGGTTTCTAGCATGACAATTAGGGTGTTTGGCCATCCCATCACCAGAGTAGGTCAGTTGGGGCTGTATCTCGACCATTGCCAGCAGTCTGTTGTGAGGCTATCTTTGTGGATTTCTGTGGGCCTCTCTAGCACTTTGCTTCTTCCTATTCTCATGTGGTCTTCATTTACCATGATCTCCTATTCCTTGTTTTCCCTCTCTGTTGTTGATCTAACTGGGATCTCCGCTCCCCCAAGCTCTGTTTCCCTCGACCCTTGCCCTTCACTTACCCACACTCATGTCCAGGCTGTTCATGTAGATCTCATTCCATTTCTCTGTCATTGGGCGATCCCCATGTCTTTCTTGAGGTTCTGTTTTCCAGGTAGCCTCCCTGGTGATGTGAGTAGCAGTCCAGTAGATAGTTCCACATCTACTATCCTCCTATGAGTGAGTACATACCATGTTTGTCTTTCTGAGTCTGGGTTACCTCACTCAGGATGATTTTTTCTAGATCCATCCATTTGTCTGCAAACCTCATGATGTCATTGTTTTTCTCTGCTGAGTAGTATTCCATTGTGTATATGTACCACATTTTGTTTATCCATTCTTCAGTTGAAGGGCATCTAGGTTGTTTCCATGTTCTGGCTATTACAAACAATGCTGATATGAACATAGCTGAACAAGTGCTCTTGTGGTGTGGTTGAGCATTCCTTGGGTATATGCCCAAGAGTGGTATAGCTGGATCTTGGGGGAGATGGATTCCCAATTTTCTAAGAAAGCGCCATATTGATTTCCAAAGTGGTTGTACAAGCTTACATTCCCACCAGCAGTGGAGGAGAGTTCCCCTAGCTCCACATTCTCTCCAGCATAAGGTGTCTTCAGTGTTTATGATCTTAGCCATTCTGAAAGGCGTAAGGTGATATCTCAGAGTTGTTTTGATTTGCATTTCCCTGATGATTAGGGATGTTGAGCAATTCCTTAAATGTCTTTGAGCCATTTGAGTTTCCTCTGTTGAGAATTCTCTGTTTAGTTCTATAGCCCATTTCTTAATTGGACTGTTGGGCATTTTGATGTCTAATTTCTTGAGTTCCTTATATATTCTAGATATCAGTCCTCTGTCAGATGTGGGGTTGGTGAAGATCTTTTCCCATTCTGTAGGCTGTCGCTTTGCCTTGTTGACCATATCCTTTGCTCTACAAAAGCTTCTCAGTTTCAAGAGGTCCCATTGATTGATTGTTTCTCTCAGTGTCTGTGCTACTGGTGTTCTATTTAGGAAGTGGTCTCCTATGCCAATGTGTTCAAGACTACTTCCTACTTTCTCTTCTAGCAGGTTCAGAGTAGCTGGATTTATGTTGAAGTCCTTGATCCACTTGGACTTAAGTTTTGTGCACGGTGATAGATATGGATCTATTTGCAGCCTTCTACATGCTGATATCCAGTTTTGCCAGCACCATTTGTTAAAGATGCTTTCTTTTTTCCATTTTGCACTTTTGGCTTCTTTGTCAAAAATTATATGTTCATAGGTGTGCGGATTAATGTCAGGGTCTTCAATTCGATTCCATTGGTCCACATGTCGGTTTTTATGCCAGTATCAAGCTGTTTTTATTACTGTAGCTCTATAGTAGAGCTTGGAGTCAGGGATTGTGATGCCTCTAGAGGTTGTGTTATTGTACAGGATTCTTTTGGCTATCCTGGGTTTTTTGTTTTTCCATATGAAGTTCTTTCCAGGTCTGTGAAGAATTGTGTTGGTATTTTGGTCAGGATTGCATTGAATCTGTAGATTGCTTTTGGTAAGATTGCCATTTTTACTATGTTAGTCCTGCCTATCCATGAGCATGGGAAGTCTTTCCATTTTCTGACATCTTCTTCAATTTCTTTTTTCAGGGACTTAAAGTTCTTGTCATATAGGTCCTTCACTTGCTTGGTTAGTGTTACCCCAAGGTATTTTATGTCATTTGTGGCTATTGTAAAGTGTGATGTATCTCTGATTTCCTTCTCTGCTTCTTTGTCCATTGTATATAGGAGGGCTACTGATTTTTTTGAGTTGATCTTGTATCCTGCTATGTTGCTGAAGGTGTTTATAAGCTGTATCAGTTTCTTGGTGGAATCTTTGGGGTTGCTCAAGTATACTATCATGTCATTTGCAAATAGGGAAAGCTTGACTTCTTCCTTTCCAATTTGTATCCCCTTAATCTCCTTATGTTGTCTTATTGCTCTGGCTAGAACTTCAAGTACTATATTGAATAAGTATGGGGAGAGTGGACAGCCTTGCCTCGTTCCTGATTTTAGTGGAATTGCTTTGAGTTTCTCTCCATTTAATTTGATGTTGGCTGTTGGCTTGTTGTAAATTGCCTTTATTATGTTTAGGTATGTTCTCTGTATTCCTGATCACTCCAAGACCTTTATCATGAAGGGGTTTTGGATTTTGTCCAATGCCTTTTCTGCATCTAGTGAGATGATCATGTGGTTTTTTTCTTTGAGTTTGTTTATATGGTGTATTACATTGACGGACTTTCATTTCTGAACCACCCTTGTATCCCTGGAATGAAGCCTACTTGATCATGGTGGATAATTGTTTTGATGTGTTCTTGGAGTCTGTTTGCCAGTATTTTATTGAGTATTTTTACATCAATGTTCATGAGGGAGATAGGTCTGTAGTTCTCTTTCTTTATTGTATCCTTGTTTGGTTTAGGAATCAGGGTAATTGTAGCCTCATAGAAAAAGTTTGGTGATGTTCCTTCTGTTTCTATTGTGTGGAACAATTTAGAGAGTATTGGTATTAACTCTTCTTTGAAGATCTGATAGAATTCTGCACTGAAACCATCTGATCCTGGGCTTTTTTTGATTGGGAGACTTTTAATGACTGTTTCTATTTCATTAGGGGTTATTGGACTATTTAAATAGTTTATCTGGTCTTGATTTAACTTAGGTATGTGGTACCTATCCAGAAAGTTATCCATTTCTTTTAGGTTTTCCAGTTTTGTGGAATAGAGGTTTTTGAAGTATGACCTTATGATTCTCTGGATTTCTTCAATGTCTGTTGTTATGTCCCCCTTTTCATTTCTGGTTTTGTTGATTTTGATGCTCTCTCTCTGTCTTTTGGTTAGTTTGGATAAGGGCTTGTCTATCTTGTTGATTTCCTCAAAGAACCAGCTCTTTGTTTCATTAATTTTTTGTATTGTTCTCTTTGTTTCTATTTTATTGATTTCAGCTCTCACTTTGATAATTTCCTGGCGTCTATTTTTCCTGGGAGACTTTGCTTCTTCTTGCTCTAGAGCTTTCAGGTGTGCTGGTAAGTCACTAGTGTGAGATTTCTCCAACTTATTTATGTGGGCATTTAGTGCTATGAATTTCCCTCTTAGCACTGCTTTCATAGTGTCCCATAGGTTTGGATATGTGGTGTCTTCATTTTCATTGATCTCTAGGAAGTCTTTAATTTCTTTCTTTATTTCTTCCTTAACCCATTGGTGATTCACTTGGATATTATTCAGTTTCCATGAGATTGTAGGTTTTCTGTAGTTTTTGTTGTTGTTGAAATCCAACTTTAGGTCATGGTGGTCTGATAGAACACAGGAGGTTATTCCAATTGTTTTGTATCTGTTTAGATTTGTTTTGTGGCCAAGTATATGGTCGATTTTAGAGAAGGTTCCATTGGGGTGCTGAGAAGAAGGTATATTCTTTTTTGTTAGGATGGAATGTTTTATAGTTAAGTCCTTTATTTCTCTGTTAAGTTTCAATTTGGGAGATCTGTCCAGTGGTGAAAGTGGGGTGTTGAGGTCTCCCACTATTAATGTGTGGGGTTTTATATGTGATTTAAGCTTTAATAACGTTTCTTTTACATATGTGGGTGCCCTTGTGTTTGGGGCATAAATGTTCAGAATTGAGACTTCATCTTGGTGGATCTTTCCTGTGATGAGTATGTAATGCCCTTCTTGATCTCTTTTGATTGATTTTAGTTTGAAGTCTATTTTGCTGGATATCAGGATGGCTACACCTGCTTGTTTCTTAAGACCATTTGATTGGAAAGTCTTTTCCCAGCCTTTTATTTTTAGGTAGTGTCTATCTTTGAATTTGAGATGTGTTTCTTGTATGCAGCAGAAAGATGGGTCCTACTTTCGTATCCATTCTGTAAGCCTATGTCTTTTTATAGGTGAATTAAGTCCATTGACATTGAGGGATATTAATGACCAGTGATTGTTCATTCCTGTTATTTTTTGGTGGTAATGTGTGTGTACTTCTCTTCATTGGGGTTTACTGTTGTGGCTTTATCTATTGCCTGTGTTTTCGAGGGTGTATCTGACTTCCTTAGGTTGGAATTTTCCTTCTAGTGCTTTCTGTAGGGCTGGGTTTGTGGATAAGTATTGTTTACATCTGGCTTTGTCTTGGAATGTCTTGTTCACTCCATCTATGATGATTGAAAGTTTTGCTGGCTATATTAGTCTAGGCTGGCATCCATGGTCTCTTAGTGTCTGCATTACATCTGTCCAGGTCCTTTTGGCTTTCAAAGTCTCCATTGAGAAATCGGGTGTTATTCTGATGGGTTTGCCTTTATATGTCACTTGGCCTTTTTCCTTTGCTGCTCTTAATATTCTTTCTTTGTTCTGTACATTTAGTTGTTTAATTATTATGTGGCAAGGGGACTTTTTGGGGGGGTCTAGTCTGTTTGGTGTTCTATAGCCTCTTGTATCTTCATAGGCATTTCCTTCTTTAAGTTGGGAAAGTTTTCTTCTATGATCTTGTTGAATATATTTTCTGTGCCCTTGAGTTGGTATTCTTCTCCTTCTTCTACCCCTATTATTCGTAGGTTTGATCTTTTCATGGTGTCCCAAATTTCTTGGACATTTTGGTTCATGACTTTGTTGGCTTTAGTGTTTTCTTTGACTGATGAATCTATTTCTTCTACTGTATCTTCAACGCCAAAGATCCTCTCTTCCATCTCTTGCATTATGTTGATTATACTTGCATCTGAAGTTCCCAATCGTTTACTCAGATTTTCTATTTCCAGCATTCCCTCTGTTTGTGTCTTCTTCATTTTTTCTATTTCCCTTTTCAGGTCTTGGACTATTTCCTTCATTTGTTTCATTGATTTTTCTTCATTTTCTTTCAGGATTTTATTGTTTTCCAGGACTTTATTGATTTCTTCTAATTTGTTTGTCCTTTCCTCTAGTCGTTTACAGCGTTCTTCCCATTTTTTTGTCTTTTCCTCTACACAAGCCTCTAGCTTCTTCATGATGTCATTCTTAAGGCTGTTTTCTTCTGCTTCTTCCAATTTCTGATGTTCAGGTCTAGGTGTTGGAGGAGGGCTAGGTCCTGGTGATGCTGTATTGCTATTCAGGTCTAGGTGTTGGAGGAGGGCTAGGTCCTGGTGATGCTGTATTGCTATTCATTTTGTTGTATGTGTTTCTGCCTTGACATCTGCCTATCTCCTTGTGGTTCGTTCTTGGCCTTATCTGCACACTTGGTTCAGACAGAGCTGACAGATTCAGGAAGTCTCTCTCTCTTGTCCAGATGGGAGCTCTCTTGTCCAAATTGGAAGTCCGGGGCAGGATAGGAGCTCATGTCCAGAAGAGAAGTCTGGGGCAGGATGGGAGCTATTGTCCAGAAGGGAAGTCCGGGGCAGGATGGGAGCTCTTCTCTCTGTCTGTCTGTCTGTCTGTCTCTTTCTCTCTCTCTCTCTCTCTCTCTCTCTCTCTCTCTCTCTCTCTCTGTCTCTCTCTCTCTCTGTCTCTCTCTCTTTCTCTCTCTCTCTCCTCCAGAAGGGAAGGCCAGGGCAGGATGGGAGATGGGGGACCGGCCTCTAAACTCAGGAAGTGGCTGGGGTCTGGGCAGATGGGCATGGGGGCAGGGCGTGGAGATTGCAGGGTCTGCCAGGGGTCTTGGAGAAGGGGATCCTTCCCGGTGGGACTAGAAGGGAACCTGCTGGGTGGTCAGAACCTGGGGCCAAGTTGGGCAGGTCTTCCCAGGAGTGGCTGGTGCCCAGGGCTGGGGTCTGGGCCCAGCTAGGGCACTCACCTGTGCTCCAGAAGGGAAGTTCGGGGCAAGATGGGAGCTGGGGGCTGGCCTCTATGTCTCAGGAAGAGGCTGGGGGCTCAGGTGGATGGGCGTAGGGGCAGGGTGTGGAGATTGCAGGGTCTGCCGGGGGTCTTGGAGAAGGAGATCCTTCCCGGTGGGGCTAGAAGGGAACCTGCTCAGTGGCCAGCGATATAATTTCTTTAACAGACACCTTCAAAAGAATATTAAAGCAACTACAAGGAATGAAAACTAATATTATATAAAGTGGTGAATAATGTATTTTTAATAAAAATTCTCACTAGACAAAATACCTAAGAAGCTTGTATTTAAGAGCTGCATATCTAAGAAAAACAGAGGATGATTCTCTGATGCTTACCTGTTAGTTGCTTATTCCTATGCTACCCTAGATGTGTTTAATAGTTTAAACCATACAAAATTGACATATCTGCATCTTCCAAAATATATATTACAAAATATATTACTTTACTTTTTCTGTCTTATTAACTACTTAATTTTTAGGCAACCCAATCAAATAATTTATGTTTAACTCACACATGACTGACAGCCATTGTTTCCCCCTTGTAATTCAACTACCAAGCTCCCTCTAGACTTGGCACTGACAATGACTCATTTTCAATTTTCATGCCACTTCCTCTCCTATGTGTCATTTTTTAATATGCTGGTATTCAGATGAATAAATCCTTATACTGCATACTCACAAAATAGAATATATTGATGCAAACACGAGGAACTCACTGGAGTCAGAAATAGAGTTCTGTGCAGCAAAACCATATAGGAAGAGGCATCATGATGGTCAGAATGTAGGAGTAGATATCAAAGCAAAACAAAACACTGCAGAGGTTAAAAAAAAAGACTACTTAGTGATGATTAAGCAGATAGTCACTGGGGAACATTAGAGCTGAATACAGTGATCAGTTTGATACTGACCCAGAAGAGAAAAATAGTATTTTTCCAACAAAGTTATGACAAATATGTGAGTATATAAATATATATATATATATATATATATATATATATATATATATATATATATATATGTTAACCCTGATTTGAATAATACACAATATAAAATTATATATACTTTTTGTCAAAACATTCATGGAATATACATTTTTGTGTAACAGTTAAATCTTTATAATTCAAATTCACAGAATCTAAGCAAGGGGTAAAGGCACAATCACAGAGGTGAATGACAATATATTTTTCCCATCAAAGGAGCTTTAGTTAGGCCTAAACCTTGTAGTCATTTATTGGGAGGAACCCAAGGCATGCACATTTAGAAGTGCAAAGTTATACATCCTGCATTTCCAAAGAAAAGGCATAGAAAAGCACCAAGACCAAAAGTCAGGACTGCGGAGATGGTTCAGCTGGTAAAGTGCTTGTTGTGCAATCATGAGGTTCTGAATTTCACCCAGGAACCCAGGTTAAAAATTCAAGCATAGTGATGTGAGTTTGTAATTCCAGTATGCACACGAGCATATCCCTAAACCTTAGTGGCTAAGCCAGTCTAACCAAATTTGTGAGCCTCGGGCCAGCGAGAGACCTTGTCTCTCTCATACATACTCAAACAAAACCAAGGTAGGTGTCATTTGAGGAACAACAACCATCATTTTTCTCTTGCATGCACACAAACGTGGACCCACACATGAACAAACATACCCACTGTATGCACAAACACTAACATAAAGCAGTACTACTAGGCTTATTGTTTGTTTCTAAATGATTGGGCAACTGACCAGTTTACTTTGATTTTCTTTTTATGTCAAACTGTTCTTTGTTACGTTTCAATTATGGCTTGGAAAACTATCACCATTTTACTACTATTGTTAGTGAAGAATCAAAGTAATCACTCTGGAATGAGTAGATCTAATTTTAAGGAGAAGGAAAGTATGTGCAGAGAACTCACAAAACAGGCATGCAATGGTCAGTAGGCTTATTAAGAATCAACTTTATCAGTCATGAGTAGTTTGGTAGCTATTAGTTTAACAATCAAAATAGTCAAGAAAGAGATCAACAAAGAGTGATAAAACATAGATGAGAGAAATAATTCTCAGTATTATCAATGTTTCAGAACAAAAATTTTTTTACACTCTTGATTTATAAGTTGAAAACATTAATTGAGACACCAAGTTGATTTCTAGAAAACTAATGCCAACTCAAGTTTTGTGCATAAGTAAGTAACGTTTATTATACATCCTATATCATGAATACTATTAATGTTGAATAGTACAAACCTATTAGCTACATAATTGTGCATATATGCAATGGAATAGCTTGAACTTATTAGATTAATTCATTTTACATATGTAAATCTGGAAATATTTCCAATTTGAAGATTGGAGGGTATTAAGTTAAATTAATAATAGGAAAATTTTTATTTGAAAGAGAAATAATGTTCAAGAATGCACATTAAGTACCATCATTCAAGAATCTGGAAATGTAAGCTCCCATTTGCTTTTACCTCCCAAATTTATACTTATGTATTATTCAGATGGCTAAAACAAAGTTATATGCTGTCAAGTTAAAAGTGGATTATTTTACAACAGAAGAGAATCAAGATAAACAGCTCTACGAATTCAATATAGTAATGTCAGAGTCATTCAAACAAACTATAAATTATGACAAAGATTACCAACATGAAAACAGTGGTTTTCTCATAAATAATTACAATTCCATTAATAAAGAGAATTCTCAGCAACAGTTTTATCACTAATACTAAATTCAAGTTTGTGAGCAATCCATTGTTAGTTTTCCCTAAAATATACCTATCCTTAGCTAGCTGATACTAATAAGGAAGTAGATGAAAAGCAAATGGAGAGAGAGGAGATGGGACATGAACAGCAAGCAGAAAGAAACAGGAGAAAGTAGAAACAAGCAGGAAGAAATACCATGAACACTAAAGGAGAAGCAGTTGACAAGCATTTCAGTGGAATCTTTCTTAATGCTTCTCTGCTCCACTCACTGCTCTCATTTTTTGTGTGCCAGAAAAAGTTCTTGTAATCCTTCTTCTGTCTATCTCCCTAGCCTCTGCCTCATCTGTCTCAAACACCCTTTGCTCCTTTATGACTGTACACGTTTCCTTGTTTTATTTAAAAGATCACTTAATGTTTTTATTTAGCTGGTTACTTCTTATTGCAAAAACTCTCTCCTAAGTCAATTCATCAAGAATGCCTTTTGGCTTAATTGTGGACTAGATAGCCTTCCTCTATGCCCTAACATCATGCTTGTAAATATGTTATATTTCATATTCCATAGCACAATTTACAATGAATATTCCCTTGGAGCTATACTAAGTCCATGAGCATCTGAAAAGCAGGGAGTGTGTCTTATTTATAAATCCTGGCCCATGGTAAATTAAGTGAGTTTGAGATAGACAATTATATAAATATAAGGATAATTATGATACTATTTTATTGATAATGAAGATTTGCCTTCCATCTTAAAGCTACTGAAAACTGATTCCAGAAGAATTATCAATTGCTACTCTAGAGATTATTATATACCTATGGCAGAACTGAAGAATGTCAATTAAAAGCAAGTTTTCAAAACCTTAGCTAATCTTTGTGGAAACAAAATCAATACCAAGCAAAGCAAGATAGAAACTGGATAAGAGTAAGGAGTAAAAATTTTGATTTCTCTGTAGAAGTCCAGTATAAGTAAAGGATCAATAAATGCTTTTTTAAATAAAAAATAACAACAAAGAATAAAAAAATTTATTGTTGTGAACTGTGACATATCCATTACTTACACCAGAAAAATAACTGCTAACTTTAGTAGGCGTTTGACTAATTGCAGCATCTCAACTTACCTGATTAATGAGAATAAAGGCAATAGAAATCCCTATTTCTAGTATTATTGAATCTCTTAAGAAGTGTCCTCTCTTTGGTACTGTGTGGAGCTTTTGGCCACTTGAAGGCTGGTGAGCTGAGTCCCTAAGACTTTTATCATGGGAATTCCACTATTATAGCCCTGCTGACTCAAAGGGTAAATGTTGAAAAACAATCGAGTGAAAAACAAAGAAAATTCCATCTAGTAGCATAACAGCAAAATATTCAGGAATTTCAATTAATGATATTTCAATGTTTACTTAAATATTAAATATAATTGATGAAAAAGAGATGGATATTAAAATGATTAACTAATCATTATTTTAAACTACTTGTAAGTTTATTCATGTAATTGCCTTTGTATGCAATTATCCAGTTCACACAGCACCTTTAGTTAGAGACTACCTTGAACAGTCATGGCACTTATAACAAGAGTGAATGATACTATATGTCAGAGCTTAGTTCTTAAAACACATTGTGCTATGTATGCCCTGTTTTTAACTTGCTACGACATTTTTTTATCAGGAGAGGTTGAACTTCACCACAAGCAAAATGTACATAATTATTTGATGAATCAATTGATGTAACAATATTAATATAAAGAACTGCATTAATTCATTGGAAAACACTAATTCAACCTTGCATGGTTAGAATAAATCTAGCAGTTGGCCATGGCTACAGTTTGCATACTTACTGAATTTACTAAGCTATCACTTTATTAAATATTTTTTGCCAATAGACAAAATTTGTTTCAATTTTTGTATGTCTATAGTTATTATTTCTCCATATGAAATGGTCAAGAGTCTCAACTTGTACCTTCTTTTGTCAAAGAAATTTTCAACACTGATGTCCAGTCTTCCATAATGTTTAATAAATTCAATTGCATGTTTTAAGAAAATTAGTAATTTCTGATTAAGTTTTGCTATTAGATACTAATACAATCTTATAATTTATTTCCCTTTCATATGATTTTTGATAATTTGCTTCTCTTCTATGAATTGCTCTTTGTCTGAAAGATCAAAATTTTAGTTTTTAAATTATAATCTCCTAGTTTTGTTTTGAATTTAGTTTTAAATATTTTAGTTGTTCAATTACAATGCCTTATCTGTTTTCTGATCTTTTTATTGCTGTTATAAAGTTTTGTATATGAAAAAAATGTGTGGCACTGTCTTTCTGTTTCTGATATATTTTTCTTAATTTATGATGGAACTTATTTGCATTTATTTTAACGTTACTTATACTCTTTTATGACTCAGTATTATTCAATTATGTGCATGTGTGTGTCTCCATTTGCATTCATCTGAAAAGCACCAGCCACTTGGGTAGTTCTGTAACTTGGATATTGAGAGTTAGTACCTCAGTTTCACTGGGCTCTGGCTCCAGACTCCTCTTAGCTCCCCAGTCTTTCTGCTTCATCAAAAAAAGTCAGATGACATGTGTTCATACTATAGAGCATAGAGATTATTAAAGAGCAAATAAAATATAGTATTTCCAAGGGCTGGGAATAGGCAGTGGCCAAAAGGATATTTGCTAAACCTTACATTTATATGGGTGTGTGTGTGTGTGTGTGTGTGTGTGTGTGTGTGTGTGTGAACTTTTTATTCATTAAACTTCCCAACTCTTTCTTTTTTACATGATCTTTGATAATGTTGCACAATATATTTGATGATATTGATCCCATCAACTCTTCCCAGACGCATCCCTTCTCTATATATTTGATGATATTGATCCCATCAACTCTTCCCAGATGCATCCCTTTTCTTTATACACTCACCTTTGTGTACTTTTTTTTCTTTAATTTTATCAAATCTATTTGTGTTGCTCAAAAATTCTTGAATATGTGGCTATCCTCTAAAATGACCAGGGGCTACCTATGACCAAATAGGTCATAGGTCCTAGGGAAAAATCTATTAATATATATTCCGGTATAGGGTCACAGATTTAAACTTTTTATTATACCTATATATTTGTGTATCTCTCAATTTTTTCCTAAGAGGCATCTATTGGCAGTAGATGGAGATTAACACAGAGATCCAAAACTAGTCTTGAAGCAGAAATAAGGAAGGAACTGCAGATTTATCAGCCTTATAATGGGACATCTATATCACAAATCCTCTTTCCAAGGCTCAGAAATCATTACGGAAAAGTAGATAGAATGATTATGACACCAGAGGCAGAAAAATGACTACAGAATAACTGTTTTCTGGACAAAATCAGGAAGGGACATACATGAATTCAGAAATGTAGTGGTGGCATACAAAAGACTGTGCTAGCTCAAGCCAGACCAAATCTAAGCATAAAAAGAAGTGGGCAAGAAGTCTCAACTCTACTGAAGAGCTACTCACAATTAATTGGTGGCTACTGAGAGAAGAGGAGTCTGTTTTCTTTAAGGGTGCCAGGTTAATTACACTCCCATTGAAAGGCACATATTCAAGAATATGTGGGCTGCAGAAACAATATCTGATAGGCTAAAAAATGAATAATAAAGCTGGGTGGGAAGAGGAAGAGAGTGAAGTTTAGAGGAGTCATTGGAACAGGGTGAATATGACCAAATATCTTGTATGAAATTCCCAATTAACTACTATAATCAAACAAAGGACCACAAAGAAACACACAAAATTTAATTTACCAGTATAAATTTGGCCTCATTTTGGAAACACTAGGATGATTCAACATACACAAGCCAATATATGCAATACATCACATAAATGTACATGATCAGAGAAAAGATCTCAATAGATACAGAAAGGCAATTCTGACTTATCTGTATTATCATAATCTATTCATGATAAAAGCACTGAAGCACATATTAGTTATATGTGGATATCAGCTGTTAAGTCTTTGATAAGCAGGCTATAATCCGTGTAACTGCAGAGCTTAGGAATAGAAAAAGGGAGTGGGAGGTTTGAATCCCCCTAGAAGGAGAAACAAATACATAGCTATGTGTGTCTCTGCATCTGTGTGCGTTTCCTGTGCTTCTTCTTCTGTTTGTTTTGTCTTACTTTGTTTATATTACTATTAATAATTATTATTAATTATTATCAAAATGCCTATTTTCTATTCTATATAGAGAGATTCAGAAAGTGTGTGGATATGAGTGGGTGGGGAAGGGAAGTGGTGAGGATCTGGGAGGGTTTGAGAGTGGAGAAAACATTTCAGAACATATTTTATGAAAAAAATAACATCAGTAAAAAGGCAAACCTTTTTCCTACAACTTTAAAAATGTATTGAATAAACTAGGGAAAGAAAGATCATTTCTCAACATAATAAAAACTAAATATGGCTAGTGTGCAGACGGTATAATGTTAAATGAGTGGGGGTTGGAAGAATCAGTCATATATTGCAGTTGTCTCTGTTACCATCACAGGCAACAAAGTAACAATCCACAGGAGGCAAGAAGGCAGTTCAACTTAGCAAGACTAAGTAGCAGGTACTGGTTCAAACTCCAGGAGTCTGACCCCAAGTAGTTTCTTTTAGGCAAATTTAAGAACAGCAAAATTTGATGAAAACTATTCTGGTAATAATTTCCTCAGTCCCATGTATACAATAAAGCATATATAAGTCTCTTTGATGAACAAATAAACTGAATAAAGACCATGTATGACTATATCTAAACTCTGTAAAGTACATTTGACATCTTCCATAAATATGGAGTTTATAGATTGACTGAGAAAAATAAGGTCATGATAGGGGTCTAGAGGAGGACCTAGTGTGGTCTTGTTCACACAGATAGTACAAAGGTCACTGAGCTATTAACCATGGCTGCTCTCTGCTTACTGGGTAATTAACAGATTATTCATCTCTTCCTTTGAAGGAACAACCCTTCATGTTTAACATTCCTAGTTTCCTCTATGCTTATCTTTGAGCACAAGGAACTCGTGACTCCTACAATGTATGCCAAAATCAGTGATAAGACAAAGATGTCTTCTTTTTTCAGTCTGGTTTAATATATTGCTTGACATCTTTGTTAAAGCTTAAAGACATGAGAAGAAAATCAATGGGAAGGGAAAAAATTAAAGTATCCTTATTTACAGCTATAATTACTATACATATAAGACACTCTAAAGACTCCACCAGAAAATTTGGGTTTTTTTCTTTCTTTTATTTTTGAGATTACAATGACATCATTTGCCCCTCCCTCTATTCCCTCCAAAGCCTCCCATAAAACTTTCCTTGCTTTATTTCAAATTTATACATTTTCATTAATTTTTGTTACCTGCATTATACACACACACACACACACACACACACACATATTCCTAAATGTAATCTGCTCAGTGTGTGTATTACTTCTATCTGTTTTCAGGAATGGCCATTTAGTGTTGGATAACCAATTGATGTGCTCTTCTGTGGGGAACATTATTTATCCAATATTCAGCATTCTTTATTTGCCTGCAATTCTTTGTTGTAATTTTATTTATTTATTTTACATCCTGGCCACAGTTTCCCCTCCCTCCTATCCTTTGGGCCCCTCCCCCCCAATCTCCCTCTTTTCCTAATCTCCAATCTACTCCTCCTCCTTTTCTTTTCTGAAAAGAGCAGGTCACCTATGGATATCTACAGAACATGGCATATTGAGTTGCAGTAAGACTAAGCACCTCCCATGCATTAAGGCTAGGCAAGGTGACTCAATATGAGGAGTAGGGTCCCAAGAGACAACTCTTGCTCCCACTGTTAGGAGTCCCACAAGAGGACCAACCTACACAAATGTAACGTACATGCAGGATGCCTTGGTCAGTCCTATGCAGGCTCCGTTTGTCAGTTCAGTCTCTGTGAGGCCCTGTGAGCCCAGGTTAGTTGATTCTGTGGGTTTTCTTATGATTTCCTTGATCCCTTTGGCTCCTACAATCTTTTCTCCCCTTCTTGTGCAAGATTTCCCAAGTTCAGCCTAATGTTTGGCTGTGTGTCTACATCTGTTTCCATTAGTTGCTGGATGAAGCCTCTCTGATTACTATTGGACTAGGCACCAATCTATGTGTATAGCAGAATATTGTTAGGCACCATTACATTGACATTTTTTTTTATCCAATTGTATTTGGTTCTATCCTAGGTTTCTGGGTCATGCAGCCTGTGGCTCCATGTCTTCTAGGCAGTGTCAGGGACGGGTTTACTTTCTTGGCATGGGTTTTACGCTAGATCAACCATTTCTTGGTCACTCCCTCAATCTCTAGACCACCCTTACCCCAGCCTATATCATAGGCAGGACAGACTGTAGGTCAAGGTTATGTGGCTGGTTTGGTTTTCCACTCCCTCTACTTGAAGATTTGCCTGATCACAGGTGTCCAGTTCAGGATAGTATTCTCTTTTGCTAAGATTCTTAGCTGGGGTCATCCTTGTAGATTACTGGGAGATTCCCTTGTACCAGGTTTTTACCTGACCTGAAATGCCCCCCTTCCCAGTAGTTCTTTCAGTACTCTCCCCATCTGCCCCCTCCCAATCTGATATCTCTTTACCATCCCCTCTCACACAAAATCCACTCACAAAATCTCTTCTATTTCCCCATCCTGGGGAAATCCAGCATCCCCCCTTTCAATCCTTCTTGTCACCTAGTTTCTATGGGTCTGTGGATTGTAGTATAGTTATTCTTTACTTTACAGCAAATATCCACTTATTAATGATTACATACCATGTTTATCTTTCTGGGTCTGTGTGTTAGTTTTAATGCAATTTGCCCCATAAGTTCGTAGTGGGTGACACTATTAGGAGGTATGAATTTGTTGGAGTGGGTATGGCTTTGTTAGAGGAAATGTGTTACTGTGGGGGTAGGCTTTGAGGTCTCACACATGTTCAAGCCATACTCAGTGTCTTAGTTCACTTTCCTGTTGCCTTCTGATCAAAATGTAGCCAGCACCATGTCTGCCTGCATGCCACCATACTCTCTGCTGTGATGATAATGGACTGAACCTCTGAACTGTAAGCAAGACACCACAATTAAATGTTTTCTTTGTAAGAGTTGCAGTGGTCATGGTGTCTCTTCACAGCAGTAGAAATCCCAAGAAGTTGGAACCAGGGACTGGGATGTTGCTGGGATAGACCAGGATATGTTTTTGTTTAGAGTAATATGGACTTTGAAGTTTGGGCTAGGAAAGCAGTGGGATGATTTAAGCACTACTTAATTGTCCATACTAGTAGGAGCATGGAAGACAAAGATGCAAAGAGTCATTTGAACTCTGGGGTGCTGGCTTAAGGGGTTATAGAGGAGAAGAATATTCATAAGCAGCCTATGGTTCTTATGATATTTTGGTGGAGAATGTGGCTGCTTTTTGTCCTTGTCCAAAGGGTCTGCCTAAGGCTAGAGTGAAGACTTTTGGATTAATTTTGTTGGCAGACGAAGTCTCAAAACAGCCTAGTATAAACTCTGTCATGTAGTTATAAGTGTTAACTCTGATGAAGATTTATCTCCATCAGATCAAGTTGACAAAATAAAAAGACAAAATGTACAGAATGAGAAAAGGGGCACCAGGTGTTAAGAAATATTATTTCAAGGTGTGTTACTTTTGTACAATTGTTTAACTTTGTGATGCTGTGTTACTCCATCTGTCTGAAACATCTGATGGTCTAATAAAGAACTGAATGGCCAATAGCAAGGCAGGGAAAGGATAGGTGGGGCTGACAGGCAGAGAATATATAGAAGGAGAAT
The DNA here is from genome assembly GCF_949786415.1 of Peromyscus eremicus. Classification (NCBI taxonomy): domain Eukaryota; kingdom Metazoa; phylum Chordata; class Mammalia; order Rodentia; family Cricetidae; genus Peromyscus; species Peromyscus eremicus. The sequence continues at coordinate 85,639,836 of NC_081419.1, forward strand.
CTGGGAAGAGATAGGAAGAAGGAGCAAGAGAAGGAGGAGGACATCAGGGGCCAGCCATTCAGCTACATAACAAGCCTTGGAGTAAGTGTAAGATTTACAGAATAAGCCGGGCGGTGGTGGCGCACGCCTTTAATCCCAGCACTCGGGAGGCAGAGCCGGGCGGATCTCTGTGAGTTCGAGGCCAGCCTGGGCTACCAAGTGAGTTCCAGGAAAGGCTCAAAGCTACACAGAGAAACCCTGTCTCGAAAAACCAAAAAAAAAAAAAAAAAAAAAAACAAGATTTACAGAATAAGAGAATGAGAAAAGCCCAGAGGCAAAAGGTAGATGGAATAATTTAAGTTAAGGAAAGCTGGCAAGAAACAAGCCAAACCAAGGCTAGGCATTCATAACTAAAAATAAGACTCTGTGTATGATTTATTTGGGAGCTGGGTGGTGGGGCCCCAAAGAGCAAAGAATAAAAACCAACAACACCCTGGAAATGGAATAGAGCTAAATCCTGTGTTCAAGGAGATAGACACATTAAGAAATGGAATAAAGGGAGTGATGACCTCAGGGCAAGATCCCACCCAGCTAAATTTCCAACTTGAGAAAAGGAATTAAAGAAAAGTTTAGAGCCAGGTGTTGTGGTGCATGCCTTTAATCCCAGCCCTGGGAAGGCAGAGAGGCTGGCAGATCTCTGAGTTTGAGCAAGTTTCTGGACAGCCAAGCTTAGTCAGTGAAAGACAGAAGGCTGGTAAAGATGTAACTGAATGAGAAGCCATGTTCCAGCACCAAAAACACCAGAACTTGGCAGCTTCAGCCATGGAGTTCTGGCTTTAGAGGTATGTTTAGAAGTAATGGGTTATAGAATGACTAAGGAAAGCTGTTGAGGCCAGGAATGTGTCAGTGATATCCCTGTACGGCGGCTCAGTGAGACTATTTCATGAGGCTATGAAGTTGAAGCCTGAATTGCCTTGGAAACCCCAAGATGTTGGAGATGCCAGAGCCATGAAATACCTGCCAAGGAAAGCTGCTAAGGTGGAGTGGAACCAGCCTAAGAGAAAGAAGTGTGTTGCAGTCAATAAAGCTGAAGAGAGTTTGAAATCAGAAGAGTGTTTTGATATTAGACATGGAGAGACAGAGTTTGTAGTATGCCCAGCTGGTTTTTGGTCTTGCTTTGGTCCAGTACTTCCTCACTATGCTCCCTTCCCAAAGTTTTGGAATGATAATGTATATCCTGAGCCATTATATATTGGAAGTATATGATCTGTTTTTGTATTATGATTTTATAGGGGATTACAGTTAAGAGATTGCATGTATCTCAGATGATACTTTGCACTTTGGACTTTTAAAAATATTGAGACTGTGATAGACTATGGGGACTTTTGAAGTTGGACTAAATGTATTTTGCATTATGACATTGTTAAAAGCTTACAAGGGCCATGGAATGGAATGTGGTAGTTTGAATCTAATTTGCTCCCATAAGCACATAGGGAGTGGCACTATTATGAGGTGTGGCTTTGCCAGGCGGTGGTGGCAGAGACCTTTAATCCTAGCACTCTGGAGGAAGAGACAGGTGGATCTCTGTTAGTTCAAGGCCACCCTGGTCTACAGAGAAACCCTGTCTCAAAAAAACAAAAACAAAAAAAAAAGGTGTGGCTTTCCTGGAGTAGGTATGGCCTTGTTGGATGAAGTATGTCACTGGGGGAGTGGGCTTTAATGTCTCGTATGTGGTCAAGCCATACCCAGTGTTGTAGTAGTCCACTCTCCTGTTGTCTTCTGATCAAGATGTAGCCAGCACCATGTCTGCCTGCATGCCACCATGCACCCCACCATGATGATAATGGACTGAACCTCTAAAACTGTAAGCAAGCCAATTAAATGTTATCCTTATGAGGATTGCCTTGGTAATGATGTCTCTTCACAGTAATAGAAACCCTAACTAAGACAGTCTGGGTTAACTTCACTCAGGATGATTTTTTCTAGTTCCATCCATTTGTCTTCAAATTTCATGATGTCATTTTTTTTTTTTTGGTTTTTTTCGAGACAAGGTTTCTCTGTGTAGCTTTGCGCCTTTCCTGGAACTCACTCTGTAGCCCAGGCTGGCCTCGAACTCACAGAGATCCTCCTGCCTCTGCCTCCCGAGTGGTCATTTTTTTTAACAGCTGAGTAATACTACATTGGGTAAATGTACCACATTTTCTTTATCCATTCCTCAGTTGAGGGACATCTATGTTGTTTCCAGGTTCTGGCTATTATAAATAAAGTTGTTATGAACACAGTTGAGCAAGTTCTTTGTGGTATGATTGACTATCCTTTGGGTATATGTCCAAGAGTGATATAACTGGGTCTTGTGGTAGACTGATTACCAGTTTTCTGAGAAACCACCACACTGACTTCCAAAGTGGCTGTATAAGTTTTCACTCTCACCAGAAATGGAAGATAGTTTCCCTTGCTCCACAATCTCTCCAGTATGAGCTGTCACTTGTGTTTTTGGTCTTAGCCATTCTGACAGATGTAAGATGAAATCTTGAAGTAGTTTTGATTTGCATTTCCCTGATGTCTAAGAATGCTGGGCATTTCTTTAAATGTTTCTAGGCCATTTGAGTTTCCCCTGTTAAGAATTCTCTGTTTAAGACTAATAAAGAATTCTCTCTTAGGACAAATAAAGACTCCCTACAAATGCCATTATAGTTAGCTTATTTTTTTACCAAAATTACACATTGCACAATAGAAAACAAATAAACAAGTAAAGAAAGAGCCCACAGAATAGGCATATAAATTTACTAGCTATGTATCTAGGATGGGATTAATATGTAGAGTATATGGAGAATTTTAAAACTAAACAAAAAGAAATCAAACAATACAATGAATACATGGGCTAATAAAAAGAATAAAGTTCTCAAAACATGAAGTACAACTGTCTTTTCAACAGGAAGGTATGTTTGACCTTACTATCCATCAGAGAAAGAAAAATTAAAAATACACTGAGATTCCATTTCACCCCAGCCATAATGGCAGTCACGAAAACAGCAAAAGTGCTAGGATGTATGATGGCTAAAAGGGAACACTTATACACTGTTAATGGAAATGTCAACTACCCCCCATGGAAATTTCTAAATAAACAAATAAAACTAGTAAGGGATCTACCATATAAGCCAACTATGCCACTCCTGATTATTTACCCACAAGTTCTAAGCCAACTTTTTTTTTTTAGTTAAAAGGAGATTTATTTAATGGCATAACTTACAAATTAAGGGATAGGTAGGTCGTGGGGTCTGGGGAAGGTGTATCACAGTCCAGCAGTGTTCTTTGGAGCTCTGCTTGGCCCACCTCCACCGTCCAGGGTCCCGGAACCGAGAGAACGCTGGCCCATCCAGATCTCAGGTTTCCAGGCTCCTCCCTTGGCCCCGCCTTGTAGGCGTGACATTTGCCTAAGTCTCAATGGGGGTTGGAACTTCCAGATCAAAGCTGGAATGGCTACCCACTACATCTCCCCCTTTTTGTCTAAATAAGAAAGTTCTAACCTAATACAAGACTATATACAAAGGAATGGTTATCAAATATTGTCCAGGAATAATGAGGGATAATGACCGACATAAGATGGAACTACAACCAATGCAAACAATATCAAGCAAGAAACACATACTAAAATCCAGAGAAGTATAGAGCATAGGTAAATGGCATGTTACAAAGATCATTCCAAAAGGTGTCCTATCCTAAAGAATCTGAATGTAATACTTAATATGTTCTATCTACTAAGTTGTAACTATAACTGCTAGTCTTCAATCCCATCAAAGACCTGAGAAGGAATATAATGGTACCTGAGAAATGGTAGATGTATGCAAGCAACTTTTGGGAATCTTACAAGAGTAGACCGAGACAGCTGGCAGCCTGGACAGTCACCTAATGTTTCTCAGCATTGTTGGTGCATTCAAATTGGCTGCAGGCCTAAAGTATCTGACAGACCATTTTCAGAAACAGGAATTCTGAAAGACTATCTTACCCTGTCTTGGCAGAGTACAGTGGTCGCTTTCCTTGTGTCCCGCTTGTCCAGAAAGGATAGCATTGCATTTGTACTGTCAGCCTCCAAATGGAAATGTCTTAGAAGCCCAACATTCTCTCAGGATCAAATTGGTGCAGCCAGGAGCAATTGTGTCTCACGTCAACAGAATTCTAAGTTATTTAAATGCCATATTCTCTAGGTCTATGAAGTGTTTGAAGATCACCTGTTCATCTGACCTATATATCTGGGTGCCAGATATTGGTGAAATTATTAAGGCCACTCCACGTAGTTAAAAGGAGATTAATTTAATGGCGTAACATACAAATTAAGGGATAGGTAGGTTGCGGGGTCTGGGGAAGGTGTATCACAGTCCAGCAATGTTCTCTGGAGCTCTGCTTGGCCCACCTCCACCGTCCAGGGTCCCAGAACCGAGAGAGCTCTGGCCCATCCTGATCTCAGGTCTCCAGGCGCCTCCCTTGGCCCCGCCTTGTAGGCGTGACAGTTGCCGAAGTCTAAATGGGGGTTGGAACTTCCGGATCAAAGCTGGAATGGCTACCCACTACATTTATACATATATAGAATACATTCCTGTCACAGCCATCCCCTTACCATCTCTAAGCCAACTTTTAACATAGATACTTACATAAAATGTTTATTGCACCCCTATTTACAGTGGCTGTGTTAATAGATCAACCTAGGTGTCCAACCACGGAAAACTAGATACAGAAAATGTGGTTGACATAATAATGGAAATGTTTTCAGTCAAAAAGAAGAGCAAAGTTTTATCATTTGTAGGAAAGTGGACATATCTACATGTAGTCATATTTACTGAATTAAACCAGTCTCTATGAAATAAATGTTATCTCTCATATGTGATTCCTGGGTTTTATATAAACATGTAAGATCACTTATGGATACATATGACACAAAAGTAGAAGTGATACCAACTGTCTAGGGGAACAAGGAGAGTTAGGAAAGATGAGAAGGTATGAGGGAGGGAAGAGGTTATGGCACAAATATGTTCAACTTATACTATGGATATGTTGTCTTAGGGTTTCTATTGCTGTGAAGAGACACCATGACCATGGCAACTCTTATAAAGAAAAACATTTAATTGGGTGGCTTACAGTTCACAATTGAGTTCGTCATCATCATGTTGGGACAGGACAACATGCAGGCAAACATGGTGCTGAAGAAGGAGCTGAGAATTCTACATCTTTGATCCACAGGCAACAGGAAGTGAACTGAGACACTTGCCATGGCTTGAACATATATGAGACCTCAAAGCCTGCCTCCACAGTGGCACACTTCCTCCAACAAGGCCATACCTACTCCAACAAAGCCATATCTCCTAATAGTGTCACTCCCTTTGAGCTTATGGGGGTTAATTAAACTACCACTTATGTACAAGAATGCTGTGTTTCATAAATCACTACATATAATGAAAATATGGAATTATTTTTAAAAAACAGAGCTAAGCAACTTTGAAAATCAGATAAATATGACAACAATCACTGAGAACCAATTCAGATACGATGGGAAACACTGCAAGTTTCTGAAGTAGGCTGAAAACCCTGAAGTGAAATTAATCAAGTTACACGTCCAGGAAAAGACTAATGTCAAAGCCATCATTCTTTCAGATAGTTCATTGTCTTTCTGGATGTGGGACTTGATTTTACAGGAATAGGTGATCTTCTGACCCTGCAGAAATGGTTTCATTTTGCAGAGAAGTCTGCTTATCAAAAAGCCAAAATAATTATAAAAATTTCCCCTTTCTTTTTCCTTTCTATAATCCACCATGTTTTCTACTTTGCTCTATCTCAAATTCCTTTTCTCTTTTTCTTTAACTGTTAATATATATTCTTAAATATATGAATACAACTTTCTCTGTCCATATAATATTACCTGTTCTTACATAAAGTAACTGATACACCTTACTTAAAAAATAATAATTTCATTTTCTTTTCTTTTTTTTTGGTAGGGGGGTTGCTGCAGAAGCCTTCAATGTCTCTCATTCTCAGTTATGAGTCTGGACTCATTAATACCACTGCAACAGAAGTTTCCCTGCACAAAGCAGCCACAGGCAGTGTGGATCATGGATTTACATGTGGTTTCTCATGGCTACATGGACCACAGACATCTAAGTCTCTGGCAACAGAGACCTCATCATGGCCTCCTGTGGCAACATGGACAATGACATCAACATGGACCCAGCATAGATCATGGACTACAATATAGTCTCCAGTGGCAGCATGGACTATGGACATTCACACAGCCTTCAATAGCACCATAAAAGATGGACCTCAACATGGTTTCTGGTGGCAGCACAGACCATTGACCTCATCATGGCCTCCGCAGGCAGCACCAACTTTGGACATCAAAACAGCTCCCAGAAGCAGCAGGGATCACAGAGACTTCAACATAGTGTTGTATTGCAGCAGCAGAGACCACAGAAATCAACATGGTCCCTGTGGCAGGCCTGATCACAGACATCAACAAGGCCTCTAGAGGCAGCACGGACCATGGACACTAATCTGGCCCTTGGTGGCAGCACAGATCATAGATATCAACACGGTCTTAGGTAGCAGCCCAGGCCACACACATTACCATGGCCTCCTGCAGGCATCAACATGGCCTCAGGAAGCCATAAAGGAGAGTATTAAAGAATTGTGATAAAGATACTGAAGTGGAGCTCTTCAATGAGCTTATAGGCAATACAAATTGTATGTGGTGTATTTTTTTTCTTACTTTTTTGGGGGGAGGACACAAGGGTGAATGGGTGGACATAGCAGGAATGAGAATTCAGTGTGATGGAGGTATGTTGTGTGAAATTCCCAAATAAATGATAAATATTGTCTTGAAAAAATAGCAATTTTTGAAGTCAGTTAGGTGATAGCATATTTATTGAAACTAAGCAGTTATTTTGTCTTTTAAATTCTGTTATGAAAACAAAAAAAATCCTTTAAAAATGTTTTCTGATCAGGAATACAGGCCCTTGGAATGTCTGACGACAGAGCAGAAATCAAGTGGCAGGTGAGGTCTAATGAGCTGCTGCACATTTAAGCAAGTCAAGCTGTGTAATTTCTCAGTTTAATCTATTAAGTCAAATGAATGCTTTACTTTCACTTTGCAATCGTGTCATAAATGACATAATGTACATTTAATACTGATCATGAAATGTAAAATTTGTATTAAATTTTTATCCTATCTGTGTGTTACAGCAATGGCATAAACTGTCTACTTGATATGCTCATATCTACAACCTTCTCACTGATATTAGCTGAGGAAGTAAGTAACTTAAAGACAGTCTACTGCCTGGGAATAGTGATTTTCCTTAAGGAAATTATTGGTTGTGACTTAATACATGGATGGTTCTTTGTCCATTAAACTTATTCTTTAATTAAACATTTAGTATTAGCTTGCTCTTCCTACCATGGGGATTCCAATGTAGAATTCCCAAGATGAATTGACTGAGGACTATTAGGACACCGATATCAAGTGGTCACTGAGAGCTAGGTTTTGTGCTGTGATGATTTAACTTTCTAGTTATGTAACAAAAGTACTCACAGGAACTAGCAAAAAAAAAATTAAAAACAACTGAAAATATTGCTTACTAATAAACATTTTCTTCTTCATTTTTCTGATCAGGTAAGTAAGAAAAAAGAGAAGTGGGTGGGCTTTTGAGGTATCAGAAGAATAACCATTCTCTCTCTTGGCCCATTTGCCATCATTTATTATATGTCTTTTAAATGCGAAGTTTTCATAATAGAAACTAAAGGATTTTGACTCATGGTGCATAGAAAGAGACATATATTACTTTATTAAGTGTTTTTTTTTAACTGTGTCTGAAGGATATTAATAAATGTGTTAAATTCACTAGTGATTTTTTTCCCTTTTACTCTCCACACTGTTGGGTTAGATGAGTCTATTCAGTTTCTCATATTTATTCAAGGGAATCTTACAGAATACTTCAGTTTCTATTCCAGGTTTTGTCTTATGTGTCTCACAAAATAGAATAGCAACAAAAATGTTACACTTTAGGAATCCCAAGTCTTACAGTTCCTGGATGAGACTATGCAGGAGCAGAGAATGAGTGTCATCATTTTTAACTTTACCAAGGATGCCTCTGCAACACAAATGTGCCTTACTTTCTAGCAATACACATTTAGATGTGTCAATTATACTTCAATGCCTTTAAAGCCTCTACGTGTAGTTATAAAAAAAAGTAATTTGAAGTTTATAGAACAGTGACTATAAGATTATTAGAAAATGCCTATTTTTCACAGAAGGATTGGTTTTTATATGACATCAAAGCTTTTTCTGGTAGGTCACAGAGGCAAGTTGGATAAGATTATGTTTTAAATTAAAACCAAATGCATCATGTAAATTCCTTACATATGATTAAGTACTGTTTTATTTTGAACAGACATTGAAGATGTTGACATTTATACTTTTTTCTTCTATTTTATCTTATACTTAAAAAAATCTTAAGGATATGAGTAGTCTGTTACCTATTAGTGGGTAACTCATGTTTTCCTGATAATAAAACATTGAAAATATATCTTTTTACAAATACTTCTAAAAATATATAAATAAAATTATTGGACAATAATTTCTAAGAACACATTACACAATAACTTCATAAATTTCATCAGGGATAAGAGGAGAAAGTTTTAAATGGGTCATTTTAATAATATCAATTTATAGTGACTCTATTGGAAAGATATTATAAACAGTTATTAATGTAAGTATTTCAAGTTATTTAACAAATTTGTGATAGTACAGAGTTGAAAATATCATATGGTTTATAATTCTAACCTTTACTCAAAACAAATATAGGCAATATCAAAGATTCACTGTAGAACCTAAGAAAGACAAAATTTGTGTACCTTCATTTACATTTTAATTATATTTGAATTAATATGAATAGTGAATAAGACATGATTGATGATTCCAAACAATTGGATAGTAATATATTTATATTTAGTTTTAAAACTATTTCATCTTTGTTGGAAAAAATGATTTCATATGTAGAAATACTCAGTGGTATAAACAAACTGTAAAAGAAATACCCACTGGGATAACAACTTTAGGTACCAATAGAAGAACATATGGATGAAACCATAGTAAATACAGTGAAATTTGAAGCTTGAGCCAAATTACTTCATCGATAATAACTGAGAAATAGCCTAAGTTAATTGCCACAAATAATATCTTCAGTTCCCACTGCTGCCATTTCCAGTAACTTCTTCCTTTAAGGAGAATTAAAGATACCAGGAGAGGCACATATGAGCTACATTGTAATGTGAGTTCTGCAAACTTTTCTGGACAGAGTTGAATCTGAGTGGAGTACATTTCCCAGGGAAGAAGTGAGGATATAAATATCTAAGAAAGAATATTTAGCCAACAAAGAACATAGCAGAAATCACATGGGCATGTCAGCATTTCTGTTCAAAAGTGCCCCTAAATTGGCTGCACACCTCAACCTTGCAAAGATTTGGATTAGACAGGGGACCCTGAATACAGTCCCCTGGATTTGCAGAGTGGATTTCAACAGATACACATTCGTGTCAAATCTTCTTATCTTGTTTATTATTCTGCAGGATTTGCTACCATTGGAAATCTTCTCTATCAATTATTTTCTTTAAAAAATAGTAATGTATTCATGCACTCTTCAAATATCAATAGAGTCAGACTATTCCTTGGATAATTTTCCCTCTAATTCATTAAACTCAATTTCTAGACTTAGTATATGGTGACAAGCAGGTGAGTAGGGACTGGTTCATCCCTCAAATTGGCAATGTAGTTTGCAGTTGCATCGGCATGAACAAAATAGAATAAAATATTGTGTACCAAGAAACTAGATCAGCTATCTAATCATCCATGTGTCTGAATACTCGTGAATGATTATTGGATAAATGTATGGGCTGCAATTTGTGACTAAGGTACTATCTTTAGGACATGAAAAGAACAACCAGTAAGATTGTCAAATGTCACCCACAATTGTCAACAGTCTTTTGATGTATGACTGTATAAAATAATGCAAGAATTCAAAGGTCTAGGTCTATCACAGACTGTGAAGGGAGAAGAAACTGTCCTGCAAAGATGAGGCATGAAGTTGATGCGTGGATAAGAAAAATCTGCACAAATACAGGCCTGTAGTAATTCAACCATAGCAAGCAAGCAAGAAAACAAACAGGATTATTTAAGTGTTTGAAGAAAATTGGGAAGCACTTTTGAATTGTAAGAGAAATTTACATGTTTGAATGGGAGATAGTCTGTGTGGCTTGAGGATTGTGAACTTAGCAAAAGTCACTGAACTTATTAAAGAAGGATTACAATAAATCAAATGACCCTTGTATAATTTGCTCAACCTAAGTCCCGCTCTGTTTCATCCCAGTTGTTACCAATATAATTCTTACCGTCCAGCGACCTTGTGTTAGGACCTCGAGCATTGACACTACAATGTCTCCTTTCAGCTATAATATAATATCACATCACATCCATAAAACATGGGATGCCTACCTAGTCTTGTGCAACCTACAAGTCCTAAAATCATTATTTAGATTCTGTAGTCAAGAAACTTGTACTATGCTGTTGGAGTGCTAAGCTTGGGAGCCTGGCATGGTGCTGAGTGACAACATGGAAAGCCAGAGGTACAGGACCAAGAAGGAGCTTGGTGCTGAGCAATGCATGATACTCAATTCAGGCTTCATAAAGTATTGTTTTATAAAGGAGGAAATAGTTTTATAAATGCAAGAGTTTAACAAAATATTACAAGGAAGAATAAATTAAAATTTTAGATGGGGCACATTGAAATTGATCTTTGACTACATTTAAATGTATTGAAAGTATAATTTCCTATGTTCAAGAAATAAGTAAATACTAGCCTAAAACCAAAAACCATTACTTCTGATTCTTTTGGTATTCTAGTGTTAATTTTAAAAATGTTTTCTAAGTTGTTTTTATTTTCTTACAAATCAGAATACATTACAAGCATGTTTTCTTTTATATTATTTTTCTGTGAATGAATTAAAGCTTTACCCACCTGAATATATTATAACTAGTCTATTTTTTATTCAAGCTACATTATTTTTTAAAAGTAGTTGATGATATAATATTTACCCAATAGCACATGGTACGGGCATATCCTTAAAGTTTCATATAATGGAATATTAGTCTAAGACTGTCTTGCTTTAGCTGATGCATGATTTCATATTTTGAGTTTCAGTGAAAAAAAATGTCTCTCCTCAGAGTTCCACTTGTGACATTTTTATTTATGTTCACAGTTTTCTACATACAAAATAGTATCATAAGATTTCAAATTTACACATCTTTCATTATATGTGTTTAGTTCATATACTGATTATATGGACTTCCTAATTCATCCATAGCCTTTATCTATTTGCTATAGATTTCATTTTATCTATATTTTAATATTTATTCTCTTAAATTCATTTTAATATAAAGGCTTGGATAGAATATTTAAATTTTAGAATGCAAGAGCACCCATTCTTCTTCTAAGCATTGCATCTGTAGGTCCATTCTTGCTATGGTCCTTTCCACAAATTAATTAAAAATATGCATATTATATTTTAAAAACATTTTATTGACATAGCAATCAAACTCCTTGTAGTCACAAAAGTCATTCTTTTTTCCTCCTAAGTTTGTTAATTTGGCACCATTTTTATGAGAAATTTCTCCCTTTTAAATCTATTTTGTGTCATTCCTTGATAAACTTACAGCTGATCTGTGTGATTTCCTTCTCATACATCCTTCCACTACTTTCTTCATACTATAGCTACTAATCATTCTTAAAGTGTTAACACAACTCCCTTAACTCCACATGAATATGTGTAGACCTATTTCTTAACACACACATGAGGTATCTGAATCAGAAACTTACTGATTACTTACTTGTTGCTGAGTTTTTTGGTTACGTTATACTCCTGGGTATTTCTAAATAATTTTCAACCTATAAACAGATCTCACTCACTCACTCACTCATCTAACATTATTGATTCTTTATTTCTTAAAACAGACACCTTCCGGAGTGGTGTGTGGTACAGCTGTAAGCTAATGTATCACCCAGCTTCTGATTCATGTCTATACAACTTACTCATAATAGCACACATAATGTTATTACTCATTTCATGTCTCACTTCACATCTAGACAGAACACTGTTTGAAGATAGAGTCTGTGTTTATTGCATATGGTATAGTAACTGGCACAATCCACTTCTACATACTTACCTGCCAAGTTGTTGAACACTTGTTAAATGAATGAGCAAATACATTTTCCAAGGACTTTTCTCTATGAGAATGGAGATTTTTCACTAATATCAGCACTTGCTTCTTTTAAAATTATGGTACATTCCTTTATAATTTTTATAATTTTTATAATTTTTTTCCTGTTTATTTCAGGAAATATAACAAAGGTTAATGAATGAAACAAATTACACAGAGGTGTCTGAATTTGTGTTTCTGGGACTTTCAACATCTAGACCAATACAACATTTCTTCCTTGCCTTCTCTATGGTGTTTTATGTAGCCATTGTGCTGGGAAACACCCTTGTTGTGCTTACAGTGGCCTTTGACCCACATTTACATTCCCCTATGTACTTTCTTTTGGGAAACCTCTCATTCATTGATTTATGTCTTTCCACCTTAACTGTTCCCAAAATGATTTCTGATCTGTACTCTGGGCACAATACCATCTCATTCCGGGGCTGTGTCTTCCAGATATTTGTCCTTCATGTCTTAGGAGGATGTGAGATGGTGTTGCTGATAGCCATGGCCTGGGACAGATATGTGGCCATATGCAAGCCCCTCCACTACCTGACCATCATGAGCCAACGGACTTGCCTTTTGCTTCTTTCTGGAGCTTGGATTATTGGGTTCCTGCATTCAGTGGCCCAGTTAGCTTTTGTTGTCCATTTGAGATTTTGTGGTCCTAATAAGATAGATAGTTTTTACTGTGATCTTCCTAGGTTCATCAAACTGGCCTGCACAGACACTTACAGAATGGAATTCATGGTTGCTGCCAACAGTGGCATAATTTCTATTGGCACCTTCTTTTTATTAATTGTTTCCTACATTCTTATCCTGTTCTCTGTATGGAAACATTCATCAGGTGATTTGTCCAAGGCCCTCTCTACACTTTCTGCTCACATCTCTGTGGTGGTTTTGTTCTTTGGACCATGCATCTTCGTGTACATGTGGCCATTTCCTACTGTCCCAGTGGATAAGTTTCTTGCCATTCTGGACTTCATGATTACACCCATCCTGAACCCTGCCATTTACACACTGAGGAACAAAGACATGAAGGTGGCAATGAAGAGACTAAGTGATCAGCTTCTGCATTTTAGGAAAATGTCCTGAATAACACCTATGAACACAAATTACTTAGAGTGAGTTCAATAAGCTCAAATAGTAAAAATCCTATACAACTCTATTTTTCTTTCTGATTCTTTAAGTTAATATAATCCCCTCAAGATTTATCTATGATGCTGTAAATGACATAGAATCCTAATCTTTATGGGATGATAAAATCCCATTTTATAGAAATCAACTAATTTTTAAAGATTAATTTATTTTTATTTTGTATATAAGTGTTTTGCCAGTGTCTTGGATACGCTAGTCATTGCATGCATGCAGTGCCTGTGGATGCCAGAAGAGGGCATCAGATCCTCTGGAACTGGAGTTACTGATGCATGGGAACCACTATGTGGTACTGGAAACCAAACCTAGGTCTTCTACAACAATAAATGCTCTTAACCACTGAGTCATTGATCTAGCTGCAAAGAACAATTACTTTATTCATCAATGAAAGTACACTTATCGTGTATGTATTCACATAATGTATACTGTGGTTAAACTTTAATAAACAGAGGAATCCAAATATCTTTGTGGGTGTATATACCATATATAAATTCAGAAAAGTGATAGCCAAATTATTTCACGTATTAGTTTTCTGAGAAACTTCCTTAATGTTTTCTATTATGGCTGTACTAATTAACATTCCTGCTAACAGTATAGAATAATTCTCTTTTCTCCATCATCTAGCAAACATTATTTTTAATGTTTTATTAGTGTATATTAATTCTGCATTATGGTGACTTTTCATTTAATACATGTAAATAAATTGTATCCACTCCCTACTGTGGTCTTTTGGCAAACTACCATACCTTCTAACCCTCTTCATCTTCCCAAATAGCTTCGCTTCTACTTTCATGACTTCTTTTGTGACCCAATGGGTTTTACTGGGGTTGTTTACAGGAGCAGACCATTTTGTCAGTGGCGACACCACTGAAGAAAATGTCAGACCCTTCCTGATCTGTAGTTGTCATGGTATAAATCTTCAGGAAGTGGTGACCCCGCTATGAAGACCCCCTTCCATGACAAGATCTTGATGGGCCCAGTCAAGTAGGGATCTTATAAAGATAATTGTAGCTGTTGTGAGTTTGAGTGTAACAGCCCTGTCATTCCCAGAAGTCAATATGTCACACACCTCTATCTCAATTTCTTACATTCACTCCCCCCTCGTTCTTTAATGGATCCTGATTCTTTAATGGTCTTGGAGAAAGTGATATACATCCCTTTATACCACTGGTCAATCACACTCATTTTTTTCTCAGTATTTTACCAGCTATGCATCTATGTATTAACCACTGCTCATTGCAAAAATTAGCTTCTCTAACATAAGCTGAAAGTATACATTGTTCTATATGCATAAACATAATTATTTAAAAGGCAATCTGACAGGCATATAATGTCCATTTGCTAGAAACAGCTGTTTTCCCAATGGGACCTATAACCTTCCCCAGACATGGGCTTTTTACCAGGGTTAAAAAACATATATAAATTTTGTCCTACTTATCAAGCATCAAATACAACCATAAAGTGCTTAATTACACCCATGACAGACTTTTCACTATTGTAGAAGTGAGCTATATCTCTGAAGTATGATGTTGTTGTGCACACAGTACAAAGCTGAGTAAGACGACTGATGATAATCTCCCAAGAGACTACATAAAATACTCTGGTATTACAAGGGAGTAACTAGCAGGGAGGAAACTTCCAGCCCAGTCCCAGATTAATTTCTCTATGTCCTGACAAAGGCATGTGGTGTCTTCAATGTTTTTCTGTCTAGTAATAGTGGTCAACCAACAACTGTATTATTATGGGAGCTTATGAAGACTTCCTGAACAATAACTCACAAAGAAATACGCTACACCTGGCACTGGAATTTTCATTCAGTATCTGAAGTCTTCTGTAAACAGCTTTATTCACTCACACAGGTTGCCTCTTACCAAGATCTCATTATTTCATTTTTTTCTTTTCATTAGTTTATGAAGTATCAACTTTGTCAAACATCATTAGGTTGGTCGACCCTCCCTCCAACTCTGCTTCTCCCCCCTAATCCCCACCCTTCCTCACTGTTTAAATCATTCTACTCTCAGTGTTCCCCTTCCCACTTCCATATCACATGCATGCTATATCCTACCACCCTTACAAAGTCTTTCTCACAGGCCTCTTTCTAGTCTCCTAGTCTCTTCACATACTCATTCAAAAAAATGCATGCATCTAAAGCTTAGAGGCTAGGGTGCACATATGAGAGAGAAGGTAAGGGTTTCCTTTTTGAGCCTGAGTTTCCTCACTTGATATAATATTTCCAGTGTTAAAAATTTTCTTATAAATTTCATAATTTATTCCTTATGACAGTAAAATCCCATAGTGTATATGTACCAATTTATAAGTTTTCATTCACCAGTAGATGAATACCTTTGCTGACTCTATTTCCCTGCTATTTTAAATAGAGTAGAAACAAATATAGTTGTGCAGTTAACTCTAAAGAATCCTTTATGTACATGATCAGAAATAGTATGAATGAAAGTCCTAGTTTTTGTTTGTTTGTTTTTCGAGAGACAGGGTTTCTCCATGTAGTTTTTGGTGCCCGTCCTGGATCTTGCTCTGTAGACCAGGCTGGCCTTGGACTCACAGAGATCTGCCTGGCTCTGCCTCCTAAGTGCTGGGATTAAAGGCTACTTTTATATTTATTCCGAAAATTCTTTGCAATGATTTCTGTGGTTTATGTACCAGTTTTACTCTCACCAACAATAAAGATTCCCTTTCTCCACATCCTTGCCAGACCAGAATTTGTTGTCACGTGTTTTACTGATGACAGCCATTCCAACCATAATGATATAGAATCTAAAAGTAGTTCTAATTTGCATGTCCCTGATAGCAAATATGCTACCATTGATGTCTTTGACCTGTTTAGAGTTTATTTTGTACAGGGTGATAGATAAGTATAATTTCATTATTCTACATGTGTACTCCCAGGATCACATGTTAAAGATGTTATATATTCTCAAATTTGTGTTTTTGTGAAGTATCAGGTGGCTGTAATCATATGTACTCACATTTGTGTCTTCTATTTTGCTCCATAGATCTATGTGTCTGCTTTTGTGCCACTACCATGCTGTTTTTATTATTATACCTCTGTAATATAACTTGAAATCTGGTGGGTAATCCCTGCAGTATTGTTTGTTTTTGCTCTGGATTGCTTTGGCTATTGGGAGTCTTGTGTGCTTTTATAAATTTTAGAATATTATTTCCATTTCTGTGAAGCATGTCTTTTCTTTTACACACACACACACACACACACACACACACACACACACACACACACCCTCTTGTCATATTGCTCTAGGTAAGACTTCAAGAACAATTTTGAAGTCATGGAGAGAGCAGACATCCTTTTTTTTTTTTTTGTTTTTTTGAGACAGGGTTTCTCTGTGTAGTTTTGGTGCCTGTCCTGTATCTCACTCTGTAGACCAGGCTGTCCTTGAACTCACAGAGACCCGCCTGCCCACCTGGCTCTGCCTCCCAAGTGCTGAGATTAAAGACGTGTGCCACCACCACCCAGTGACATCCTTCTCTTGTTCCTGAGCTTTATAGAAATACTTTGTGTTTTTTCTCCATTTAACTTGATGTTGGTTACAAGTTTTATATATATATATATATATATATATATATATATATATATATATATATATCCTTTATTTTATTGATGTATGCCCCCTCAATTTCTGATATTTTCAGGGTTTTTATCTGAGGGTGGTGTTGGATTTTATCAAAGGCTTTTTAACATATTTTTTTTCTCTGAGTCCATGTAGGCAGTCAAATGTAGTAGGAAGGTTTCTCTGGTCCCACCAAGCCCCCACAGCCCCATGGCTTGCATATAAAATAATCGTTCAGAAGTTTATATTAATTATAACTGCTTGACCATTAGCTCAGGTTTATTACTGACTAGCTCTTACACTTAAATTAACCCATAATTCTTATCTATGTTTAGCCACGTGGCTTGGTACCTTTTCTCAGTTCTGCCTTGTCATCTTGCTTCCTCTGTGTCTGACTGGTGACTCCTGCCTCAGCTCTTCCTCTTCCCAGAATTCTCCTTGTCTGCTTATCCTGCCTATACTTCCTGCCTGGCTACTGGACAATCAACGTTTTATTAAACCAGTGTGCAAAAGCATTATCCCACAGAATTTCCCCATTTCTATCTAATCAAAAAGGAAAGTTTTAACTTTAACATAGTAAAATTACATATAACAAACTGTTATCAAACAAGAATTACAGTTACAATATCTAGTCTATTTGTATTTGGCAAAACTAACTTTAAATTTGTATCAATAAAATAAAATCTATAGCAATGAAAAATATTTATTATCCTATATTTCTATATCATATCCCCCTTTCTTCTTTTAGAAAGAGATTTTATTTATAATCAACCTGCTTTAAATAAAAATAAACATTCATAAACAATATTTTGGAAATTTGGGAGTAGCTTCTTATACTATTCCTGCTGGTTGGGGGCACTACAATTTTATGGGGGATCCTGAGAAAATTAAGAATTGTGGTCAAGTCCTGACTGGAGTTGACTATGAGGTTGCATGGTCTCAGCCAGTTGCTTTGAAGCTGTTTTGGATGTTGAATCATCTGGAGACCTCTCAGGGGATCTTGGCTGGTCAAACCATATTAGCCTGGAAGCAATCCACAGGTTCTCATCTTCTATGCAAACAAAAGTAGAACCTCTTTTCCAAAGCAACATATCCTTAGACACAAATTTTGAAGTCAAGATGCCTTTAAAATATATATTGGTTTAACTTCATAGCCTTTACAATCAAATGTGTGTCTGCAGTTAAAAATCCCAAAGACAATATAATCCAGACTGTGTAATTTCCATCTTTATGTGGCTTTTTTTTAATATTATGTTTACTGTCTCCTTAAAGACTTTATTTTTAAAATTATTTATTTCTTTATATAACTGTCTATATTCATTTTCTTCTCTCTTCCAAGCCTATGTACATTTTTACATGCATTGTAAACCTTTTAAAGTTTTACTCCATCTGAATCTGCCTTATTGTGAATCTATTGCTTTAATCTGCAGTGGCTAGTACTGAAGTGGCACCTTGGCTGCTGACTCTGCCCATTTCAGCTTCACAATATGGCAGAGGTAATTCACTGCCAGCTCTGGGAGCTGTGCTTTTTGTTGACTCTGGGAGGCAGTAGGTCCATGCCTCTATCTAGCAGAGTGTAGCACAGAAACCTCCTCCTCCTCCTCCTCCTCCTCCTCCTCCTCCTCTTCTTCTTCTTCTACTTCTTCTTCTTCTTCTTCTTCTTCTTCTTCTTCTTCTTCTTCTTCTTCTTCTTCTTCTTCTTCTTCTTCTCTGTAGTAGCAAAAGCTAAAGCCACCATGCAGTGCTCTGTGCAGCTTGAAGACAATAAGTATACTGTGGCAGGAATCCACCATGCTGCTTAGCTTATGGTGGCTGGTGGCCAGCTCCATCTCACAGGCAGCTGTTGGGAGACAAGTCTCTATACTGCTACTGGCATGAGACTGTGAAACTAGGAAGCCTAGTGTGGCTCCATTTCTGTGCATTCAGAATCATTAAGCATAGGTCTATGTGGATCAATGCCCCATGTTGGGCACCAATTGTATTTAAATTTCTAAATGGTTTTATTAAATAAAAAACATGGAGCCAGATATAGGGATGAAAACCTGAGAGATCAGGGAAATAGAGAAAACCACAGCTAACCTTACCTCATCAATTCTGCTGCTTCAAAAAATGAACTACTTTCTGTCTACCCGTGCCTATATGCCTTGCTGTTCTGCCATCTGATTTGCTCTCTCTGTTCAGCTACATCACTTCCTGTTCCCTGCCCAGCTCTGTCACTTCCTGTTTGTCTGTACAGACTTGAAAACTTCCATGGTAACTAGTATTGAAATTTAAGGCATGTGCCACCACACCTGGCTCTGTTTCCAGTGTGGCCTTGAACTCACAAAGATCCAGACAGAACTCTGCCTGCCAAGTGATTGGATTGAAGGCATGTGCTACTATTGTCTGACTTCTATATAGTGGCTGGCTTTTTCCTCTGATTTCCCCTAAATTGAGTGCCAAATGTAGTTTGGAAGTTTCTTCCATCCCATCAAGCCCCTGCAGTCCCTCAGTACACTTATAAAATAATCACTCAGAAGCTTACACTAATTATAACTGCTTGGCCATTAGCTCAGCCTTATTACTGACTAGCTCTTGCACTGACTAGCTAGAATGTCTTTCTGTACGCTGTAAATATGTGTTGCTCCCATTGGTTAATAAATAAAGCTGCTATTGCCTATAGCTAGGCAGGATAGAGGCAGGCAAGAAAACCAGAGATACAGCAGAAGGGTGGAGTCTAAGGAGTATTATGCCAGCAGACTGATATTGTCATGGCCACATGTAAGTACTTAGATTAATAGAAGTGGGTTAATTTAAATGTAAAAGTTAGCCAGTAATAAGCCCAAGTCATTGGCCAAACAATTATAATTAATATTAAGCCTCTGAATGATTATTTTATAAGTGGCTGCAAGACTGGGCAGAACACAAAAAGGCCTCTGGCTATATTCAAGAGGATCTGAGCTAGAACTGACCTGAAAATCTCCTTAAAAGGTGTAAGATGAAGAAGCTCTTTCTAAAAGAAGAAAGGAGGATATGATATACAAATGTAGCATATAGATATAATAGGATGAAAGGATAGATTATTGAGTCTACTTTTAAAAAGGAACAACTTGTTTAAAATGTTTTACATTGCTATGGATTTTAGTTTATTGACATGAATTTAAAGTTAATTTTGTTATACTGTATGTATATTTCTATGCTTGTTTAAGGTATGTTTGTGGAGCTCATTTGAATTGTAATGTATAATTAAGAAATACAGATTAATATTTAATCACCTATGATAATCAACCTTATAATCATATTAGTTCTTTTTTAGATATACAAAGATATATTTCATATACATAGGTAATCTTCAAACACTTCAAAGACCTACAGAATATGGCATTTAAAATGTTTTAAAAACTTCAACTTTCTGGATAGTGAGACACATCTGCTCCTGGTAGTATCGATTTACTTCAGTGATGAGGATGGGCATCAAAGACACTCCATGTGGAGTTTATCTTCTTTTTGGCAAAAATAGCCATTTGGGCAAGAGGCTGCTCTTGTCTGAACTGCTGATAATATGTTGTATAAACTGGACATACAGGACCCATAGGAAAATGACCACTGAATTTGAAAGTGGGGCAAAATGGTTCTTCAGGTTCCTGCTTTGCAGAGGAGACTGCCAAATATTCTACAGGACACAGGGAGAAGCCACTAAAATACTGTAGGCCTATTGGCTGAAGATGGATGCCCCAATGTTACAGAGGAACTTTGGATGACTGTCCTGGCAGGCAGCTGTCTCTGTCATTTCCAGAATTTTGGAAGTTGCTTACAATATATTTCCTGTTTACTTGGGTAATATTGTATTCTTCTGGGGTCTTTAATGTAGTTGAAGACTAGAAGTTATAATTATGGTTTTCCTTAGTCATGACAAAAGATAAATTAGATATGAAACTTCACACTCACAAATATAGGATAGATAGAATATTTTCTTTAATTTTGCCAAATACAAATAGACTAAATATTGTAACTGTAATTCTTGCTTGATAACTGTTCTTTTATATGTAATTTTACTATGTTAAAGTTAAAACCTTCCTTTTTGATTAGACAAACAAGAAGAAGTGCTGTGGGATGTCTTTCTGTATGCTATGAATATGTGTTGCTCTGATTGGTTGATAAGTAAAGCCATTTGGCCTATGGCAAGTCAGGTTATAGCTAGGCAAAAAATTGAAGAAAGAAAGAGAGAAAGAAGAAAGACAGAGGGGAGAAAGATGTCAGCACCACCAGGAGAATCAAGATGTGAAATTATTGGTAAGCCATCCATGGCCGGCCATGTGGTAACTTATAGATTAATAGAAATGGGTCAAGTTATAAGAGCTAGCTAGCAAGAAGCCTTCCATAGTCCATGGAACTTGTAATTAATATTAAGCTTCTTAATGATTATTTTATAAGCTGCTGTGGGACCTTGGGGCCGGGTGAGACCGAAGAAACCTTCCAGCTACACTGAGGACTAGGACTCATCATACCAGAAGGAAAAAGCCGTGTAAACTTCCATAGGAGGGAAGCAATCAATAGTGTTATGCTATAAACTACAACAACCAGTATGGCATAATAATCCTAAGGGTACAATAATGGCACACTTACCTGAGTAGTAGCCAATACTTCTTTAATCAACTTAAGGCCCACTCAACAAAAGGGAAATCACATCTGGTGCCTGAAACCTAGAACATTACCCAGGGTTTGTGAAATCATGGATCTTGGGGGAGAACATACAACCACTACTTTACTAAACTAGCATAATCCTTAATTGTTCTCTAAATATATATCCTTATAAACATAGAGAAGTGTAGTTTTAACCTTCATCAAGAAATTTTCTCTTTGCAACAGGTAAAGACCATTACAGAAAACAACTGGCCCAAAACAGTGTTGGGAAACCCATTCCCAGCTGATACATCAACAATATAACTCCTGCAACTAGCACTCAGGGATAATAGCAGAAGAGGGACATGAAGACCATAAGAGCAGAGGAACAGGAAGTTTTTTGAGATTGCGTCTGTCTCTGTATCATATTTGCATTTTTAATTTCAGAAAATCTGTACTCATTAAATCTTACCAAAATGGCTGACAAACTGGACCTTAACAAGAACAACACAAACAGACATGTTAATATGGAAGGGGGAAAGCACATGAAGTGTCAACTCTAGACAAAGAACAGCTAAGGAATGCTGAGAACTGAAGAAACAGTCTTCTCCATGAAAGAGTATACTCATTGGTTATCCAATCAAAGATCGTCAGTCTGGAAAACATAAGCATACAAGTAGTAACAAGTAGTCAATGAACTGAGCAGGCTGTATTTATATATTTAGAAGTGTGTGTGTGTGTGTGTGTGAGTGTGTGTGTGTGTGTGTGTATGTGTGTGTGTGTGTGTGTGTTGTGATAATAAGTAAAGAAAACAAGACCATCAATTTGAAAGAAAACAAGAATGATGGTATATCTGAAGGGTTGGAGGGAAATGAAGAAAGGAGAGAAAGGATATAGTTGTGGTATAGGCTCAAAAATTCTAATTAAAATACTTTAAGGAATAAAATGTAGACTTTCTTCAATTCTTCAGTTGAGAAAAACCAAATGGCAAAGAAAGTATATAATATGGGAAGAATGCAAGACCAACACTGGGAACTAATAAAAAGTGACTAAAAGCTTAAAACAGCACATACAATTGATTGGAAAAGTACAAAAGGAAATAGTGAAAAATATTTTATAGGTTGATCAGCTTTCTGATTGAGGCAATTCAACCTGCAGTCAAAAGCAAGCTCACTTATTTACTCTTAGATAAGAGTATAATTGTTAGAGAGTTAAATTAAAAGAAAGAGTATAATTAAAGAGTACAGTTGGATAAGAATACAGTTGATCCCCTGATATTAGCAGTTGACTATATTCCTGTCTGTAGGAAAAATTCCATGGTCTACTCAGGATCTGAGATGAATTTAGGGATTTAGTTGGACAGCAATCCACCTTCACAGCAATCTAGCACAGAGAACTCCATTACATCTCTTATCAAGCTCCATAGATGAAAACCAGAAGTCATCAGGACAATGATCATTATGGTGGTATTTTATTTGTACTGAAATGTGGTGATATTTTATTTGTGCTTTAATAAATACAGTTTGCCTGGAGATCAGAGGAATAGGAACAGCCATTATAAGTAAACAAAGAAGTTAGGCAATGGTAGCACATGCCTTTAATCCGATCACTTGGCGGGCAGGAGTCTGCCTGGATCTTTGTGGGTTCAAGGCCACACTGGAAACAGAACCAGATGTGGTGGCACATGCCTTAAATTACAACGCTAGTTAACCATGGAGGTCTGGAGGTCTGTACAGACAGACAGAAAGTGACAGACCTAGGCAGGAAGAGGAAGTGATGTAGCTGGACAGAGCAAATCAGATGGCAGAACAGCAAGACATATAGGTGTGGGTAGACAAGAAGTAACTTGCATTTGCAAGCTGCAGAATTGGTGAGGTAAGGTTAGCTGTGACTTCCCCTATTTCCCTGAATCTCTCTCAGGCCTTTCACCCTTATATCTGGCTCCATGTTTTTTATTTAATAAGGCCATTTAGAAATTCATCTACAGATCATGTTATAAAGGATTGGAGACTTCTGCCCTGCAGAAGGCACAATACTGGACAGATCAGAGAGGTACAACCCTCCTTGGAACATCGGAGCAGTAGCTCAATACTGTTAGCCATCTTTCTTTTTTTTTAATTTTTATTTATTTATTTGTGTGTGTGTTAGTGTGTGTGTGTGTATTTGTGTATACATGAATGTGTAAGTATAGGTGCCCGTGTAGTCCAAAGGTGTTAAGTCTCCTAGAATTGGAGTTACAGGAAATTGTGAGCCATACAATGTAAGTTCTGGACACTAATTTGGGTTGCACTCTTTAATTGTTGAGCCATCTCAAGAACTGTGTTAAGAGCTGTTGACTACCCAAAGGAGGCCTTCCCCCCTCTGAGGAGTGGATGGGGATGGGGTGGGATGGGGAGGAGGTGGGGGATGGGAGAAGAGAGGGAGGGGGAACTGAGGTTAGTATGCCAAATGAAAAATAAATAAATAGTTATTAAATATTATGATTACTATTAAGTGCAATAACATTTTCTGTGTTGAACTTTTGTTAAATCTTTATTGTAAATATCTCTTTAATGTTTTGGGTAGATGACTAAAGCTGTGAAGAGTGGGTCTTTGGGAGGCGCTTCCCTTAGGCCAGGCAGCTTAAGCAGGGGATTATATCCTGAATAATTTCTTTAATGGTAAGTAGATAGAATGACTTCATGAGAGTTCTGGTACTTTACCAATAAAGATTTCAAGGAAGCTGGGCAGTGGTGGCGCACGCCTTTAATCCCAACACTTGGGAGGCAGAGGCAGGCAGATCTCTGTGAGTTTGAGGCCAGCCTGTACTACAGAGTGAGTTCCAGGAAAAGCACAAAGCTACACAGAGAAACCCTGTCTCAAAATAAACCAAAATAAATAAATACTATTCCAGACTAAGGAATACTCTAGGCAAGACAAGACTCAGAGGTTCAGTCTGGTGGCTTAATGGGGGTTGTGGTTAGAGATTTGTGTCACGAGCTTTGATAACTGATTTTATGATGGCATAATGAAGACTGAAGCAGCAACTGTAATAGGAACTACTAATTTGTCATTAACCTGCAGTTTCACTAGAAATAACCAAAATCATAATTTAAAAGATTAGTACCATCCTATAAACAGAAGGTTATTTTCCACCTAATGATCAATGAAATTTGTAAAATTGACGTGACATAGATCTTTTAACTAGCAATATATACAACTTCCATGAACTGGAGAATGTTTCTAGTCAAGAAGATTAGTTAGATCAGTGCGATTAGTTTAGTACCCTATAAGTTAACATTCTAATAATGTAAAAATTCTAAAATACCTACTGAAATTCATATATTAGCATTGTAATCTCTTCATAGCATTTTTAATCTCTTTGTTTCTTAAAGTGTAAATTGCTGGATTCAGGAGAGGTGTGATGACTGCATAAAACACAGCAAGAAACTTGTCCACCCATGTTATGCTAACTGGCCACAGATAGATGAAGATACACGGCCCAAAAAATAATATCACCACTGTGATATGAGCAGTGCAAGTAGAGAGAGCTTTGGATGCCCCATCCTTAGAGTGGCGGCAGACAGTAATCAGGATATGAGAATAGGAGATCAGCAACAGAATGAAGCATAGAGCTGCTAGCACTCCACTGTCAGCATTTATCAAAATTTCTAGAACATAGATGTCCATGCAGGCTAACTTGAGGACCAATGGAATATCACAGAAAAAACTGTCCAATTCCCGGGATCCACAGAAGGGCAGATTTATAATTATAACCAGTTGGCTAATTGAATGCACAAAGCCAATGATCCATGATGTCATCACTAATCCAATGCACGTATGTCTGTTCATGATGCTGGAGTAATGGAGTGGCTTACAGATGGCCACGTAACGGTCATAAGCCATTGACACAAGCAGTACCATCTCACCCCCTCCAAAGAAGTGTCCAAAGAAAATCTGACACATGCACCCTCCAAAGGAGATAGTCTTTTTTTCCTTGAGGAAGTCTGTGATCATCTTAGGTGTGGTGACTGAGGAAAGACAGAAGTCAATGAATGAAAGATTGGCCAACAGGAAGTACATAGGGGAATGAAGATGAAGATCAATGATGATTATGAGTACAATAAATATGTTGCCCAAAATGGTGATTAAATAAAGTGAGGAAAATATCACTAAAAAGAAGGCCTGGAGTTCCCAAGAGTCACAAAGCCCAAGAATAATGAATTCAGACACCTCAGACTGGTTTACTTCCTCCATTTAGTTCAGTTCCAAATTAATCTAAAGGAAAATATGCAGTATTAGATTCTGTGAATATCAGAGGATATGAATTAAAAGGACTTCTTAAACTCTTCTGATGGATGTGATTTAACTTACTAATATTGGAAAAGATCTTGGCTTTTGAATATAACATTCTCTGTAGCATTCATACATATTGTGTCCTAGAAACTTTACTTTCATTTATTTACACAGATTAATTCTTGTATAAGGTTATAAGAGGAAATGTATGCTAATGAAAATGGCCATTGACAAAACAATGACATATTGTTCTGAAACGCAAGTGAAATATAACTATGTAAAATGTAGAACTATTTTAGTAAATATAGTAATTAACATTTTCAAAGTAGATTTTTGACATAGTTTTTAGAAGATGAAACACAATGGAAAATAACTATACTTTGTAATGATGTGATAAAAACTGTATATGAAATGGAAAGAAAAACTTAAGAGAAAAGAAACAAAGTCAGGTGAGGCCAAAGGTAGGTATGAAACTGAGCACATAAGCATATTAAAATATTCTTAACTTTTTTCTTTCTTGAATTTTATCATATCACATATACACAAAGTAATCTTATCATTAAGTAAATAGTTATGAATGGTGATAGAAACATTAAAAAGAATGTGATCTGAATGAGGAACTATAATGAAATCAATACTACATACTTAAAATAAATGTGAATTTTGAAAAAAGAATCTTTAGGAGCTACATGATAGAAAAATAAAGTTCTATATAAATTTAAAGTATTAGAAGAATAGCTCTTTAGTGAATCTTAATAATTATATGATTAATGAATGCATAAATAAATAATTTAGTAAAAAATAGAAGTAGTAATACTAGTTCTAATAAAACTGTTAACATTGCTTCACAATAAAAATAGTTAATTGCATATGAGAGTTGAAAACCCAGTGAAAAGTAAGACATTTAGCCATCTGTGATAAAGAAAAAATTATGACTGTTAGAAAGAAATATTCTTTGATCATGAATTTCAAAGATTATGGACTCTGTAAAAATTACTCAGATCCTAATGTATACCCAATTACAGTGAATCAGGAGGCCTAGTATTCAAAAAGAAAAAGCTCTACTTTTAAAGTTCTTTTGGGTATTGGAGAGAGGGCTCAGTGGTTAAAAGCACTGGCTGCTCTTCAAGAACAGAGGACCTGGTTTCAATTCTCAGCACCCATATGACAGCTTATAATCATCTGTAACTCTAATTCAAAGTATACAATGCCCTCTTCTGGCCTACCAGGCACACATGAGCTGCACAGATATATATGCAGGGAAAATACCCAAGAACATAAAATTTAAAAAAAAAAAAAAAAAAAAAAGCTGAGCGGTGGTGACACACGCCTTTAATCTCAACACTTGGGAGGCAGAGGTGGGTGGATCTCTGTGAGTTTAAGGCCAACCTGGTCTACAGAGTGAGTTTCAGGAGAGCGAGGGATGTTACACAGAGAAACCCTGTCTTAAAAAAACAAAACAAAACAAAACAGAACAGAACAACAACAACAAAAAAGCTCATTTGGCCAAATGTGATTTAAACAGAAAATACACTATCTGACATTAAGTTTTTATTAAAAACAAAATAGCCTCCAATAAAATGAAATCTGGAAGTCAATTTGAAGTCAAATTGAAGTTAAAGAAAACAGCTTGTGATAAATAACATGGATGGGCAGGTGTCAAGTTATTTCTGAGTTAGAAGACGCTAAGTTTCCGAAACTGGGACAATATGGCTATGTAGTCACAGAATAGGATGACTCTCTCATTTCTAACATGTTTGTAATGTCCCTGCTGACTTTCACATGCCTTGGACTGAAAGGCCATAACTTTTAAAAGAGGTGTATGTTCCCTGTATTCACCAATGGAAGATATTTTGGGCTAGTGAGGGTAAAAGACATATACACGTTTATTAGGTTACTTATGGGCAAACTAGAGAAGTCTTATCACAAATCACGTTGAATTAAATGCTTTAAATATATTTCAATCAAGTCAGAAAGTAGAAAATTTATTTCTTGTTTTCCCTCTTCCTCTACATTTCAGACCTCCCAACTCTGCCCCTTCCACTTTCCTTCTCTGTCTTCTTCCTCTTTACTTTCTCTGCCTCCTTTTGATATATCCCAATTTCAATAGATTTGCCAGACTTCATCAAATAACTCCCCAATGACAATTTCTGTTTCCTTATAACTGATGTTAGTTCATCATCCTCTATCAAAATTAGGAGATATCTTAGAATTTGATTTGTAAATTAAGACTGTGCTAAAACATTTTTAACCACAACTTCATAATAATGGTAAGATCTACATTAGTTTCACAGCTGATAAAAGTCAGCAGGTAAACTATAAAATAACATAGTTAATTAAAGAATGAGGAGAATTATTTTCTAGAAGGGAAAGTTGGTTACAGAAGGACTTCCTTGTTTGCAATGCAATAATATTTCTATGAACTAAGGAGAAATTCATGAAAATTCTTCCTTAAAAAGAAATTTCTTAGCCAGGCTGTGGTGGCACACACCTTTAATCCCAGCACTCGGGAGGCAGAGCCAGGAGGATCTCTGTGAGTTCAAGGCCAGCCTGGGCTACAGAGTGAGTTTCAGGACAGGCTCCAAAGCTACACAGAGAAACCCTGTCTCGAAAAACCAAAAAAAAAAATGAATTCCTTGTGAAAATATATATGTAGAATTATATGTAAATGTATATATAATAAATATAAAAGTATAGGTAACTGTATGAAAATATTCTATATCTGTACTGATATACTGCCATTACTCATGGCACTGATTGTTCCAGGGTTCCTGCCTGTGCAGTCTGCTTACTCTCATGATCATAATAATATACATAATCAAAATTATTAATGTAGTGCTTGTATTCTGCAGTCTATTACCAACCAGGTTTAAAGCAAGAACATAACTAGAAAGTGTCAACTGTACAAAGACTTTTCTGTAATCAAATCAATAAAAACCACTTAAAATTTAGCGAATGCACTAAATTCTTCTATGAATTTTCTACTTCAGATTTTTAAGGCTATAAATATTATGTTACACCAAAAAGTAAAACTCTCTGCTTATTTTCTCTATTTGTTTTTAAAGCTGTTAGTATTTAGTAGAATTATAAAATACATCAATTTATACTAATTCATATTGACCTCAATATTAATAAGGACATTATAGTTAACTTTCAAGCATGTCCAATGCAGCAAAAGTAAATCTTTATTCCAAAAGAACACACTTCTAAACCCTAAAGCCATGAAACAGAGCTTGACAAAAAGAATCAAACCAGAAACATCCAAATGAAAAGACAATTGTCTTCTAAGATGATTTTCATATTTTAAAATTGCTTATTTCAGAATCATACAAAAATTAATTCTGTGCCCCTGTCAGCCTCTCTAATTTCCACATACCAGTTATTTTTTAGCATAGTGTGTGACTAATATTCACAACAGTGGGAGTGTGCCAACATGTATAGCATGTATTTTCTATTCTCTGACATTAACATGTATTCTTTATCATTAACCCATTTACTTCTGCGATATCACCTTTCAATTTTTTGAGTTAGTTCCAAAATCACAATTTCCTCCATATTCTATCTCTCTCTCTCTCTCTCTCTCTCTCTCTCTCTCTCTCTCTCTCTCTCTCTCTCTCTCTCTCTCTCTCACACACACACACACACACACACACACACACACACACACACACACACATATAATTAATAATCAGTTGTTGCTCCTCTGGAAATTTATTATTTTAGTCACCTCTCAGTGTCTGCAAGAAATATCTTACTCCATGAAAACCATGTATCCCAATGGTTCAGAATGGGTTTTCTTCAACCAAGTTACCCAAAGGATAATCTTACCTAAGGCAAAATATTCTTCTTGATACTTATCTTCTTGATGCTTATAGAGAACACACATCTCAAGAAAGCTTGACAAAATCTTGATATTTCTGGAATCTCTGTGGGAGTTCCAAATCCTGCCTATTAATATTTGTGGTAAGATGGTATTAAAAATTGTAGAATTATCTTAAATATCCTAGAGATGGGAATGAAGAAGTAAACAACTGTATATAGATCACATTTTATCAGAGAAACATAATACCCGATCAAATGTATTTCCATGGATAAGTCATGGTCCATAGTTGTAACAGAACTCTAAAATAGTATCAAAGTGAGGCAAAACAACACATTTTCTATTGTGCCAAGGGTTCATGGAAAAGTTTAAGGTATATATTTAGTGCTGAGTAGCCTCTTGGGAAGGAAAGTTTCTTCTATCTATATCATGTTCCTTTGAGACCTTGCAGTTTCAGAATTGAGAGTACGAGCAGGCAATGCATCTATCTGTTATTAAAGTCAAGGAGAGTAAAGTGGGGGTAAGATACAAAGCTTTAGATGACAATGATTAAAACATTTCTTTCCTAAACATTTCTAAAAAGCTAATATATTAAAGGACTGAAGTGTTATTTCTCTGTAGATGCTACATGATTTTTGTCAAAAGGAGTGCATGACTGTCTTTGGAGGCTGATCTGTTTAATTGGTCATCAGTGTTTTCCATCACGCTTATATGAAAACAGCCAGAAGGAAACAGAAAAACCTGTTCCCATCTCAAAAGTTTCTGTGCTGATATGAACAATGTTCTGTGTATAATATATACAGCTTTAAAAATCTGTGTGAGCTGGATATATAGCTCAACAGTAAAGCAGTTGTTTAAAT
Source organism: Peromyscus eremicus (assembly GCF_949786415.1). Lineage (NCBI taxonomy): Eukaryota > Metazoa > Chordata > Mammalia > Rodentia > Cricetidae > Peromyscus > Peromyscus eremicus. The sequence continues at coordinate 85,670,403 of NC_081419.1, forward strand.
ACCAGCCCCCCAAAAATAATTGTAAAAAGAACAACTAAATTATTAATACTGTCCTAAGTATTATAATTATGTATATATATTATATTATAGTATAGTATAGTATAGTATATATATTATAATAATAATGATATGTAAGAGCAACACATATTCTTATCACTGAGACACCACTTGGGTCATGCCATTAAAAACAAATAAACAAACAAAATAATATTTTTAAATGTTAAATGTTTCTGTGTCTGGGTAACACTATGTGTTCTTTCTTATTTCTTGGTCATATTTACGAATCTTTATATATTATTATATAACCTGTAGTACCTACAGAAAGCAGGACATAGGAGGGAATTCAGGACTGGTACTATAAGCCTAGCCAGCTACCAATGGCCAGTGAGGTCCTGGACACTAGAGAAGAACCTACTACTAGCACTTTCCGCAACCAGTGTAATTTATAACTTCATTCTAAATACTCACCCTTGTATCCAGAGATAAGTGTAATTCCAACCCCTTATCAAAGACACTTCTTTTTATGGTAGATAAAGTGCAATGGTCAAAATACAGAGAACAACACACCATGAGGTGCCCAAAATAATTACTACACCAAAGACTCAAATAACATCAAGGAAGAGTGAGCAGAAAGATATGAATGAGAAGTCTAGGACTCCTGCTGTGAGTAGTGTCATCTGTATATAATAAGGGATCAATAACCATTAAATCTCAACAATATGATCATCCAAAGAAGACATACATAATGATACCAGTTGACATACTAGTGTGGACTAGAGAAGTCTCATAATCTCCACCCCTAGATGAAGAGTTACTGGCAATGAATGGCTGCTGTAGGAAGGAGATTCAATCTTATACAGGAACAGGCCCTAGAATAGGTTTTCAATCCAAATTGGTCATATATATATATATATATATATATATATATATATATATATATATATATATATGTGTGTGTGTGTGTGTGTGTGTGTGTGTGTGTGTGTGTGTGTGTGTGTATACCATATACATAAACAGGTATATTTATATGAAATATTAAAGGGATTCACCAGGTTGTATGTATATGTGTGTACATATGTTATGTGTATGTGTGTAACAAGAATAATGAAAGAAGAGGTCATAAATTTGAGAGTGAATAGGAGAAATCAAGAGGAGCTGGAGTGAAACATTATAAATATAGCACCAATAATGAAATCTCAAAAACTTGAATTAACCAAAAATAAGATGATCATGCTACCAGTGCCAGTTACATATCTAATCTAACCTTAATCAAATCTCCAGCAATATTCTTCAGAGAAATAAAAAAACAATCTTTATAATATATAGTTTGACAATTGCATATATATACATATATATTAACAACTTTATGCATGCATACATACAGTGTATTGTGGTTGTATGTGTCTAGAGTTACAATTATCTCTGGATCCAATATCCAGTTACTCACTCTTCTCTTAATTATTCTTCTCTATGAGCCTCTTTTTCTTCTCTACTAATACCCCTTCTACATTCATGTCTCTAAGTTTTGTTTAAAAAAATTGAAGTTCATATGGAACCACAAAATCCCTGGTATAGATATCGCATTACAGATTTCAATTTGCTAAACGGTCCTAGTAATTTTAAAAAGCATGATACTGGCACAAAAATAGACAGGTAGATTGAGGAACTAGAACAGAGGACTTATGTATCATTCAGACAACTACAAAGGTGTCAAAAATACACACTGGAGAAGAGATAGCATGATAAGGGGTTAACTTCATGTTGAAGACTGAAATTAGATCTTATCTCTCATCTTGCACTGAGATTAACTCCAAATGGATCAATTATCTCAACTCTGAGACTTGTAGAGGAAAAAGTAAGGAGTACATGTCAAGATGTAGTAGTATAAACGCATATCTCAACAAGGCTTGGGACAATCAGATAATCAGGTCAAAAAAAAAAAAACCTGAGACTTCATGTAAATAAAAGCCTTTGGTATGGTAAAGAAATCTGTCCATCAAGTGAAGACACACACTGAAGAATGGGTAAAATCTTCAAGTGTCTAGAATATACACTGAAGAAACTAAACACCAAGGAAACAGACAATACAATAAAAAGAGTTAGCTGTGGAACTAAACAGATATCTCAAAAGAAGAAAAACAAATGGCTCATAGATACTGGAATGTGTTGAACATCGTTATCTGCCAGGGAAAAGCAAATTGAAATTACCTGAAGATTCTGTATCACACCAGTCTGAACGACTATAAAAAAAAAGACAACAGACACTGATAAAGATATGGGGAAAACTGAGCACTTTATCCAGTGGTTGTGAGAGTGTAACTGCTTTCTGATTAGATTCCAGGTGCTCTACACAGAAGGTACTGGAAACCTGTTCTAAAAGTCATGGGACTGGAGGGGTCATACACCCCACTGGAGATCCTACTGCTGCAGTTTTGCTACATGGTCATGTTGTCAAACTAAATATCTAAATATTTAAATCTACCATAGATTAGCGCTGCTCTCAATTTTGATTAGAGAAACTTCTTTTTGCAGTGGGAAGCAGTCACAAAGTATTAAGTATTAAGGCAACTCCACATAGTTAAAAGGGAGTTTTATTTTGTGGGGTAACTCACAAGTAAAGAGATTGGTTACAGAGTCTGGGAAAGGTGAAGTGCAGTCCAGCGGGGTTTTCTAGAGAACTCTGCTCAGTCTACCTCCAGCGTCCAGGATCCACAAACCAAGAGAGCCTGCACATCCGGATATCAGGTCTTAAGGGCTCTTCTTTTGGCCCTGCCTCATAGATGTGACAGCTACCTGAAGCCTCAACGGGGGTATTACTTACAGGTCAAAGCTGGAACAGCTACCCACTACAATTAAGAATAAGTTTTTGTTGAGTGTTCTGCTGTAAATTAGATATCTAACTCCTACCAAGGCTCTTGGAGTTTTGTAGAAAAGGGGACATAAAAAACGGAAGAATAGGAATACTGTGAAACACCATCTTTTGGACATTACACAATTGTTGCCCTTATGAACTCACACTGATAAACTCAAGCATCAAGATCTACAAAGCCAGTCAATATTCCATTATAAACATTGGAGGGACTCATGAGGTTCCATGCCTATTTGTGGAGCTTTTGGTAGTTAGTAGAAGCTCTAGAGGAGAAGTCATTTTTCTTGAGTGGTGTAACTATTGATAAGTTACTCACAATGCAGTAAATAAACTCATATCCATATTATGCAAGCAACCCTAATTAAATGCAGAGTAGCATAAAAAATGAAATGAAACCAAGAAATTGGGAACTAAATTGCTCTTCCAGTATGAGCAAAGGTGTGATAAGACAGTTAATGTAATCAAAAAAGATTATATATATGTATGAAATTGCCAAAGAATTTAAAAATTAAAATAAATATCAAATACTAAATAAATAAAATGGGGCCTTAGTGCTGAGGTTGTAGCTCAGTGGCAGAATGTTTCACTAACACATGTGAGGAGCTCAGTTTCATCCTCAGTATCACAAAGTCAGTAATGATTCAATCAAAACTGCAGCCTTCTCAGGCATGGAGGCATAGGACTTTGATCACAGCACTCACAGCTGAAGCTGGACCAGAAATTGAAGGCTAGGCTGGGGTGAATAAGCATAGCAAAACTCTATCTCCATAAACAAAAACAAACAAACAAAACCACTATTCTTCCACATACCTGCCCCATTCCTTCTCTTGCTTTGCCTTATTTTCTGTTGTACTTACTTACACCCAACAGATTATATAATTTATTCCCTCTGTAGAAGAAAAAAAAGAGGGCTTAAAATAATTTTCCACTTAAGATCTATCCATTTTGAAAATAGTATTTTAATCAAACACTATTCAAAATAAATATTGAACTATTGAAAATAAATATTCAAAAACACTGACTTTTTTGTTTCTTTGGTTGGTTGGTTGGTGTGGGTTTGGGTTATGGTTTAGGAGACAGACTTGGCATGTAACACAGGATGGCTCCAATTTATTATGTCACCAGACTACCCTCATACTGACACTTCCTCCCTCTACTTCCCAAGTGCTGAGACTACAGGAATCGGCCACCATACTCATCATCCAATATAGACAGACCAACAGACAGAAAAGTAGGTGAATCATCACAGCAACAATACATAGCAACCAAAAGTGGAATAACTCACTATCATTTTTATGAGATGATGAGTGGATAAAGATGTAGATGTATGTACATGCAATGAAATAATATTCTAAGATGCAAAGGGACTATGTTGATATATGCCTCATTGTAACTGAACCTTGCATGCATTTTCTAAGTCAAAGATACCAGACACAGAAATTTAAATGCTGTCTTGATTGCATTGTATAAAATACTCACTATGTATAGATATGTAAAACAGAAAGTAAAATAGAATTTTGCAAGTGCTAGGAGGAGGGTTCTCAAAAGTGGGTGCTTGGTGGAAACCAGACTTCTTTTTAGGAGATGGAAGTACATTCGTATTTGAGGGAGGCAACATGGTAAATGTGTTAGTTGCAACTGAATTGTATAGCAAAAAGAATGGTTTTATGTTATGTTAATTTTATAACAATGACATTAAAATTAAATTTTCTAATAAACAACTAGGAAAACCTGGAGAGATGTCCCAGCAGTTGAGAATGCTTACTGATCCTTCAGATATCCCAGGTTTGACTCCCAGAACATATATGGTGCTTGACAACTGCCTGTAGAGCAATGATTCTCAACCTGTGGGTCACAGCCCCAACATGAGTTGCAAATCAGAAATCATGCATATCAGATATTTACATTATAATTCATAACAGTAACAAAATTATAGTTATGAATTAACAATGAAATAATTTTATGGCTGATGGTCACCAAATATGAGGAACTATATTAAAGGGTTTGAGCACTAGGAAAGTTGAGAACCACTGCTCTAGAGGATCTGTCATTCTCTTCTAGCCTCTGTGGACATTTGTACTCACATTATGCACATTAACTCACACAGACATATACACATAATATATATTAAAATTTAAAAAATAAAGAACTAAACATGTAGCCTGCATGAAGCCTTGAGTTCAAGTTTTACTCCAATAAAAAGCCTTATAAAAGATAAATGAGAATATATTAGGTACATTATCTCATCATACTCAAATCAGTTTGGATTTAAAATGTATTTTTTAAAATGATTTCTTGACTACTGATTCCTGTCATTTTGTCTAAGAATAGGTGTATAATTATCCTTTGGGTATGCTCATCTTTTCCTTTTTCTTCACTTAATACTAGGTAAAAATACACTTTGATTCAAAACAATGTTGTAATTAATAAACTAAATATTAATTTTAAACCATCCAAGTTAGGTGTTATTTAGACTACAAAATAGTAAAGTGGGAACAATAAACAGTACATTGTTTATAATACATATTAATTAGCATTTGTGGCTAAAGATGGGTAGCATTTGTTCTGCTTGCACACATGTTTTTGCTGAGCAGAATTTCTGGCATTCAGTAAGCCTTGCATTAACCAATGAATAAATACTATTGGACTGAATTCTTCACTAGAAACAAGAGCTCTAACCCAATCATTTGAAGATGAGTTTCAATCTTGTTTATTCACATGATAAAGAATAACATTACATATTTATCTCATAATTCTATTATAGAAAAATATATCTATAAGAGCTGAAAAAGTTAAAATTAAAATAGGCATGAATTCTTACTTTCATGTTAAAACAATGATACAAAGGCAAGATGAACTGTCAAGAGACAACTGGGTTTGAATATTAGGTAATATTACCTTGATAATCTGTGTCTATATATGAAATGTATAGTTATATATAGAATATAATTATCAATTAATATTGATGATTTTAAAATGGAAACACTAATTGCATTAATTAACCTAAAACTTGGTGTCAGATGTTCCCTAGAATACTCCTTGAATATATTTCTAGTGGAATTGGCTATCATGTCAGAAGACATAAAGCTGACTCACAAAGTTTGTGACATTTGAGATTAGGTATAATGACATGACAATAAAAAGGGGAAAATTAGCAATATGGAAGGGGAAAATAGTAGAGGAAATATATGAGAGAGCTTAATAAAGGAATTTAATATTATGTGTATATGAAAATGTCATTATTTAGTCCATTGTTTTATACAGTTAATATGTTGACATAAGTAATTGAATGATAATGAATTAGTAGCTACATGGTTTTCAACAATTATTGGTCAAAATCATATATAAATCATACTATGCAATAAAATGTCAAGTGTTACTTTTCTTTAAAAATACTTTGGTTTCCTTTCCTTTCTCAGCAAATACTTATTAAAACAGCTAGTATTTCCCTCTTTAAGGCCATGGGATTTTGAAGTACAATTCCCATGGTAAATGGTCTGGAGACTTAGGTCACCAGCCGTCAGGTGGCCACCAATTGCTGTTGTCAGGTTATAGGTAGCTAGAGCATTGGTAAGAAGCATTAAACATGCAGTATCCAAGAGGAAGACACTTTCTAACAGGTAAAGTAATAGTGGAAATATTACTTTCTAGTATTAGAGAATACTGGTGAGTAGACATTGATAGCACACTAAAGTTACTGAACACTAAACAAGCATCCATTCATGGTGGACATTCTTGAAGTCCCAAAGCAAATATAGAAGTTGTGTTGCAGCCGGGCGGTGGTGGCGCACGCCTTTAATCCCAGCACTCGGGAGGCAGAGCCTGGCGGATCTCTGTGAGTTCGAGGCCAGCCTGGGCTACCAAGTGAGTCCCAGGAAAGGCGCAAAGCTACACAGAGAAACCCTGTCTCGAAAAACCAAAAAAAAAAAAAAAAAAAAAAAAAAAAAGAAGTTGTGTTGCACTAGATAACCCTAGGTTTCATTTTGATTTTCAAAACAATTTTAGAGTCTGGATCATATTTTCTTAGAAACCAATGAAAATGTTAAAAAAAATAATCTTGGAAAGTCCAGATTAAAGCAGGAAAAGTACCAATACACAGATTCTAAAGACTTGACCACCTCACAGAGAGATGTTCTGCACGTAGTGGCTGCTGGGGGTTTCACACAGTGAGCAGGTATAAGAAGACTCAGGAAATACCCCCTTCACGTGCCATCTTTGATTCTCTTGTTTTGCTTGTTGTGTACCTGAGCCTGGTCCTTCATCATAGTCTTAGAATGGTAGGTCAGTTTGAATGCAGCAACATACCAAGCCTTTAAGTTTTATTTTAATTACTTCTGTTGTAGCCTTTATAGTGTTGTCTTGCTTTATTCTACCTTCTCTAACATTTCCTTTCTTTGTCCATGTCCCTCTCCCTCATCTCTTCTCCTTTAGTATCAGTCAAATAACTGATACGTTTTAAAGTAAGTAGCAATGGACTGCTCATAAATGTGAGTTTTTATGTTCGCCATGAATCTGTTATTGAGGACACTCTTTGTAGAGTGGCATATATTTTCTCGCATTTTAAACCTTTACTATAAATTTAAATGCTAGTTTGGATAAATCTGAAATTGCTTCATTGAATTTACAGGTCTGCTCTTCTTGAACCTAGTATTTTGTATTTACAAATCCACTTTTGATTAACACTGATGTAAGATTCTTTTAGACCATTTAAACAATATAATAATATAGAACTTAAGAAGTGAAAGCCACATGAAATCCTACCTTTGAGCCTTCACCATTGATGGTGTTGTTTGGTGTATCTTCTTGAGGAATATTTAAATTCAAACATGTTTACAAGTAGTCATATTACTATTTTTACACTTTCTCTTGTTTTTCAGTTAAGTAGAAGTCCCTCTAGACTTGTATATGTAGAACTATTCAGGTGAGTTTTAAAGTTTCATATTATTTCCTTGTATGTACATACTGAAATTAATAGATTCATTATTTACACTTTTAAACTATATTCTGTGTGTGAGTATATTTGCCACATGTTTAACATTCACTCTTGTAATAATGCCTACATTTTAAAAACTACTAAATGTCAATTTATAATACATATGCAATGTACAAAATGAGATTTCATCTTCAAGTCTTAAAAATATTGGGGATCTTTGGCTGATCTATCTCTTCCGACCTTCCAAATCTCTCCTATTCTTCCCATACTGATTGGCAAAACAGAAAGAGAATGACTAATGATGGATGTAAGAGCTGTTTGACTTGTTTGCTGTATGTGTTCATTTTGTTATGAGTTCCCTATACAAATGGTACTATTTTTCCAAGCAGACACATTTTTGGTAATATGTTGACGATCTTATGAGTATTTATATTCGGATTGAATGATGACTATATTTTTATACATATGAAGACAATATTGTCAGTAAGAACAATTTAAATATTTAGAAAATAAAAACAAGGGAGAAAAGAAATACACAACTTTTTTAGCAGTACTTGGCTTACTTTTTTTAAATTTTATAATTTAATTTCATTTTACATATCAGCCATGGATTCCCCTTTGTTAGGGCTTCTTTTTTAAACTGAAACCTTTGTGGTTTAATAGAATATTTGATTCATCCACACAATTAAAACACATTGCTTATGTATATATTTTGTAGTCCAGAATATCAGTATTTTAAATTTGTAAATGGCATTTAATTCCTTTAGAGTATTGATTATAGGCTCTATACAAAAAAAAAAATCTCTTCCCATTCACCTCAGTGATTGTCCTAGTATCCTTGCTCAGTCTTGCTATATTTCACTAGGTGTTTACCGTATAAATTTCCATCTGTGTCCACATGGCAGGGCCTCCTCACATCACCTCTGCAGTGTTGCCCTTTGGTTATGGGACTTACTAGATATCTACAATGAACAATGTGTCCATCCTGACTTCCTCAATTCATTCTTAGAGCATCTTAATGCAGGGAGCCAGGCATGAAGTAGAGTGATGACATGGAAATGGCAGTCATGCGGAGGCTGGAGGAGACCTTGCTGGTGTCTGTAAAGTGGGGAGTGCAGATATAGGATGGTCAGTTATCTATTACTCTGACACATGCAAACTCACTGAAACTTGAGCTTACTGTTCCAGCTGAACTGGAGGCTGGCACCCCCAGCATCTGCTTCTCCCTGCACTGATACAAGCATGTGCCACCACACTCGAATTTCAAGCCGGTGCTGGGTATCTAAACTTAGGTCGTCACGCTTGCATGGCAAGCCTCTTGCTCAGTGAGTCATCGCTGCAGCCCTATTTCTGTTTCATATCTGAATGATTATTTGGGGTCAACTAAAATTCATGATGGGAAGCAAATATGGTTTACAAGTTCCATTTGTTACAGCTTGGTGTGAATAATTCATCAGCTCCCTAACACTGTATATTTCTCCACTTGGGCTACAGCAGATTACTTGGAGTCCTCCTTTCTATTTTTGTATATGACCATTTGAAAGTAGTAATTATGATCAAGCTACTGCTTAGTAAACTTCACAAGCTTATTATGGGTTTCAGTGAAAAATAAAATTTTAATCGTAGATCCAAGATTATGTCTAGCCTGCCCTCCATTCTGATCTCCATCACTATTCTTCTCACCTATTTGTCTACCTATCTTGGATTCTTTGTGTGAACCAGTTCCAAAGATTGGAGTTCTCCACTTTCTCTTGAGTAGTAACAAGGCTATTATCAGTGAGTGAATACCACTGTGATGAGTCACATAGCTGAGATACTTCAATGTGCTCTTCCTTAAATGTATTGTCAGAGTAGATGCTGCAATTTACTTAGCTCCCGAGGAACTAACAGTGCATTTTTCACATGAATTTGACCTAGTTCCTGGCAGATAACTATCGACTATTTGTTGCACAGAAAAACGATTTAAGGAATTTTCAAAATGCTTTCTAGTGATAATAAAAACTTACTTACATTTAATTCAGTCAGAAAATACTCTGAATTGTTTTTTAAACTATATATTGATAACACATTCTTTTTAAAAACCCTTGGTTTTCTGTCCCTTAGGTAACAGCAAAAAGAGTAAATGCTTAAAGTAAATTACACAGAGGTGTCTGAATTTGTGTTTCTGGGACTTTCAACATCTAGACCAATACAACATTTCTTCCTTGCCTTCTCTATGGTGTTTTATGTAGCCATTGTGCTGGGAAACACCCTTGTTGTGCTTACAGTGGCCTTCGACCCACATTTACATTCCCCTATGTACTTTCTTTTGGGAAACCTCTCATTCATTGATTTATGTCTTTCCACCTTAACTGTTCCCAAAATGATTTCTGACCTGTACTCTGGGCACAATACCATCTCATTCCGGGGCTGTGTCTCCCAGACATTTGTCCTTCATGTATTAGGAGGATGTGAGATGGTATTGCTGATAGCCATGGCCTGGGACAGATATGTGGCCATATGCAAGCCCCTCCACTACCTGACCATCATGAGCCCACGGACTTGCCTTTTGCTTCTTTCTGGTGCTTGGATTATTGGGTTCCTGCATTCAGTGGCCCAGTTAGCTTTTGTTGTCCATTTGAGATTTTGTGGTCCTAATAAGATAGATAGTTTTTACTGTGATCTTCCTCAGTTTATCAAACTGGCCTGCACAGAGCCACACAAAATGCAGTTCATGATTACTGCCAATAGCGGGTTTATTTCCGTAGGCACCTTCTTCTTATTGATTATCTCCTACATTGTTATCCTTCTCACTGTAAGGAAACATTCATCAGGTGATTTGTCCAAGGCCCTCTCTACACTTTCTGCTCACATCTCTGTGGTGGTTTTGTTCTTCGGACCATGCATCATTGTGTACATGTGGCCATTTCCTACTTTCCCAGTGGATAAGTTTCTTGCCATTCTGGACTTCCTGATTACGCCCATCCTGAACCCTGCAATTTACACACTGAGGAACAAAGACATGAAGGTGGCAATGAGGAGAATGATTACTCAGCTATTCAATCTGAGGAAAATGTCCTAATCTACAGAAGCACAAAATGCATCTTTGACTACTCTCCTATAAGAGTAGCTGAAGACTGCTATGTTGAGATAATTTATTTTCCTTTATTCAGCAGTTTAAAACTATTGGATAGTTTGTTTCAAGTTAACAGACAATAATGGCATACTTAATTGCAGCTGATTATTCATTTTGTGCTGACTATACTTTTATTACCCATAGAAAAGCTAAAAAGAAATTAATAAATTTCCATCAATAATCTATATTTGAAAAGCTGCTTTTATAAGTTGGTATCTTCTTATCTTTCTTGAGGAAAAAAAGAAATTTGTATCTCATAACATTTATATTTTGCCAAGCAAAGTATGTTCACTTTATTTGCTGATTCAGGATAGTTAGTACATTTTTCTGACATTATACTATCAGTTTGAAAGAAATGTAATGTGTTGAATAAATTCTGAAAATATCTTATATTCTAAGAAATTGGAGCTTTTGCTGGACTTCACAGCCAAAGTTCATAATACACCTTGAAGTTACTTAATTTGTGACCTGTAATGTACTGTGTACTCAAACTGTTTAACCTGGATTTTAGAGAACATTGTGATAATCATCCTTCCTTACATGGACTTCCATGTAAACAACTTTTACAACCTAAGCTGAAATCTCAAATTGTGTGTTTTTCCAAGCCCCTGGCCCAGATATGTGTATCACTTACTGAAAGCAACAAATGCAGAAGTGGAAAGTACCTTCCTAAAAATCAACCATAGAGGCTGAAAACAACCATTTATGGTTATTGGTTGATAATCAATGATGTTTGTTTTCTGGGTGAGTAGGGATCAGTTGGAGCCAGTGACTTAATCCCTTGTAAAACTCTGTTAAAAAAATACTGTAAACTGTTCCATTCCTTCACCATGTGATGGTTTCTCTGCTGTTCATAAATAGCGAAGTCTTTTGTTACATATGACAATAACATCACACACAGACAGATACCACTCACACACATAGCTCATAAAACACACACACACGAGCACACACACACACACACACACACAGGGTAGACACAAAGATACAGTGACAAACATCCTACAAGAAAGCTTTTACGCAGGCACAGAATCAGACTCAAATGACAGACAGAGGACAGAAAACTCAGAGAACATACAATAGAGAATTCAACTCTGGACTCATTTTTGTTTAATAACTCTAAAATGAAATACTTTTATTTCTTTCCTTAAAACAACACTGATGCATTTTTGGTATCTCAGATCTAATCCCTAATGCTTTATAATCTGCACACTAAAGAAGATTGCATCCCCTCCTCCAGAAACCACTAGCCTCCAATAGTCTCTCTGTGAGGCCGCTTCCACAATACTTGATGCTGGTGGCCCCAGTCCCGTGCAGTTCTTATGCAGCTAACCACAACTGCAGTGAGTTCATGAGTGCAAGAGCTGTGCCACATTCAGAAGATGCCTGTGTGTTGCACATCTCCCAATCTTCTGACTTAATTCTTTCTGCCCACTTTTCTGCACTGCTCCCTGATGTTTGGAGAGGGATATGTGGGTGTTACATATAGGACTGAGCATTCTACAATCACTTCTTCATAGCACTTTAGCCCACTATGGGTTTCTGTATTAACTTTCCCTGACCCGTACCTCCACCACAAGCTACAATAAGAAGCTTCTTGGATGAAGGCAGATGACCACATTAATCTTATATGGTGAGCCAGAGCTTGAGTATTCTCCCTTCTCCATGACATCTGCTTTTACATTTTTTTAAAATCTAAAAATCCTTTCGAAGTTTTAACTTTGTTTTAATGTTTGCTAGTTTTACTTAATTTACTTTTACTATAATTTTTTTAAATTGGCTTATCTGGCGGCTAGAGAGATGGTTCAGTGATAAAGAGAACTTACTGTTCTTACAGATAACTGGGATTCAATTCCCAGCATCAAGTGGGCCATAGCTTTATGTAACTCCAGCTCAAAGTATCCTATTGCTTCTTTTGGCCTGAGTGAGTGTTGTCATGCATGTGCACAAAGACACACTCACATACACATAAAATATAAATGAATATATTTTTTAATTTGACAGTCAAGATATGCCCATTAGTACAATAGTGTCATGGCTGGTCTGGGAATAACCAACCACATTCTGCCTAGATTTAACGTCTGCTCCATGGGATAAACACATTCTAAAGTTTAAATGAGAAAGTATCATCACTTTTTCTCAATTACAACTTAAGTTCTTATATCGTTAGTTCTCAGATTATATTCTCTTTGACATTGTTTTGGCCATTCTATGTTCACTTCTGCATGAGAACAGTATCAGGTTGAAACATAACAGGGTATGTCTTATTGCTCCTACAATCAATAATATTGGGAAAAGGTGGATGTAATTAGAAGACATTTTTAACAATTGCTAAAATCCATCTAGTAAATTGCCCTTATACTAAATTATGCTGCATATGCAATTTATTGTACATGATAAATTATTCTTCCATTATCTTTTCCTCGATTAGTGATATGCATAGAATTTGTACAATCAAATTTCCAGAATGCTAAAGAATAAAATACAGAGAACAATGATGCCTACTTGTTCACCTGAATCACAAGAAACAGAAGGTTAAAGAGGGGCTTAAGTTATGCACACAGTGGTAGGCTGCCAGTGCCACCCCGGGTGTCTCTGTCCAGCTCTATTTAACTCATGACAGCCACCTAGGACTGGAATTCACATGTTAGTTCAATTTGAAACACTGTACATAGAGAAAATAATGTTGTTCTCTTTTCACAGACACATGTTTAACCATCCTCATCATTTTGCTTTTAAATAACATTCTTTATTGCATTTTACTAGCCTGACTCAAATCTAAGTTTGATAAAGCATCAGTCACTTGAGGGCTAAACTCAGAGAAAGTAGGTGGATAGGAGATTCCCCCAGGAAAATGCTAAAGAAAGCCTTCCCAAGTTGGGGTTCTATTTAAAACACAGAGCTGCAATGATTTTCCACAAAGAAGCATTACTATGCAGCATTCTACACTGAGAAAGAATTCTCATTAAAGTTGGTCAATGTAGAAAATGAGCTCAACAGCATCTCGGGGCAAAGACACAAGCTAAAACAATGTCATTAGCCAAGAAGAAACTGGTTTCATAGGTAATTCCTTTAGGTAAGTGCATGACAAACTTTTTGATTTAGGGGTATCACATCCATCTAATCAGCTAATTCAGAATATTTTCCCTGTGGCATTTTTATACTCCTAAATATGGATCTTAGAGTTCCAAATATGCTATTCATGTGGGTCCCAACCACAAACATTATAAATTTTTCTCTCCAGTGAGTAGTTTTGGGACTCATTTGTTGCAGTTTCACACACACACACACACACACACACACACACACAGAGAGAGAGAGAGAGAGAGAGAGAGAGAGAGAGAGAGAGAGAGAGAGAGAGAGAGAGAGAGAGAGAGAGAGAGAGGAGTCCTATATTCCTACAAGGGCCCATGAAATTAACTTGGAGTGCAATGACTTTCAAATGGAATGCAAGATCCTTTGATCCTGATATTTTCTAAATAATTTCAATTTTTTCCTCTTTTAGCACTTAAGCAAAGTAGTGAATTCAGATGTGCTCAACTGTTAACATCAATGGGATAACATACACTCCACTCTGATGACAAAAAAATAGTTGAAGTGTTTTTAATAATGTGAATATTATAATAATGTGAATATATTATAATATATTCACATTATTTAATAATGTGAATCTCTGTTCAACCTCTGTTAATTGTGTGTGTGTGTGTGTGTGTGTGTGTGTGTGTGTGTCTAGGTATGTGTTCACCTCCAAGATGATGAGTCTTCTGTCATCTTTATGACTTAATTTTCTTGAATTCAAAGTTTCTACAAGAAGCCAGACAATCATTACTGTATATTATAGGTCTGCCATTTTCTGCTAATATGAATGAACAAAGCAAGATTTAACATCTACAATGGTGAAAAAAAAGATGTTTACTTAAATAAATAGGGAAAGAAATTTTGAAGAGAACAATTTAAAGTCTCGAGACTATTTTATCTAGTACCCACTGAGATTAATATAGATAATTTATTTAAGCTTTGTTAAAGCTTACCTGAGCTATAAAATAAACATAGAAGTTATTTCTTAATAAAAATAGTAATAAGGGAAAAGGTAGCTTATATTTCCCTCCCAGAATACATTATTAAGTTCATTCTGTAATTCTACAAATGAAACTTTTTTCTAATTACTACAGATTTAACAATGTACAAACCTACTTTATATAATAAATTCTATTTGACCATCCCATATTCTTGGGTAACAAGTCTATTTCCAATTACTTTATACTTTCACAAATATATAGTAATATAAAATAGTGTAAAAGAAATCCATTCTAACTTTCGCTATCCTGTTTCCTTTAAATATAGATACATGAAATAGCATGGCAGGGTCAGAGTTAAAAAGGTTTATTTTTTCAATGATCCCTTTGCCCTGTGAAGTCGCTGTGACTCATGGTCCCATCGCTGAGGCTGAGAAGCATTTCAGTCCACATCAGCCACAGGGTTACCATAGTATCAGGAAGTATCATAGGACAAGATGGAAATGGTTTCTGAAACTTTTGACCTTAAAGAGAAATCTTAACCTAAAGTTTAAAAATAATTTCCAGAGTTGGAAAGATGACTCAGTGGTTAAAAATACTTGAAGAGGATCAGAATATATATTCAATGACCTCTTCTAGCTTCTCTGCATATCTGCACACATTTATCATACACACATTCAAACACACACACACACACACACACACACACACACACACACACACATATAAATCCTAATGTTAGTCTATGTCTCTTCTGTAGAATGTAATCATTTAGAGACTTTAGTCACCCAAAGTTTTTTTTATAAGACATTTAATAAGATTATCAGAAATCCACAGTCTCCATATTGGCCTGCATTTATATCAACCAGCAAAAGATATGGTTTTTATTACTCATTCATATTCCAACATATTTGTAATAAATCACTTAGCATATTTAAATGAACTCATAACTAACTAATTTTTACTGTGTTCATTCCACTTTTCATTTTAATTTTAGTTTAACTGATCACAGCATAATTTATATAACTTTATGATCTCCATGGCTCAAACGGCAAACTGAATCTTCTGATAAGACCACAGGGGGCCCTTTCCAGAATATTTCATACACATGTGCACTGGTTGTATTCATTTTTATAAAGTAATTATTACTTTATGACTTTCAGTCATTTTATCCATAGGCATGGTTGGATCTCACATTTTGTTTAGTGTTTAAATATATTTCAGAAGTTTGTATTTTTCAAGTGAATGCATATATTGTCATTTATTTTCATAAATGTCATCCTTTTGTTATATTTTAATTATATTGTATGTGTTTTAAGTGACAATGATAGACTAAATATTTTTCTTTACTTGACTTAAATTTCTTGAGGCAAACACATCTATGATCTTCAAATGATTTTTCTTTGTTACTTTCTTCCAAACATTATTGCTGGATTAAATCATCTCTACTTACCAAATGTTGTTGGACCATAGCGTTTGCATGTTTCCTTCCTTTAATAATCTTTAATATTTCATGTATAATCTGAAGTTATTAAAGTATAGTAATCTTGTTACAATATTTTATAAATAATCAATATTTGGATTTATATAGTAGCAATTGTTTAGCAAACTAATTCATTAGTGAGTTGTGGTTGAGCTGGGATCCAGCAATGTTAGAACCCTTTCATAACTTGTTCAAAGCTCTGTGCTCAATTTGTGGTCTACAAAAATAATTACAATAAATGAATGAGTTAAATAGTCAATAAAATTTATTGAAGTAATATCTTAAATCACACTGTGCTTATGTCTTTTCAGGGTTCTATGTGATATGCTCTAGGACTTAATTCATTGAGACTTTCAGTAGGAGAGCTAAGCAATTTGATGTTAATTGGAAACACATTACAATTAATCAGAACATGGGGGAAACAATGCAATCACTTTTCATTTGCAACATGGAAAAATGTGAAGACAGGAAACCAAGAGCAGCAACAGTAGGTACACAAATTAAACAGTAGAAATTGCTTGATAGTAAAACCTGTGAACCTGGAAAATGTATGTCAAGAGTAGAAATCTGTGGTATGACTGTTTTGTGTGTCTTGGAGAATGGTGAAGATATATATTAACAGATTTGGTAGGACTATATAAAAATAAGTTCATGTTTTCAGATTAACTTGAAGCTGAAAAAAGACTTGTTCATGAGTATACCATATTTAACTTTGGACATTTTACTCTGGGATCCAAAACTAACTCTACAGTTAAATAATTTAATAGTTACTAACTAAACTGAGTATCATGATGCTGAAAATACTAAACAGGACTTAATGTGCATGAGTTATACCAAATATTAAGGGTTAGCATAGGAGAACCCATCACTATACAAAATAAAAAGTATGGAGAAATGTTGTAGCCAACTTTAGAGAAAACTGATCAAGAAAATGTCAGAATGAATTTAGTTGCCATCAACAGAAAGCTCTGTTTGTAACAAATCATAAAGTGTAGAGTTTCGTTTTCACACATCACTAGAAGAAATCTCCATAAAGAACTGATGGCTTTGGTGAAGTTGTTCAACATGCACACTGAGTGCTGGGATTGTTCAAGTTTTCACTGAGCTGCATGTAAGACATGGGCTTTATGCATCATAGCTGCTGCACTCTTAATAGCAAAAACACTAACTACACAAATAAGACTATGAGCAAAGTAACACTTTGTCCATATGAAGGTCTTTTTCCCTATTGAGAGGAAATGACTTTCAGGAAAGATGCTGACCTGACATTGCATGACCAATTTTCAATGAAAAATAGAAATATCACTACATGTTAAAAAAAAAGCAGACCTCATGTTCCTTATGTGAGATAAGACTGTAATCCTTTAAAAACTGGGGTTGGAGATCATAACAGGATAGAAATCAAGTGGTAATGAGAACTTCATGAAGCCAATAAGCCAAAGGCTTAGAAATATACAAAAACAAATTAATAAAATCAGGACTGAATCCTGTAGAGAAATACAATAAAACAGTAAGTGAAAACTGATTGCTATAGGGAATATCCAGAATAGAGTTTCTCTCAAGTAACAAGGTACCTATGGCAAGTGGGGTGGTAGGACTGACTGAGCAGCTAGGGTTAGTAAGGGATGGCTGACAAGAGAGAAGTGTAATTATAGGAGACACCAGTTCAGATATTTTTATCTTAAATGAGTTTATAATAGCTATAGGACACAGAAGTTGAAGGATGTTTGATTGGAGGATTTTGGGAAACCTGGAGTATATTTCAAAGTACCAAACAGAATAGCATAGTACTGTAGTCAAAAGCATGAATACGTGTCTCAAATTATTAAATGTAAGTCCTGGAACTGACTCTATCCTTCTGCAACCCTGGGAATTGTTCTTAACATGCAAATCTGGATCAAGAGTGTAGAACATATACAGGATTTTACATGGTATAGAGAATTAATGGACTTGCTAAATATCTCTGCACAAAAAGGTACATAATAAATGCTACATATTGACATGTAATTTTTAAGCTAATAATATGTTTACTTTTACAGCCACTGAATGTCGATGTTTAAGCAGAGCCATGACAAAACTGTCATGAGCTAAGTGTTTAAAAATCATCTCAATGTTAGTGGGTAACCTCCACAATAAGTTGTATAGAAAAAGCAAAACATACACATGTAGGTCATGAATTATAAAAAAACTGCAAGAAAACAGTCATACAATTTATGCCGTTGGTACAGGCATAACTTTGGATAGGATTCCAAAACTACTCTATAGTGGAAAAAAAAACTGATGAAAGAGAGGTAAACGAAAAGCTTATATAGGACAAAGCAAAAAGAAAAATAGCCAAACAGAAAGACAAACAATAGAATGATATGAACATTCATCTGTAAGATTTAAGAAAATCAAAATGCTAAATCCACCCCTGACAAAAGAAGCAAACCAATTTAAAAGTCAATGGACAATGAGAATGTATGTCACTTCTGAAGGAAAAAAATATAGATGCCCAAATGATCTACAGAAAAATATTCACTATTGGGGATGGAGAGATGGTCCAATGGAAAAGACTATATATTGTTTTTACAGAGAACCCACATTTAGTGAGTTGCAAATACATGGTGCCCATATAGATAAAAAGTCATACTCATAAAAAGGAAGTAAATATTTAAAATTCTGTGTTAATATTGTAAGCCACAAGAGAAATACAAATCAAAACTACAGTGAAATCACAGTATCATCTATTAGAAAAGCTACTACTAAAAATCAAAAAGAAACTAATGTTCATCAAAAGTAGGGTAAAAGTTCAGTTTTAGGCACTTTTGATGAGAATGTTCACGTAGCAGTTATATGGAATCATAGAAGTTTCTCAAAAAGTTAAAATAGAGTTGCCATATTTATCCACTGTTTTACCATGAGTTGTATATTAAGGATATAAATTCAGCATGCCAAAGAAATACATGCTTGTCTATACTTATGACTGTACTATTTATAGTAGCTTGCATGTTGAAAACGCCAACATTTAATTAAATATTAGCCATACGAAGAAAGGAATCGTGTCATTCGCAGCACAATAGACAGAAGTGCAAGGCACTGTGTTAAAGGAAATATCAGAGAGAGAAAACGTGTCCAAGTTCTTGCCATGCTGGAAAATGTTAACAAACTCAACATGACTTAAGAATAGTGACTGATCAGGAGTGGTTTGGGAATGAGAATATGGGTGGGTAGAAAATGCTGAAAAGATAGATCTAATACCTGTGCACATCACCTGCATGTATTCAAAACACAATGTACCTACAAATGAATATAACTAATGCATGTCAACCAAAATATGATAGTAATTTTACAAAAACAAATACAAATGAAGTGTGTTTAAAAATAATTTTAACCCTAAATCTCCATTTCACCAGTGAAACAAATTCACAGAAGAATAATTTGCAAAATAGTCCAAGAGCATACTATATGAATATTCTCTGACACTTGAAGTAATTAGACATTGAAAATATCTAGGGAAGAGTTCAGAGAACATATTTAGATATACTGCAATGCAAATCTACTACAAAAAATGTCTGGTCCTAGAATAAAAAGGATGAGCCGGGCGGTGGTGGCGCATGCCTTTAGTCCCAGCACTCGGGAGACAGAGACAGAGATCTCTGTGAGTTCGAGGCCAGCCTGGGCTACCAAGTGAGTTCCAGGAAAGGCGCAAAGCTACACAGAGAAACCCTGTCTCGAAAAACCAAAAAATAAAAAAAAAAGAATAAAAAGGATGAATAAAAGAGATTTGTCTCTCTCTATTATATTTGTGTTTGTATTTTTTCATTTACTTATTCTTTTGCTATCCAACTCAGAGTTTTTTCTCTTGATTTAAAATTCAGAGAATAAAGGAGTCCCATAAGTGGAAAATATCCAATTGTAGCATTGGCTACAATTTTTCATCATTTCCTAACATCAAGTGATTTGAAAGTGCTCACGCCAATGGATCGACTAAATGACTCCACGGTTTCTGAATTTGTGCTTCTAGGACTCTCTAGTTCTTGGGAAACTAAAGTTTTTCTCATGCTGACATTCTCTATGGTCTACTTAGGAATCATTCTGGGAAATCTCTTCATTGTCATTTTAGTAATTGCTGACTCTCACTTACATTCTCCTATGTACTTCCTGTTGGCCAACCTGTCTTTGAATGATGTGTGGGTTTCCTCCACCACTGTTCCCAAGATGATCTCAGATCTTCTGAAAGAACGCAAAGTAATTTCTTTCCACAGTTGCATGACTCAGATCTGTTTTATTCACATTATGGGAGGAGTGGAGATGGTGCTGCTCATAGCCATGGCATTTGACAGGTACACAGCCATCTGTAAGCCTCTGTACTACTTGAGCATCATGAGCCCTAAAATATGCATTTCATTTGTAATTGCTGGCTGGGTCACTGGTGTGATCCACGCCCTGTCCCAGTTCTCTTTTGTGATAAAGCTGCCTTTTTGTGGTCCTAACAAAGTAGACAGCTTTTACTGTGACTTCCCTCGGATCATACAACTCGCATGCACTGATGGAGACAAGTTTGAGTTTGTTGTTGCGGCCAACAGTGGCTTCATGAGCATGGGAACCTTCTTCCTGCTTCTCCTCTCCTATGTCTTCATTTTGGTCACAGTCTGGAAAAGGTCTTCAGGGGACTTGTCAAAGGCGCTTGTCACTCTGTCTGCACACATCACTGTGGTTGTTCTTTTTTTCACTCCGTGCATGTTTCTCTATGTGTGGCCTTTCCCCACATCCTCAGTTGACAAATACCTGTTTATTGCTGACTTTGCTATCACCCCTGCCCTGAATCCTGTCATCTATACATTGAGGAATAAAGATATAAGGGTAGCAATCAAAAGATTATGCAAAAGAATTAGTTATGACAGATATTGCTGACTAAATCTGGTGTGGGAGCTCTAAAAGTGTACATCCAACTGTATATTGGAAGGTTCCACTGAGGAACGTGCTACTTAACCTTGCCAACTGCACATGTTACCTACCTCACAACATATATCCATTCCCACATACCATTAATGCCTTGGTTCTCTTCCTCTGAGAAATTAGAATATATCACTATGTACTTCTTTTTTTTAAAGTACTATGGATAAATAAATGTGGGTTTTTCCTGACTTTGTGATAATCTGAATACAACAAAGACACAATGGCAGCATATAATGTTAAAAAATGGGTAAATAAATGAATCATCACAATGAGTGCTTCTATATTTGAGACTAGTGTCTCTAGTTATTTGGGTTGTGTTGTCTCAAAAAAGACACAGAGTTTAGATTAGAATGTTAATAACTTATTCAGAAGAGGTTTCAGAGTCATCAAAGGGGAAGTAAAACATTAGTAGCTTCTACTGGTCTGCCCTAAAGGTGGCCACATAGATGATGTAATAGAGAATTGTTTCAGTTGTAAGATAAGGTATCCAGAACGGTTCTTCATTTTGTAAATGCACATTATTTCTTTGACATGTCCAATCTGTCTCCTAGAAAATTTTCTATGTGCACTTTAGAAATCTGGATAAGTGGTCAAGCAGAGTTAGTGGTAAATACACTAAAATAAGCTAAGCGTCAAGCAATTTGAAGGTAGTCATCTAAAGGCTATGTAACTTTTAGAACTACATGTTAAGTTTTTCCCCTTTAATCTTGTGGCACTAACTGATATACAGGCATGGAAAATTCTATCCTCTAAAAAATATCTGATTCTATACTTTGTATGAGTCCCTAAAAACTACTGACTGATGGTGGCCTTTCATTCATGAGCATGGCCCGGCAATGAAAAAGCCAGTAAAGTATTCTAAGGACCAGAATTAGATACCATCCCCTATAAATTAAAATCATCTGACTCCTACTGGGTCAATAATTGACATCTGAGTTTGAAATTAAATTTCTAGATACAGCCCAAAATAATGTCTTTATACACATATGCACCAATAAAATGATCCACAGAGTAAAAAGAGGAACAAGGAGGAAGAGGCATATTTCAAAAAAGGGCACCGAGACTGAATGTCATCATTTGAAAGAATGCTATATGCTATTAACACTGCAAACAATTTAGCAGGAGTCTGAAAGAAGAGATTTCTTCTTACTAGGGAAAACAGAATATCTGGTTTGGGGGTGTTTGGTTGTTGTTTTGTTTTTTGATTTTATTGAAAATAGATTTTTTTTCAGACAGTATACTCAATTACAATTTCCCTTCCTTCTACTTCTCCAAGTTCCTCTCCAGCCCCCCTCCCATCAGGCTCCACTCCCTTTCTGTCTCACATTATAAAATGAACAGGCACCTAAAAGATAATAATAAAATAAAATAAGATAAAACAAACACATACAAATTGGAATAGGGCAAAACCAACAGAAGAAAAAGACCCCAAGAAAAGACACAAGAAACAGATATAGATGCAAAGAACACTGATATGCACATTCAGGATTCCCATTAAAATAAAACCCTGGAAGTCACTAATATATATGTAAAACCTATAGGATAAAAATAAATGAATGAATAAATAAAAAGTATGCCAGAGATGACATTGTGAGACAAAAGACCTCCAATGATGCAGATGAGTTCATTTCCTGTTGTCCATTGACTGCTGGGCATTTGGCATACCCTTAAGAATAGTATGTTTCCCCAGTGAAACACCCTTGGAAAAAGCTAATTTTTCAATTACAAGTGGTTAGCAATTGAAGATCTCTTTAGGGCTAAGGATGGTGGCTGTATCTACTTGGAGGCCCTGTGTAGGCTGCAGATTTCTGAGGGGGAGAGACGGTCTGAACCACAAAACAAATCTTGGTTAATATGGGATCTATGCTTTGTGCCTACAGCCTGTATCTTCCAACATCTGGAATGGTCTTTCTTCATTTTCAGGTTTCAAACATACCACCTGCCAGCTCTGCTGTGTTTGAAATGCCACTATTCTGAACTAAAGTGCCCAGAAAAAGAGGAAAAAAAACCACACCCACATTAAAGAGTCTTCAAGACTATGAGACACAGAGATGACATTGTGGTTAAGAAAACCTCAGCACCAAGAATCCACATTGAGTTCCTCACAGAACTCTTTAACTCCACACCTAGGACACCTGCATACACACACACACACACACACACACACACACACACACACACACACACATTAAAATCAAATGAATCTGAAAACCATATTCTTCAAAGATGATTGATTGACTAGAACTCAAGTCTGGAGAGCTTGAATGTTACCAGTCCAGAGACTACTGTGTTATCATTAATCCACTTAGGAGCCTTTCATTGACTACCTCAGTTATTGACCTAAAATTCAGCCATGTGAATATTAGGCAAATATTTTTTGAAATGTACAAAAAGACCCTTAACTTTCTCTAACACAAAATTAAAAGACACATCATCAGACAAGGTATTAGATACTTAGAAGAGATATTACTTAGACCCAGGTTGCTCCTTGGCCAGAGACCCAGACAGCCCAGACATTGCCCTGTGCAGCAGCCTGGGCCCAGAAAACACCATAGACTTCTGTGGCAGCACAGGCCACCCAAAACAGCATGGTCCCAGTGGCAAAATGGACTTTAGACACCAACAGGTTGTGGCCTAGACCCCATGCATCTGTGTGGCCTTTGTGTTACCATGAGCCACAGACATCAACACAGGCCTCATCTATGTTAGGCCCACGGACTCAGACATAGTTCCTAGTAACAGCCTGTGCCCAGATGTCACCACAGCCCCAGGTGGAAGCACAGGCCACTCAGATTGTCATGGCCTCCATGGCAACATGGTCCTTGGACACCTACATGGTTCCAGGTGGCAGCCCAGACTCCTGGTATCAGCATGGCCTTTGATGGTGTCAGGAGCCATGGACATTAGCAAAGACCATGGTTATAGCAGGGTCACAGACCCAAACATGTCCCTCAGCAGTAGCCCTTGTCCAGACAACACTCTGGCCCCAGGTAACAGTGCAGGGTGCCCAGATTTAGCATGGACCCAACAGCAGCATAGCCCTTGGACACCAACTTTGCCACAGGATGTGGCTTAGATCCCAATCGTCCATGTAGCCTTTGGTGGCACCATGGGCCACAGACATCAAATCAGACCCTGGCTGTGGTAAGGCCATAGACACAGACATGACTCTCAGAAGCATCCCTGGCCCTAAAATCATCATAGCACCTTGAGACAGTGCAGGCTACTTGTATCTTTATGGCCCCAGCTGCAGTATGACCTTGAGATACTCACATGGTCTCACCTGACAGCCCAGAATCTGGGCATTTACATGCCTTTCCATGGTATCAGGAACCATGGATATCAACCCAGATCCTAGCTATAGCAGGGCCACAGACCCAGATATGGCCCCACACCAGACATCACCATAGCCCTGGGTGGCAGCACAGGCCATTCAGATTAGCATGGCCCCAGGGGCAGAGTAGACTTCAAATACCAACATGGACTCAGGTGTCTGACCAGACCCCAGTCATCAGCATGGCCTTAAATGGTTACTGAAGACATGGACATCAACACAGACCCTGACTGCTATAGGGCCATGGACCTAGACATGGACCCTGCCAACAGCTCTGGCAGGATGTCATCATGCCTCCTAGTGGCAGCACTGGCCACTCAAATCAGCATGTCCCCAGTGGTGGCATGCCCTAGGACAACAAGGAGACCACAGGTGGCGGTCCAAACCCAGGGCATCCCCATGGTTTTGGTGACAACACAGGTCATGGACATCAACACTGACTTTCACTGCAGTAGGACCCCACACCCAGACATGGCCCCAGGCAATGGCTCAGTACCAGATATCACCCTGGTCCTGGGTGACAAGCAGGCCACCCACATCAGCCCATTCCTTAACACCCTCACTTCTTCAGATCTGACTCTTACCACAATGCACAAACCATTCTGCCTCTATTTCTCTCCCATTTCTCCACCATATACTTGTTTATCATAAGGCTGCTCCATTGGGTGTCTCTCAACTGCCTGAGCTGTTTGGTATCAGACAGGCCTCTGGATCTAAACATAATCCTAAAAAAAGACTAATAACATTAAGTACATAATAAGTCATTTTACACAGCAAGCTTATTACCTGAATACAATAAAGCCATGCATATGACAAGCACAAGAGCATTTACAATGTTGTATTCCTAATAGCTATAGATTGGATATAACCCTAATGTACTAAAGTAGGGAGCAGATAAATAGAAATGCATACAATAGAATAAAAGCAGTAAAATAAAATTACTAATACAATATCATGGTTTAATAACAAGTGTGGAGAGAAGAAACGTTGAATCAAAAGGGAACATACTATGTGATCATAAAAACCAAAACCATGATTGCATAATACTTTATAACTTCTTGGGTATTTATAACTTCTCAGATATGTATCAAAAATGATACACCATTTTATGGTAAATATTTGGAGAAAGGAATTCTTAAATTGTTGATACAAATACAAACTTGTTTTATTTTATTAAGAAAATTTTTTCATTCATTTTACACACCAATCAAAGACCCCCCTCTTCCCTCCTCCTGCCCCCAAAAGCTCCCCCTCCCATCCCACCCCCCTATTCTCCCCCATAAGAAGGCAAGGTCTCCCATAAGGAGGCACATTCAGTAGAGGGAAGTCCAAGCCCTTTCCCCTGCCTCAAGGCTGCTCGAGTTGTCCCATCATAGGTAGTGGGCTCCAAAAAGCCTGCTCATGCACCAGGGATGGATTTAGATCCTACCGCCAGGGGTCCTCCCAAGCAGATCAAGTTATACAACTGTCTTGCCATGGAGAGGGCCAAGCCCAGTCCCATGCAGACTCCACAGCCATTGATCCAACTTTCATGAGTTCCCACTAGTTTGGTTTGATCATCTATGCAGGTTTCCCCACCACGATGTTGATGCACTTGCTCATAGAATCCCTCTTCTCTCTCCTCAACTGGACTCCTGGAGCTCTGCCTGGTGTTTGGCTGTGGATCTCTGCATCTGCTTCCATCAGTCACTGGAGAAAAGCTCTGTGACAAGAGTTAGGGTATTCACCGATGTGATCACTGGGGTAAGCCAGTTCAGTTCAGGCACCCTCCCAACTATTTTTACTAGTCAAAGATGGGGTCATCCTTGGGGATTCCAGGCAACTTCCCTAGCATTGGGTTTCTCTCTATCCCCATGATGTCTCCTTCTATCATGTTATCTCTTTCATTGCTTTCCCACTCCATCCCTGTTCCAGCTCAACCATCTCATTCCCTTATGTTCTCATGCCCCATCCCCTACCCTCCATTGCCCACCCCACATCCCCAGTTTACTCATGGAGATCACATCTATTTCCCATTGTCAGGGCGATCCATACATCCCTCTTTGGGTCTCCCTTGTTAGCTAGCTTCTATGGAGTTGTGAGATGTTGTCTGGTTATCCTTTGCTTTACATCTAGTATCCACTTATGAGTAGGTACATACCATGTTTGTCCTTCTGAGTCTGAGTTACCTCACTCAGGATGATATTTTCTAGTTCCATACATTTGGCTGCAAATTTCATGATGCCATTGGTTTTCTCTGCTGAGCAGTACTCCATTGTGTATATGTACCACATAAATACAAACTTGTAAAGCCACTGTTGATACTAGTATGGAAGATTTAAGAAAGAAGACCATGTGCTTCAAGAAATCTTGTGCTATATAGTTTGATTAATTTTGAGTGACATGCAATGGAAATTCCTGTGTCAATATTTTTTAAATGATTACTAGGTAAAAGCAATACATGTAATACACATGTTATGGATGAAATACTACCATTATATATAAAACAAACATGTGGAGCATATTGTGTATATGGAATAAGTTCTATGCCATGCTGTGAAGGCTTTTAAAAGAGGGATATAATGCCATTGGTGAATGTGGAGGGCATTATGATAAATGAAATGCCAGATACAAAGAAAAAAATATAAGGTGCACTCTTACATATATGCAAAGATTTAAAAAGTTGAATAAACAAGAAAATAGTAGAACTGTGGTCATCAATAGTAGATCAGAAAGAATAGAAGATATATAAGTTCATAGTTGTATGTGGCTAACAATTGTAGGAAATTAATGTACAGAATTAAAACTACAGCTAGTAGATTGGTATTTAATGATGATAAGTCAAAGAGATTTTTAGATGTTTTCAATGCATATACAGTGTCTACATAAAGTACTGGTATGCAATTTTACAATATGTATGTATATCAAAATGTAATAGTGCTCGCCTTAAGCATATACAATAAATGGATTTAAAAATAAAAGCAAAATTATACAAACTAAAATAAGATTGTTTTCCTGAGTCATAGGTGTGGTATGGTTGATCATACAGTACCAAAACAGAGTCTGGAAGAAAATAAATGGCTCCATTGGCATTTTCAGATGTCATGACAGTTGTCTAAATGTATATGTACAGCTGTAAAACTACCGACAAAATGGATTTTTTATTTTTCAAAAATTATTACATTTATGTGTAGCTAGAGTTTTTCTGGTCCTGCTTGGCCCAAAGTCAGGACAAATCTCTCTAACCCGCCAGTCCCGCAGCAGCTCAGACCCTACTAAGTAAACACACAGAGACTTATATTGCTTACAAACTGTATGGCTGTGGCAGGCTTCTTGCTAACTGTTCTTATAGCTTAAATTAATCCATTTCCATAAATCTATACCTTGCCACATGGCTCGTGGCTTACCGGCATCTTCACATGCTGCTTGTCATGGTGGTGGCTGGCAGTGTCTCTTCTGCCTTCCTGTTCTTTCTTTTCTCCTCTGTTAGTCCCGCCTATACTTCCTGCCTAGCCACTGGCCAATCAGTGTTTTATTTATTGACCAATCAGAGCAATTTGACATACAGACCATCCCACAGCATTTATGTGTGTGTGTAGATTCACATGTATGTAGGTATGTGTCTATGTTTACATGCATTCATGCAACAACACATGTGTGGAGATTAGAAGACAACTTGATAGAGGCATTTTTCTCCCTTTCATATTTGGGACCCAGTTAAGCCTAGTAACTTACCTCATGTTATCCGGTTTGGCAACAAGTGATGTTACCTGCTTAGACATCTCACTGGTCGATATTATTCAGCATATATGATATATGTTGTCATAACACATACAGAAATGATAACCCAATTACCATATATATATATGTGTGTGTGTGTGTGTGTGTGTGTGTGTGTGTGTGTGTGTGTAATGAAAAGAATTATTTTTCTGTACTATTGGGCTCTTTGTTGTATTAATAGGTTATTTATATAATGTACATTAGAAAGTGCTCTCTAGCCGGGCGGTGGCGGTGCACACCTTTAATCCCAGCACTCGGGAGGCAAAGCCAGGCGGATCTCTGTGAGTTCTAGGCCAGCCTGGGCTACCAAGTGAGTTCCAGGAAAAGGCGCAAAGCTACACAGAGAAACCCTGTCTCGAAAAACAAAAAAACAACAAAAAAAGAAAAAAGAAAAAAAGAAAGTGCTCTCTAATCACTTAGAGAAAGAACAAGAGTATACTTTTCATCAAACTTGAATTTCTGAATGTGGGAGCCCAGCTTCCACATTTACAACAGGGTACTCTTGAGGAGATAAAAGACATTAGGTAGAAGGATAGAAGGGAAAGAAACAGAAACACAGGATAGCCTCAGGAGGGCCTGAATCAATATTCACTGGCCACTCCTCTATCTTTTAAAGGGCTTTTTATAAGAATGTCAAGGGGTGGAGCAAAAGACCTCCCCATAACTCAGCCAAGTGCAGACCTTTCCAATCACCTGGTAACTACACATGTGGTCAAGTAATACTCTACTGCAGCCCTGCTGGATAAGCAAGCTCAAGTCTCACTAGGAAACTTTTGTGGGCCTCCACAACTCCCCCTTCTTGATACAATAAAGGGCTCCCCAGTCCCCTCAGATAGATTGTGCCTGTCTTAGGTTGTCCTTCTTGAATAATCTTCCTTACCCATCATAGATACATTTTCCATCAAGCATATTCTGACTTAGGTTGGAAGCTATTAAGAAGAAAGTTGCCCACCTTTGGCTACCAGCCTCTGGCAGGAGCAGGTACAGAGTTTAACTCAGCTCTGACCCAGGTCCCTACTAAGAGCTTACAAATATCTACAGTGATCTCCATAGCTGCCACACATCCCAGTAAAGAAGTAGAGAAAAAATAAAGATGGAATAGCCTTTTTGGAATGCATCTAAGGTGACTAAAGCAGTCTTAGCTTCACCAAGCCTTTTTCTAAATCAAAACTCTCTTCTACCATATGTTCAATAGAATTTTCAAGAGACTATTTTGATTCCCAGAAGAAAATAGTCATTTCAAGACACTTCAAAGTATCCACTCAAGTAAACAAAAACCCATGCTAATTATAAAGACACTTTTAGCTGTTTAAGTAGCTCATATATACATGTGTTCGTACCACAGCAGCAGAATTTCTGTACAAACTAGATTGTGGGAGGCCTACCCCTTTGTGAACAGAAACAGATGAGGAGTGGAAACTTTTAGGAAGAAGACAGAAAAGCACCCCTAATTATGGCACCTTCGCTTAAGTTTTCCAGGGGACAGTGAGACCATACAATTTTATTCTATGCTAACATAAAAAGCATTCAAATATATCTGAAGGTAAAGAGTAATAAAAACAATTCTAGTATGAACATCACTATATACTTTTTATAAACTTATATTCAACATTTATGCTTTTTACACACCTACATTCAACATTTACACTTTTTACATTCAACATATTTACAAGTAGCATGAGTATCACTATATATATTTACACTTTTTACACACTTACATTCAAAAGAAAACTCTATAGAACTATTTTACAAACTTTAGCATGCATCTAGAAAAAAATCTCTAAATAGAACTAACTTACATTCAAAAGCAAACTCTATAGGACTACTTTAGCAAACATCTAGAAGAGACCTCTTAACTGAACTATTACATTTTCTTCTCACAAGACAAAGTACGCAAATCATTTCTAAAGATCAGAGTTTATATCATTCTAAGCATTATTTGGCAACTGAGGGTAAAATTCACTGTTCTTAATTTTTTAAAGCTGCTTTTTAAGATTGCTATGGGCTCTTTCCACTATGCTTTGTCCTTGAGGATTATAAGGAATATCTGTTTATGCTCAATCTGCCATCTCACTTTTCCATAGCAAGTAATCCCCACCTGACAGGCAGGCTGTTTGCTTGTTCCCCTTCCCTGGGAGGCAAGCTAACAAAGCACACGGGAAAAATGGCATTTGGGGTTTTTTTGGGATAAAATACTGGCAGCATTTCCCTTGAACATTTTGCTGCTGTATTATGGGGAACATTTGAAAGCTTTTATCCCAGTCTATCTTCATTTTCTCCAGGCCTTCTTGCTTTTATGAACTACATTTTCCAAGCTGCCTTTCTCTATTCTGTCACACTGTTACAAGCTACATTTCCCAGTATGCCTTTCTGGGTTCGAGAGAAAACTTCAATTCACAAGGCCTATATTCACGCTAAAGTCAAAATCAAGCTTCTGCTTTTACCATGGGAGGTTTTTGTCTTCCGTAAACTTACATTAGGATGCCTGCATTATTGTTTGACAGGTGTACCTCTCTAATAAGATTCTTCACCTGACGCTGTCCTCAGAGTGGGTTGCATCCATCAGCAAGCGCTCAGACAGACACTTGTTGCCCGAAGCAACTTTGCTCCCCCACCTCACTGGGTCAGTAAAATTAAATGAGAGTACTTGAAAAAAGAGCTTTTTCAGAAAGATCTTTTCCCCTGATACTAAAAAAAGAGCTTTTTCAAATAGCTTCTTTCATAGCTGTGGGTGCTTCATAGCCCTACCTACTGAATCAGGGCTCATGGGAAGGTGGGTGGTTCCCACACTGCTTCTGCCACAGCTCCGCCCTGGAGGAAAGTGCTTGGCAACTGCAGGGACCCCTTTATCCCTGGAATGCATTCACACTCTTAGGTGCTTGCTCCCTGGCCCTCCACTAATTGCTTCCTGATTGCTGGTTACAAGTGGAGATAAAACACTATCAGCAAGAATTTGCAATGGTCCAGGTGATTTTTTTCTATGCTAGGGCAGTTATGAGTGACTCTTCCATTCTGATAGATGTTTCTTCCAGGTGAACTTAATTTTTACCCTTAGAGAAAGAGAAGAAAATCTGAGAAGAAAAGACCTGAAAAGTTTTCAGTTTTTTGGAGAAAAATTAATTAGTTTATTTACCCCTTCAGGACCTTTTTACTCTCATCCCAAGACTTCTGTTCCCTTAAATAAGTTTCATGGTCAAATGAAAACTGACTTTGATTGTATGTTATTGTAATAGTGTCTGCAGGCTGATTACAGGCTTAGTTTCATCTATATCCACCTCAGGGAAAATTCCCCTCTGTGTCTCAGGGCTTGATTCTAAGCTGTCTCGAATTAATGCCCACAAGCCAAAAGCTTCTACAGGAATCTTTTCTGGCCTGTTTTCCTCACAGTATTTTTTCATTTCTGCTCCTATTCTCTTCCAATATTCTATGTTCAGAGTCTCATAATCATAGACCCAAAGACACAGTTCCTCTATAAATTCCAAAAATCTCCATACTTGTTATAATTCTATCTTAACCCCTCTATTTTTCAATTTTTTTACAAGTGAGTCTTTGAAGATTTGCTTACAATTTTTGTGCCCTATTTCAATGCTAAGAAAATTGTATTCTAAATTTTTTCTTACCCAATATTTCTATATTCTACCTTACACTATATTCCTATATTCTACCTTATATATTTCCTAATTTTTTAGATAGATATTAAGAGAGAGAGAAATCTAGAGATAGAGAGAGATTTGCTGCAGCCTCATTTTTCACTTCGGCATTTCTTTCAGCCACTTTACTTTCACTCCTGAAAATAAAATACCATCATCTTTATTTTTCATCCATTGTTCGGTATGCCCCCTTTCACCGGTGATGCCCCCTCTCTCCCTTCACCAAGTCCACTGTCCCTGTTCCTGGCACCACCTGTGGGAGAACCTGCCACCACTTTTTCCCCAGGGTACTCTTGAGGAATGAGGGATAAGGGATATCAGGTAGAAAGATAGAGGGGGAGAGAAACAGATAGAAACACAGGATATCCTTGAGAGGGCCTGGATCAATATCCACTGGCCCTTGCTATATCTTCTAAAGGGCCTTTTATAGTAATGCCAAGGGGTGGATTAAAAGATCTCCTGCTAGCACAGCCAAGTGAAGACCCTTCCAGTCACCTGGTAACCATGCATGTGGTCAAGCAATCCTCTAAAAAAGCAAGCTCAGATCTCACTAGGAAATCTGTGTGGGCTTCCACATCTGAACTCAACTAAAGGATGCACTAAGCATAGTGTGACCCCCAATATTCTTCTGAATCAAAGGAAGAAAAAGTTGATATAAGCTCTTCAGTCATAAGGAAAATGTCACTGTGCCAATATTGATCTGGCTGCCACTTCCATATGTACATAACAAATAACTTCTGCTGAGACAGATATAACATCTTGATATATAATTTTATAATGTGAAACATTTAAATCTTGGAGAACAGCATCAGTTCTTCCATAGAAACCATTATAACACATTTTATATTTAACAGCTTTGCTAAACATAACAGCATTGTTCAGTAAAACTGATATTCAATAACCATGCATTTAATGTATACAATGGTATGGCTCCACATCTACAATTCCATCTTCCTTCCCTGAGTTTCCATTTTCTATTTACTTTTTTTTTTCATTTTTAAGAGAGAGAGAAAGTACATTTCATGCTGCACATGTGTAAAGAACAGAGGAAAATATTGGGTATCACTCATTCCTTCCAACTTGTTTGAAACAGGGTTCTTAGCTCTTGACCACTGTGTATACTGCTATATCTGGCCCTAGCTTCTCAAGATTCCTTTGTTCTCAACCCCCATTTTGCCACAGAAATGTTGCCAGTATATGTATAATCTGTAATGTGAATTCTTCATGGTTGAGTAGAAACTACTTTAGTCTACACATCCTTATATAGATCTCCTCTATAATGAGGTTTTAATAAGCCATTGCCACTATGCTGTGAAACAGATGTCTAGAACTTAATTCATGTAAAATAATTATATGCTTACTAAATGCCTCCTTATTTTCTTTCTACTCTAGCCCTAAAAAACCACTATTGTATTCTCTGCTTCTGAGGTTCTGCTTGTTTTAAATTCCTTACTTATGTAGAAACTATACAACATTTATTCTTCTATGACATAATGTCCTGAACATTCATCCACATTGCCACAAATAACAGCATTGTGTTATTAACACAATATTAATAATAATTCATAGTAATATATGTCTGTATGTGTGTGCATACACATGTGCACCTGAACATGCATATATGTATATACCATATATATTTATGATACAGACATATAACTTTCTCTATTAGTTCATCTGTCCATCAGCGCTTCAGTAAATAATATGTGCTATAAATAATACATCAAAGACCATGGGAATGCAGCATTCCTTGATAAATAGATTAGTTTTATTTTTAAGTTTTGTTTAATCTTTCATCATTTTTAGGTGCTATATTACTGTATACTGTCAACAGCTTTATACAAGAGTTCTGTTTTTCCACACCTAAGGCAACATATTTTATATTTTGTTTAAACTTTTTTCTTGCATTTGACAATCTTAACTTGAACCTAGTATTGAAAATGGGGAATTGCTGAAAGATGTCTTCAATTCAGGATCCCCAAGGACTTGGACCCATTTAATGTACAGAAATAGGAAAGTTTCCAAAGCAGACATGACTTTGTGTATATAAGCCACACTGAAATGAAATTCTTGCCAAAATTCATCACAGCAGAAATCACATTATTACAATGTGGCACAGTTTCAGATTCAAGCAGCGTTTAGAGTGAGCATTAACAACTTGGTAAGACCTGGTTGACGAGGTAATTCCTGTAGTGTAAGTACATCCCAAAGTGATTGTTGTACTGTCATACTTCATCACAAATAATCATTTAAAGTTTTTTTCTGCATTAGAAGCACAGTTCTTATTACTAGGAATTTTCAGAGAATCCTGCATCTGCATTTTTCATTGTTCTCTTTTCCAAAAACATCACATAAGTTTACCTATCCATAAAGCATTTGAGACTTCTGGAAATTTTAAGTAGTTTTAT
This sequence comes from Peromyscus eremicus, assembly GCF_949786415.1. Lineage (NCBI taxonomy): Eukaryota > Metazoa > Chordata > Mammalia > Rodentia > Cricetidae > Peromyscus > Peromyscus eremicus. The sequence goes on from NC_081419.1 coordinate 85,704,911, forward strand.
ATGTTCACATAAAATAAACTCTTTATGTAACATGACAAGTTACAAGACTTTTTGTTGAAAAAGCATGCTGCTGAAAGACCACTTACTTTACTCTAAAATTAGCTTATTATCTTAGAACATTTTAAATATTTGTTTTCTACAGACAATAGAGTAGAGAATCAGGTAAAAAGAATGGGAAGGAGATGAGAATGCTAGAGGTTTAACTAATAAGAGTTGACTGCAAATTCTTCAATTCAATATAAGTTATATGAAAATGACATTTTGTATAAGGAAAGAAGGAAGGAGAAAAAATGTAGAGAGGCAGGGAGAGTTTCTTTCACTTATCAATTATTCAGAATAGCATATGAAATCTCACCATTTAGAAATGAAAGCCAGTCAATATAGGACAATAAGTAATATTCTCCTGGCCTATGAATATATGATTGTTCATAGATACACTCCAATGGATAAGTCAGAAATCAAGGAAAGACATAATATTGGCAATATGTCTTAGGCACCTGGCTTCACAATTAATTTGATGAACATTTTTTAGTAAACTTAGTTTGATTCAGTATGTTCATAGTCAATGGTAGATTTGTGAATGGGAATTTTCTGTTTATCTTTAAAACATGTCAATAGATAGTCATCTTGGAATTATGATAGTCAAGTAAATGGGCTGTAGCTTTATCTCTATATTCACTGAAGAAAATTATTTCTGATTCCATTCAGAAAGAGCAGATTAAAGCTTGGAAAATGCAAATAAAATATGTGCTACTAATATTAATAAACAATATACTCATATCCATACCTGTAAATATTATCTTTTTGATATGCAAAGATTTTAACCCATCATTCTACATTTAGAATCCTTTTCTGATTATAAAATATGCACAAATGCAAGAAAGATTTATTTAAAATTTGAGTTGGATATAATGCTAAGATTTTAATTTGAACATTTTTCTGCTTACTTGACCCTAAACATTAAGTTATTGTTTCTCTTTCAGGAATTTTTAGTTAGGCTCTGTCTCTCTCAACCCATTGGAGCACAGTGTACTAAATGGAAGAAGCAAACCAGTCTGTGGTGTCTGAGTTTATTTTTCAGGGACTTTGTACCTCAAGGGAACTACAGATCTTCCTCCTGCTGCCATTTGCCACCCTCTACCTGATGACTGTGGTAGGCAACCTCTTTGTTGTGATATTAATCATCACTGATCATCATCTCCATTCTCCCATGTACTTTCTGTTAGCTAATCTCTCATTTATTGACTTCTGCCTTTCTTCAGTTACTACCCCCAAACTGACCACAGACCTCATAAAAGATAATAAAACCATTTCCTTCGAGGGGTGCATGAGCCAGATCCTCTGTGTGCATTTCTTTGGAGGGGGTGAGATGGTACTTCTTGTAACAATGGCCTATGACCGATATGTGGCCATCTGCAGGCCACTCCACTACACCAACATCATGGACAGACAGAAGTGCATCTGGCTTGTTTTAATATCATGGATCATTGGATTTGTGCATGCCATGAGTCAGCTGATCCTGATTTTGGAACTACCTTTCTGTGGACCTAGAGTGGTGGACAGCTTTTTCTGTGATATTCCTTTGGTGTTGAAATTAGCCTGCACAAATACTGATACTCTTGGAATCATGATAAATGCTGACAGTGGTGTTTTAGCAACAACTTGTTTCATTCTCTTGCTGATATCTTACACTTACATTCTGTTAACAGTTCAGCTCCGCTCTAAAGATGGCTCATCAAAGGCACTCTCTACCTGTACATCCCACATCATAGTGGTTGTGCTGTTTTTTGGGCCCTGCATTTTCATCTATCTGTGGCCAGTCAACATCACTTGGATTGACAAGTTTCTTGCTGTGTTTTATACAGTCATCACACCTCTCCTGAATCCAGCCATCTATACACTGAGAAATAAGGATATTAAAAATGCCATAAAAAAGCTGAGAAATCACAGGTAAATTTGGGGGTAAATTTTAGACACCTAATCAGAAAATTCATTGTGTGTATACTATTTTAACTGTATTTTTACAATAACAAAGATTGCATATATGACTCACTTCTCCCCGATATTATTTGCATGAATATATTGTTATGAAAACAGCTATTATGAAAGTGATTTGAAAGTCTAATACTTAGATTTTTTTACCACTTCCAGTAATAATTGCATCATATACCTATTTGTGTCTGAAGAGTAGAGGATGAAAATAATGTTATAAAATAATAATCAATACAATTTACTAATCATTACCCATGGTCACAACACTGTGCAAGTCGCTTTAACAGGATTATTATTTGCAATGTTTTCATTGAATTACTTATCAAAAATATCATTTAAAGACATATTATTATATTTCAACCCTAATTCTAACTTCACTATAGGAGATACTGAAGATATTTTTGAGGTCTACATCCTCTTACAGAACAAAATGACTTACAAATCAAATGATAATGCTAGTTGCCTCATATTGACATATTCTGTGTCATGTACCAATTTGTACCTATTCAAATGAAATCATTTTCCCTTTTTTCACTCTATAACTAAAATGGCATCTTTCATAATATTAGAATACACTTCCCTCAGTCCACAAATTATTTTATGACCTGAATTTTACTTTATATTATGAAAGTAGGACAGTGTGGTAAAAATTTTTATGCTTTTGAAAACATTACATATATAATAGATATATTAATATACATATATTTACATAGAGAGAGTGAGACTGTTCATGTTAGTTACCATTGATAATATATGCCATTTGCTGGATAAAACTATATGTATACACATTTACAATAGTTTGATATCTACTGTATCTCTAAAAAGATATATACATCATAACTTCTTGAACAACCTATCCTAATGTTTCATGAACTATGGTTGCAATCAATCTGTATGTGTATTCTAATAAATTAAAGATGTTCTCATAACATAAACTAATAAAAACCATGCAGATACCTGTATCATGTTTTCCTGAAATCAAATTAGGTATAATCAAGTCTCACTACACACCTTGAGCATATGCAAAATATATTAGGAAGTTTTGGTACCTTTCTCCTAAAATATTTTCTCAGATAGATTTCACTATCTAAAATTTAAAGTCACCATTTTTCCTTTTCTGAAATTTGTTCTTTGGCAATATCTGCAATAAACTGATTGCATCTGACTAATGTCCCTGACCTTTATTTCCCTCCCACTCCTGTTTTCCACTTCCCCAGCCACATGCACACTAGTCCCTTTCGACATTTATGTTCTTTTTGTATTGTTTTGTTTTATTTTTACTTTGTGGCCCACTTGGATTACAAGAGTCATGTGTGTGTCCATTGGTCTGGAATCATCCCTGGGGAATGGTGAGCTCTTCAGTGGGTTACAAAGGAAGAAAATGTCTGTCCCTGCCTCAGAATCATCAGGAGCTCACATTTCTGTAAGGAGGTGAGCACAGCATACATCACACTCTGATCTATGACTCACTATTGACAGTTATCTATATGGGGCCCACAGTAGGCAGCCTTGGAATCCTGACTGCATTGACTGTGCCATGTCCACTAGATTGCATTTCACAATGCTTCTCACTGTTACATAAATCTTGCATGTCTTTACTGTGCCCCTCTTCCTTACTTATAAAGTAACACTGATTTCAAACCTACACACAAGTTACTTTCACCTGCACACAGGCATATTATAAAAATGGAACACCATGAGGACTTCTTGATAAACTATAATTAGAATGGAAAATGAGTTCTTATTGCCCAAGTGTTTTCTAAGAAAATGATTTTAATCAAATTTTAGCAATTCAGTGAAATTGCTTCTATACAATTGATGTACCAAGAAGAAGTACAGTGGAGGCTGGTGGAACAACTTATCAGGTAAAGGAGCTTGTTGCCAAGCCTAATGACCCCAATTCAATGCACAAAATCTACATGTTAGAGGAAGAAAATCAACTCCCTCAAGATGATTTTTTCTTTTATTATTGTTGTTTTTTTTCTCACATATACTACATCCTGCCTGCAATTTCCCCCACCCTCCCTTCTCCTAGTCTCTCTTCCTACCTCCTCTTTCCCCCAGATCCACCCCCTCTATCTCCCCTCAGAAAAGAACATGTGTCCCAGGGACAGATATTAAACATAATATAATAGGCTACAACAATACCAGACATATACCATCATATCAAAGCTGGACAAGGTAAGCCCTGTAGGAAGAAAAGGATCCCACAAACAGGCAAAACAGTCAGATACAGCCCCCACTTCCACTTTAGGATTCCCTAGCTACTCAGCCATAACATATATGTAGAAGACCTAGGTCAGACTGCTATAGGTCTGATCTTCCAGAGCACTCATGAGTTCCAGTCACATGATTCTGTAGGTGGTGTTCTTGTGATGTCCCTGTGCCCTCTAGTTACTCTTATCTTTCCTCCCCTCAACCATATGCAGGACACTCCAAGATTTGCCTAATATTTGTTTGTGGGACTCTGCACCTGCTCCCATCAGCTGCTGTCTGAAGTTTCTCTGGTCTCTTTGATGGTAATTCTGTTAGACTCCCATCACAGAACACTCATGTCTGTCTTTTTGGGTCTGGGTTACCTCACTCAGGATGAGGTTTTTCAAGTTCCATTCATTTGCTTGTACATTTAATGATATCATTGTTTTTAGTAGCTGAGTAATACTCCATTGTATATATGAACCACATTTTCTTTAATCATTCTTTGGTTGAGGAACATCTAGGATGTTTCCAGTTCTGGCTCTTTTGAGTAAAAATGATATGAACATAGTTGAGCAAGTGTCCTTGTGATGGAGTAGAGCATCCTTTGGGTATGTGCCCAGAAGTGGTAGAGCTGGGTCTTTAGACACCAACAAACCAAATAATACTATTTAAAAATGGGATGCAGATCTAAACAGAGAATTCTCAACAGAGAACACCAAAATGGCTAAGAAACATTGAAAGAAATGTTCAACATCCTTAGCCATCAAGAAAATGCAAATCAAAATGACTTTGAGATTCCATCTTTCACCTGTCAGACAACCTGTGATCAAAAACAAAAGTGGAAGCTCATGCTGGAGAGAATATGGAGCAAGTGGAACATTCCACTCCTGGTGGGAGTACAAACTTACATAGCAACTTTGGAAATCAATAGGGCAGTTTCTCAGAAAATTGGGAATAGATCTACTACCAGCTTTAATTGTGATCCTTTTAGAGAGGGTTACAGTCAAAAGACTGCCCTGAGTCCAGAAGAGACTGTGTTTTTCAACTGTGCTGAGACTGTGAAAGAAAACAGGGACTTTTGAGGTTGGACTCAATGCATTTGAATTATGATATGGCTACAACCTATGGGAGTCAGGGGATGGAATGTGCTTTTTTAATAGAATAGTTCCCACAAGCTCATGTATTTAAATAGTTGTCCTGCAGTTGGTTGAATTGTTTGAAGAGTATTAGGTGTGGCTTTGTTATAGAAGGTGTGTCAATTTGAGATGGGCTTTGAACTTTCAAAAGTCCATACACTCCCAGTTCTCTCTCTCTCTCTCTCTCTCTCTCTCTCTCTCTCTCTCTCTCTCTCTCTCCCTTTCCTTCTCCCCCTCTCTCTCCTTCTCCCCTCTCTCTCTTTCTCTCTCCCTCCCTCATGTTGGTTTATGTTGGTGGATAAGATATGAGCTCTTGGCTACTGCTCCAATGTCATGCCTGCCTGCTGCCTGCTGCTCTGCTCCTTGCCATGATGGCCATGGACTATAGGCCTCTTGAAACATGAGCCCCCAATTAAATGCTTTATTTTATAAGTTGCTTTCATCATGATGTGTTGTCATAGCAATAGAAAAGTAACTAAACAATCAGACTCAAATTTGAAGGATTTGTGTTAACAATATATACTGAATATTAGCTACATACACATATTTTAAATATTCCAGATCTGGGCATTAGAAAACCTAGATCTAAATCAGATGAAAACAAATCCAATCTCTTATGGGTCATAAATTTTATTTTGCTTTAAGAAGTACCCTCTTCTTATGCAGGAAGGCAGCCATGTGCAATGCTAATAACAGAGTAACAAAATGAAGATAATTTTCAGGAAAAAAAAAAGGGTCCCAAGTAACTCCAGACTGAAGTCTTTTCAGTGTATCCATAGATAGTCCATGTCTAAATACAAAATATTTTAATTCTGTGATCTGCATCCTGAAGCAGCCATAAGCCCTGCAGTCACCCCTTTCTCCCAGTCATGCAACCAGTCTTCTTGCTGAATACTCTCAGCCATCACACCTGGGGTGTGGACCCCACTGCACACTTTAGAGGGTATATCTTCATCTTTTGCTAGTAATATAAAAACCTGAAACAAAATTTAATGGCTTTGGAAGTGTTTACAGTTAAAGGAGGTTGTGGATAAAAATTGTGCTTCATGGTACTTGTTGGAAAGATATGAAGAACTAAATATTTTATGGAAAAAATTACATCAATCTTACAATAAATTATAGGAATAGAGTTTCTTAGTTCTTAGAAATATAGGTGAATTAAATTTCATTTAATTCCTACTACCTTTTACTGGTGAGATGAATCAGTGGGTAAAGGGACTTTTGATACATAAAGTTTTCTGGCATATACAAAATCTGAATCATTTTGAAAAATAGTCTGCTTGTAACTTTTGTTGTATTTTGATAAAATTATCATTTTTAAAATATTACAAGGTCATGGTATATTCTAAACTAGGCATACATCCTATATTTTGGTTAACCACTCATTATTTATTTTCCCAAATTTCATGTACTCCATTTTCTATTATTCCATCACATACCCTGTACTATTCAGGAATTTTGCTGTTAATCCATGGATTAGACCTCTGGGAATTGATAGTTTCATAACTCTGAGATATTTTTATTACTTCAGTGTGATATTTTGTTTTATTCAGGACATCAAATGTGTTAGAAAATATAGATTTTTAAGAGAATTTTACATCATGTACATTCCTGTTGTCATTTTTCATATCTGATTGTTATAGACTTTCACATTTGGTTAAATTAACTTGTTACATATAACATCCCTCCTTTGTCTTAATTTGGGAGTCAGATGTGTGATTTGGCAATTAATAACTGAAATTTTGGTATTTTCAAACAGCATCCCATGATTTAGATTCATGTCTACTTGATGAAATACTACTAATACATAGCTCCAAAAGTCTTTTCTTTACCTTTTGTTTTTAATATTTTACTTGTAATCAGAAGCTGACAATTTAAAAGTTCCATTCAAGACAACTTGAAGAAATGATTTCTCAATATTTCCTGTTCTTTAATATTATTAATCTAGAACTCAATTAGAAAATTTATTAATTCATATATTATATACATTTCCTATGATCAATGTAGTAATAGACTTTTAATAGTATGTTGTTTTATCAAAATTTTATACAATATACTTCAAATTTCAAAAAGTTGATAGATGCATCCAAGGATTAGGTTACAAAGTCATATTGACAACCTGTATCTTTAGATAGACAGATCCATAAGTATCAAATAAAATGAATTAAACAGGAGAAAAAAGGAGATAATGGTATCATTCATACATGTCAGTTAAGAAAATATGACACAGAGAAAGAAAAATTGAGAGTGGAATGCAAAACAGGAGAAAAAAGGAGATAATGGTATCATTCATACATGTCAGTTAAGAAAATATGACACAGAGAAAGAAAAATTGAGAGTGGAATGCATATACTTAGCTTAGAAAAAATAATACCTGATCCAGATATAAAATTAATGTTGTTTCACTGAAAATATAGCATGCTTCTTTTTGTAATTTGAGGAAATAGAATTTCTGTGATAATGAAAGAGAGACACCCAATGATAGATGGCAAAAACTCATAGGTAGAAAAGTATAGGAACAAGGCAATGATAAAGAACATCAATTCTGGGTTGGGGATTTAGCTCAGAGGTAGAGAGCTTGCCTAACAAGCACAAGGCCCTGGGTTCGATCCTCAGCTCAAAAAAAAAAAAAAAAAAAAAAGGAACATCAATTCTGCAATGATGTCAATAAAAATAAGATTGAAAGTGATTATTTCATAGTATACCTAGAATTATTGTCGAGGTCTGCAAGAATACACAGTAGATTACAGCTGATATTCATAAGGTTGACCCAGCAGACAAATAACTATGTGATAGAGGAATTTCGATAAGCAAGACTTACAAGACCACTGCCTATGAATAACTGTCTGCTTCTGTCTGTAATTCTCTTGTAAGTTACCATAATTCTCTCTAAAATAGCAGTGGGACCCTTCCCACAGCTCTGGGCCATGTGTTCTCCACTTATCAGACACAGTTAACTCTGTGTAAATTGAAAGAAGGATGACTTTTTTTTCCAAAACGTTTCACAGTATTTTAATTTAAAAGTCACAGACCATCTCTTTTTTTTTTTTGTTAGGGGGTGGGTCATGTTTTATTAGGAATGTTTTTTTATTAAGAAAAAAATTTTAATCATTTTACATACCAAACAAAGATCCCCCTCTCCCCTCCTCCTTCCCCTCCAGCCTCCCCCTCCCAAGCCACCTCCCATTCTCTCCTACAAGAAAGTAAGGCCTCACAGGCAGGTCCAAGCCTGCCTCAAAGCTGTGCAAGGTGTCCCACCATAGATAGTGGGCTCCAAAAAGCCTACTCATGCACCAGGGATGCATTCTGATCCTACTGCCAGGGGCCCCTTAGGCAGATCAAGCTACACAACTGTCTCACTGTGAAGAGGGCAGTGTCCAGTCTCATGCAGACTCCACAGCTGTTGATCTAAATTTCATGAGTTCCCATTAGTTTGGTTTGGTTTTCTCTGTAGGTTTCCCCATCATGATCTTGATGCCCCTTGCTCATAGAATCCCTCTTCTCTCTCTTCAACTGAACTCCTGGAGCTCTGCCTGATATTTGGTTGTGGATCTCTGCATCTGCTTCCATCAGTTACTTGAGAAAGGCTCTATAATGAGTTAGGGTATTCACCTATCTGACTACTGGAGTAAGCCAGTTCATGCACCCTCTCTACTATTGCTAGTAGACTAAGCTCAGGTCATCCTTGGGGATTCCTGGGAACTTCCCTAGCACCAAGTTCTCCCTCTACATCATGGTATCTCTTTCATTGCTCTCCCACTCCATGCCTGTTCCAGCTTGACCATCCTGTTTTTATTTTTTCAATTTGTATTTTTTTTTTATTTTACAATACAATTCAGTTCTACATATCAGCCACGGATTCCCTTGTTCTCCCCGCTCCAGCCGCCTTCCCCTTCCCCCCAGGACACCTCCCATTCCCACCTCCTCCAGGGCAAAGCCTCCCCCGAGGACTGAGATCAATCTGGTAGACTCAGTCCAGGCAGGTCCAGTCCCCTCCTCCCAGGCCGAGCCAAGCGATTCTGCATAAGCCCCAGGTTTCAAACAGCCAACTCATGCAATGAGCACAGGACCCGGTCCCACTGCCTGGATGCCTCCCAAACAGATCAAGCCAATTAACTGTCTCACCCATTCAGAGGGCCTGATCCAGTTGGGGGACCCTCAGCCATTGGTTCATAGTTCATGTGTTTCCATTCGTTTGGGTATTTGTCCCTGTGCTTTATTCAACCTTGGTCTCAACAATTCTTGCTCATATAAACCCTCCTCTTTCTCGCTAATTGGACTCCCAGAGCTCCACCCGGAGCCTAGCTATGGATTTCTGTATCCATATCTCTCAGTCATTGGATGGGGTTTCTAGCATGACAATTAGGGTGTTTGGCCATCCCATCACCAGAGTAGGTCAGTTCGGACTGTCTCTCGACCATTGCCAGCAGTCTATTGTGGGGGTATCTCTGTGGATTTCTGTGGGCCTCTCTAGCACTTTGCTTCTTCCTATTTTCATGTGGTCTTCATTTACCATGGTCTCCTATTCCTTGTTCTCCCTCTCTGTTCTTGATCCAGCTGGGATCTCCTGCATCCTCAAGCTCTCTTTCCCTCGACCCTCACCCTTCACTACCCCCACTCATGTCCAGGCTGTTCATGTCGATCTCTTTCATTTCTCCGTCATTGGGCGATCCCCGTGTCTTTCTTGGGGTCCTGTTTTCCAGGTAGCCTCCTTGGTGATGTGAGTAGCAGTCCAGTCATCCTTGTTCCACATCTAGTATCCTGCTATGAGTGAGTACATACCTTGTTTGTCTTTCTGAGTCTGGGTTACCTCACTCAGGATGATTTTTTCTAGATCCATCCATTTGCTTGCAAACCTCATGATGTCATTGTTTTTCTTGTGTATATGTACCACATTTTATTTATCCATTCTTCAGTTGAAGGGCATCTAGGTTGTTTCCATGTTCTGGCTATTACAAACAATGCTGATATGAACATAGCTGAGCAAGTGCTCTTGTGGTATGATTGAGCATTCCTTGGGTATATTCCCAAGAGTGGTATAGCTGGATCTTGGGGAAGATTGATTCCCAATTTTCTAAGAAAGTGCCATATTGATTTCCAAAGTGGTTGTACAAGCTTGCATTTCCACCAGCAATGGAGGAGAGTTAAATTTTCATTTGCAATCTGATGCCAATAGGAGATAGACTTTTGGTTAGAGTTAGGAACATGTCTCTCCTTACCCCTTCAACATTGGAGCCCCATCTGACTTTAACTTGTGTAAGCCTGTACATGTTGACCAAGTCTCTATGAGTTCATAAGCATATTGCCCCTATTGTTCCTAGAAGACACTGTTTCCTTAGTGGCATCTATCTTCTCTGGCTCTTAAAATCTTTCTGCCTCCTCTTTTACATAGATCTCTGAGACCTAAGGGGTGGGGTTTGATAAAAAAAAATCCCATTTAGAACTAGTGTTCCAAAGTCTTACACTGTCTGTGTATTGTCCAGTTGTGGGTCTCTGTGTTAGTTGTCATCAATAGAAAATCAAGAAGCTTCCTTGATTATGGCTGAACAATGCACTTATGAGTGTATCATGTCGTTAGGTATCATTTTATGGCCACATTCCTTTAGAAGAGCAGTAGTACTTTGTTTTCCCCTCAACTCTGGTCTATGTGGTCTCAAATTCTTGGCCACCTGAGCAGTGTTGGTGATGGGTTCCATCTCATGGAGTGGACCTTAACTCCAATCAGATATTGGTTGGTTAAACCCACAAGTGTTGTGCCACTTTTGCATTAGTACATCTTACTAGTAGATCAAAAAGTTTGCAGATAGGTGGTGTTTCCTTTCTCATTTAGGAGTAAGGGGAGTATCTTTCAACACCTTGAACACTAGTCTGTAGGGGTGAAGACTCAAGGAAGATAACAACTGGATTTCTCTACGTTTAATGGGTTGTGTAGGTGTTGTCTTCAACAATAGTACCATTTCATCAATTTGAGGATAGTTACCTTAGAAATAGTCTGGGTTCAACCCACCATTCCTGTCCCTCCCTTTATCCATTTATAACTGTCTATTATATTTCCTCTTCCTAGAGAGAGTCCATCACCACCACTATCCCCCTACTCTATACTTAACATATGTGGTTATACGGATTATAGCTTGCTTATCAAAGACTTAACAGCTAACATATGTGTATAATTGAATACATACCACATTTATCTTCTTGGGTCTGGGTTAGTTTATTCTGGATAATTCTTCTAGTTCCATCCATTTACCTGAAAATTTCAAGATTTCAATTTTTAAAGAATTGAATAGTGTTCCATTGTATAAATGTACTAAATTTCTATTATTCATTCATCCATTGACTCAATCTAGATTGTCTCTAGTTTCTGACTGTTATGAATAGAGTAGCAATGAACAGGGTTGAGCAAGTATCTTTGTACCATGATGAAGCATCCTTTGAGTATATGCCCAAAAGTATTGTATCTTGTGGTAGATCTATTCCCAGCTTTCTGAGGAACCACCACACTGTTATTCATGGTGGCTGTATGAGTTTGCATTGCCACTAACAATGGATTAGTGTTTCACTAACCCAACATCTTCCTCAGCATGTCATTTGTTTTATTAACTATTTAACTGCTGCAAGATGAAGTCTCAAAGTAGTTTTTATTTACATTTCCCTGATTAGTAATGTTTGTATTGTTCTTAAGAGTTTCTCAGCCATTTATGTTTCATTTTTTGGGAACTCTCAGTTTAGATCTGTGCCTCTCTTCCATTTTTTTGTTTGTGTTCTCAATGCCCAGTTTCATTTAATTCTCTATATATTTTGCAAATTAATTATCTGTCTGATGTGTAGTTGAGAAAAATATTTTCCCATCCTGTAGCTTTCTGCTTTATAAAAATGATGACGTCCTTAGCCATACAGAAGATTTTTAGTTTCACAAAGTCCAATTTACTAATTGTTGTTCTTACTGACCAAGTTATTGGTATTCTATTCAAAAAGTCTTTTCCTGTTCCAACGAGTTCAAAGCTATTTCTCACTTTCTCCTTGGTCAGGTTTAGTGTATCTGGTCTTTTGTTGTGGTCTTTGATCTATTTAGAGGAGAGATTTGTGTGAATCTATTTACATTCTTCTCCATTCAACTCTCCGGTCTGCCAGTTTTTTTCCAGTGTATATTTCTTACTTCTTTATCAAAACTCAAGTGTTCACAGGTATGTGGATTTATGTCTGTGTCTTAAATCTGTTTCCATTGATTAACATATCTGTTGTTGTGCCAACACTATGCTGTTTTAACTGTTACAGCTCTATAATAAAATTTGAAGTAAGGTATGTTGAAACTTCCAGTAGCTTAGGAGGTCTTTCCACTTTCTGATATTTTTTTTTTCAAACTTCTTTCTTCAATATCTTAAATCTTTATCATACACGTCTTTCACTTGCTTGGTTATAATTAGCCCAAAATATTTTTGAGGCTATTGTGAAAGGGATTATTTCCCTGATTTCTTTCTCAGGCCATTTGCATTTGTATAGAGGAAAACTACATTTTTTTATTTTGTTTTGTTTTGGGTTTGTATTAATTTCGTATCCTGTTACTCTGATGAAAGTGTTTGCCAGATGTAGGAGTTTCATGGCAGAATTTTTAGTTTCACTTATGTGTACCATCATATCATCTGCAAATAAATATACTTTGATCCCTTTCTATTTAACTCCTTTGACCTCTTTTGTTCTAGCTAAGATGTAAAGTACTATATTGAATAGATATGGAGAGATGAACAACTCTGTCATGTTCCTAAATTTAGTATAAATGCTTTGAATTTCTTTCCATTTATATTGATATGGGGTGTGGCCTTCTGTAAATCACCTTAATTATGTTGCAATATGTCCCTTTTAGGCCTTGTCACCTCAGGGTATTTATCATGAAGGGGTGTTAGATTTTGCCAAAGGCCTCTTTCTGTATCTAATGAGATGATCATGTGGTTTATATTTTCAGTTTGTATATATGGTAGATTAGATTTATTTGTCATATGATTTTAATCATCCCTGCATAACTGGGATGAACCCTACTTGATCATGGTAAATGAGCTTTTTGATGTATCTTAGATTTAGTTTATGAGTATTTTATTGAAAATTTTTGTATCTATATTCATAAGGATATTGGTCTGTAATTCTTTATTTGGCTTTTATGTGGTTTAGATATTAGAGTAACTGTGGCCTCATAAAAAGAATTGGTTGGTAGTGGTGCAAACCTTTAATCCTAGCAATTGGGAGGCAAAGGAGGACTGATCTCTGAGATTAAGGCCTGCCTGGTTTACAAAGTGAGTTCCAGGACAACCAGGACTACACAGAGAAACCTGAATCAAAAAAAAAAAACAAAAAATGAAAAAAAATCCAAAAACAAACAAAAAAAGAATTGGTAATGTTCCTTCTGTTTCTATTTCGTAGAATAATTTGAGGAGTATTGGCGTTAATTTGTATGTTAACCAGACTTCAGGCTATGAACTGTACTCACAGGCTTTATGAGACTGGAATGTTTAACTTCTCCCTCCTACATCTGAGAGTGAGCCTATGGGACAGAGACCTCTATATTTTCTCATGCCAGATCCACACCCCATTTACTTTCCTTTGATTTCATACTATCCTCATCATTCTCCCTTCATTCTTTTCCTGTTCTTCCTTCTTCTTCCAATTTTATGACTTGCACCTGCCCAAACACAGTGTTTCACTGGTGTTATTTAAATTTGCAAACTGAAATCTTCATTATGATTCAATTTTAAAATGAGATTCAATACTCTTTTAGGTAAAACTAGTATTCTTTTATGTTAAAATAAATACGAAGAGTTGGACCATACTTTCAATGAGCTAATGCTGCAATACACAGGCAAGTATAGGAGCAAATTATGGCCTGACATCAAAGCAACAGAATAATGTAAGTGTGCCTAACAGAAATGGCTGATGATCCAGGAGGAAGAGAATTTTACATAAGAGTGGGACATCCTAATTGGGTTTCAAAAGCAGAATAGGAGCACACCAAATTCCCCAGATGTAGAAAGCCCAGGAAACCAACCCCAAACACAGAACTTTCATGTGAAGGAGACCAGAACAGATGTTCTCTCTTACCATCAGTCCTGTCTTTGTCCCAAAAGACTCTTAATGGCAGATGTCTTTCCTTACTCCCTTTGTTCAACAGATGGGCTGAGAAGAATTTAGAAAAATCTAAAAAACAAGGCATGTCCCTCATACTATTCCAGACTTTTCCATCTAGTCACATCCATACATGCTGTACAGTCTTCACAGAGTTCGAGCATGAGAATACATAGTCTTCTGCATGTCTTCAAATCTTCTTTACTAAAGGCTTCCAGGGTCATATAAAATTTGATTAAATGAAAGTGTTCTCTCTCTCTCTCTCTCTCTCTCTCTCTCTCCCACAGTTTTTTGAGACAGGTTTTCTTTGTGTAGCTTTGGAGTCTGTCCTGGAACTTGCTCTGTAGACCAACCAGGCTTGCCTCAAACTCATAGAGATCCACCTGCTTCTGCCTCCCAAGTGCTGGGATTAAAGGAGTGTGCCACCACTGCCTGGCCTCTTTACTCTCTTTAAGAAGAATACAATGTCAAGAACTTTATGCTAAATGAAGAAAACCAGGTGAACACACACACACACACACACATTGCAGAATATTTGATCATACTGTGAACCCCCATTTTTCATTATTTACTGGAAAAAAACTGTTTCTAATTGTGGTGTGGCTTAACCATAGCACACACCTTTAATCCAAGACCTTTCTGCTTGAATATTGTAAAGAGAATTAAATAAGATAAACCATAGGTCAAAAGACAGAGCAAGCAACCAGTTGACAGGGAAAAAATCATAGAGAGTAAGATGGAGTCACGAGAACAGATAGAAAGAGATGCACAGGAAGTGGAAGGGAGGGACATTCAGTTTGAAAAGTTTTGTTTGAGACAGCATTATAAAAAAATCTCTCTTTCTGGGATGTAGGCAAAGGAGGATGTCAGCCAGGTGCTTTCTCTGCTTCTGTGAGCTAACAGGTCTTCACCCGAGCATCTGGCTCTTGAGTCTTTATCAGTAAAAGCAAATGATTGAGGTATAGATAAAAATGACATGGCATGACAACATGGACAGAGATATTGTGTCAGAAGCAGACAAACTGGGAAGACATCATATCTGTGAAAATACTAGGAAGTCCTCAAGGAGAGAGTTGAGTAATATTAAAAGGAAAAATCTTTCCCACTATAAGGATGGTAAATATTGTAATATATGGTATTAGGATCCTACATAATGGTACTTTAGATGGCTTAAAAATAGAAACAGAAAATGAAAAAATAACTTAACTGAGATTTACATAATACTGATTGTAATTACTATCAGTCTGGTAATTCATATTTTATCCTTAATAGCCCTAGTGGATTTTTGCACCAAATATGAAAAGTGAATTGAAAACATACAAACCTTAGAAAGACTTATAAATGAAAATAAGAAAATATATTTTCCAACACAAACAAAGGAATTTATACAAGAGACTAAAGCACCACTCACTGCATTTTGAAACTGAAGAAGGATGGCCAAGGAATCCAGCCTTAGTTTATCCAATTACTATATAAGAACTACCAGGAGATGATAGGCATCCATAAAGTTATCAAGAAGTTAAATGGAATGCCAGGCAGTGGTGGCACATGCCTTTAATCCCAGCACTTGGGAGGCAGAGTTAGGCAGATCTCTGTGAGTTCGAGGCCAGCCTGGTCTACAAAGCAAGTCCCAGGACAGGCTCCAAACCTACACAGAGAAATCCTGTCTCAAAAAAACCAAAAAAAAAAAAAAGAAGAACTTAAATGGAATCCTACAGAAATATTAAATTTAAAGAGATTTAAGAAAGCAGTCATTTTATATGGTACGCACTCACCCTTTATGAAGCAGATCTTAAATCCATGGACAACTCAAGACAGAATTATCCCCCAAGACTGGAAGCTGCTCCTCAATTATAATAGCAAAAATGATGGAAAGAGGAAGCTAGGCCCATAGAAAAATGAAATAGGGCTACAGGTATAAATATTTCCCAAGACCAGTTCTAGGCAAAGGTCAATATGCTGAGTTAAAAAGGCAACTTGAGCCGGGAGGTGGTGGCGCACGCCTTTAATCCCAGCACTCGGGAGGCAGAGCCAGGCGGATCTCTGTGAGTTTGAGGCCAGCCTGGTCTACCAAGTGAGTTCCAGGAAAGGCGCAAAGCTACACAGAGAAACCCTGTCTCGAAAAACCAAAAAAAAAAAAAGACAACTTGAATTTGATGGTCAAATCATAAAGCAATGTTGTTTAGAAGCTTTAAATAATTGGCACAAAGATGAAGAACCAAGAAAGAGGTCTGCATCATTTACCACAATTACAAAAATCTCAAAAGAAGCCTTCACTGATTTTTTGCAGAGGCTGACATCAGTTATAAAGAGAATAGTATCAGATTCAGAAGCCAGAAACTTAATAATCAAATCTTTGGCTTTTAAAAATGATAATGCAAAAGGCTTATTAGGCCTTTAAAGGAAAGATTGGCACAAATAGATGAATGGATTAGAAATACAGTTGATATTGGATCAGACATTTATGATGCTCCTCTGGTAGGAAAAGTAATTTCTAAAAGTTTTAAAGAAAATCAAAATGTCAGATATTTTATTTGTGGTAAACAAGGTCATTTGAAAATGGGTTGTAGGCAAAGTGTTCCTAGAAATAAGGTTTTTTTCAGAGACAATCCAGACAGAAGTCTCCAGCATTCTGGAGTATGCAGAAGGCACAACAACTCCAGTATTAGACTAAGGAATGCAGATCAATAAGGTATAGGCAAGGTAACTTTTTTTTTTTTTGTTTTTTGAGACAGGGTTTCTCTGTGTAGCTTTGCGCCTTTCCTGGAGCTCACTTGGTA
Source organism: Peromyscus eremicus (assembly GCF_949786415.1). Classification (NCBI taxonomy): domain Eukaryota; kingdom Metazoa; phylum Chordata; class Mammalia; order Rodentia; family Cricetidae; genus Peromyscus; species Peromyscus eremicus. Next base: position 85,722,129 of record NC_081419.1, read on the forward strand.
GCCCAGGCTGGCCTCGAACTCACAGAGATCAGCCTGGCTCTGCCTCCCGAGTGCTGGGATTAAAGGCGTGCGCCACCACCACCTGGCCTCAAGGTAACTTTTTTGCTGTCAAGAAAAACCCTCAGGGGACTTCTGTAGGCTTCAATATTAAATTTGATTCAATCATTCTGTGCCAGCATTGGAGAAACTCATCTACAGAACAATTAAAGATTTAGTATCTGTTATTAAAAACAACACTGCTCTGAATGTAATCAAGGACAGAACAACTTCAGTAGATAAGACAAAAAATTAAGGAGATGACAGAAAACAAATATTTTGGCAAACTGCTATAAATGATCAGACACCAAAGATAAAAATACAAATAAGTGACATTGAAATTGGAGACTTAGTAGACACTGGAGCAGATGTAGCAATAACTTTGTCAAAATCTAGGCATTCAGATGGCCTCTTCAGGAGATAAACATTCAACTTCTAGGGATTGAAACTTTACCTCAAGTAAAACAAAGTGCAAAACAGGTCTTGTGTATAGGGCCAGAAGGACAAATAAGAAAATGAAAGACATTTGTTGCTAATATAGCCATGAATTTATGGGGACATGATTTGTTGTAGCAATGAAAAACACAGATTAACATTCCTCCAATCTCAGAAATAAATCATAAAGAATGCTTCTTTGTAGCTAGAGTTTTCTTGCCTGGCCCACAGTCAGAACAATCTCTCTTACCTGCCAGCCCCACAGCCGCTCAGACCCGACCAAGTAAACACAGAGACTTACATTGGTACAAACTGTATGGCTGTTGTGGGCTTCTTGCTAACTGTTCTTACAGCTTAAACTAATCCATTTCTATAAATCTATACCTTGCCTTGTGGCTCGTGGCTTACCAGCATCTTCACATGCTGTTTGTCATCATGGCGGCTGGCAGTGTCTCTGACTCAGCCTTCCACTTCCCAGCTTTACTCTCCTCCTTGTCCTGCTTATACTTCCTCCTGCCTGACTACTGGCCAATCAGTGTTTTATTTACCAACCAATCAGAGCAACACATTTGCCATACAGAACATCTCACAGCACTTCTGAAAAAAATATTAAAAGATATTATCAAGAACAGTCACACTTCACTCAGATTGTATATAAGCAGAATACAAAAGTTGTTGGTCTTTCAAAGGTACCAACCACCTTGCCTTTAAAATGGTTAACTGACAACCCATTGGGTGGAACAATGGCCTTTGACATCAGAAAAGGTACAGACACAGAACAGCTAGTATAGGAACAGCTAAATCTCAATACAATATATTGTAGAATAAACAACTCCTTGGAATTCTCCTTTATTTTTATTAGAAGAAATCTGGAAAATGGAGAGTGTTAACAAATTTAAGAGCCATAAATAAGGTTATTCAGTCAATGCACTTACAACCTGAAATTCTCTTGCCGTCTTTATTACCTAAAAATGGTCTACCATAGTAACTGATTTAAAAGTCTGTTTTTATACTGTACATTTACAAGAAGAGGAGAAAGAAAAATTTGACTTCAAAGTACCTACTTATAACAATATTCAACCTGTTAAAAGTATAAGTAGAAAGTTCTTCTAAAGGGAATGTTAAACAGTCCCACTTTGTGTCAATTTTTTATACATCAGCCATTAAAAATAATTCATAAACTGTTTCCTCATTCTACAATTTATCATTATATGGATGGTATCTTACTGGCTGATTCAGGATCAGTTTCCTTACGAAAAAATGTTTGGTAAAATAAAGAGAATCTTTCCTTGTTGGGGATTACAAATTTCTCTTGAAAAAATACAGAGAGGAGATTCTATTAATTATCTAAGATATAAGATAGGTTTACAGAAAACTCGACCACAGAAAGTATAAATCAGGAGAGATCAATTACAAACCCTTTTTATTTATTTATTTTTATTTTGCATCCCAATCACCATTTCCTCTCCCTCCTCTTCTCACATTCCCTCCCCAACCTCCCCTCTGAATCCACTCCTCCTCTGTTTCTGTTCAGAAAGGATCAGGCTTCCCTTTGGTATCACCAAAGCATGGCATGTCACATTGCACCAAGACTAAGCACCTCTCCTTGTATTTAGGCTGGGCAAGGTAATCCAGTAAGAGAAATAGGTTCACAAGAGCCATTGAAAGCATTAGGGGCAGCTCTTGCTCCCATTGATAGGAGTTCCATAAATAGACCAAGATATACAACTGTCACATATCTGTAAAGGGCTTAGGTAGGTCCCAATAAAGGCTCCTTGATTGTTGGTCCAAACTCTATGAGTTCCTAAGAGTCAGGTTAGTTGTTTCTGTGGGTTTGATTATGATATTCTTGACCCCTCTGGCTCCTATGATCCTTTATCCCTCTCTTCAGCAGAATTCCCTGAGCCTGGTCTTATGTTTGGCTGTAGGTCTCTGTATCTGTTTCCATCGGTTGCTGGATAAAGGCTCTCTGATGATTATTGTGGTAGTAACCAATCTGATAACAGGAGATGGCAAGTGCAGGCTACATATCCACTATTGCTAGGAATCTTAGCTGGGGTTACCCTTGTAGATTCATGGGAGTTTCCCTTGCATCAGCTTTCTACCTGTCCCTGAAAGCTCTCTCTTTCCAGTCATCTCTTTCAAGTACTCTCCCCTCTACCCTCTCCTCAACCAAATCCCTCAAGTTCCTGTCTCCATCTGCCCACAGTCTGTCCAGGATAACTGTTCTATTTCCCCTTTCCTGAGAGATTAATTCATTCCCTCTTTTGGACCCTCCTAGTTACTTAGCCTCTCTGGGTCTGTGAATTGTCACTTGGTTATCCTTTCCTTCACAGTTAGTATGCAGTTGTAAATGAGTTCATACCATGTTTATCTTTCTGTGTCAAGGTTACCTCACTTGGGATGATATTTTTCTAGTTCCATTCATTTGTCTTCAAATTTCCAGAAGTCATTAATTTTAACATCTGAATAATATTTCATTGTGAAATGTACAACATTTCCTTATCCATTCTTTAAGTGTAAGGACATCTAGGTGATTTTTACATTCTAGCTTAATAGTAATCTAAGAAAATGATTAGCTGAGGCTAAGAGAGAATTGGCTCTGGTAGAAAAGAAATTATAGGATGCACATATGGATTGCTTGGATCCAAAGCTTGATTGTATTTTAGTTATTTAGCTTTCTACTCATTTTCTCACATGAATTCTTAAGCAGGGAGAAGATAATATCTTAGAATGGATATTTATTGTTAGCATACAAGCAGAGTAAAAAATTAAAGACCTATGTAGAAAAGGTTTCTGAATTGATTCTAAAAGGAAAAATGATTTTGTCAATTACCAGGAATAGGCAGAGCAGAAATTGTGGTACCTTTTGCTAATACTGAAATTGCCTCATTATGGCCAGAATGAACTCTGGCAAAAACTTGCACTAATTTTTTGAGAGAGATTATCAACAAATATCCCAAAGGCAGGAGAGTTCAGCTCATAAAAACTACTAATTGGATTCTACCTCTCAATATGCAGAAAGGGTTGTTTAAACATATTTAAACCACTGAACTTATTCTGGATGATGCAGAACTAACTATTTATTCAACTACAACAAATAATAAGGAAAAGCAAACACAAACAACAAACATACACACAAAATATACAGACACACACACATATACATAAGCACACACACACTCACACACAAACACACACAAATGATACAAGCTTTCACTAAGATACAGACTTTTAAAAAGTTGAATAAACAGAAGATTGGTAGAAATGTGACCCTAAATAGAAGCTTGGAGGAAAAAAATTGCATAATAGAACAGAGTTTATAATTTTTCAATAATTTGTGGTTAATAATTCTAAAGAATTAATGTACAAATGAGAAGCAGTCTTGATAGCAAAATGTCCAGGGCATGCCTTCTAACATGTGCTGCCTGTGTGAATTGGGCTAAATATGGCTGTGCTCTAAGTTTGTCTATTTTTTTTTAGCATTAGCCCTTCAGTAAAGTGTTTTATGAGAAACAATACCTGTTAGCTAGCTTTATTCTTAAAATACTGCATTACCATAAAATCACATTAGATATATCAATGCAAATAAAAAATATTCCTCAAAGAACAATATATATTTGGGGATAACACTACATAGGGAACTGTGGGCCTATTCATAGAATTAAGGCCAGGATAAATTGCCTGTGCTGTTGTTGTTTGGTTGGCTGGTTTGTTTCGGTTTTTGTTTTGTTTTGTTTTGTTTTTATATAAAGTCTCATATAGCCCATGGTGACCTCAAACTCAACATATAGCTGGGATGACCTTGAAATTCTCATCCTTCTTCCTCTGCTTCTCAAGTGCTGGGATTCCGGTTGTATCTCCACATCCAGTCTGGTTCCTGCAGTGCTGGTGATTAAACTCAGGAGCTCATGCATTCTGGGTCAAGCATTCTACCAACCAAGGTATCTACAGTATGAATTAAAGTTTTAAAAGACAAAACTGAGGAAGATCCATCAGTTATTATGAAAAAATAACTTTCATCAAAAGGGTTAACTGCAGGATCACTTCAAGTTAAAGTGGAGCTAAGAGTTCCTGGACAGGTATCCCTGAATAAGTATTTGATGTAAAAGACTGTGGTGGATTCTCTGTGTGTTGTGGTCTTGGTAGAGTCTTTCCTGATGATTTCCATTAGTCAAATGTGGATAAGAACTCTTCCTTTACAACCTCATAGGTTCATTCTCTTTGTGCTGTTTGGGTTGGCAAAAGCATCTCAGCTTTGATTTTCACAACTTTCACATTGCTTGTGTAAAAAAGATCAGGGCCACCTTCTAAGGCTCATCAGTCATGCTACATGGGCAGTGCCAAGCACTTCACATAAAAAACAAGAGCCCAGTCCCAATGGATACCTTACAAAGCACTCCCACATCTAAGGATCAGGGAACATTACAAAAGAGGACACATTAATATTGTGAGAGCCAGGGAATCATGGACTTTGCTATGAGATTGTGTCTCTTACTAATATCAAAATCTACATCTTTAAAGTCTTTCTACCATGACTGCCCAAAGATAAACTGAACAAAGGCTACAATAATAGAGGCCAAAGTAAATGGGGAAAAGCATATGAGACCTCAACCCTACACACACACATACAATATATATATGGGCATACGTATATGTATAATGTATATGTATATGTATATGCAACTGAGTAAAGCTGGGATTGAGAGACATTTAACCTCATCCCAGAGAAGAGAACATCAATTGGTTGTCCAGTGACCAAAAGTCAAAAAACATACATACAGGTAGCATTACAGACTGAGAAAATTATATTTGGCATTACAAATGTATATAGGAATGTATATATGTATAACATATATGCATGCACTAACAATTAATGAGAAAAGAAGTCATGGAATTGAAGGAGAACAAGGAGGATTATATGCAAGGGTTTGGAGGTTATTATGACTATAACAAATATATAACAGAGTGTAGTTAATATGCCTTGGGAAAATACCTATAATAAGAGATTTATTATATAAAAGATTAGGAGCACATTTGGGGTTTATAATTACTTTGTTAATAAAACTACTTTTCATATATAATAATGTTTCTCTACAAAACTACATGCAGAGTTTAATATAAATTAGTTTTAAAACTGTATGAAATGAAAACTATATTAATGAAGTAGAATTATGGGATGAAAAGTCAAAAGGAGAATTTAAATGATTTTGGAATACACAGTTTCTATATAAAGCAGTTTAACTATTTATGTGTCTATGAAAACATAATGATGTCATTTTAAGTAAATATAATGAAATGAATTTGCAAAAAGGTAAATTGCACAATCTAAAATAAGATTGTTTGCCTGATTCAAGGTGTTGTAGGGGTTGATAATAAACTCTCAAAAGAGAGTGAAAAAGAAATACATGTCTTTATTGGTATTTCCAGGTGTGTAGACAATTGTCTAAATGGACATGTGAACTATAAAACTACAAACATATTTCCTCTCTTTTTCAAATAATTATTATATTTATTCACATGGGTGTATGTATCATGAGTGTAGCCATGTCTACTTATGTACTTGCACCCATGAAACAGCACATGTGTGGAGTTCAGAAGCTGAGTGAGTGGGTTCTACCCCTCCACCTTGTGGATCCCAAAAATCTTTGGGTTCAGACTTAGCACAAAGTGACTTTAACAATTATTGCATCTCACTGTCCCATGTGCTTCATCTTTTAACTTGTGAGCTGTCATAACACATACAGAATATTAATTCATATTTACAAAATATTTGTAATAGTGAAGAAATACTTTTTCTTAATTATTGAGCTCTTGTATCCAATTCAAGAGAAGTGAAAGTCTAGGGATCCCCAAGGACTATGAAAGCAAAATGCTTTCCAACTACATGATCCTATTTAATGTGCAGAATGGGAAACTTTCCAAGGCAGACATGACTTTTCTCAGTGTATATAAGCCACACTAAGGAGAAACATCTCAGCAACACTGGTCATAGCAGAAGAAACAATGTGAGAGTTTCAGATTCCAGGGGAAGTTGGAGGAACATCATCCAAAAAGGAAGTGCTGTTTTGTAAGGTGATTCTTGTAGAGTGAGTACATCATAAACTCATCGTTGTACTTTCATTTTTCATCACAACTACTCATTTAAAATTTGTTTGTTTGTTTTAGTAGCACATTTTTAAAAATCCTTCATGAGTTTACAATTAATATTGCATTTTTATTTTTTATTTGTTGTGCTTGACCAAAGTATTATAGTTTTCCTTTCCAACTAGTCCTTGATACATTTAGAAACATAGAGCAGATTTATATGCTCACATCTAATGATCTCTTAGGGTAATCTCATAAGTTCCAAATCTCCCAACACAGAAAAACATTGTACTCACAGGCCACTGAACTTACTCTAATGCTATCTGGTTATCTTTTGACTTTTTTGGACCTTCTACTTTCTCAAGATACAAACAATACATTGGGGAAGTAGTTACCAGAAATTAGAGAGCGATAACGATGACACATATTAGAATAATCATAATTCACTAAGAATTCACCAAATTGAAAGAAAGATGTGTGGAAAATGCCATTAATATTCGAACAGTTATGTATGCTCAATTTTGACCACAATAAAATTAACTTTATGTAAACCTGACCATTTTTGCTACTTAAATTGGTCATTTTTACTTATTTGTACTTATATTTAAATAGCAAAGTAACTTACTTTACAAATGTCATTAATTTTCTTGGAATTCTCAAAATTTAAATTCCTATTATTTATTTCATTATCTGGAAGTGATATTGGGGATTCAGAATCAGCAAGACCTCATTTTGCACTATAATTTTACTACTTCATAGTGCTGATTGACAAAGAAATCAATAAATATTATTAATACTAACATATAACGTTCCAAATACTTAACAAGGAAATCCTAAAATATCACGCAGATTATTGACATTTTAATCTTCCAATTTCAAACATAAAAATAGTAGGAAAAAGTACAGATATTACAATTAGGAAAGAAAATAAATGAGAAATAAATAAAGGGAGAGATTTAAGAAAGGGAAAAAAGAAGAAATGAAACAGAAAGGTAGAGAGGCAGAGAAAGCAGCTTTCATGAATACATTATTCAAATTATTATATGAAATCTCACCATTTAGATTTGAAAATCTGAAAGTATATGACAATAAGTAACATTCTTCAGGCCTAGTAATACATGGTTGTTTAGAGATACACTCCAGTAGACAAGTACAGATTTTAAAGAATGACAATGCTAAAAACATATCTTCTGCACATGGATTCTCAATTTATTTGATTTTTTCATTTTTATCATTCCTTTTAATAGAATTGATACAATTCTGTCTGTTCAGACATAATCAAAAATAGATTTGTCCCTGGGAATGTTGTATTTATGTTTAAAATATGCCAATGGATTGTCATTCTGGAATTATGATAATCAAGTGAAGAGGCTATAAATATAACTCAAATATTCATTAAAGAAAATTACCCTTGAATCCATGCCAAAAAGTTAGATTTAAGGCTTGGAAATGTAAACAGAATATTTGCTACTGACAAAGTTTTTCCTATATTTAGGAAAATTCCTAATTAGAAAGAATATACAAACTCAAGGAAGTTATTTTACATTTGACTGGATACAGTGCTAAGATGTAATTTGTATTCTTTTTGCTTACTTGACTCTGCACATTAAGTTACTGTTTCTATTTCAGGAATTCTTAGTTAGGCTCTGTCTCTCTCAACCCATTGGAGCACAGTGTACTAAATGGAAGAAGCAAACCAGTCTGTGGTGTCTGAGTTTATTTTTCAGGGACTTTGTACCTCAAGGGAACTACAGATCTTCCTCCTGCTATCATTTTCCACCCTCTACCTGATGAGTGTGGTAGGCAACCTCTTTGTCGTGATATTAATCATCAGTGATCATCATCTCCATTCTCCCATGTACTTTCTGTTAGCTAATCTCTCATTTATTGACTTCTGCCTTTCCTCAGTTACTACCCCCAAACTAATCACAGACCTCCTAACAGATACTAAAACAATTTCTTTTGGGGGGTGCATGAGCCAGATCCTCTGTGTGCATTTATTTGCAGGGGGTGAGATGATACTTCTTGCATCGATGGCCTATGACCGATATGTGGCCATCTGCAGGCCACTCCACTACACCAGCATCATGGACAGACAGAAGTGCATCTGGCTCATTTTGATATCATGGATCACTGGATTGGTGCATTCCATTAGTCAGCTGATCCTGATTTTGGAACTACCTTTCTGTGGACCTAGAGTAATAGACAGCTTTTTCTGTGATATTCCTTTGGTGATGAAATTAGCCTGCACAGATACTAGTACTCTGGGAATCGTGGTAAATGCTGAGAGTGGTGTTTTAGCAACAACTTGTTTCATTCTCTTGCTGATATCTTACACTTACATTCTGTTAACTGTTCGGCTCCACTCTAAAGACGGCTCATCAAAGGCACTCTCTACCTGTACATCCCACATCATAGTGGTTGTGCTGTTCTTTGGGCCAGTCATTTTCATCTATCTGTGGCCAGTCAACATCACTTGGGTCGACAAGTTTCTTGCTGTGTTTTACTCAGTCATCACACCTCTCCTGAATCCAGCCATCTATACACTGAGAAATAGAGATATTAAGAATGCCACAAAGAAGCTGATAAATCACATGTGAGTTCTGGAATAATTTTTAGACATCTTATGTTATTGGCAAATTCATTGTGTGCACAACATTTTATACAATTTTTTAGTGGAAATTGAAGAGTATGATTACTTGTTTCTAGAATCAGATTTGTAATTAGAATATCATTTTGAAAATAACCACTAGAAAAATATATTCAAAATTATCATGTTAATAGTTTTCCCACTTAGAATGAGTAATAGCTATTCAAATATACTTCTATATAGAAGAGCAGAAGATAATAATTTTGCAAAAATAATTATCACATGTTACTACACATCATCTGAGTTCCCAAAATTATGCATGTCACTTTAATTACATTGTTATTAACAAATCCTCTTTGAATTATTTTCAACTTTACCATCTTTTAAAACATGAAATTATATGTCAATCATAATTCTATCTTTGTAACAGAAGACATTTAAGATATTTGTGAAGACTGCATCCACTTAGAAATCAAAATGCTAAAATAATCAAATCACAATGCTAGTTGCCTCATATTGATATAATCTCTGTCAGTTTTCAAGTCTTAACTACTCATATGAATTCAGAATTTCCTATATTTTATTGCTTAACTGAAAGGACAAACTGTTTATAATATTTGAATATACTTTCCTCAGTTCACAAATTATTTGCATGATCATGATTTTATATTATATAATTGAATAACATAACTGCTAAGGCCAGTTAGGTAAACATTATATGCTCTTGATAATATGGTATACATATGATTCATGTTATATATCATTTGATGTAGTGAGTCACTTGCTGGATAAACTATATGGTATACATTTTTACAATAGCTTGAGGTCTAATTTATTTCTAAACAGATATGAAAGTGAGAACTTCTTGAATATCATTCTAACATTTAATGAGCTAATGGTTAAAATCAATTTGTATTTATATTCTTATAAGTTAAAGAGGTTGTCATAACATAAATTATCTAACAAAACCACACAAATACCTGTATCATGTTTTCCCAAAATCATAAGATTAGATAAGCATGGCTCATGTCGGCTGCAGACTTTGATGTGTACATATTGCAGGTTCTGGTATCTTTTTCAGAAAAAAAATTATCTCCAATGTGTTTACAGATTTAACTCTCAACAATTTTGTCACCATATTTTTTAATTAAATATGTTCTTTAACAATATTACATCTGATACAGTTTCTGACCTCTTATTCCTCTCCCACTCTTATTATCCCCTTCCCCAGCCACAAAAACATGCGCAAGTCCCTTTCTACATTTATGTATTTTTGTTTTGCTTTGGGATCCACTGAAATGACCCATAGCCATCTCTCTGTGTTTCCATTGTTTCCAACTATCCCTGAGGCACTATGACCTCATCAGTGGGTCTCAACTGAAGAAAATGCCTTGCACTGTCCCAGAATCATCAGTAACTCACAGTTCAGCAAGGAGATATAGTAGTACATAGCTACTCTATGAGCTTTGACTGTTGATGATTTTCTTGTATGATCATTTTCTTGGGATCATGACTTCATTGGCTGTACCATACCCACAAGATTACATTTCACAGTTCTTGTATTCTTTCTAACCTCTTCCTCATTTTTTCTCAGAATTATTTTGTAAGTGATTTTAAGCCTATAGACTTTTGCCCTCACCTGTCCACAGTCATACTATAACAACAGAACACCTTAAGGACTCCTTGCTAAACTGTATAATTAACCTATAAAATGACCTCTTATTGCTTGTATAGTTTCTAAGAATATAAATTTCATTTAAATTTTAGCAATTCAGTGTCATTACTTGTATGTAATATGGGTTTCTAGAAGCACAATGGAGGCCAATGATAGAGCTCAGCAAGTAAAGGAGCTACCTGCCAAACCAGAGTACTAGAATTAAATCCCCCATAAACTCACATGGTAGAAGATTTACAGCTCCCAAAAGTTTTCTTTTAAAAAAAAAATTATTCATTTTACATACCAAACAGAGATCCCCCTCTCTGCTGTGGTATGTTTTTTGTTTTTTGTTTTTTTGTTTTTTTGTTTTTTGGTTTTTTGGTTTTTTGGTTTGTTTGTTTGTTTGTTTGTTTTTGTTTTTCGAGACAGGGTTTCTCTGTGTAGTTTTAGTTCCTGTCCTGGATCTCGTTCTGTAGACCAGGCAGACCTCGAACTTACAGAGATCACCTAGCTTTCCTTCCCAAGTGCTGGGATTAAAGGTATGTGCCACCACTGCCAGGCCTGTGGGTCTTTCTGTATGCTGTGAGTATGTGTTGCTCTGATTGGTTGATAAATCAAGCTGTTTGGCCAATGGCAAGGCAGGATAAGTTTAGGTGGTTAGGCGGTACTTTTGAATGAGAGAGAGAGGAGAAGAAAGGAGAGTGGAGGAGACACCAAACAACTGTCCAAGGAGCAACATGTAATTGGTCGCAAGCAAAGCCATTGAACATATGGCTGTACATAGATTAATAGTTATGAGTTAAGTTGTTAGAGCTAGCTAGCAAGAAGCTTGAGTCAATAGGCTATAGAATTTGCAATTAATAATCAGCCTCTGATTGATTATTTTATAAGTGAGTGTGGGACTTTGGAGCCAGGTAGAACTGGAGAAACTTCTGGCTACACCTCTCTTCTATCCTCTCCCCCCGCCCCACCATCAGCCTTCCTCTCCAACTCACACCTGTTTCCCTCCTCCAAAAAAGTAAGGTCTCCCACGGGGAGTCAGCAGTGCCTGGTACATTCAGTGGAGGCAGATCCAAACCCCTCTCCATGCATCAAGGCTGTGCAAGGTGTCCCATCCAAAAAGCCAAGTGGGCTCCAAAAAGCCAACTCATGCACCAGGGATGGATCTTGATCCTACTACCAGGGAGCCTATTGTAGCTGGAGAATTTCTCTCCAGCTCCCGCCAAGTCCCGCCAGTCTCAGAGCCAACTTATAAAATAAACACACAGACTCTTGCATTATTTAAATTGCTTGGCCATTAGCTCAGGCCTATCATTGTCTAGCTCTTACTCTTATATTTAGCCCATGTCTATTAATCTATACTTTGCCACATGGCTCGTGGCTTACTGGTACCTTACATCTTCCTTGTCCTGGCAGCGGCTCCAGCAGTCTCCCTCTCTGCTTTCCTGTTCCCTCAATTCTCCTCTCTGTTAGTCCCGCCTATACTTCCTGTCTGGCTACTGGGCAATCAGTGTTTTATTTATATAGAGCGATATCCACAGCAGCCTATTAAGCAGATCAAGCTACACAACTGTCTTGCTTATGCAGAAAGCCTAGTCCAGTTCCATGGAGACTCCACAGCTATTGGTTCACAGTTCATGAGTCCCCACTAGCTTGGTTTGATTTTCTCTGTAGGTTTCCCCATCATGATCTTGATGCCTCCTAGCATATAGAATCCCTCTTCTCTCTCTTCAACGGACTCATGGAGCTTGGCCTGGTGCTTGGCTGTGGATCTCTTCATCTGCTTCCATCAGTTACTGGATGAAAGCTCTGTGATGATAGTAAGGTATTCATTGATCTGATTACCAGGGTAAGCCATCTCAGCCACCCTCTCCACTAATGCTAGTAGCCTAAGCTGGAGTCATCCTTGTGGATACCTGGGAATTTCCCTAGCACCCAGTTTCTCCCTATCACTGTGATGTCTCCCTCTATCAAGGTATCTCCTTCGTTGCTCTCCCACTCTGTCCCCATTACAGGCCCACGATCACATTCCCTTATGTTCTCATCCCCCATCCCCTACCCTCAATTGCCCCCTTTAACCCCACTTTACTCATGGGGATCTCATCTATTTCTTCTTCACTGGGCAATTCATGTGTCCCTCTTAGGGTCCTCCTTGTTAGATAGCTTCTCTGGAACTGTGGATTATAGTCTGATTACTCTTTGTTTTACATCTAGTATCCACCAGTGAGTGAGTACATACTATGTTTCTCCTTCTGAGTCTGGGTTACCTCACTCAGGATGATATTTTCTAGTTCCACATATTTGCCTGCAAATTTCATGATGTTGTTGCTTTTTTAATTGCTGAGCAGTACTCCATTGTGTATATGAACCACATTTTCCTTATCCATTCTTCAGTTGAGGGGCATCTAGGTTGTTTCCAGGTTCTGGCTGTTATGAATAATGCTGCTATGAACACAGTTGAGCATGTGTCCTTGTGGTGTGATTGAGCATTCCTTGGGTATATGCCCAAGAGTAATATAGCTGGGTCTTGAGGTAGATTGATTCCCAATTTTCTGAGAAATGGCCATACTGATTCCCAAAGTGGCTGTATAAGTCTGCACTCCCACCAACAGTGGAAGAGTGTTCCCTTTGCTCCACAACCACTCCAGCATAAGCTGTATTTTCCCACACATGCACACCAGAATAATTAATTAAATAAATAAATGTTGGAAAACAGAATAATCACAATGGAAGCTTTAAAAGATATTTTTCATTTGTATCCTAATAAAAGCTATATATATATATATATATATATATATATATATATATATATATATGTGGACTGTAGCCACAATCACGCTTTAAGGGATATTGTGTGTGTGTGTGTGTGTGTGTGTGTGTGTAAAATAATAATTATATCAATGAACAAAGTATTACAGACTAAAAATGAAGGAATGAAATATATTTTAAATATGAAGATATTTTTATTCTGACATTCAAAGAATCAACAAAAATGAGGCTGATTATTCTAAATAACCAACTAATTTATAATATAGTAGTAAGATCAAGAAAGAAAAGAAAGGCACATATAATCAAAGCTTTGAATAAGAAAATAAAGTACATAAAATTACTGTCATCCACACAAATATTTATGGTTATTATATATTATCATATCTATAAGTTTAAAGTTTATTTGAATTTGAAAATGTTTACTAAAATCAAATTTTTAAATCAAGAATCTCTTATTTTAAAATAGAACTATGGGCTGTCGCTTTGCTTTGTTGACCGTTTCCTTTGCCCTACAAAAGCTTCTCAGTTTCAAGAGGTCCCACTGATTGATTGTTTCTCTCAGTGTCTGTGCTACTGGTGTTCTATTTAGAAAGTGGTCTCCTATGCCAATGTGTTCAAGACTACTTCCTACTTTCTCTTCTAGCAGGTTCAGAGTAGCTGGATTTATGTTGAGGTCCTTGATCCACTTGGACTTAAGTTTTGTGCACGGTGATAGATATGGATCTATTTGCAGCCTTCTACATGTTGATATCCAGTTTTGCCAGCACCATTTGTTGAAGATGCTTTCTTTTTTCCATTGTGCACTTTTGGCTTCTTTGTCAAAAATTATTTGTTCATAGGTGTGCGGATTAATATCAGGGTCTTCAATTCGATTCCATTGGTCCACATGTCGGTTTTTATGCCAGTACCAAGCTGTTTTTATTACTGTAGCTCTATAGTACAGCTTGAAGTCAGGGATCGTGATGCCTCCAGAGGTTGTTTTATTGTACAGGATTCTTTTGGCTATCCTGGGTTTTTTGTTTTTCCATATGAAGTTGAGTATTATTCTTTCCAGGTCTGTGAAGAATTGTGTTGGTATTTTGATGGGGATTGCATTGAATCTGTAGATTGCTTTTGGTAAGATTGCCATTTGGAAAAGATCTTCACCAATCCCACATCTGACAGAGGACTGATATCCAGAATATATAAGGAACTCAAGAAATTAGACATCAAAATGCCCAACAGTCCAATTAAGAAATGGGCTATAGAACTAAACAGAGAATTCTCAACAGAGGAAACTCAAATGGCTGAAAGACATTTAAGGAATTGCTCAACATCCCTAATCATCAGGGAAATGCAAATCAAAACAACTCTGAGATACCACCTTACGCCTGTCAGAATGGCTAAGATCAAAAACACTGAAGACACCTTATGCTGGAGAGGATGTGGAGCTAGGGGAACTCTCCTCCACTGCTGGTGGGAATGCAAGCTTGTACAACCACTTTGGAAATCAATATGGCGATTTCTTAGAAAATTGGGAATCCATCTCCCCCAAGATCCAGCTATACCACTCTTGGGCATATACCCAAGGAATGCTCAACCACACCACAAGAGCACTTGTTCAGCTATGTTCATATCAGCGTTGTTTGTAATAGCCAGAACATGGAAACAACCTAGATGCCCTTCAACTGAAGAATGGATAAACAAAATGTGGTACATATACACAATGGAATACTACTCAGCAGAGAAAAACAATGACATCATGAGGTTTGCAGACAAATGGATGGATCTAGAAAAAATCATCCTGAGTGAGGTATCCCAGACTCAGAAAGACAAACATGGTATGTACTCACTCATAACAGGATACTAGATGTGGAACAAGGATGACTGGACTGCTACTCACATCACCAGGCAGGCTACCTGGAAAACAGGACCCCAAGAAAGACACAGGGATCGCCCAACGACAGAGAAATGGAATGAGATCTACATGAACAGCCTGGACAGGAGTGGGGGTAGTGAAGGGCGAGGGTCGAGGGAAAGAGAGCTTGGGTGAGTGGGAGATCCCAGCTGGATCAAAAACAGAGAGGGAGAACAAGGAATAGGAGACCATGGTAAATGAAGACCACATGAGAATAGGAAGAAACAAAGTGCTAGAGAGGCCCACAGAAATCCACAAAGATACCCCCACAACAGACTGCTGGCAATGGTCGAGCGACAATCCGAACTGACCTACTCTGGTGATGGGATGGCCAAACACCCTAATTGTCGTGCTAGAAACCTCATCCAACTACTGATGGACCTGGAGGCAGAGATCCATGACTAGGCCCCAGGTGGATCTCTGGGAGTCCAATTAGCGAGAATGAGGAGGGTTTATATGAGAGAGAATTGTTGAGACCAAGGTCGGATAAAGCACAGAGACAAATAGCCAAACAAACGGAAACACATGAAATATGAACCAATGGCTGAGGGGTCACCAACTGGATCAGGCCCTCTGAGTGGGTGAGACAGTTGATTGGCCTGATCTGTTTGGGAGGCATCCAGGCAGTGGGACCGGGTCCTGTGCTCATTGCATGAGTTGGCTGTTTGAAACCTGGGGCCTATGCAGGGTCCCTAGGCTCAGCATGGGAGGAGGGGACTGGACCTACCTGGACTGAGTCCACCAGGTTGATCTCAGTCTGTGGGGAAGGCTTTGCCCTGGAGGAGATTGGAATGGGGGGCGGGCTGGGGGGAAGGTGAGGGGGGCGGGAGGGGGGAGAACAAGGGAATCTGTGGCTGATATGTAGAACTGAATTGTATTGCAAAATAAAAAAATTAAAAAAAAAAAAAAAATAGAACTATGTAGTCTTATGTGTAAGTGTGTGTCTGAGTGTACGACAGTGTAGTATGTGTGAAGGAAAACAAGGAGATCAGAAAAGGCATTGGACCCCCAGAACTAGAACAGAAAGTTAAGAATTGCATCAAAGGTACTGAGAATTGAACCCAAGTTTTCTTTAAGATCAACAAGTTCTATAATCACTGAGCCATCTCTTGATCACAAGCAAGATTATCTTAAGTGTATATTATTAACTGTAAAAAGTAGTGATTTCATTGTAAGATGTTCATATAACTATAATGTACACCAATCATACTCACTCCACTTACTGTCACATATTTCCCCATTTCTTCACACACTGTTGCCCTTCTTTTTCCCAGTTACTCCTTCTTCTACTCTCATTTATAAAAACAGTATTTTACAATGTTCATGCTCCTGAATCAGTGCCATTCCATTTAGCATGATTTATGTTTTTGTTCTTTTGATGATAGACATACTGAGTAAGTTAAAATATTATCTCAAAATCTCAATGATTTCTTTCATTTGTTTTTTGTGTTGCTGTTGTTTTTTATTAGGAAGTTTTGGTTTTTTGTTTTGTTTTTCTGGGTTTTTCTGAGGTTTTTGTCTTGTTTTATATTTTTGGTATTAAAGGTTAACCCCAAGGTCTCATGTATGCTAGGCAATCTCTTTAAGACTCAGCTATGCATTGCTAGTATAATCCAATTATTTTTATACTGTAAATTTGAAATAGGATCTTATTAAATGGCTCAGGTTGTCTTTGACTGCAATTTTCCACCCTAGCCACCCAAGGAGCTGGAACTACCGGCCTGCAATTTCAGGCTAAGATACTTTGATATATATTTACTAAATGCTTAACCATCCAACCTAACACCTCTCAAAATTCTGCTGGCATTCATTTCAGAAGTAGAAAAACATGATCCTAACATTAATAAGTAAGTACAAGTTCATCCAAACAGTCAAGTGAATTTTTAGCAAAGGAAATAATGTCAGATGTCTCACAGCACCTGACTTCAAATTATACCACAGAATCAGGGTTACAAATAGCATGTGACAGGCACAAAATAATAATGTTGACTGATACATGGCTTAGAAATAAACTTACAAAGCAAAGCTATTTGACTTTTTGCGACATGTCAAAAATATACAGTGGAGGATAGGGTAATCTCTTTAGTAAATCCAGAAGAACGAATCTCACTGTATCTGTAGTTCTTACAAAATAAAATTCAGAATGGATCAAAGACTTATCACAAACACACTTACACATAAAACTAAATGTTATTTTTTGAATAATTATTTATTGTATTACCTGAAACTTTGAAATTACTGAAGAAGAGAAAAACATCATTGGAACATACTCAAGGACCTTCTGAATAATACTCCAAAACACAGGAAATAGTAGAAAGAATTGACAAATAGGATTACAGGAAATTAAAAAACTTCTACAAAGCAAAGGCAACAAGTAACAGAGTGAAGAAAGAGCTAAATAATGAGAGAAAAATCTCTATTATTTTCCCAATAAGGGATTATAATGCACACTATATAAAGAACTAAAAAAATTAAACACTAAAGCCAAAAATTAATGCAATAAAAATAAGTGGACCAATGAACTGAGTAGATATTTTTCAAAAAGAAATACAGATGGCTAATAAATACATGAAAAAAATTATATATTTAGTCATCAAGCAATGACCTTTTTTTTGAACATTATTACTGCCATTTACGTTTGGCATGTTGAGGACAGGGCAGTCAGAAGAGGACATCTCTTGCTTGGAGCTGAAGACACCATTCACTTAAGACACAGGGCCCAGAGGCCCTGAGGTGGCCCTGACCTGAATGCTCCCTCATAAGGGTGAGCTTTTACAGTAGGAGAAGGACCTGCTACTTCATGGTACCTGAAACAACACTAATGCATGGTTTGAAAGTGGAGATACCTGTGATCCAATCACTAATAGTAGTACAGATGATTAAATGTCATAAAGAACTGTCATTAAAAAATGAAATTTAATGTAGAAAAAGAAAGATATGAACAAAAGAAAATTAATATTAAAAAGAGAAAAGGACCCAAGAGGATGGAAAAGGAGGAATGTGAGAGGTGATAGAGCACAATTGTCATCAAATGAGTAGATTACCAGATGAGTAGATTAAAATGTGACATGAAACTCATTGCTTGTTAAATTTATATTCACTAATAAAATTTTAAATCCCCCCAAATGGTTGTTAAACAGCAAATAAATTTACCTCAGACAATGTCACTCACCTCTCCAACCACTGAAAGAATATTATTTAGAATACATTTAAAGCACTAATTATGGATCATTTATTATCCTATAGAGGCCAATATTATAAAATATGAAACAAAATTTAAATGACTTTTGACGTGTTTATGTATATGAAGAAGGTTGTAGATAAAGTTATGCATAGTGATCCTTGTTGGAAGCATGGGAAGAACTAAAATTATATTTTTATAAAGAAGAAAAATATATAAATCTTATGACAAAACTATGGGAATATAGTTTCTTTTTCTTTGAAAAATAGATAAATTAAGTTCATTTAACAAAAAGTATATTAATACAAATATTAACCTATCTAAATTATTTATCTAAGAAAGATTATTTCTACTCTTTGCTCAAATGTTTAGAGAGAATTATATATTCAAATTACATCTACTTCCTTCTTTTTTCATTTTGTTTTGTGTTTGTTTTTGTGGCAGTGTAGGCTACTTGGATCTTTACGGCACCAGCTGCAGCATGGCCCTCAAATCCCCAGATGGCCTCAGGTGACAGCTCAGACCTGGGGATTTGCACAGCCTTCCATAGTATCAGGAGACATGGATATCAACCCGGACTCTGGCTGCGGCAGGGCCATGGACCTAGATGCAGCCCCAGACCATAGCCCAGGGTGGTAGCACAGGCCATTCAGATTAGCATGGCCCAGGGGTCAGTGTAGACCTAGGATACCAACATGGACTCAGGTGTCTGACCAGACCCCAGACATGAGCATGGCCTTCAGTGGTTACTGAAGACAGGGACATCAACACAAACACTGACTGGTATAGGGCATGGACCCAGACTTGGCACCTGACAGCAGCTCGGGCGAGATGACATCATGTCCCCTGGTGGCAACACAGGTCACTCAAATCAGCATGTCCCCAGTGGTGGCAAGGGTCTGGGACAGCACAGTGACCACAGGTGGCAGCTCAGACCCTGGGCATCCCCATGACCTTGGTGGCAACACGGGTCATAGACATCAACACTGACTCTCACTGCAGTAGGACCACACACCCAGACATGGCCCCAGGCAATGGCTCAGTACCAGAGATCACCCTGGTCCTGGGTGGCAAGCATACCACCAACATCAGTCCATTCCTCACCACCCTCACTTCTTCAGATCTGCCTCTTACCACAACGCACAAACCATTCTTCCTCTCTTTCTCTCCCATTTCTCCACCATATACTTATTTATCATAAGGCTGCCACATGGGTGTCTCTCAGGTGCCTGAGCTGTTTGGTATCAGGCAGGCCTCTGGATCTAAACACCATTCTTAAGAAGATTAATAACATTAAGTACATAATAAGCCATTTTGCACAGCAAGCTCACCATTAACTATTTACTTGAATTTAAAAAAATCTGTGTGTATGACAAACACAGAAACATTTCTACTGTTGTATTCTTAACAGCTATAGATTGGATACAACCCTAATGTAGTTAAGTAGGGAGTAGCTAAATAGACATGCATACAATGGAATAAAAGTAGTAAAATAAAGTTACTAATACAGTAGCATGGTTTAATAACAAGTGCGGAGAGAAGAAACCTTGAATCAAAAAGAGAACATCCTATATTACAATGTAAACCAATGCCATGATTGCAGAAAACTTTATAACTTCTCAGACACTTATAACTTCTTGATATGCATCAAAAATGATACATGATTTTATGGTAAATATTTGGAGAAAGGAATTCTTAAATTGTTGATACAAATACAAACTTGCAAAGCCAGTGCTGATAACAACATGGAAGATTTCAACACTCTGAAAATTGAAGAAAGAAGATCATATTTTTCAAGTAAACTTGTGCTAGATAGTTTTATTTAACTTTGGGCAACATGCAATGCAAATTCCTTGTCAATAGTTTTTAAATTATTACAAGGTAAAGGCAATATACGTGATACACATGTGATGGCTGAAATACTACCATTACATATAAAGCAAATATGGAGAGCACATAGTGCATATGGAATAAGTTCTATACCATACTGTTAAGACTTTAAAAAGAAGAATATAATGCCATTGGTGAATGTGGAGATCATTATGATAAATGAAATGCCAGACACAAAGAAAAAAATATAAGGTGTGCTCTTACTTATATGCAAAGATTTAAAAAGTTGAATAAATAGGAAAGTGATAGAACTGTGGTCATAAAAGTAGATCACAGAAAAATAGAAGATATATAAGTTCATAGTTGTATGTGGCTAACAATTCTAGGAAATTAATGTACAGAATTAAAACTACAGCTAGTAGATTGGTATTTAATAATGGTAAGTCAAAGAAATTTTTAGATGTTTTTTAATGCACACACACTGTCTATGCAAAGTACTGGTATGTAATTTTACGATACATGTATGTCAAAATATAGTAGTGTCCACCTTAAGCATATACAATAAATAGATTTAAAAATAAAAACAAAACTATACAAACTAAAATAAGATTGTTTGCCTGAGCCATAGATGTGGTACGTTTGATCGTAAAGTACCAAAAGAGAGTCTAGGAGAAAATGAATGGCTCCATTGGCTGTTTCAGATGTCATGACAGTTGTCTAAATGTGTATGTACAGCTGTAAAACTACAGACAAATGGATCTTCCATTTTTTCAAAAAATTATTACATGTATGTGTGTGCATGCACACATGAATATAGGCATGTGTATATGTTTACATGTATTCATGCAACAACACATGTGGAGATTAGAAGACAACTTGATGGAGTCATTTTTCTCCCTCCAACATGGCAGACCCAGTTAAGCTTAATGATGTAACACAGGTTATCTGGTTTGGAAACAAGTAATGTTACCTGCTGAGACATCTCACTGGCCCATATTATTCAGCATATAACATGTATGTTGTCATAGCACATATAGAAATGATAACTCAGTTACTATATATATATATAAATAGTGAAAAGAGTTCTTTTTTTGTACTATTAGGCTCTTGTATTTATTTGTATTATTAGGTTATTTATTTAATGTATCTTAGAAAGAGCCCTCTAATAACTTAGAAAAAGGACCACAGTATGTTTTTCTGTCAAACTTGATTTTTCTGAACTCAGCTAAAGGATGCACTGAGCATGATGTGACCCCCAAATGTTCCTCTGAGTCAAAGGAAGAAAATGTTCATATTAGCTCATCAGTTATAAGGATGATGGCAGTGTGCCAATGTTAACCTGGCTGCCCCTTCCACATGTACATAACAAATAACTTCTGCTGGGACAGGTATAACATCTTGTACATGATTTTATGATATGAAAGATATAAATCTAGGAGAAGTACATCATATCCTTCTATAGAAACATAATAACACATTTTATATTTAACAGCTTTGCTAAACATAACAACATTGTTCACTACAACTGATATTCAATAAACATGCATTTAATATATGCAATGGTATGGCCTTGTACCTACAATTGAATCTGAAATTACATTTCCTTCCCTGTGTTTCCATTTTCTGTTTACTTTTGGTTTATTTTTTCATTTTGAGAGAGAGAGAGAGAGAGAGAGAGAGAGAGAGAGAGAGAGAGAGAGAGAGAGAACATTATGCTGCTCATGTGTGAAAAACAGAGGACAAGTTTGGGTATTAGTCATTTCCTTTCATCTTTTTGAGACTGGGTCTCTAACTCTTAACCACTGTGTATCCTGGTATAGCTGGCCCTAGCTTCTCAAGATTCCCTTGTTTCCAACTCCCATTTTGCTGTAGAAATGTTGCCAATATATGTATATTCTGGGATGTGAATTTAGCTCCTCATGTTTGGATGGAAAGCACTTTAGTCCTCTGCCCAGCCCTAAATAGATCTCCTCTATTGTGAAGCTTTAATAAGCCATTGTCACTGTGCTGTTTAACAGATGTCTAGAAGTTAATTTTTGTAAAATAATTACATGATTAATGAATGCCTCCTTTTTTCCTTTTCTAGGCCCTAGAAATCACCATTGTTTTCTCTGCTTCTAAAGTTCATTGTTTTAAATTCCTCACCTATGTAGAAAATACACAATATTTACTCTTCTATGACAGAATATCCTTAAGCATCATCCACATTGCCACAAGTAAGAGCATTGTGTTATTAAGACAATATCAATAGTAATTAAATAATAATATGTCTGTATGTGTGTGCATACACATATGCACATGCACATGCTTGTATGTATGTATCATATATATGTATAATACAGATGTGTAACTTTCTCTATTTGTTCATCTGTCCCTAAACACTACGATAGATAATGTATGTTATAAATAATACATCAAAGAATTTACAGCATTCCTTCATATAAGGTTTTCATTAAACATGTGTCTCAAATGATTGGATAGTAGGCTTAGATTAGTTTTATTTTTAAATTTTTGTAAGATCTTTCATCATTTTTAGGTACTATAACACCATATATTGTCAACAACAATATACAAGAGTTCTGTTTTTCCATACCTAAGGCAACATATTTTATATTTTGTATAAATTTTGTATATATTTTATATATTTTTCTTGCATTTTGCAATCTTAACATGAAGGCAGTGTTGAAAATGGGAAATTACTGCAAGATGTTCCAATTCAGGATCCTCAAAGACTTGGACCCATTTAAAGTACAAAAAAAATGGAAGTTTCCAATGCAGACGTGACTTTGTCTATCTATATAAGTCACACCGAGACGAAGTTCTTGCCAACCTTCTTCACAGAAGAAATTACATTACTACAATGTGGCACAGTTTCAGATTTAAGCAGACTTTAGAAGGAATATGATCCACTTGGGAGGACCTGGTTGATGAGATAATTCCTGTAGTGCAAGTACATCTCAAAGTGATTGTTGTTTTGTCAGTTTTCACCACAAATACACATTTTAAAAGTTTTTCTACATTAGAAGCACGTATTTGAACTATGATATATATCATATAGAAATTATAAAACTGAACCTGGGACTCAACTTCTGTTTGGTTCATAGACCTGTAGTAATTTTGAAAAGAAGACATTAATCAGAGGTTTTAAATACATGAGATATTATGGCATGATATGATATTCTCCAGCTACTTGAGGTTAGAGAAAGAAAATGAACTCAAATGCTACCATGGAGGATTTAGTTGGGAACTTTTTCCTGAATAAAAGCATTGTTGAACCAATGTTTGAAAAAGGCAATGCATTTTTGTCTGTAATTATTTAGGAAATAGTATTCCCTAAAGGGTGAACTAGATTTCTGCATTATGTAGATTTACACACTGAGATGAGCACTTAATAAACCTAATCCCTAATTTAAAACCATTACAAAACAGCTGGGAAGTCATTTCTCTGCAGAGTTAAAAATAATGCTGTCAGCTGTCTAGAAAAAAGTATTGCATGTCACAAAATTGCATGGCCTTTGGTAGAAATTGTAATGTTTTGTCTTTAGTTTTAGCTAAAAATTACACATGTGTTTTTTATGTAATTCTTTTGGAATGAATCATGATTTGTAGTTCATTGAAATCTCCCTTCCAAATAATATGTTTTTGTCACTTTGGGTTCTATTTCTGTGTGCAGCTTTTCATTTTAGATGACAATTTCTTGGTCAGTTGTCATGTTACCAAAACATTAATTTATACTCTACTTCTACTTTTGTTGGAGGTTTCCCATCACACATATGGGAAGCTGTAGAGGAGAGAGGGGAATTAGGATTTGTTTTCATTTCTTTCAGGGTATGATCTAAACACCATCTGTGATAATGACATAGTAGTGTATAATTACATTATGCTATATGTTTAGGCTTTCCTGTGACACATCCACCATTGGTTAAAGTCAACCACAGAATATTAGAATAGATGAAATACTAGTCTAGACTGGAAGTGTTATGCTCAGGTATTAAAAATAAAAAATAAAATCATATATAGGTTTTTGTTAATTTTTTACAGAAAATTAATATATTGCTATATTTGAGGTTTGCAGTTATAAAAACTCACATCTTTCATCTTTGAGTTAGCGATAACCCCATTCTTAATGCATTTATAATTCTTAAATGCATTTATACTATGTCCCTTCAGAAAGAAATATAGCAGAGTATATAGTCACAAAGATTATTACATATGTAAAACAAAGAGGATAAAGGTGAACCTTTCCTGGCTATTATTTACTGTGTAATCTGTCATTGGCCCAATTTCATGTAATTATATAATGAAAGATTACTGACCTCAAAAAATTATTTATTCATACTTTTACCAAGGACTGTACTTTCCTTAATACAATACTCTTCCAATAAATAAATCCTAAAAATTCAGGAAACTTTTATAAAAGATGGGAATGAGGAATAATTAAACCCCACCCACACACAATTCCTTCTTTAGAATAGAAGACCATTTAATGAAATGTCTCGAAGTCACTGGGACAGAGCCGAAACTATAATGTACTGTTATAAAATCTACAGCTGTGTTGATGGTTTTTGTTGTTGTTTTGATTTGGTTTGGTTTTTGGTTTTTTGAGATGGGGTTTCTCTGTGTAACAGCCTTGGCTGCCCTGGAACTCACTCCATAGACTAGGCTGGCCTCAAACTCAGAGATCCACCATTTTCTGCCTCCTGAGGCCTGGGATTAAAAACAAGTACCACTACCACCTGGCCACCTTAATAGTTCATGTTGCTTCCTGAAGACCACAGGAAGCCAAACATACACTGTCAGTCCTGAACTTACCTTTACAAAAGCAGCAGATAAATTAGGGCAGAACAAGCCTCAAAATAGTTATTGAGCAATAAAAATGTCTTAATTACACTGTAATGCCCGAAATGGAGGTTCAATTCACATGTTTGAAAGTTACTTAAGAACATGCAACATGAACCATAAGGTATATTATGAATTTCAGAGATTAAATGTCACTTATGAAAAAAAAAAGAACAGTTTTTTTTCCAACTAGTAATTTTTCAGAGTATCTTGACTCTGCATTTTTAATTGTTCTATTTTCCAAAAATGTAAGTTTACCTTTCCACATAACATTAGAGGCTTCTGAAAATGTTAAGTAGCTGTATATGTTCACATAAAATAAACTCTCTATCACATGACAAGTTACAAGACTCTCTGTTGAAAAAGTATACTGCTGACAGAACACTTAGCCTACTCTAAAATTATCTTATTATCTCAAATTTTAATGTCTATTTTCTAAGGACAATAAAGTAGATAACCAGGTAAAAAGAGTAGGAAGGAGATGAGAATGCTGGAGGTTTAAATAATAATACTTCACTCCAAATTCACCAATTCAATGTAAGTTACATGAAAATGTCATTTTATACAAGGGAAGAGGGAAGGAAGGAGACAAAAGAGTAGAAAGGCAGGGAGATTAGCTTTCATTTATTAATTATTCAGAATAGCATATGATATCTCATTATTTAGAAATGAAAGCCAGTCAGTCAATAAAGGACAATAAGTAACATCCCCCAGGGTTATGAATAAAATGGTTGTTCACAGATACACTCTAATAGATAAGTCAAAAATCAAGGAAAGACATTACGTTAACATGTGTCTTTAGCACATGGCTTCTCAATTTCCTCACATTTTGTAGTAAACTTGGTTTCAGTCTGTATGGTCCTACAGTCAACAGTAGATTTGTGCCTGGCAATTTTGTGTTTATGTTAGAAACATGTCAATAGATTGTCATTTTGAAATTATGATGGTCAAGTAAACAGGCTGCAACTATGACTCTAATATTCATTGAAGGAAATTATTTGATTCCAATTAGAAAGCAGATTAAAGCTTGGAAAAATGCAAACACAATACGTGCTACTGATATTTTTAAACAGTATACTCATATCGATACCTATAAACATTGTCTTTTAGATGTGCAAAACTTTTGACTCATCATTCTACTTTTAAAACCTTCCCTTATCAGACACAATGCACAAATACAAGAAAGATTTATTTAAAATTTGGTTTGGTGCAAAGCAAAGATTTCAATTTCAAAATTTTTTTGCTTACTTGACTCTGTTGTTTCTATTTCAGGAATTCATAGTTAGGTTCTGTCTCTCTCAACCCATTGGAGCACAGTGTACTAAAAAGAAGAAGCAAACCAGTCTGTAGTGTCTAAGTTTGTTTTTCAGGGATTTTGTACTTCAAGGGAACTACAGATCTTCCTCCTGCTGCCATTTGCCACCCTCTACCTGATGACTGTAGTAGGCAACCTCTTTGTCATGATATTAATCATCATTGTTATCTACCATGTGGATGCTGGAAATTGAACTCAGAATCTCTGGAAGTGCAATCAGTGCTCTAACCACTGAGCCACACAGGGATGACTGGCCACACTAGTGGAAGCCCATGAACTGTAGACTAGTGGCTGTGGAGCCCCCATGGGACTGGACTTGGCCCTCTGGATATGGAAGATGGTTGTTTGGCTCTAACTGTTTGGGGTCACCCAGTCTGGGGGATCGGGATCCGTCCCTGGTACATGATCAGGCTTTTGGGAGCCTGGTGACTGTGGTGTGATGCATTGAGCAGCCTTGATGCAGTGGGGAGGGGCTTGGACCTTCCTAGGCTCAGTGTGCCTGGCTCTGCAGACTCCCCATAGGAGACCTTGATTTGGGGGTTGTGGGGATGTGGGGTGGCTAGGGAGGGAGGGCTGGAGGGTGAGAGGAAGGGGGATCTGTGGGTGGTATGTAGAGTGAGTAGAGAATTTCTTAATAAAGAAAAATGGAAAAAAATCATTGATCATCATCTCCATTCTCCCATGTACTTTCTGTTAGCTAATCTCTCATTTATTGACTTCTGCCTTTCCTCAGTTACTACTCCCAAACTGATCACAGACCTCGTAAAAGATAGTAAAACCATTTCCTTTGTGGGGTGCATGAGCCAGATCCTCTGTGTGCATTTCTTTGGAGGGGGTGAGATAGTACTTCTTGTAATAATGGCCTATGACTGATATGTGGCCATCTGCAGGCCACTCCACTACACCAGCATCATGGACAGACAGAAGTGCATCTGGCTTGTTTTAATGTCATGGATCATTGGCTATGTGCATGCCATGGGTCAACTGATCCTGATTTTGGAACTACCTTTCTGTGGACCTAGAGTAATAAACAGCTTTTTCTGTGATATTCCTTTGGTGATGAAATTAGCCTGCACAGATACTGATACCCTGGGAATCATGATAAATGCTGACAGTTTTAGCAACAACTTGTTTCATTCTCTTGCTGATATCTTACACTTACATTCTATTAACTGTTCAGCTTCACTCTAAAGATAGCTCATCAAAGGCACTCTCTACCTGTACATCCCACATAATAGTCATTGTGCTGGGTTTTTGGCCCTGCACTCTATCTGTGGCCAGTCAACATCACTTGGGTCGACAAGTTTCTTGCTGTGTTTTATACCATTATCACACCTCTCCTGAATCCAGCCATCTATACACTGAGAAATAAGGATATTAAAAATACCATTAAAAAGTTGAGAAATCACAGGTAAATTTGGGGATAATTTTTAGACACCTCTTCTAATTGAAAATTTCATTATGTGCATGTTACTTTAGCTGTACTTTGACCGCAAAATTGCATGTATGACTCACTTCTGCATGATATTAGTTGCATGATTAGTTGGTTATGAAAATAACTATTATGGAAGTACATTCAAAAGTCTAATACCTAGATTTTTACTCTCAGAAAGAGTAATAACTGCATCATATATCTATTTGTGTCTGAAGACTAGAGGATGATGATAATTTTATAAAATAATAATCATTACAATTTACTAATCATTACCCATGGTCACAACACTGTGCAAATCATTTTAACTAGATTATTATTTGCAAAGTTTTCATTGAATTACTTATCAAAATTATTATTTAAAAATATATCATTATATTTCGATCCCAACTCACTATAGGAGATACTGAAGATATTTTTGAGGTCTAAATACTCTTAGAGATCAAAATGATTTACAAACCAAATCATAATGCTAGTTGCGTCATATTGACATAATCTCATTTTCCAATTTGTACTCATTCAAATGAAATTTTTTTTTCTCTTGTTTTGTTCCATAACTGAAAGGGCAGTGTTCATAATATTAGAATACACTTCCTTAAGTCCAAAAATTATTTTATGACATTGATTTTTCTTTATATCATGAAAGTAGGACAGTGTGGTAAAAATTATATGCTTTTAAAAACATTATATCGCCGGGCAGTGGTGGTGCACACCTTTAATCCCACACTGGGGAGGCAGAACCAGGCAGATCTCTGTGTGTTCGAGGCCACCCTGGTCTACAAAGCAAGTTCCAGGAAAGGTGCAAAGCCACACAAAGAAACCTTGTCTCAAAAAACCAAAAAAAAAAGAAAGAAAGAAAACATTATATATATATATATATATATGATGTACATATGAATATACATATATTTACACATATATGTATAGACTGTTCATGTAAGTTATCATTTGATAATGTATGCCATTTCCTGGATAAAACTATATGTATATACACTTACAGTACTTTACTATCTAGTGTATTCCTAAAAAGAGACATGTCGTAATTTCTTGAATATTGTATCCTAATATTTCATGAACAATTTGTATGTGTATACTAATAAGTTAAAGATGTTCTTATAACATAAACTAATAAAAACATGCAGATACCTCTATCATGTTTTCCTGAAATCAGATTAGAGATAAGCAAGACTCATATCTGTCTACACACCTTGACCACATGGGAAATATATTAGGAAGTTTTGGTATCTATCTCCTAAAATATTATCTCAGCTAAAATATTGTCTCAGGTAGATTTCACTATCTAAAATTTTAAGTCACCATTTTTCCTTTTGTGAAATTTGTTCTTTGACAATATCTGCAATAAGCTCACTGCATCTGACCCCTTACTTCCCTCCCACTCCTATCACCCACTTCCCCAGCCACATGCACACTAGTCCCTTTCTACATTTATGTTTTTTTTGTTTTGTTTTGTTTTATTGTTTTATTTTTACTTTTTGGCCCACTTGGATTCCAAGGGTCATCTATGTGTCCATTGGTTTGGAATCATCTCTGGAGAATGGTGAGCTCTTCACAGGTCACAACTGAAGAAAATGTCTGGCCCTGCCCCATAATCATCAGGAGCTCACATCAAGGAGGAATGTGCAACATAGACCACAGTCTGATCTATGACTCACTATTGACAGTTATCCATATGGAGCCCACAGTAGGCAGCCTTGGAATCATGACTGCACTGACTGTATGAGGCCCACTAGATTGCTTTCCATAATGTTTTTCACTACTACAGAGATCTTGCACGTATTCACTCTGCACCTCTTCCTCATTTCTCAAATCATTGTTATTTTATAAGTGATCTGAAACCTACACACAAGTTACTTTCACCTACGTACAGGCATACTATAAAAATAGACTTCTTGCTAAACTATAATTAGAATGGAAAATGAGTTCTTACTGCCCACGTGATTTAAAGACTATGATTTTAATTAAATTTTAGCAATTCAGTGAAATTGCTTCTATATAATTTGTGTTTCAAGAAGAAGCACAGTGGAGGCCAGTAGAACAACTTATCAAATAAGGGAGTTTGCTGCCAAGCCTAATGACCCCAAGTCAATGCTCAAAATCTACGTGTTAGAGGAAGAAAATCAACTCCCTCAAGATGATTTTTCTTTTATTATTATTACTTTTTATTCTTCTCACATATACTACATCTTAATCACAGTTTCCCTTCTCTCCCATCCCCACAGTCTCTCCTCCTCCTTCTCCTCCCATCTCCCCCAGATCTGAGGGTAGACAAAGTGAAGACCCAGCTCTACCACTACTGGGCATATACCCAAAGGATGCTCTATTCTATCACAAGGATACTTGCTCAACTACATTCATAGCATCTTTACTCAAAAGAGCCAGAACCGGAAACAACCTAGATGTTCCTCAACCAAAGAATGGATAAAGAAAATATGGTATATTTACTTTGTCTACCCTCAGAAAAGAACAAGCCTCCTAGGGACATTAATCAAACATGGTATAATATGCTACAACAATACCAAACACATACCATCACATCAAGACTGGATAAGGTAACTCCTGTAGGAGGAAAAGGGTCCTACAAGCAGACAAAAGAGTCAGATACAGCTCTCACTCCCACCCTTAAGAGTCCCAGAAGAACATCAAGCTACTCAGCCATAACATATATGTAGAGGATCTAGGTCAGAGAGCTCCCATGAGTTCTAGTCAGTTGATTCTGTGGGCCATGTTCTGTAATGCCCTTGTCCCCTCTGGTTCCTCTGATCATTCCTCCCCCTACCACCCATATGCAGGATTCCCCAAGCTTTGCCTAATGTTTGTCTGTGGGACTCTCCTTGCTCCCATCAGTTGCTGAATGAAGTCTCTCTGGTCTTTTTGATGGTGATTTTGTTAGACTCCCATTGTAGAACACTGTTTATCTTTCTGGGTCTGAGTCACCATGCTCAGGATGATTTTTTCAAGTTCCATTCATTTGCCTACAAATTTCATGATGTCATTGTTTTTCACAACTGAGTAATACTTCAATGTGTAAATATACCACATTTTCTTTATCCATTCTTTGGTTGAGGAACATCTAGGTTGTTTCCGGTTCTGGCTCTTTTGAGTAAAGATGCTATGAATGTAGTTGAGCAAGTATCCTTGTGATAGAATAGAGCATCTTTTGGGTATATGCCCAGAAGTGGTAGAGCTGGGTCTTCAAGACATCAACAAACTAAATAATCCTATTTAAAAATGGGTACAGATCCA
Source organism: Peromyscus eremicus (assembly GCF_949786415.1). Taxonomy (NCBI): domain Eukaryota; kingdom Metazoa; phylum Chordata; class Mammalia; order Rodentia; family Cricetidae; genus Peromyscus; species Peromyscus eremicus. The sequence continues at coordinate 85,753,461 of NC_081419.1, forward strand.
AATAGACAATTCTCAACAGAGGAAATCAAAATGGCTGAGAAACACTTAAAGAAATGTTCAACATCCTTAGGCATCAGGGAAATGCAAATCAAAATTACTTTGAGATTCCATCTCACATTTGTCAGACAACCTGTGATCAAAAACACAAGTGACAGCTCATGCTGGAGAGGATGCGGAGCAAGTGGAACATTCCACTCCTGGTGGGAGTGCAAACTTATACAAGCAACTCTGGAAATCAATATGGTGGTTTCTCAGAAAATTGGGACTAGATCTACCTCCAGCTTTAATTGTGATCCTTTTAGAGAGGGTTACAATTAAAGGACTGCCTTGAGTCCGGAAAGACTGTGTATTTCAACTGTGTTGAGACTGTGAACAACAACAGGGACTTTTGAGGTTGGACTCAATGCATTTGAATTATGATATGGCTACAACCTAGGGGAGTCAGAAATGGAATATGGTTGTTTAATAAGAATGGTCTGAGTGGCTCCCGGCAGTGGTACATGAGCTGGTTTTCTGGAGCCAGTTACCTGTGGTGAGACACCTTGCTCAGCCTTGACGTTGGGGGGAGGGGCTTAGTCTTGCCTCAAATAAATGTAGTAGGCTTTACTGACTCCCCATGTGAGCCTTCACCCTTTTGGAGGGGATGGGGAGTTGGATGGAAAGGCTGACAATGGGGAGTGGGAAGAGGGAGGGGAGGGAAATCTGTGGTTGGTTTGTAAAAACACTAAAAAAAAAAAAAATTCTTAAATAAAAAAAAGAAAGGTCCTCAAAAGCCCATGTATTTAAATGGTTGTTCTACAGCTGGTTGAATTGTTGGAGAAGTATTAGGTGTGGCTGTGTTGTAGAAGGTGTGTCAATTGGGGGTGGACTTTGAACTTTCAAAAGCCCATATCATTCTCAGTTAAATCTCTTTTTTTTCCTCTCTCTCTCTTTTTTCCTCCCTCCCTTCCTCATATTGGTGGATAAGATATGAGCTCTTGGCTACTGCTCCAATGTCATGCCTGCCTGCTGCCTGCTGCTCTGCTCCCTGCCATGATGGCCATGGGTATAGGCCTCTTGAAATATGAGTCCCAAATTAAATGCTTTCTTTCATAAGTTGCTTCCATCATGGTGTGTTGTCATAGCAATAGAAAAGTAACTAAAACAATGAGACTGAAATTTGAAGGGTTTGTGTTTACCGATGTATACTGAATATTAGCTACATAGGCATATTTTAAATGTTCTGGATCTGGACATTAGAAAACCTATATCTAAATCAGAGAAAAGATAATCCAATCTCTTATGGGTCATAAATTTTATCTTGCAATTAAGAAGTACCCTTTCCTTATGCAGGAAGGCAGCCACGTATAATGTTAATAACAGAGTAACAAAATGAAGATAATTTTCAGAAAAAAAAAAAAAAGATCCCAAGTAACTCCAAAGAGAACTCTGTTCAGTTTGTGGATCCTTAAATAGTCCATGGCTAAGTATGAGATATTTTAATCCTATGATCTGCAGCTCTCCTAAAGCAGCCATAAACTCTCCACTCACACCCCTTTCTCCAAGCTTGCAACCAACCTTCTTGCCAGTATCACGGAATGCTCTCAGCCAGCCCACCTGAGGTGTGGACCCCACTGCACACTTTAGAGGGAATGTCTTCATCTTTTGCTGGTAATATAAAACCTGAAACAAAATTTAATGGCTTTGGAAATGTTTATAGTCAAAGGAGGTTGTGGATAAAAATTGTGCTTCGTGGTACTTGTTGGAAAGATATGAAGAACTAAATATTTTTATGAAAAAATTACATCAATCTTACAACAAAATTATAGGAACACAGAATTTCTTAGTTCTTAGAAATATAGGTGAATTAAATTTCATTTAATTCCTACTACCTTTTACTGGCAAGACGTATCAGTGGGTAAAGGGACTTTTGATACATAAGTTTCCTGGCATATACAAAATCTGAAATGTTTTGAAAAATAGTCTGCTTGTAACTTCCATTGTATTTTGATAAAATTATCATTTTTAAATATTACAAGGACATGACACATTCTAAAATAGGCATATATAGCTTAATCACTCACTGTTTTCCCAAATTTCATGTAGTCCATTTTCTATTATTCCATCACATACTCTGTACTTTTCAGGAATTTTGCTGTTAATCCATGGATTAGACTTCTGGGAATTGATAGTTTCATAACTCTGAGATATCTTTACTAATGTGGTGCAATTTTGCATTTTATTCAGGGAATCAAATATATTATAAAATATAGATTTTAAGAGAATGTATACATCATGTATGTTCTTGATATCATTTTCCATATAAGTCTATAACTGACTTTCACATTTGATTAAATTATCTTGTTACATATAATATTCCTCCTTGTCTTAATTTGGAAGGCAGATGTGTGATTTGGCCATTGATAACTGAAATTTTGGTACTGTCTTTCAAACAGCATCCCATGATTTAGATTCATGTCTACTTGGTAAAATACCATTAATACATAGCTCCAAAAGTCTTTTCTTACCTTTTGTTTTTAACATTTCACTTGTAATCAGAAGTTGACAATTTAAAAATTCCATTCAAGACAACTTGAAGAAATAATTTCTCAGTATTTCCTGTTCTTTAATATTATTAATCTAGATATCAACTAGGAAATTTAGTAATTCATGCATTATATTCATTTCCTATGATCAATATAGTAATAGACTTTAAATAGTATGTTAATTTATCAAAATTTTATACACTATGCTTAAATTTCAAAACGCTGATAAATGCACCCAAGGATTAGGTAGCAAAGTCAAATTGACAACCTGTATCTTTAGATAGACAGATCCACAAGTATCAAATAAAATTAATTAAACAGGAGGAAAAAAGAGACAACAGTATCATTCATACATGACGGTTAATAAAATATGACACAGAAAAAGAAAAATTGACCATGGAAATCTAAAAGTAACAACTCTCTGAATGTAAATATATAAAATGCATATATTTAGTTTAGAAAAAAATAATACCTGATCCATATATAAACTTAAGGTTGTTTCACTGAAAATATAGCATGCTACTTTTTATAATTTGAAGAAATAGAATCTCTGTGATGATGTAAGAGAGACACCCAATAATAAATGCCAAAAAGCCATAGGTAGAAAAGTATGGGAATAAGGCAATGATAAAGAACATCAAATTCTGCAATGATGTCCACAAAAATAAGGTTGAAAGTGATTATTTCATAGGATATCTAGAATTATAATTATTTTTCTCTAAAAATGACTGTAAATAGGAAAATATATTTGAAAGAAAAAAGGTGATGGCACTTTTATCAATGAGAAGTTAAAGTAAAAGGAATAATTAGAGTGCAAAGATAAATCTAGGGTCTGAATTGTTTGTTTGCTTGCTTGCTATTTTTTTATTTCACTTAAATATATTTTTATCATACAATTTATTCTTATCACAGTTTCCCTGACCCTAACTCTTCCTAGGTCTTCTTCAACTTCTCCATCAAACCAATTACAGCTTCTTTCTTTATCTCTCCCTTTAGAAAACAAACAAGTAAACAAAAAACAAAGAAATCTGAATAAAAGAAAAAGAAATACATAGAAAAATTAAAACACAAAATCAGAAACTGTGGTTTACAAACAAAAGACCAGTAAGACAAAAAAAAAAATCCAAACAAAGCAATATGAGACAAAAGGTCTACAAAAATACCAGAGTTCACTTTGTGTTGGCCATACATTACTAGATATTGAACTCAAAGTTAAGTGTGGTTGATATACCCAATGAGTCTCCACTGGAATAATCTAATTTTTCCTTTGCAAGCAGATTTATATTTAAGATACCTTCTTGGTTAGGTATGTGAGCTTCTATCCACTTCTACCTCTCAGAAATTGAACATAAATGAATGTGCAGGCTTTGTGCATACTGTCACAGTCTCTGTGGGTTAACAGTGAATTAGTTCTGTTGTGTCTGGAAGACACTGTTTCCTTGGTGCGATCCATGTCTCTGGTTCTTAAAATCTTTCTGCTTCCTCTTCCACATAGCATCCCAAGCTCTGAGGCGAGGAGCTTGATGAAGACCCTCCAATTAAGACTGAGTGTTGCAACATCTCCCACTTTCCACACATTGTACAGTTGTGTATCTCGGTAATTGTTCTGATATACTACAAGAAGTTTCTCTGATGATGGCTGAGCAAGGCACTGATCTGCAGGTACAGGTATAGCAAAACGAGACAGGCTTTCCTATAACCAAGGCTGACTCCAATTAACTACCCATCACAGAATGATCTTAAATTCAGGATCCTCAGATGTTGCTGCCTCCCAAGTGTTACCGCAAACATTATCTAGATTTAAAATCAGAAATAACAACAACCAAAAAAGAAAACAACAAAAAAGGAGGTCATTGTGTTAGTAGTTAAAGGAAAGTAGAAATTATGTAATATTTAGTTGATGGATCCATCAGCATATATTTGAGGGGCTGCTCTTTGGAAGATCCAGAGCATATATTTAAGGGGCTGTCATTTGAGAATATAGTGTGATAATTAGGAGTATGGATTACCATACTCATTAAATAGGGATACAAGACCTAACTCTGTTGTAGAATATTATTTTAAGATGTGTTATAGTTGTTCATGCTGTGAAACATTGTTTAATGATACCAAGATGTGTTGCATTCTTTTATGTTGCTTTTGTTTAACTCTGTGAAGCTGTGTTATTGTGCCTGTCTAAAATACCTGATTGGTCTAATAAACAACTGAATGGCCTATAGCAAGGCAGGAGAAAGGACAGGCGGGGCTGGCAGGCAGAGAGAATAATTAGAGGGAGAAATCTGAGAGGAAAAGAAGAAAGAGCAAGAGAACAGGAGAGGAGGATACTAGGAGGATACAGCCACACAGCCACACAGCCAGCACAGAGTAAGAGTGAAAGCAAGATATACAGAAGTCAGAAAAGGAAAAAGGCCAGAGGCAAAATGTAGATGGGATAATTTGAAGTTAAAAAAAAAAAAAAGCTGGCGAGAAACAAGCCAAGCTAAGGCTAGGTATTTATAATTAAGAATAAGCCTCCATGTGTGACTTATTTGGGAGCTGCATGGTGGACCCCTGAAAAGAGTAATAGAGTAAAAAACAATCAACAACATAACTCTGATACTCTATCCCTCTAAAATTTGGTGTCTCCATGTATAAAATGGTTATAAAAGTACAGCACAGGAAATTTTGTGAAATTGAAGTGAGATAATGTGCTAAGCATAGTGTCTTTTGTAGAAAAAATATTTTAATAGAAGTTGTGTGTTAATATTAACATTGCTTATCATACTTTACTTCCATATGTGTACTGTATCTTTATAGGGAATAATGCATTAATAAATAAATCCATGTCTGTATTATTGAGTCATTATTTCAATGTTGTGAATGACCTCAATATGTGTATCTGATCTCCACAGTAACTTGTGCAAACAAAACAAAACATACACAGGTAAACCTGGCGAAATGTTCAGTTTGTCAAGAAAAGTATTAATATCAAATATAACAGAAATTACTGTAACCTGAGTGGGAAAACTCATAGGAGACAAGCCATAGGAGAAATAAATTCATCGTTGTGTGTCAAAGCAAACAAAATCAAACACAAAACATCTTCTTCTGGAATAACAAGGAAATTAGTCCATTGTATTCATTCAATTCAATGGGTTAGCAGTTTTCTTTCCTTCTTTATTGATTCAGTGATTTACTATAAAAGGGTCATTTTGTAAGCCAGGAAGGCTTTTAACCTATGAGTTTCCTGCCTCACCATTGTGCATTCTATGACTAAAGACACAAGCTATTTCACCCTGCTGTTTCCCATCTTTTCTTGTGTAATCTCCTCATCACTACACTTCACTTTCCTACTGTTATTCAATCCAGGTATCTCTACTTTCATGTTTTTCACACAAGAACAAAGTATTGGGATCAATGTGAATACACCTTCCTATCATGGGGTATGACTTTTATCATTTTTCTAACAACAGATACTTTGAAATCCACTCCATTGTTCAAGTCAATGGACCAAATAAATGACTCTGGTTTCTGAGTTTGAGTTGTTGGATGGGACTCTCTAGTCCTTGCTCAATACATTTTTTCCTCATGATCATCTTTTCTTTTTTTCTTTTTAGAAGAAGAATGAATTGCCAGTGTTGAATGTGGAGGAAATTATGCTAAATGAAGAAAGTGAGATACCCACACTCCCCCCCCCCCGCGACATACACACAATGATGTATGCTCCCAGTTATATGCAGACTTTTAAAAAGTCAAATAAACAGAAACTGATAGAACTGTGATCACCAGTAAAAGACTGGATGAGGAAATAGGAGGATATTAGAGTTTATAAATTTTCAGTTAGATATGGCTAATAATTCTGAAGAATTATTATGTAGATTAAAAAGTATAATTAAAAACTATTATATTGTAAAAAGCTTTTTTTTTTAATTTTTATTTTGCGATACAATTCAGTTCTACATATCAGCCACAGATTCCCTTGTTCTCCCCCCTCCCGCCCCCCTCACCTTCCCCCCAGCCCGCCCCCCATTCCAATCTCCTCCAGGGCAAAGCCTTCCCCACAGACTGAGATCAACCTGGTGGACTCAGTCCAGGTAGGTCCAGTCCCCTCCTCCCATGCCGAGCCAAGGGACCCTGCATAGGCCCCAGGTTTCAAACAGCCAACTCATGCAATGAGCACAGGACCCGGTCCCACTGCCTGGATGCCTCCCAAACAGATCAGGCCAATCAACTGTCTCACCCACTCAGAGGGCCTGATCCAGTTGGTGACCCCTCAGCCATTGGTTCATATTTCATGTGTTTCCGTTTGTTTGGCTATTTGTCTCTGTGCTTTATCCGACCTTGGTCTCAACAATTCTCGCTCATATAAACCCTCCTCATTCTCGCTAATTGGACTCCCAGAGATCCACCTGGGGCCTAGTCATGGATCTCTGCATCCAGATCCCTCAGTATTTGGATGAGGTTTCTAGCACGACAATTAGGGTGTTTGGCCATCCCATCACCAGAGTAGGTCAGTTCGGACTGTCTCTCGACCATTGCCAGCAGTCTGTTGTGGGGGTATCTTTGTGGATTTCTGTGGGCCTCTCTAGCACTTTGTTTCTTCCTATTCTCATGTGGTCTTCATTTACCATGGTCTCCTATTCCTTGTTCTCCCTCTCTGTTGTTGATCCAGTAAAAAGCTGAAAAAATTTTAGATGCTTTTAATGCACACATAGTGTCTATGTAAAATACTAATATACAATTTCACTCTGCGTGTGTGTGTGTGTGTGTGTGTGTGTGTGTGTGTGTGTGTGTGTGATGGTTATTCTCAATAAAATGGTTTTAAAACTAATGACAAATTGTATACATTATGAGATTGTTTCCCTGAGTTATAGGTGTGCTATGTGGGTTGATCATGAAGTAACAAAAGACTATCAGCAAGAAAAAAAGTTGTCATTTCCAGGTGATAAGACGGTTGTCTAAATATATATGTGAACTGTAAAACTCCAGACAAAATTATTTCTCCGTTTAAAAAAATGAGTAGTCCTGGCCTCTGCAATCACAGTACTTAGTACATCTCAGAGCTGAGGGAATGCCAAAGACATATGCATCTTTAAATTTAACTTAAAAAAAAACAAAGCATTCACGCTGTCCAGTGAAGAATGAGGTTTGTATATCCAAAAGATAATGTAAATCTATAAAGCACAAACAACACCAAATTGAAGAAGTACGTTTTGCTACCCAGCGACAGAAACTGGACTTTTCAAAATTTTCTATCCAGCAAACAGAGTAATAACGAAATAGCAACCAGAGTTCTCATACTACCATTTAAAATAAATTAAAAAATGTGAAACTTATTGAGTATGTTTCATAAGTTAATAGCAAATGAGAGATTTTAGGTGTTTGTATTCCACTTAGTTGAAAAAGTAACTACCACAGTAACTACTAGTAAGTTTGATGCTGTACTTGCTAAACAAACTCAGCCAAAATACCTAAAATAACAGGTATGGAAAAGATGACACATGGCTCTGATTTTGAAAACATTTTCACAAATTTTGGAGCTTCTTAAGTCTTGAATGTATTGGAGTTGTCAAAGTACATACATGCCTTTGTGAATATTCATTCTTTATCACATTAATCAGATGATGAGCGGTGAAATGAGCAAACTGGAAGGTAGAACTCAATAATCACTTTGTGAACATGTTGGAATGGTCATGTTACTATGTAATTGGTTTGCGTTTAATATTAACAATAAATTAAATAAAATAAAGACAAAAATTGTTACATTTATTTACATGTGTGTATGAACATGCACATGTATGTAGGCATATCTATATATAGGCACTCACCCATGTAACAGCACATTATGGAGATCAGAAGACACCTTGAATGAGTTGGTCTCTTCTTCCACCAACAGAGACTCAGTCAAAACATCTGCCTGTCAACAACTAACTTTGCTTGCTATGGCATCTCACTGGCCCATGTGGTTTATCTTATAACATGTATGTTATCAGAACACATAACAAAATGCTAATGTAAAAATTACAAAATGTTTATAAAATAAAAGGAATTGTTTTCTTTATTATTGAGCTCTTGTATTCAATTCAAGAGAAGTTGGAGGCTAGGGATCCCCAAGGATTATGAGAGCAAAACTCTTTTCAGCTACTTGGTCCTGTTTATGGGAAACTTTCCAAGACAGACACAACTCCTGTCAGTGTATATAAACCACACTGAGGTGAAATACTCTCTGCAACACTGGTCACAGCAGAAACTACATATCATAGTTTCAGATTCAAGGGAAATTAGAGAAAACATCATCCAAAAGGTAGGATCTGTTTTACAAGGTGACTCCTGTAGAACGAGTACTTCATAAAATGATTGTTGCATCATTTTTCATCTTAACTACTGATTTAAGATTTGTTTGCTTGTTTTTTTTTCTTTTTTTATTATTAGGAAAAATTTTTAATTCATTTTACACACCAATCAAAGATCCCCCTCTTCCTTCCTCCCTCCTTCCTAGCCTCCCCCTCCCAACCCACTCCCCACTCTGGGGCATGAGCGGGCTTTGTGGAGCCCACTACCTATGATGGGACACCTCATGCAGCCTTGAGGCAGGGAAAAGGGCTTGTACCTGCCTCTACTGAATATTTGCTTGTTTTAATAGCACATATATTTTTTAACCTCTTTGATGATTTTGCAGGAACTCTTGCATTTGTAATTATTGAGATTGACAAAAAATATTATACAAGTTTCCCTTCCAAGAAATCCTTAAGCCTTCTGAAAACTTAAAGCAGTTTTACTATCTAATGATATCTTATAATCTTACAAGTTCTGTGTCTCTCAACTTGGAGAAGTATGGTGTTCACAGATCACTAAACTTACTCTAATATTGTCTGATTATCTTTATATTATTAGATGCTGCATTTTCCCAAGATATCAACAATACAATAAGAAAGTAGTTAATAGAGATTGGAGAGAAATGAGAGCACATAGAGTTAGAATAATCATAGTTCATTGATAATTCACAAAATTCATAAAAAGTTATGTGAAAATGTCACTGATGTTCAAGGGTAAGTGCACTGAATTTTGAACACAATGAAATTACGCTTTTATGTAAACACTGTATTTATATTTCACAATAAAGAGAAAGGTGCCTTGTTTTACAAATGTCATTAATTATCCTAGAATACTCAAAATCAAGTTACCTATCAGTTACTTTATAGTTGGAAAGTGGTATTAGAGGGCTTAGAGACAAACAGATAAGTTTGCCCTACAGCTTTGCTACTTTATTGAATTTATTGACACAGGAAAATCAATAAGCATTATTTTCAACAAAATATAATGTCTTTAAAGTACTTAACACCAAAATTACACAATACTTGCTAATAACTTAATTTTCTAATCTTCCAACTTCAAACCTAGCAGTATAATGAAAAAGTACAGAAATTAAGATAAGGAATAATTAAAGGAAGAAAGTCAAGGAAGGAAGGAAGAAAAGATTGAGAAGCAGGAAAATAATTTCATGAATAAATTATTCAAACTATTACATGAAAGCACACCTTCTAGAGTAGAAAGCCAGTAAATATATGACAATATGTAACATCTTCAAGCCTGTCAATATATGAATGTTAGGAGATGCAATTCAATGGATTAGTCAAAAGTTAAAGGAAAGACATAATGCTAACAATGTGTCTTAAGCACATGTGTTCTCAGTTTATTCAATGAATAGTTTCTCTCACACTTTGTAGTGGACTTGGTTCAACTCTGTTCATACACAGTCAACAACAGACTTGTGTCTAAAAATTCTGTGTTTGTGTCTGAAATATGATAATAGGTTGTCATTCTGGAATTATGATAGTCAAATAAAGAGACTCTAACTATGTCTCAGATATTCATTGGAGAAAATTGTCTCTGATTTCATAAAGAAAAACGTAGATTTAAGGCCTAAAAATGTAAGGAGAATATTTGCTAATAATATTTTTAGACAATATACTCATTTTGATACTACACATATTGTCTTTCAGATGTGTGAAACTGTTGACCCATCATTCTACATTAAGGAACCTTCCCACCTAAGACACAGTATATAAACACATGGAATATGTGTTTTAAATTTGGGTTGGATAAGTTGCTGAGATTTCAGTTTGCATTATTTCTGCTTACTTGATAATTTAAAAAAATTATCTTCTATTCCAAGAGTTCTTGATTCGGCCCTCTTTATGTAAGCCATTAGTGAAGTGTACTAAATGGAAGATGCAAACCAGACTCTTGTATCTGAGTTTATTTTTCAAGGACTCTGTGCCTCAAGAGAACTACAGATCTTCCTCCTGCTGCCATTTGCCACCCTCTACCTGATGACTGTGGTAGGTAACCTCTTTGTCGTGATATTAATCATCACTGATCATCATCTCCATTCTCCCATGTACTTTCTGTTAGCTAATCTCTCATTTGTTGACTTCTGCCTTTCCTCAGTAAATACACCCAAATTGATCACAGACCTCTTAAAAGATAATAAAGCCATTTCCTTTGGGGGGTGCATGAGCCAGATCCTCGGTGTGCATTTCTTTGGAGGGGGTGAGATGGTACTTCTTGTAACAATGGCCTATGACCGATATGTGGCCATCTGCAGGCCACTCCACTACACCAGCATCATGGATGGACAGAAATGCATCTGGCTTGTTTTGATATCATGGATCATTGGATTTATACATGCCATTAGTCAACTGATTCTGATTTTGGAACTACCTTTCTGTGGACCTAGGGTAATAGACAGCTTTTTCTGTGATATTCCTTTGGTGATGAAATTAGCCTGCACGAATACTGATACTCTTGGAATCGTGATAAAAGCTGACAGTGGTGTTTTAGCAACAACTTGCTTCATTCTCTTGCTGATATCTTACACTTACATTCTACTAACTGTTCAGCTTCACTCTAAAGATGGCTCATCAAAGGCACTCTCTACCTGTACATCCCATATCATAGTGGTTGTGCTGTTTTTTGGGCCCATCATTTTCATCTATCTGTGGCCAGTCAACATCACTTGGGTTGACAAGTTTCTTGCTGTGTTTTATACAGTCATCACACCTCTCCTGAATCCTGCCATCTATACACTGAGAAATAAAGATATTAAAAATGCCATAAAGAAGCTGATAAATCACATGTGAATTTGGGGATAATTTTTAAAGTTCTTATGTAATAAGATATTTCAGATTACACAACACTTTAACCACGTTTCAACTAGAAATTCTATCTTACAATTTCATTTCTGCAAGCTATTTGTTAGTATTAATGTATGTTCATTAAAATAACTATTATTAAAATATGTTCAAAAGTCTCACACTTATGGTTTCACCACTTAGAGTAATACTTCAGCATAATCTTTTGTGCCTGAAGATTAGAAGATGATAAAAATGATGCAAATATGATAATCATGAAAACTTACTGAATATTTCCAGTGTTTCCAACACTGTCTGATCACTAGATTATTATTGATCACTTGATTATTATTAAGAATATATTATTTTAATTACTTATAAATATTTCCTTTTAGAACATTTTTGTATAGCATTATATGCCAATCTTAATTCTAATTTTATTACAGAAGATGGTGAAGAAATTTGCAAAATCTACATCTTCTTAGAAATCAAAATGATTAACAAGTAAAAATCATAATGCAGTTGTCTCATCTTCATATAATTTCTGTCAGTTAAGTCTTAACTATTCATATAAATTAAGAATTTTTCTTTATTTTATTCCTTATCTGAAAGAACAAAGTGTTTATAGTATTTGAATGTACTTCCATCAATTTATTTGCATTATCATTGTTTTACTTTATATGATGAAATAATGTAACTACCAAGGCTAGTTAGGTAAATATTATATGCTCTTGGAATATCATATATATATATATATTCATATATGTATTATCTACCATTTGATAATGTATTTAATTTGTGGGACAAAACCATATGTATACATGTTTATCATTATTTGATATCTAGTTTATACTCAGAGATAAAAGTCATAATTTCTTTAATATCATGTCCTAATGTTTATGAGTTAATGGTTACAATCAACTTGTATGTGTATTCAAATAAGTTAAATAGACCTTTACAAATTATCTAACAAAACATGCAAATGCCTTCATTGTGTTTTCCAGAAATCAGTTGATTACAGGCAAGCATGCTTATGTCTGATCATGTACCTTGATGGGTACATATGATGGAGGTTGGGGTATCTTATCCAAAAAATTTTCACTCAACTGTGTTGCTATATTTAACTCTCAATAATTTTAAATCATCATATTTATTTTATTAAATATGTTATTTGACAATATCTGCTAAACCTGATGGCATTTGGTCACTACACCTGACCTTTTATTTCCCTCCTACTCATATTGACACCCCTCCCAATACACACAGGAGTCCCTCTCTACATTTATGTATTTTTGTTTTACTTGTTGGTCCACTGGTTTAACCATAGCCATCTGTGTTCCCATTGGTTTGTAACTATGCCTATGGAATGGTGAGCTCATCAATGAATCACAACCAGAGAAAATGTCTGGCCTTGCCCCCAAATCATCAGGAACTTGCAGTTCAGCAAGGAGGTTCAGGACTACATAGCCTACTCCTTGATCTACAATTGATTACTATTATTTGTGTGGGGCCCATAGTAGGCAGCCTTGAAATTATGACTATATTGGTGTCTTGCCAGCAAAAGAGCATTCCACAGCCTTTCTCACTTTTTCAGAGATCTTACGTTCTCTGACCCCTTCTTCATAGATCAAATCACCGTTATAAGTTATTTGAAGCATACACACCACTTGTTCTCCCCTGTCCACAGACACACTATAACAACAGAACATCTTGAGTACTTCTTGCTAAACTACATAGACTGTAAAATAAGCTCTTATTACTCATATGATTTCCAGTAATACAATTTTAATTAAATTTTAGCTATTCAATGAAATTTCTTCTAAGTAATCTGTCTTTCAACAAGAAGTGCAATGGAGGGCAGTGGTATGCTTCCTTGGGTAAGGAGCTTGAAGCCAAGACAGAGGATTTGAGTTGAATCCTCAAAATCTACACAGTAGAAAGAGAAACCAACTTCCACTAGTTGATTTTGTAGGTGGTTAAAATTAAGAGATTTGTGGGGGGCAGGGGTCACCAAAGAGACTTCAGACTTTCAAACTGTGTTGAGACTGTAAAAGACTATGGGGACTGAAGTCAGACTAAGTGTCTTTTGTATTATCTTATTGCCAGACACTATAGCTATTGGAACATGGTGGTTTGAATGAAAATGTCTACCATAGTCTCATATATTTCGGTTTGGTATGTAGTTAGTGGAACTATTCAAAAAGGATTGGGAGATGTGGCCTTGTTGGAGGAGGTGTGTCACTATGGGAAAGCTTTGAGCTTTCAAAAGTCCATATCATTCCCAATTAGCCCCCTTCTCTCTCTCTCTCTCTCTCTCTCTCTCTCTCTCTCTCTCTCTCTCTCTCTCTCTCTTTTTCTCTCTCTCTCTTTCTCTCCCATACTTATGGATGAGATGTGAGCTCTCAGGCACTACTCCAGTGCATTCCTGCCTGTCTGTCACAAATGCTTGCTGCCATATAGCAATGGACTCTAATCCTCTGGAACTATAAGCCACTAAGATAACTGCTTTCTTTTATACATTGCTTTGGTTATTAGTGTTTTGTCATGCAGTAGAAGAGTAACTAAGAAAATTAGAGTAAAATTGGAAGAGGTTGTGTTTTATCTAATCATAACATATATCAGCTATACAGACAAACTTTAAATGTTCCATATTTGATGAGCAAAACTGCTAGATCTAAATCAGATGGAAGCAAAAATGACCTCTTATGGGTCATAAATTTTATCTTGTGTTATAAAATATGTGTTTCCAAATGCAAGAAGGCAAGCAGGTGAAACTCAAAGAAAACCATCAAATAAATCCAAAATGAATTTATCTGATTAATAAATTGTTTTGGAAGACTGTGAAAAACCACTTAAGTATACACCATAAATGAATAATTTAGAGTATATAATAGTTGTTTTGTATTTTAGCTAAATATGTATTAGTATTTCTTATATTTTATTATTTTTATTAATACAAATCAGATATTATCAATGATTCTGGTAAGTCAGAAAATCAATGAGCACCAAATCTCAAAGTTAAGAAAACATTTTGTAGTCACATAGTTATTGGTTATCAAATGGAACAGCCAATTTGTCTATTATTCTATTTTGAATCTGCTAAGCATTGACTGTTGAGAAAAACAGTATTCAGGGAAGACAGTTTCTATAAAAAACTAAAAATGAAATAGATATTGAATGTTATTCCCAGTCATATTAATTGGTTGTGTTGTTGCACATACACATAAGGACCATTTGAACCTGTGTTCCCTTCATCAGGTGAGTGATGAATTGGAGAAGGAGTAAAACTCCCTGTGCTTCTCATTGCTCAAAGACACTGAGAGTGGAATCTATGCCTGCTCAGGTTGGAAGAGCACAATTCTCTGGTCTTCTAGCAGTAGGTCACACTACCCTCATCTTGTTCTGTATTTTGTTCTTCATAATATACTTTTTCATCTTGATGTTTCTACCCCAGCTCACCTACATAAATGATTTTCAATTAAGTTCATTTGTAACCTTTGGTTCCTTTCCTCAGGAAAGGAACTGAGTTGAGAGGAATTCAAATATTCTTCAAAGCAGTAATATTTCAAAGTAATAGGTAAAATTTTTTTGATAGTTCTGACTCATTTCTTTCCAAAAAAATAAGATCATAATTTTAAATCAATGTTTGTATCATGGCCATCTCATTGTAATTCAATTATTGCTTTAAAACTCAAAAGCCCTAGGACTCTTTCATATACAACAGCAAATTTGTATGATAGACAAAACTGATTTAGTATTAATGCAAGAATATTATATTGTGTTAGATACTGAAAATTCCTCCTTTACATACTTCATGTTTCTATGCATTGACTTGGCTACATATTATTTTTAATGAGAAAAATTATAAATATTGTGTTAAAATACATCAACTCATATTTGAAAGAATAAACTGGAATAGTCATTTAATTCCTATTAGATTGGGCTGGCAAGATGGATCAGTGTATAAAGGGGCTTTTCATATTTTAAGTTTCCTGGTGTGACTATAATTTGAAATGTGTTTTAAAGAGTTGTCAATTTGCATCCTTATTTATTTTTGGTAAAATCATCATTGTTTAAATATTACAAGTTTGTGGCACATTCTACACTATTACATATATTCTGGTTGCTTGCTCTAGAACTCACTGTTTATTTCTTCAAATTTTATGTTGTCCATACTGTATTATTCCATGACATTTCCACTACTTTTCAGGAGTTTTGCTGTTAGTCCATGGATTAGCCCTCTGGGAACTGATAGTTTCATAACTCTGAAATGTTTTTATTACTATGGTTTGATTTCTAAGTTTACTAGGGGCTTCATGTATTAGAATATTTTAAGGCAATGTATGCAACATCTATGCTTATGTCATTTTCCTAAGTGTTAGAGACTTTACTCATTTGCTCAGATTATCTTGTTACCTATAATATCTCTCCTTTGTCTTAATTTGGGAGGCAGGTATGTAATTTGGTAATTAATAACTAAATTTTGGTACTTGCTTTCAAGCAGCATCCAATGATTCAGATGTGTGTCTGCTTAACAAAATACTGTTAATACATAGCTCAAAAAAAAGGTAAGTTTTACTACCCTCATCTTGTTATATGTTTTGTTCTTCTCAATCTATTTTTTCATCTTGATGTTTCTACCTCAGGTCATCTACATAAATGATTTTTAATTAAGTTCCTTTGTAGCCTTTGGCTTTTTTTGTCTTGTTTGGTTTGTTTTTGTTTGTTTTGTTTTTTATTATTCATTTATTTATTTAACATCCAGACCATATTTTTCACTCCCTCGCCTCCTCCCAAGCCCTATCCCCACTCTCTCTCTGACTCACCCCCATCCTCTGTTTTTACTCAGAAAAGGGAAGGCCTACCATGGATATTGACAAAATATGCTATATTAACTTGTAGTAATACTAAGGACCCTGCCTAGTATAGGCTGGGTAAGGCAACCCAATGTGAGGAATAGGGTCACAAAAGCCAGCACAAAAGTCAAAGACAACCCATGCTCCCACTGATAGGAGTTATACAAGAAGACCAAGCTGCACAACTGTCACATATATGCAGAGTACCTAGGTCAGTCCAATACAGGCTCCCTGGTTGTTGGTTCAGTCTCTGTGAGCTCCTATAAACCCAGGTTAATTGATTCTGTGGATGGATTTTCTTATGATGTTCTTGACCTCTCATGTTCCTACAATCCATTCTTCCTTTCTTCAGCAGGATTTACCCAAGCTCAGCTTAATGTTAGACTGTGGATCTCTGCATCTGTTTTTACCAGTTCCTGGATGAAGCTTCCCTTATGACTATTGGGCTAGGTCCCAATCTATAAGTATAGCAGAATGTTGTTAAGCATCATTACTGTAGCAGAAAGTTTCTCCAAATGAATCTCTCCCACCTACAGTCCTGAAGCCACTTACAAAATAATCACTCAGAGGCTTAATATCAATTACAAATTGTATGGCCTATGGCTCAAGCTTCTTGCTATCTAGCTCTTACAACTTAACTCAACTCATTCTTATTAATCTACATTTTGCCACATGGCTTCTTGGCATTATCTGTTCTCTCATATCTTGCTTCTTCTGGTAGCAGCTCAGAGCATCTGCCTTGACTCCACCCTTCTTCATTTCCATCTTTCAGTTTGAATGTACTGTTTTGTGGTGATATTTTATTTGTGCTCTAATAAATAAAACTTACCTGGAGAACAGAGAAAAAAAGCCAGCCATTATATTAAACAGAAGTCAGGCAATGGTAGCACACACTTTTAATTCTATCACTTGGCAGACAGGGATCTGTCTGGATCTCTGTGAGTTCAAGGCCACACTGGGAAACAGAGCCAGGCATGGTGATACATGCCTTTAATCCCAGCACCAACCATAGAGGTCTGGAGGTCTATACAGACAGACAAAAAGTGACAGAGCTGGGCAAGAAGAGAAAGTGAAATAACTGAGCTGAGAGAGCGAATGAGAGAACAGAACAATAAGGCATATAGGTATCGGTATACAGGAGTAGGTCTCTGGGGAAGCTGTGGAGTTGGTGAGGTGAGGTTAGCTGTGGCTTTCTCTATTTCCCTGATCTCTCAGGTTTTCACCCCAATATCTGGCTCCATGTTTTTTATTTAATAAGACCATTTAGAAGTCATCTATACTGTTTACCCTTATTCTGCCTCACCATTGGCCAAGCAGCTTTGTTTGTCAACCAATGAGAGCAGCACATGTTCACAGCATATAGAAAGATATCCCACAGCACATTACATTAACAATTTTTCTCCAATAGTGTTTGGTTATATCCCAGGTAACTGGGCCATGCAGCCTCTGGGTTCTGGGTACTCCAAATAGTGTTAGGGGTAGGCTCATTCTTGTGGCATGGGTCTCAGGCTGAACCAGTCATTGGTTAGCCACTCCTACAAACTATGTGTCACCCTTACCCCAGTATATCCTGTAGGCCAGACAGACTGTAGGTCAAAGGTTATGTGGCTCTGTTGGTGTCCCAGTCCCCCCACTGGTAGTCTTGCATGGTCACAGGAGGTGGCCAGTTCAGGCTACTTACCCAATTTTGCTAGAATTTTTGGCTGAAACTGTCCATAGGACAAAACAGTAGCCTACAGAATGGGAACATATCTTTACAATCCCCATATCTGACAGAGGGCTGATTGCCAAAATATATAAAGAACTCAAGAAACTAGACATCAAAAGAAACAAATAATCCAAGTAAAAACTGGGGTACAGATCAAAACAGAGAGTTCTCAGCAGAAGAATCTCAAATGGCCAAAAACAACACTTAAAGAAATATACAATATCCTTAGCCATCAGAGAAATGCAAATCAAAACTACTTTGAGATTTCATTTTAACCCTGTCTGAATGGCTTAGATGAATAATGCAAATGACAGCTCGTGCTGCCCTGCAGAGTAACTGGAACACTCTTGCATTGCTGGGGGGACTGCAAACTTGTACAGCCACTATGGAAATCAATATGGTGTTCCTCATAAAATTGGGAATCAATCTACCTCAAGAATCAGCTATACCAAAAGATGCTCAATCGTATCACAAGTACACTTGCTCAGTTTTGTTCATAGCAGCTTTATTTGTAATAATCAGAACCTGGAAACAACCTAGATATCCCCCAATTGAAGAATGAATAAAGAAATTGTGGTACATTTACACAATGGAGGATTACTCAGCTGTTAAAAAAATATTGACATCACAAAATTCTAAGGCAAGTGGATGGAACTAGAAAAAGATCATCTTGAGTGAGGTAACCCAGGACCTAGAAAGACAAACATGGTATGTACTCACTTATAAGTGGATATAGCTGTAAAGTAAAGGATAACCATGCTACAATTTACAGACCTAGAAAGATTAAATAACAAGGGGTGCTCAAGAGAGACACTCAGATATCCTTGGGAAGGCGAAATAGAAGAAATTTCATGAGTGGACTGGGGGTAGGGGAAGTTGGGAGTAAGAGGGATTGAGTAAGGGAGTAGGGTGGGGTAGGGATACTGTAAGAAACAACTGGAAAAGTGGGTCATTTCAGGGTCAAGTAGAAACCTGGTGCAAGAAAATCTCCCAGGAATCTACAAAGATGATCCAGCTAATTCACAGTGCATGAGCTGGCTGTTTGGAACGTGAGGCTTATGCAGGGACACTTAGCTCAGCCTGGAAGGAGGAGACTGGACCTGCTAATTCACTTGTAATCAGAAAGTGACAATTTGAAAATTTCATTCCAGTCCTCTTGAATAAATAATTTCTTAATGTTCCCTGTTTTGTTAATATTATTTATATAGAAATCAATTAGAAAATTTAGTAATCCATATGCTATAGTCATTTCTTTTTACCATTATGGAAATAGGCCTTAAAATAACATGTTGTTTCATCAAAGTTTTTTACAATATGCTGAAGAACTTCAAAAAGTTTATAGACACAACCAAGGAATAGGTAGGAAAAATCACATGGACAATCTTAACTTTTAGATAAACATATCCATAGGATCATATAAAATGAATTATACACGAGAAAAAAGAGCAAACAGTATCATTCACACATGTCAGTTAAGGAAATATGGAAAAGAGAATCAAAAATTGACTATGGAAATCCATAGGAATGAGTTAGTTTAAGAATTATTTGAAAGCAAACATATGAAATTCATAGCTACTTATTTAGAAAAACAATATCTGACCATGATAAAAATTAAGGTTGAACACTAAAAATTAAAAAAATCTCAAAGTAGTTTTTATTTATATTTCCCTGATAAGTAATGATATTGTACCATTCTTAAGAGCTCAGGCAGTTGTGTTTCATTTAGGGGGAACTCTCTCTTTAGATATGTGTCCCCCTCCCATTTAATTGTGTTTGCTTTCTTGATGCCCAGTTTTATTTAATTCTCTAGATATCTTGCAAATTAATCATCTATCTGATGTGTAATTGATAAAGATATTTCCCATTCTGTAGCTTGCTGCTTTATTCAAATGGTGGTGTCCTTAGCTATACAGAGATTTTCAGTTTCACAAAGTCTCATTTACTAATTGTTGTTCTTAGAGCCCAAGTTATTAGTGTTCTATTTTAAAAAGTCTTTTCCTGTTCCAATGAGTTCAAGGCTATTTCTCACTTACTCTTTGGTCAGGTTCAGTATATCTGATCTTTTGTTAAGGTCTTTGATCAATTTGGTGTTAAATTTTGTGTAGGGTGATAGGTGTGGATCTATTTGCATTCTTCTCCATGCATTTATCCAGTTTGCCAGTTTCTTTTTTCAGTTTGCCAATTTTTTTCCAGTGTGTATTTCTTACTTCTTTATCAAAACTGAAGTGTTCATAGGTGTATGGATTTTTTTTTTTTTTTTGGTTTTTTGAGACAGGGTTTCTCTGTGTAGCTTTGTGCCTTTCCTGGAACTCACTTTGTAGACCAGGCTAGCCTCGAACTCACAGAGATCTGCCTGGCTCTGCCTCCCGAGTGCTGGGATTAAAGGCACGAGCCACCACTGCCTGTCTAGGTGTTGCTAGAGTTTTCCTGCCTGGCCCACGGTCAGGGCAAATCTCTTTCACCCGCCAGTCCCACAGCCACTCAGACCCGATCAAGTAAACACAGAGACTTATATTAGTTACAAACTGTATGGCCGTGGCAGGCTTTTTGCTAACTGTTCTTATATCTTAAATTAATCCATTTCCATTAATCTATACCTTGCCACATGGCTCGTGGCTTACCGGGATCTTCCCATGTGGCTTGTCATGGTGGCGGCTGGCAGTGTCTCCTCTCTCTGCCTTCCACTTCCCAGAATTCTTCTCCTTGTCCCGCCTATACTTCCTGCCTAGCCAATGGCCAATCAGTGATTTATTTACTGACCAATCAGCAACACACTTGACATACAGACTATCCCACAGCACTTTCCCTTTTCTTTTCTTAAAAAGGAAGGTTTTAACCTTTACATATCTCCAAAGTCAGCTTGGTATATTTGGGAATTTGGACGTAGTTTTTCTTATTACTTTTTGCTGGAGGGGGGCGCTGTATCTTATGGGGATACAAAGAAAATTTTAGAATTATGGAATAGTCCATGAGGGTATGTCATCTGAGCCAGTTGCCTTGAAACCATTCTGGATGTTGGATCATCAGGGCCATGGTGTCATCGGAGACCTTTCAGGGGGTCTTGGCTGGTTAAACCTGATGTATCTTAATCTTGAATAAATCCATAGCCTCTGGCTTTCTGTGGAAACAAAATCAGAGCCTCCTTTTTAAAGCAACATATCCTTACATCCAAATTTTGAAGTCAAGGTACCTTTAAAATATACATTTTGGCATAACTCAACAGCTTTTGTAATCAAATGTTTTTCTTTAGTTACGAATATTAAAGAGAACATAATCTAGATTCTCTGTGTGGTAGCCATCTTTACGTGGCTTATTTTTTTATATTATCTTGAGCCTATTGCTTTAAATTGTAGCCTTTTAAGCCTGGCGCTATGGCTGCTGGCTCCACCCACTTTAGCTTCCCAACATGGCGGTGGTCCGCTTTCTGCCAGCTCTGGGAGCCGTAACTCTCAGAAATAGTGGGTCTACATTTTTACCAAAGTAGCGTGTAGCCCAGAAACCTCTTTTTTTGTTTTGTATTAGCGAAGGCTAAATCCATCACATAGCTTAATGTGCCATTTGCAGAGGCCTCATTCCCGCCATACTGCAGGTCGAGCATGCACGCCAGGAACCCGCCATAGTAGCTCAAACATGCAGGCTGCCGCTAGCTTGAAAGAGACAACTAGGAGCTGTTTTTAGCTCCATTTTAGAATCTTTTTATTCAGGTTTTAGGTGGAAACTCTTGCCCCACGTTGGGCGCCATTTGTTGCTAGAGTTTTCCTGCCTGGCCCACGGTCAAGGCAAATCTCTCTCACCCGCCAGTCCCACAGCCACTCAGACTCGATCAAGTAAACACAGAGACTTATATTAATTACAAACTGTATGGCCATGGCAGGCTTCTTGCTAACTGTTCTTATATCTTAAATTAATCCATTTCCATTAATCTATACCTTGCCACATGGCTCGTGGCTTACCGGGATCTTCCCATGTGGCTTGTCATGGTGGCGGCTGGCAGTGTCTCCTCTCTCTGCCTTCCACTTCCCAGAATTCTTCTCCTTGTCCCGCCTATACTTCCTGCCTAGCCAATGGCCAATCAGTGATTTATTTACTGACCAATCAGCAACACACTTGACATACAGACCATCCCACAACAGTCTAGGTGTATGGATTTATGTCTAGTTCTTAAATTTGATTCCATTGATCAACATGTCCATTTTTTGTGCCAACACTATGCTGTTTTAATTGTTATAACACTGTAATAAAAATTGAGGTAGGGAATGTTGAAACCTCTGGCAGCATAGGAAATCTTTCCACTTTCTGAGATTTTCTTCAATTTCTTTCTTTAGTATCTTAAATCTTTATCATACAAGTCTTTCACTTGCTTGGTTAGAATTAGTTCAAGATATTTTTGAGGCTATTGTGAAAGGTATTCTTTCCATGATTTCTTTCTCAGGCCATTTGTCATTTGTATGTAGGAAGACTACATGTTTTTTTGTTTTGGTTTGGTTTGGGATTTGTATTAATTTTGTATCCTGCTACTTTGGTAAAAGTGTTTACCAGATGTAGGAGTTTCATGGTAGAATTTTTAGATTTGTTTATATGTATCATCACATTATCTACAAATAAAGATACTTTGACTTTATCCCTTCATGTTTAACTCCTTTGACCTCTTTCGGTTGTCTTATTGTTCTAGCTAAGCCTTCAAGTACTATATATATTAAATAGGTACAGAGATGGACAAGTTTGTCTTTTCCTAAATTTAGTAGAAATATACACATACAAACACACACACACACACAAACACATAGAGACACATATACAAACACACATACATAAAGATAGACACACAAACACGTATTGCAGGATATCTGATCACACTCTGAACATCAAGTTTGCATTATTTACTGGAAAAACCTGGTTCTAATTGTGGTATGGCTTAGCCCTAGCACACACATTTAATCCAAGAGCTTTCTTCTTGAATATTGTAAACAGGATTAAATAAGGTCAGCCATAGGTCAGTAGACAGATCAATCAATCAGTTGACAGGAAACAAAACATAGAGAATAAGAGGAAGTCATGAGGAAAGATAGAGGTGCACAGGAAGTATAAGGGAGGGACATTCAGTTTGAGGAGTTTTGTTTGAGACAGCATTAGAGAAAGCTCTCCTTATGGGATATCAGCCAGGTACCTTCTCTGCTTCTCTGAGCTAGCAGGTTTTTACTCCAGCATCTTGCTCCTGAGTCCTTATTGATATAGTCAAATTATTAAGAATTAGATAAAAACAGTATTTGATACTCCAACAAATGACAAAACAATATGGACAGAGAAATCATGCCAGCTGTGGACAAACTGAGAAGACAACGAATTTGGTAAGAAACTTGGGAAGTCCTCAGTAGAGAGTTACACTAAAAGGAAAAAATCTTTCCCACATTAAAGATGAGAAATATCATAATACTGAGTGTTAGGAGACTGTATAATGGTACTTTAAACAGCTTAAAAATAGAAGTAGATAATGCAAAGATAAATGACTTCACTGAGATTGACATAACATCAATTATAATTACTATCAGTCAGGTAACTCATATTTTTTTCTTTATTTTATTTTACAATACAATTAAGTTCTACATATCAGCCATGGATTCCTTGTTCTCCCCCCTCTCTCCACCCTCCCCTTTCCCCAGCCCACCCCCCATTCCCACCTCCTCCAGGGCAAAGCAAAATATTCAGACACTAACATAGGAATTTAGACAAGAGCCTACTGCACCACTGCATGACAAAACTGAAGAGGGATGGCCCAGGGTTGTTATAAAACCAACCTTAGTTTGTCCAGTTATTATACATGAACTACCAGAAGATGATAGGCACCCCCAAGGCTATCAAGAATTTAAATGTAATCCTATAGAAATATTAAATTAGAGGGTATTTAAGAAAGCATTCATTTCATATGGTATGCACTCACCCTGTGTGAAGCAGATGTTAAATCCATGAGCAACTCAAGATAGAATTATCCTCCAAGACTTGAAAGATTTGGCAATAGCAATATTGGAAGCTGGTCCTCGGTTACAATAGTGAACATGGTAGAAAGAGGAATCTAGGGCCATAGGAAAATGAAATAGGGCTACAGGTATTAATATTTCCCAAGACCAGTCCTAGGTGAAGGTCAATATGCTGAGTCACAAAGGCAGCTTTAATTTGATGATCATACCATAGAGCAATGTCATTTAGCAGCCTTAATTGTTTGGGACAAGGTTGAAGAATCAGAAAAGTAGTCTGATTTATTTAGTAAAATTGTACAAAGCCCAAAAGAAGTTGATTTTTTTTGCAAATTTGACTTCAGCTGTAAATAGAATAGCATCAGATTCAAAAGTCAGACAAATATTAATCAAATCTTTGGCTTTTGAAAATGCTAATTCAGAATACAAAAGGGTGACTAGACCTTTAAAGGCAAGATCAGCACCAATAGGTGAATAGATTAGAAATATGACTGACATTGTATCTCACATGTATGATTCTACTCTGATAGAAAAAGTAATTTCTAAAATTTTTAACGAAAATAAATGTCAAATATTTTAACTGTGTTAAGCAGGGTCATTTGAAAAGGGATTATAGGCAAAGAGTTCCTAGAAACAAGTTTTTTTTTTTCTAGAGATAATCAAAACAGAAATGCCTAGCCTTTTGAAGTATGCAGAAGGAGTGGAACAATCCCATATTGGATTAATGGATGCCGATCAACAAGGAGCAGGCAAGGTAACACTTTGCTGTCAAGAAATACACTAAAGTGCCTCCCACATACCACAATATCAAATTTGATTCAATAATTCCCTGTCAGTATTGGAGAAACTCATCCACAGAGCAATTAAAAGGTTCAGTGCCTGTTATTTAAAAAAAAAAAACAGAAACAAAAAAACAACAAAAAACCTGCTCTAGATGTAATCAAAGACAGAACAGCTTCAGTAGATAAAACAAAATATTAAGAAGAGAACAGAAAACAAGTATTTTTGCAAACTGCTGTAAATGATAAGAGACCAAAGATAAAAATACAAATAAATAGCATTGAAATTGAAGGTTTAATAGACACTGGAGTAGATGTAACAATACTTTCACCAACATCTTGGCATCAGATTGGCCTTTTCAGGTGACAAACATTCAGCTTCTAAGGATTGGAACTTTTCAAGTAAAACAAAGCTCAAGATGGATCTGGTATATAGGGCCTGTAGGACAAACAGGAAAATTAAAGACATATGTTGCTAATATAGCCATGAATTTATGGGGACATTATTTGTTCCAGCAATGGAAAACACAGATTTACATTCCTCCAATCTCAGAAACAAACCATAAAATAAAGAATGCTTCTGAGAAAAATATTAAAATATATTATCAAGAACAGTGACAGATCATTCAGATTGTGTTGTGGGGACTTGGTCCATTTAGCCAATGGTATTGGGTGAATAGCCCTATGTGTGTGGTTTTCTTTTGGTATGTGATGGGATAAGAATTGAGGAGGAAGATTGCATGGTCTCTTGGACATGAAAGGTTTCCTGATGCTATGGCTCAGTGACCTGGTCCAGAACTTTCCCATCCTTCCCTGGTGGACAAAGAGACAGCTGCACCACTTTATTCTGTATTCATGAGTATGTTATTTCCATTTCATCCCTTAATAAATTCTGGATCCCAGACTTTGGTGAATTTTTGCTTTAAGGTTGTATATAAGCAGAAGTAACCACCCTACCTTTTAAATGGGTAACTGACAAACCTGTGTGGGTGGAACAATGGTCCTTGACATCAGAAAAGTATGGACACAGAACAGCTGGCACAGGAACAGCTAAATCTCAACATATTGAAGAACAGAAAAAAACAGTTTTTGGAATTCTCTTTTATTTTTATTCAAAAGAAATCTGGAAAATGAAGAACGTTAACAGATTTTAGTGCCATAAATAAGATGATTCAGCCAATGCACTTACAGACTGGAATTCTCTTGCCTTCTTTATTACCTAAGGAATGGTCTATTATAGTGACTGATTTAAAAGTATGCTTTTATACTATACCTTTGCAAGAACAGGAGAAAAAATTGAATTTATAATACCTACATTAATAATATTTAACCTGTTAAAAGGCATTAGTAGAAAATTCTTCCACAAGGAATGTTAAACAGACCAACCTTGTGTCAATATTTTGTACCTCAGCCATTAGAAATATCATAAACAGTTTCCTCATTATACAATTTATCATTATATAATGATGTCTTACTGGCTGATTCAGAGGTAGATACCTTAGAACAAATGTCTGATGAAGCAAAGAGAATTTTGTCTTGCTTGTAATTACAAATTGCTCCTGAAAGAAACACAAAGAGGAGACTCTATAGATGATATATGATAGGCTTACAGAAAGTGCAACCACAGAAAATACAAATAGAGAAAGAACAATTACAAACTCTTTTTTTCTATTTTTATTTGTTTGTTTTTGTTTATATGTTTATTTTACAACCACAGATTCACTTCCCTCCTCTTCTCCAATTTCCTTCCTCAATCTCCCCTCCAAGCCCCCTGAATCTACTCTGTTTCTGAGCATAAAGGAATAAATAGGCTTCCCTTGTGTATCAACAAAGCATGGCATATCAAGTTGTGGTAAGACTAAGCACCACTCCCTCCTTGTATTTAGGCTGGGCAAGGCAATCCAGTATGAGGAATAGGTTCCCAAGCACCATCAAAAGCATTAGGGACAGCCGCTGCTCCCACTGTTAGGAGTCCAATAAATAGAACAAGCTACACAACTGTCACATATCTGTAAAGGGCTTAGGTAGGTCCCAAGTAGGCACCCTGGTTGTTGGTTCAGACTCTGTGAATTCCTATGAATCAGGTTAGTTGTTTCTGTGGGTTTGCTTGTAATGTCCTTGACCCCTCTGGCTCCTATGATCCTTTATCCCTCTCTTCAGCAGAATTCCCTGAGCTTGGCCTTATGTTTAGCTGTAGGTCTCTATATCTGTTTCCATCAGTTACTGGATGAAGGTTCTCTGATGACAATCAGGATAATCATCAATCTGATCACAGGAGATGCCAAGTTTGGGCTATGTATCCACTATTGCTAGGAGTGTTTGCTGAGGTCACCCTTGTAGATTCATGGGAGTTTCCCTTGCATCAGCTTTCTACCTGTCCCTGAAAAATCTCCCCATCTAGTTGTCTCTTTCAAGTACTCTCCCCTCATCCCTCTCCTCAAACAGATCCCTTAAGTTCTTGTCCCCATCTGCCCACAATCTACCCAGGATATCTCTTCTATTTCCCCTTTTCTGGGAGATCCATGCATCCCCTGCCTTGTTACCTAGCCTCTCTGAATCTGTGAATTGTCACATGGTTATCCTTTTCTTTACAGTTAATATCCAATTATAAATGAGTTCAAAGCACATTTGTCTTTCTGGGTATGGGTTACCTCACTCAGGATGATTTTCTAGTTCCATCCATTTGCCTTCAAATTTCCTGATGCCATTGTTTTTAACAGCTACATAATACTCCCATTGCATAAATGTACCACATTTTCTTTATCCATTTGGTTGACGGGCATCTAGGTTGTCCTAGGTTCTGACCATCAAATAGTCCAAGAAAACTATCAGCTGAGACTGAGAAAGAATTGGCTCTAGTAAAAAGGAAATTACATATGGATTGCTTGGATCCAAAGCTTGACTGTATTTTAGTTATTTTGCTTTCTACTCATTCTCCCATAGGAACTCTTATGCAGAGAAAAGATAATATCTTAGAATGGTTATTTTTTTAGCACAGAAGCAGAGTAAAAAATTAAAGATCTGTGTAGCAAAGTTTTCTGAATTGATTCTGAAAGAAAAAATTACTTCATCAGTTAACAAGAATATACCCAGCAGAAATTGTAGTACCCTATATTATTACTAAAATTGCCTTATTATGGGTAGAAAATGAGCACTGGCAAAGAGCTTGCAATAAATTTTTGGGGGAGATTAACAACAAATATCTCAAAATTAGGAGACTTCAGTTTATAAAAAGAACTAATTGGATTCTCTCTCGTATAGTAAAAGGGATATCAATTTTTTGAGCCCCTACATTCTGTACTAATGCAAATAAATTAGGAAACACAGCTTAAAAGTGAAGAAAAACAAGTAGCTCAAAGCCCTTATTATTCAGTTAAAAAATCAGAGCTGTATGCCATTCTTATGGTGTTATTAGATTTTCCTAAGTCTCTTAATATAGTTACTGACTCTCAATATGCAGAAAAATGTTATTTTTCATATTGAAACGACTAAACTTATTCTGGATGATTCAGTATTAACTTTGCTATTTATTCAACTACAGGTCATCACAAAACACACACACACACACAGAGAGACACATACAAATACACGACAAAAAATACAGACACAAGCACATACACTGACACACACAAAAACACATATAAAAAGAATAATACATGCTCTCCCTAAGATTCAGTTTTTAAAAGTTGGATAAACATAACATTGGTATAAATGTGATCCTAAGTAGAAGATTGGAAGAAATTGCAGAATAGAACAGTTTGTAAATTTTCAGTAATTTGTGGTTAATAATTCTAAAGAATTAATGTACAAGTGTGTAGTGGGTATTCACTGCATTCATGACCTTGGGCTAGCTGGCTGTATAGAGGCAAGGCGGTGCTGCCTACATGACCTTTTGAAAGGGAAGAGAGAGGGGATCATGAGCTCTCTTGCACATGGACGGCTTCCTAACACGGGATTTGGCAAACTAGTCTGGAGTTTTCCCTATCTTTCCCTGACAGAGGGAAAGGCAAAGGCATCACTTCGTTTTGTATTCATGAGTGTATGATCCCCGTTTCATTCCTTAATAAGTCTTCTTCCCAGGCATCAGTGTATTACTCACGTTATCTGGTGCCCCAACGTGTGGATGTGCCATCCACACAGCCCCAGTGGTCTTTTAAGTGGCCCCTTGTCCACATAGGCTAATAACTCCAGCCTGAAAGCGGCAGCTCCACGCCCCCACCCACAGAGGCCCGAAATTCTTGCTCCACTAGACACATACCTTGGCTATGTGACTGTCCCGCCCCACCTGCATTCCTCAGCTGCAGCTGTGTACCCCTCCCCACCCCCACAGCCCTGGGAAGCTTGTGCGCTTGATACATTGAACTGGCGGTCCAGCTAAACACAGGAGCGGATCACAGTCACACTCCCAGTTTGAATCCCAGCCCAAGGAGGCCAGTGGTTAGCTGCACGTGGCTGCCTCCAGCCTGTGTTCTGCAACCCATGGCCCAACCAAGCGGTCCAGTGGTCCCCTCCACACCAATCATTTTCACGTGACTTTTCTTGTTCCCCCAGATGCAGCGGCGGTGCTTGTAGCCATGGCCAAAAGTGCGCACATTCAGCGGACAGAGCACTGAGTTAGAGAGAAAGGTGTGTGTGTGTGTGTGTGTGTGTGTGTGTGTGTGTGTGTGTGTGTGTGTGTGTGTGTGTGTGTGTGTTCTGTGTGGCTGCTCTCAACCCTGTTTAAGCTTACAGGTTGGGCAACTGCGTAGCACAAGCCTGAGTCGACCTAGAGTCCCAGGACCTGCTTTGGTGCTACATCTTTGACACCTGCTGGCCAAACATCGTCATTACATCACAGGAACCAGCCATCCATACCTGCCTGGTTAATTAAGAATCTTACACGTAGGACAATCTCTCCAAGATCTTATCTGAGGTAAATTGCTTGACAACTTCATACTTTAAACTGATAAATAAATTAACTAAATTTTTTTTTTACAGTTTGTAAACTTCAGCTACAGCAATGGTAGATAATATTATGCAGGAAGTTAAAAACTTTCTCATTTCTTCTATGGGTGGAATTTTAGAAGAGATATGTGACCTACCTGGGACGTACATATTTTTAGCCACAGTCACTATTAGTCTGGCCATTCATATCATATCCTTCAAAAAATGGTTTGGTAACAGTGCCAAAAATGAGAAACTAATTGAAATTATACAGTCTTTGCGAAGTGATGATGAGAAATCGGCTGGAAAAATCCATCCCTTGGGATGGAATAGTGATAAGCTGTCAGGAAAACTCCATTCCATGGAAATTGGTTATGAGAAATTGTCAGATAGAACATCACTTTTGGAAGGCAGTGTATATGCCAGACAGATAATTTCTAAGGATGACAAAGTAACACTGACGGATAAAACAAAATCTTTAGAATTGCAAATGAACGATGAGAACAAGAAACTGATTGAGCTAATGAAGTCGCCGGAATCATTTACTGTTCAGGAGGTTCAGACCCTACAGAAGGTAGTGAAAAATCGATTTCAAACCTTAGAAGAATTTGTTAAAAACTAATTAAAAAAAAAGAGAGCATTAAGGCATAGACAAAAGAGTGTCTTCGGCTTTGATTCTCACAGCTTTCATGCTGCTTTTGTAAAGAGTGGGGACACCTCCTACTGCTCATCAGTCATGCTACATGGGCAGTGCCAAGCACATCACATAAAAAACAAGAGCCCAGTCCCAATGGATACCTTACAAAGCACTCCCACATCTAAGGCTCAGAGAACATTACAAAAGAGGGTGCATAATATTGTGAGAGCCAGGGAATCATGAACTTTGCTATGAGATTGTGTAATATCAAAATCCACAGCTTTAAAGTCTTTCCACCATGACTGCCCAAAAGAAAAGCTGAACAAAGACTACAATAATAGAGGCCAAAGTGGATAGGGAAAAGCATATGAGCCCTCAACCCTACACACACACACCATATATATATATATATATGTATATATGCAACTGAGTAAAGTTGGGAGTGAGAGACTTTTAACCTCCTCCCAGAGAAGGGAATACCAATTAGTTGTCCAGTGACCAAAAGTCAGAAAAACATACATACAAGTAGCATTGTATGGACTGAGCAAATTATATTTGGGATTATAAATATATATAGAAATGTATATATGTATAAAAATACATATGCACGCACTAACAAGTAATGAAAAAAAGAAGTCATAGAATTGAAGAAGAACATGGAGGATTATACGTAAGGGTTTGGAGGTTATTACAAGTATAACAAATATATAACAGAGTGTAGTTAATAAATATGCTTTGAGGAAACACGTATAATAAGAGATTTATTATAAGAAATATTAATAGCACATTTGGGGTCTATAATTACTTTGTTTATAAAACTACTTTTCAGCAGGGCAGTGGTGGCACATGCCTTTAATCCCAGCACTTGGGAGGCAGAGCCAGGCAGATCTCTATGAGTTCAAGGCCAGGCTTGTCTACAGAGCGAGATCCAGGACAGGCACCAAAACTACACAAAGAAACCTTGTCTTGAAAAACAAAAACAAAACCAAAACAAGCTACTTTTCATATATAATAATGTTTCTCTAGAAAAGTGCATGCAGATTTGAAAATAAATCAGTTTTAAAATGTATGAAATGAAAACTATATTTAATGAAGTAGAGTTATGTGATGAAAAGTTGAAAGGAGATTTTAAATAATTTTAGCACACACAGTTTCATTATAAAGTACTAATATGCAATTTCACTTTATATGTGTCTGTGAAAACATAACAGTGTTCACCTTAAGTATATATAATGAAATAAATTTGAAAATGAAGGCAAATTGCACAATCTAAAATTAGACTGTAGGGTTGATCGTAAAGTATCAAGAGTGAGAAAGAAAAACTGTCTTTGTTGGTATTTACAGGTGTGAAGATAATTGTCTAAATGGACATGTGAATTGTAAAACTACAGACATGTTTCCTCTCTTTTTATTATATTTATTCATGTGGGTGTATGTATCATGAATGTAGCCATGTCTACATGTGTACTTATACCCATGAAACAGCACATGCCTGGAGATGAGAAGACAGCTGAGTGAGTGGGTTCTATCCCTCCACCCTGTGGATCCCAAAGATTAACTCAGGTCATCAGGCTTGGCACAAAGTGACTTAACAACTATGGCATCTCACTGTCCCATGGGCTTCATCTTTTAGCTTGTGAGCTGTCATAACACATATAGAATATTAACTCATATTTACAAAATATTTGTAATATTGAAGAAATACTTTTTCTTTATTATTGAGCTCTTGTATCCAATTCAAGAGAAATGAAAGTCTAGGGATCCCCAAAGACTATGAAAGCAAAATGCTTTCTCACTACATGATCCTATTTAATGTGCAGAATGGGAAACTTTCCAAGGCAGACATGATTTTTCTCAGTGTATATAAGCCAGAGGTGAAACATCTCAGCAACACTGGTCATAGCAGAAGCAACAATGTAAGATTCCAGGGGAAATTGGAGGAAACATCATGCTAAAGGGAAGATCTGTTTTATAAGGTGACTGTTGTAGCATAGGTGCCACAAGCCAAATGCTGTGCTTTCAATTTTTGTCACAATACTCATTTAAGATTTGCTTCTTTGTTTTAGTATCACATATTTTTAAATCCTTCATGAGTTTATAGTGAGTCTTGCATTTGTATTTTTTAATTGTTGTGCTTGACAAAAATATTGTAGTTTTCCCTTCCAACGAGTCCTTGATACCTTTAGAAACATAGAGCAGTTTTATATGCTCACATCTAATGATCTTTTAGAATAACTAAAAACTTCCAAGTCTCTCAACACAGAAAAGCATTTTACTCACAGGCCACTGAACTTACTCTAATGTTATCTGGCTATCTTTTGATTTTTAGATCTCCTATTTCCTCAAGATACAGACAATACATTGGGAAAGTAGTTACTAGAAATTAGAGAGAGAGGACAGTGACACATATTACAATAATCATAACTCACTAAGAATTCACCAAATTTAAAAAAAAATGTGTGAAAATGCCATTGATATTCAGTTAAGTAAGCTAAATTTTGAACACAATAAAATGAACTTTATGTAATCCTGACTATTTTGACTACTTAAATTGGTCACTTTTACTTACTTGTACTTGTATTTAAACAGCAAAGTGCCTTGTTTTACAAATGTCATTATTTTTCTTAGATTTCTCAAAATCAAAATTCTTGTCATTTATTTCATGATCTAGAAGTGATATTGGTAATTCAGAATTAGAGAAACCTCATTATGCACTACAGTTTTACTACTTTATAGTGCTAATTGACACAGGAAATCAATAAACATTATTATTACTAACATATAATGTTTCAAGTACTTAACAAGGAAATTACAAAACATCTTCTAATTTGTTGACATTTTAGTCTTCCAATTACAAACCTAAAAATAGTATGAAAAAGTACAGATATTAAGATTAAGAAAGAAAACTCATGAGAAATAAATAAAGGGAGAGATTCAAGGAAGGAAAAAAAGAAGAAATGAACCAGAAAGGTACAGAGGTAGGGAATGCAGCTTTCATGAATAAATTATTCAAACTATTATATGAAATTTCAGCATTTAGAGTTGAAAGGCTGTAAGTATATG
Organism: Peromyscus eremicus; assembly: GCF_949786415.1. Taxonomy (NCBI): domain Eukaryota; kingdom Metazoa; phylum Chordata; class Mammalia; order Rodentia; family Cricetidae; genus Peromyscus; species Peromyscus eremicus. Next base: position 85,787,037 of record NC_081419.1, read on the forward strand.
ACAATAGGTAAGATCCTTCAGGCATAGTGATACATGATTGTTCAGAGATACACTCCCATGGATAAGTCCCAAGTTCAAGGAAAGATATAATGCTATAATATATCTAATAATATATGTATAATGCTACTTGTCTTTAGCATGTGGATTCTCAACTTATTTGATGAACCATTTTTCTCACACATTTTAGTAGACTGGATTCAATTCTCTCTGTTCAGACATAGTCAAAAATAGATTTCTGCCGGGTAATTTTGTGTTTATGTTTAAAATATGTCAACTAATTTTCATTCTAGAATTATGACAGTAAAATAAAGAGGCTGCAAATATGTCTCAGATATTAATTGAAAAAATTACCTCGGATTCCATGCCCAAAAGGTAGATTTAAAGCTTGAATGTAAGCAGAATATTTGGTTCTGATATTTTTAAACAATTTACTCATTTACATACCTATACATATTATGTCTCAGATGCGTAATTTTGCCTAATTCAGGAAAAATACCCAATTAGAAGGAAAATACAAATGCAAGGAAGTTGTTTTAAATTTGACTCAATACAATGCTAAGATATAATTTGTATACTTTTCTTCTTACTTGACTCTGAACATTAAGTTATTGCTTCTATTTCAGGAATTCGTAGTTAGGCTCTGTCTCTCTCAACCCATTGGAGCACAGTGTACTAAATGGAAGAAGCAAACCAGTCTGTGGTGTCTGAGTTTATTTTTCAGGGACTTTGTAGTTCAAAAAAAATACAGATCTTCCTCCTGCTGCCATTTGCCACCCTCTACCTGATGAGTGTGGTAGGTAACCTCTTTGTTGTGATATTAATCATCAGTGATCATCATCTCCATTCTCCCATGTACTTTCTGTTAGCTAACCTCTCATTTATTGACTTCTGCCTTTCTTCAGTTACTACTCCCAAACTGATCACAGACCTCGTAAAAGATAATAAAACCATTTCCTTCGAGGGGTGCATGAGCCAGATCCTCTGTGTGCATTTCTTTGGAGGGGGTGAGATGGTACTTCTTGTAACAATGGCCTATGACCGATATGTGGCCATCTGCAGGCCACTCCACTACACCAGCATCATGAATGGACAGAAGTGCATCTGGCTTGTTTTGATATCATGGATCATTGGATTTATACATGCCATTAGTCAACTGATCCTAATTTTGGAACTACCTTTCTGTGGACCTAGAGTGGTAGACAGTTTTTTCTGTGATATTCCTTTGGTGATGAAATTAGCCTGCACAGATACTGATACCCTGGGAATCATGATAAATGCTGACAGTGGTGTTTTAGCAACAACTTGTTTCATTCTCTTGCTGGTATCTTACACTTACATTCTGTTAACTGTTCAGCTTCACTCTAAAGACGGCTCATCAAAGGCACTCTCTACCTGTACATCCCACATCATAGTGGTTGTGCTGTTCTTTGGGCCAGTCATTTTCATCTATCTGTGGCCAGTCAACATCACCTGGGTCGACAAGTTTCTTGCTGTGTTTTACTCAGTCATCACACCTCTCCTGAATCCAGCCATCTATACACTGAGAAATAGAGATATTAAGAATGCCATAAAGAAGCTGATAAATCACCTGTGAGGTCTGGAATAATTTTTGGACATGTTATGTAATCAGCAAATTAATTGTATGCATACCATTCTATCCACATTTTTAGTGGAAATTGAATTGTATAATGACTTGTTTCTGGAATCTGTAAGTTGTAGTTAGTATATGGTTATGAAAATAACCATTAGAAAAATAAATTCAAAATTATAATACTTATACTTTTACCACTTAGAATGAGTAATAGCTCTGCATAATATACCTGTATATATTGAAGACTGGAAGATGACAATAATGTTGCAAAAATAAGGATGACATATTACTACACATTATTTGTGTTCCCCAAATTGTACAAGTCACTTTAATTACTTACTAACAAAATCATCTTTTAATTATTTATCAATATTACTATCTTTTAAAATATGACATTAAATATCAATCCTAATTCTATCTTTGTAACAGAAGGGTTTTGAAGATTTCTGTGAAGATGCATCGACTTAGAAATCAAAATGCTAAACAAATGAATCATAATGCTAGTTGTATTATATTGATGTAATCTCTGTCAGTTTTCAAGTCTTAACTATTCATATGAATTCACAAATTTCCTATACTTTATTGCTTAACTTAAAGGACAAGCTGTTTATAATATTTGAATGTACTTTTCCTCAGATCACAAATTATTTGCATGATCATGATTTTATAATATATAGTTGAATAATATAACTGCCAAGGCAAGTTAGGTAAATATTACAAGCTCTTGATAATATGGTATACATAGTAATTCATATGTTATATGCCGTTTAGTGTAGTGTGTCATTTACAAGATAAACTGTATGTATACCTGTTTATAATAGCTTGAGATCTATTTCTAAACAGATATGAAAGTCATATCTTCTTGAATATCATATCAATATTTCATGAGTTAATGGTTAAAATCAGCCTGTATGTATATTATAATAAGTTAAAGAGGTTGTCATAACATAAATTATCTAGCAAAGCCAGACAAACACCTGTATTATGTTTTCCAGAAATCATATCATTGCAGGTAAGCATGGCTCTTGTCTGGCCACAGACTTTGATGTGTACATATATGTGTAGGTTCTGGTATCTTTTTCAGGAGAAATTGTCTTAAGTGTATTTATAGATTTAACCCTCAACAATTTTGTCACCATATTTTTTATTAAATATGTTCTTTGACAATATCTATAATAAGGTGATTACATCTGATACAATCCCTGACCTCTTATGTCCCTCCCACACTTGTTATCCCCTTCCCCATGCCCCCAAACACACGAGTCCCTTTCTACATTTATGTATTTTTGTTTTGCTTTGGGATCCACTGAAATGACCCATAGCCATCTGTGTGTCCATTGTTTACAACTATCCCTGGGACACTATGATCCCATCAGTGAGTCTCAACTGAAAAAAAAAATGCCTTGCACTGTCCCAGAATCATCAGTAGCTCACAGATCAGCAAGGAGATGTAGCAGTACATAACTACTCTCTGATCTTTGAATATTGGCCATTTTCTTGTGTGATTATTTTCTTGGGATCATGATGACTGCATTGGCTGTGCCATGCCCACAATATTACATTTAAAAGTTCTTTCCTTCTTTCTGACCCCTTCCATATTCTTTATCAGCATCATTTTATAAGTGATTTTAAACCTACAGACAGCTTTTACTCATCTGCCTACAGTCATACTATAACAACAGAACACCTTAAGTCCTTGCTAAAATATATAATTAAACTATAAAATTACCTTTTATTGCTTGTAAAGTTTCTAAGAATATAAATTTCATTTAAATTTCAGCAATTCAGTGTCATTACTTGTATGTAATGTGGGTTTCAAGAAGCACAATGGAGGCCAGTGAGAGGGCTCAGCAGGTAAAGGAGCTTTCTCTCAAACCAGAGAACTCAAGTTAAATCCCTAAAATCCCACATGGTAGAAGAAGAGCTACAACTCCCATAAGTTCTTATCTAATTTCCACAAGTATTCCCACATATGCACACACAGAATAAATAAATATATAAATAAATGTTGAAAAAAAAGAATAATCACAGTGGAAGCTTTAAACAATATTTTTCAGAGATCAGTTCTCTGTCAGATGTGGGGTAGGTGAAGATCTTTTCCCATTTGTAGGCTGGTATTTTGTCTTATTGACAATATTCTTTGCCTTACAGAAGCTTTTCAGCTTCAGGAGGTCCCATTTATTAGTCGATCTTAGTGTCTGTGCTACTGGTGTTATTTTCAGGAAGTGGTCTCCTGTGCCAATGCATTCAAAGGTACTTCCCACTTTCTCTTCTATCAGGTTCAGTGTAACTGGATTTATATTGAGGCCTTTGATCCACTTGGATGTGAGTTTGGGGCAGGGTGATAGATATGGGTCTATTTGCATTCTTCTACATGCCAATATCCAGTTATACCAGCACCATTTTTTGAAGATACTTTCTTTTTTCCACTGTATATTTTTTATTTCTTTGTCAAAAATCAGGTGTTCATAGGTGTGTGGATTTACGTCAGGGTCTTCTATTTGATTCCATTGATCCATGTGTTTGTTTTTATATGAACACCAAACTGTTTTTATTACTATTAGCTCTATAGTAGAGCTTGAAGTTAGAGATGGTGGTACCTTCAGAAGTTCCTTTATTTTACAAGGTTTTAGCTAGCCTGAGTTTTTTGTTTTTCCATATGAAGATGAGTACTGTTCTTTTGAGTTCTGTGAAGAATTGTGTTGGGAATTGCATTGAACCTGTAGATTGCTTTTGTTAAGATGGCAAATTTACTATACTAATCCAGGGAATCTCCCAGGAACCCACAAGGATGACCCCAGCTAAGACTCCTAGCAATATTGGAGAGAGTGCCTGAACTGCCCTTCTTGTATAATCAGATTGGTGACTACCTTAATTGTCATCATAGAACCTTCATCCAGTAACTGATGGAAGTTGATGCAACCAAGCACTGGGCAGAGCTCCAGAATTCCATGTGAAGAGAGGAAGGAGTGATTATATGAGCAAGGGGTGTCAAGATCATGATGGGGAAACCCACAGAGACAGCTGACCCAAGCTTATAAGAGCTCAGGGATTCCAGTCCGACAGCTAGGGAGCCTGCATGGGATCAGACTTAGATCCTCTGCATGTGGGTGATGGTTGTGTACCTTTGTCTGTTTGTGGAGCCCCTAGCAGTGGAACCAAGACCTTTCCCTGGCACATGAGCTGGCTTTTTGATGCCTATTCCCTATGGTGGGATGCCTTGCTCAGCCTTGATGCAGAGGGGAGGAGCTTGGTCCTGCCTCAACATGGTATGCTATACTTTGCTGACTCCCATAGGAGGTCTCACAATTTATGAATGGAGATGGAGGAGGATTAGATGCAGGTGGGAAGGGGGATGGGAGGAGAGGAGGGACAGGAAACTGTGGTTGGTATGTAAAATAAATTTAAAAATTTAAGGAAAATATAAAATAAAAGGTACTTTTCATTTGTATCTTTTTTTTTTTTTTTTTAGTTTTTCGAGACAGGGTTTCTCTGTGTAGCTTTGCGCCTTTCCTGGAACTCACTTGGTAGTCCAGGCTGGCCTCGAACTCACAGAGATCCGCCTGGCTCTGCCTCCCGAGTGCTGGGATTAAAGGCGTGCGCCACCACCGCCCGGCCTTCATTTGTATCTTAATAAAAGCACTATATCTATTTATATACATGAACTGTTGCCATAATTGTCCTTTGAGGGATATTGTGTGTGTGTGTGTGTGTGTGTGTGTGTGTGTGTGTGTGTGTGTGTGTGAGAGAGAGAGAGAGAGAGAGAGAGAGAGAGAGAGAGAGAGAGAATTAATTAAGCTAACATAGAGGTCAGCCACATAGTGGGGAGGGGAACCTTAATAAAGAGTAAGGAAGACCTAAAAAACAGAGGAAGTATGCTTAGGATAAGCTTAGGGCAGTTAGAACTGTTTAAAGCAAAGATTACAATTTATTTTCTATCACTTTATGACTCTATCTAATCGTTCATATTATATAATCATGTATATTTATGTGGTTTTAAAAAACATGAATGCATAATCATATCAATGAACAAAGTGCCGGGCGGTGGTGGCGCACACCTTTAATCCCAGCACTCGGGAGGCAGAGGCAGGTGGATCTCCGTGAGTTCGAGGCCAGCCTGGTCTCCAAAGAGAGTTCCAGGAAAGGCGCAAAGCTACACAGAGAAACCCTGTCTCGAAAAAAAAAACAAAAAAAAAAACAAAAAACAAAAAAAAAAAACGAAGTATCACAAACTAAAATTGAAGGAATGAAATATATTTAAAATACAAAGATATTTTTATTCTGGAATTCAAAGAGTCAACAAAAATGAAACTGATTATTCCAAATAACCAACTAATTAAAAATACGGTAGGAATATCAAGAAAGAAAAAAAAGGCACAGATAATCAAAGCTTTGAATAAAAAGGTAGAGTACTTAAAAAATAATATCATCTATACAAATATTTATGGTGGTGATATGTATATAAGTTTAAATTTTATTTAAATTTGGAAATATCTACTAAAATCAAATTATTAAATCAATAAATCTCTTATTTAAAAAATAACTATTTAGTTTTATGTGTAAGTGTGTGTCTGAATGTATGACAGTGTAGTACCATGTGTGCAGGAAAACAAGGTCAGAGGAGGCATTGGACACCCTAGAACTAGAACGGACAGTTAAGAACTGCACATATATGCTGAGAATTGAAACCAAGTTTTCTTTAAGATAAACAAGTTCTATAATCACTGAGCCATCTCTCGATCACAAGCAAGATTATCTTAAGTGTATATTATTAACTGTAAAAGTAGGGATTTCACTGTAAGATGTTCATATAACTATAATGCACACTAATCATGCTCATTCCACTTACTGTCACATATTTCCCCATTTCTGCACCACTGGTGCCCTTCTTCTTCCCAGTTACTCCTTCTTCTACTCTCATTTATAAAAATAGTATTTTACAATGTTCATGTTCCTGAATCAGTGTCATTTCACTTAGCATGATTTATATTTTTGTTCTCTTGGTAATAGCCATTCTGAGTAGGCCAAAATATTATTTCAAAGTCTCATTGATTTCTTTCATTTGTTTTTTTTATTGCTGTTGGTTTTTATTGTGAGGTGTTTTTTGTTGTCTTAATTAATTAATTGATTGATTTGATTCATTAATTGATTGATTGGTACTAAGGCTTAAACCCAAGGTCTCATGTATGCTAGGGAAGCTCCCTAACACTGAGCTACATATTCGCAACATAATCCAATTATTTTTTATATTGTAAACTTGAAATAGGATCTTACTAAGTGGCTCGGGTTGTCTTTGACTGCTATTTTTCCACCCCGGCCTCACAAGGAGCTGGAATTACCAGCCTGCATCTTCAGGCTAAATTAGTTTGATGTGTATTTACCAAATACAAATTAACCATCCAACCTAACACCTCTCAAAATTCTGCTGGCATTCATTTCAGAAGTAGAAAAACATGATCCTAGCATTAAGTAAGTACAAGTTCATCCAAACAGTCAAGGGAATTTTTAGCAAAGGAAGTAATGTCAGATGTCTCACAGCACCTGACTTCAAATTATACCACAGAATCAGGGTTACAAACAGCATGTGACAGGCACAAAGTAATAATGTTGACTGATACATGGCTTAGAAATAAACTTACAAAGTAAAGCTATTTGACTTTTCACAACATGTCAAAAATTTACAGTGGAGGATAGGGTAATCTCTTTAGTAAATCCAGAAGAACGAATCTCACTGTATCTGTAGTTCTTACAAAATAAAATTTAGAATGGGTCAAAGACTTATCACAAACACACTTACACATAAAACTAAATGTTATTTTTTGAATAATTATTTATTGTGTTACCTGAAACTTTGAAATTACTGAAGAAGAAGAAAACATCCTTGGAACACTTCAAGTATAAGCATACACAAGGACTTTCTGAATAATACTCCAAAACACAGGAAATAGTAGAAAGAATTGACAAAGAGATTACAGGAAATTAAAAAAACTTCTATAAAGCAAAGGCAACAACTAATAGAGTGAAGAGATAGCTAAAGAACGAGAGATCTTTATCTCTCCACCACTATTCACCCAATAAGGGATTATAATGCATATTATATAAAGAACTAAAAAAAAATTAAACACTAAAGCCAAAAATTAATGCAATAAAAATAAGTGGGCCAATGAACTGAGTAGATATTTTTCAAAAAGAAATACAGATGGCTAATAAATACATGAAAAATGATATATTTAGTCATCAAGCAATAACTTTTTTTGAACATTATTACAGCTATTTATGTTTGGGAAAGTATATGTTGAGGACAGGGGGGTCAGAAGAGGACATCTCTTGCTTGGAGCTGAAGACACCATTCACTTAAGACACAGGGCCCAGAGGTTCTGAGCTAGATCTGACCAGAATGCTCCCCTGCTGAGGGTGAGCTTTTATGGTAGGAGAAGGATCTGCTACTTCATGGTACCTGAAACGACACTAATGTATGGTTTAAATGTGGAGATACCTATGATGAAATTACTAACAGTAGTACAGATGGTTAAATGTCATAAAGAGCTGTCAATAGAAAATGAAATTTTAATGTAGAAAAGAAAAGATATGAACAAAAGAAAATTAACATTAGGAAAGAGAAAGGGACCCAGAAGGACAGAAAAGGAAGAACATGAGAAATGATAGACGGCACTGTATCTGTATTCCTAAATTCTGTATCTATTCTTTTTCTATTATGTGTTTAGGTTTAGCCTGAAGTGGTACATTTTTACCACAATTTCACAAAATAAAAAATTATTCTACTTCTTGTTCACATTTTCTGTAGTTCCCTTGTGTTGAAATTTTACTCTTCTATGTAAGCCAATTACAAATGCAACAATATGTTATTCTCAAATCCTTTATATTTCTTATATTTTGTAATTTGCTAATTTCAACCTTACATCAAAAGAGTTGATCAATACATTTGTAAGAAAATAGTTTGGTTCTTGGGCCAAAAGGATCTGATACACGAAATACCAATGTTTTTAAGGAAACAGATTCATTGTAAAGAGTTTCTATTCTCTTATCATACAGGAATGAATCTTTTCTTCAAAAAGACTTACAAGCAATACCTTTACTGTGATGGGAGTCAAAGTGAATGATCAAAGAATCCAAGAAAAGGTTTTAGAAGACTATGAAACTCCACTTAGGTATAAATATTAAATGAACAGTTAAGAGTACATAATATTACTTTATTTCTATTTATGTCTATAAATATATATTTATAGACATAAATATAAGAAATATATTTCTATATATTTCTTAAAACTTTTTATTAACATAGTTTAATAGATACCAAATGGGTATTATCAATGATTTCAATAAGTCATTTCAATAATTCATCAGATCTCTAAGTTAAGAAAATATTATCTCAGCCACATAGTGACTCCTCATCAAATAGAACATTCAATTTGCCAATAATTTTTTCTGCATCTATTAATAGCTGACTCTTGGGAAAAAAACATATTTGTAGAAGGCATAGTTCCTATACAAAACTAATAATGACATAGTTATTGAACATTATTCCCAGGTGTATTAACTGGTTGTATTTCTGTTGATAAGTATCCGTTAGCCTTTAGTTGTAATGGTGAGTGGTGAATTAGAAAAAGAGTAACTCTCCCTGTGTTTCTCATCCCTTGAAGATGCTGAAGGCAGAATTTATGCCTGATCTGGTAGGTGGAGCACCATTTTCTAATCTTCTAGTGTCAGGTTGTATCACCCTCAACTTGTTCTGTGTTTTTCATAATCTATTTTCATCATCCATTTGAAAAATATTTAAAATAATTTTGTGTCTTTATGTTTCAACCTAACTCACCTCTCTTGAGTTCATTTGTAACCTGTGGTTTCTTTCCTCACACTTTAAACTCCTTAGGAGGAATTAAAACAGTCTTCAAAGCATTATTGTTTTAAAGTAACATGTGTAATATTTTGACTCTTCTTTCCCCTTTCTCTCAAAAGAATTAGATCATAAAAATAAAATAGCAATGTCTATATTTTGTTTATCTCATAGCAATCAATTATTCTTTCCAATCTGAAAAGCAATAAAATAGTTTCCTAAAGATTACCAATTTTTATGGTGGCTTAAAACTTACTTAGTACTTATGCTGTAATGTTATACTGTGTTAGATATTGGCAATGTTATACTGTGTTAGAAATTGGTAATTCCAATATATATATATATATATATAAACTTAGATACATAGGTTTTTTTATATGAAAAAAATACTGTAAGATATAACACCTCATATTAGGAAGATTAAACTGACATAGTTATTTAATTTCAATCACATGAGGCTGTCAAGATAGCTTAGTGCATAAAGAAGCTTTCCACAAATTATGTTTACGCATTTGTATATAATTTGAAATGTGTTTTGAAAAGTAACTAATTTGCAGCTATGTCTTTATATTTTGAGAAAAGTCATCATTGCTTAAATAGAAGTCTGTGACACATTCTAAATCATTGCATAATAGTAGTATCTTTTCTACCCTACCACTCATTATATATTTCTTCAAGCTGCATGCTGTCCATTTTGTGTTAGTTTATCATATATCCACTACTTTTCAGGAATTTTGTATTTAATCCAGAGATTAGTCCTCTGTGAAGTGATAGTTTCATAAGTCTAAACTTGCTTTAGTTTATTACTATAGTTTCAGTTCCCATTGTATAAAGGGGTTCAAATACATAAGAAAAATATTTTAATATAATGTATACACTATGCTTTATAATGTCTTTTTCTGTATAAAGAGACTATTACCTACTTATTATATTTGCTCAAATTCTCTTCCACATATTTCTTTGTCTTAATTTTTGAGGCAGTTGTGTAATTTGGAAATTGATTATTGAAATTTTGGGCTTGTTTTTCAAATAGCATTCTCTGAATCAGATTCTTGTCTATTTCATAACATACTGTTAATCGATAGCTCTAATGGGATTTCTTTATGTTTTTAGTTTAATTTTTCACTTATACTCAAAAGTTGGCAATTTAAAAATTTCATTCAAATCATGTTGAATAAATTATTTCTAAATGCTTCCTTTAGTTATTATTATAAATCTTTAAACTAGCTTGAAAAATTAGTAACTTATATATTATATTCATTTTCCATAGCCATTTGGAAAAATCCTCTGAAATATTATGACATTTCACCCAAGTTTTATACAATATGCTACAGAACTTCAAAAAGTTTCTCAATAAATACACCCAAGAATTAAGTTGGAAAATGCCATGGACAGCTTGATCTTTGGATAGACAGCTCCTCAAACATCCTGTAGAATGATTTAAACACAAGGAAGAAAGGAGACAATAGTATCATTCATTTTAGTGAAGATAAAGAAACTTGAGATGTAGAAGCAAAAACTGACAATGGAAATCTAGAGGAAATAATTGATTTAAGAATTATTTGAAAGTAAATATAGGAAAGGCATAGCAACTAGTCCAGAAAATTTCTAGTTCTGATACAAAGTAAAGTTTGTTGAAAACTAACAAACCTCTGCTCACATTCTGAGGAAATAGAATTTCTTTGATGGTAAATGGAAAGGCACATAACTGACACATGTCAGAAAGCCAATGATAGAAATGTATAGCAATAAGATCCCAATAAAGATAATGAAATTCTGCAATAATGTCAAGGAAACTGTGATTAATATGATTATTACATAGGATTTTGAGAGTTATGGCTATTTTCTCTAAAACACCCTGAATAAAGGAAACTATCATAGTAGAATGAATAAAATTGATGACAGCTTTACAAAGGAGAAGTCAGAGAGAACAGACCAGTTAGTGCAAAGAATTCCAGGGCCTCGCTTTTTTGTTTGTTTGTTTGTTTACTTGCTTTGTATTTGGACACAAGGTCTCCTGCAGTCAATGGTCCTTACAGCTCACTATCTATCCCTGAATGACCTTGAATTGGTGATCCTATGATGTTGCCTACTCCCAAGTGCTACCACACTCAGCATCTAGATTTAAACTAAAAAAGCAACAATATAAAAAGAAGTCACTATGTCAGTAGATTAAGAAATATAAAAGCTGAATAATAAATTTTAGTTAATTAACTATATAGCTGAAGAAGATACCAGCGTATAATTAAAGGGTCCACCCTTGAAGAACACAGAGTGGTAATTAGGAGCATGGATTACCATATCCTATAGTTATGGATGCAAGTCCTAACTCTGTCACTTCATCTCTCTAAAAGTCAGTGTCTCTGTGTATAAAACGGACCTAATAAAACAGAACTTGGAATTGGGTGAAGTTTAAGTGAGGTATGTTAAACATAAAGCCTTTCCCAGAATAATAATACAACTTATGTATAAATGTTACCATTAATAATCATATTTTACTGCCACGAATATATTCTATTATTGTAGGAAATAATGAATGAATAAATCACTTCAAGCCTGTACTATTATGAGTAATTATTTGAATGTTGTAAGTGACTTCAATCTGTATATCTGTCCTCCACAATAACTTGTGCAAACAAAAACAAAACACATGACAGGTACACCAAGCAAAATGCTCAGTTGGTGGAGAAAATGTTGATGTTAACAACAGAGTAAGAAATGCAGCTAGGAGTAATTTGCAAGTCACTGACAAAGCATTTACATGAAAATAACAAAAATATTGTCACGTGAATGGAGGACTCATAGGAGAGGAACTGTGGGAAACAAAGGCAACCTTGAGAATCAAAGCAAAACAAAACAAAACAAAAAAGTACCTGGTTCTGAAAAAAAATCAAAGTAGCCTGTTTTCATCAACTTAACATGTTAACAACTTTTTGTATTTAATAATTTTCTATAATTAAAGGAAGATGTTTTTCAACCCAAGAGCTGATGATTCTCCTGCCCTGACATCACGCACACTGCAACTAAAGAAATAAGCTGCATTATACTGCTATTTTCCATTTCTTTTTGTGTGATCTTCCAATCTCTTTATGTGTGATATTCTGATCAATATATTTCTCTTCCTAATGTTACTCATGTATCTCCAACTCTGTTAAATACAGTCAACAGAACAAAGAATTATAATCAGTGGGGATACACCTTCCTATTGCTGATGCCAATTTGGTCATTTTTCTATCAACAGGCACACTGAAATCCTCTCCTTTCTTCCAGTTGATGGATCAAATAAATGACACTGTAATTTTTGAGTTCGTGTTGCTGGGACTCTCCAGTTCCTGGAAAACTACAGTTTTTCTCATATCCACTTTTTCTTTGCTCTATTTAAGCATCATCTTGGGAAATCTTTTCATTGTCTTTTTGGTGATTACTGACACCCATTTACAATCCCCTATGTACTTTCTTCTGGCCAATCTGTCCATCATTGATGTTGGACTTTCCTCTACCACTGTTCCCAAGATGATCTCAGATCTTCTGAAAGAACGCAAAGTAATTTCTTTCCACAGTTGCATGACTCAGATCTGTTTTATTCACATTATGGGAGGAGTGGAGATGGTGCTGCTCATAGCCATGGCATTTGACAGGTACACAGCCATCTGTAAGCCTCTGCACTACTTGAGCATCATGAGCCCTAAAATATGCATTTCATTTGTAATCTCGGGCTGGGTCACTGGTGTGATCCACGCCCTGTCCCAGTTCTCTTTTGTGATAAAGCTGCCTTTTTGTGGTCCTAACAAAGTAGACAGCTTTTACTGTGACTTCCCTCGGATCATACAACTCGCATGCACTGATGGAGACAAGTTTGAGTTTGTTGTTGCGGCCAACAGTGGCTTCATGAGCATGGGGACCTTCTTCCTGCTTCTCCTCTCCTATGTCTTCATTTTGGTCACAGTCTGGAAAAGGTCTTCAGGGGACTTGTCAAAGGCGCTTGTCACTCTGTCTGCACACATCACTGTGGTTGTGCTTTTCTTCACTCCATGCATGTTTCTCTATGTGTGGCCCTTCCCCACATCCTCAGTTGACAAATACCTGTTTATTGTTGACTTTGCTGTCACCCCTGCCCTGAATCCTGTCATCTATGCATTAAGGAACAAAGATATGAAGGAAGCCATAAAAAATCTGAGCAAGCAGAGATGTTACATCAGATTTTTCTGACCAGATCTGTCATTAGAGTCTGTTTACGAGTGCAGAAATCTGCATTTTTCCTGCTCATTGAACATCTTTATAAACATGTTACTCAGGCCAGAGTTGACATGAAATCTACCTCACTGAACAAATATATGTTACTTTTGCAGACTTACTAACAGATTTTACAACTGTGGGAAACAGGAATCTATCACAACATACGATATCATAAAAAGATAGTGACACTATTAAAGAATAATATTTTATACTTTAGATCACAATCATTTTGACATAAGAAATAACATAATGGCATTCCTTCTGTTTCCCATGTGCTTCACAAAAAAAAAAAGAACAACCTGTTCAGTTATTTTGGCAAATGTCACATCTAACAGCTAGATACACAGAAGCAATAGCTCTATTTAGTTACTTAGCTCAAAGCACCTCCAAAGAAACCCTAAGACATAATCTGCTTACAGATAATTTATTTAGAAGCTGATTTTCAGAGGCATCAATAAGAGAGCAGAGATGAGAATAGAGAAGTTAAATATTATTGTGGTAATACACATAACTTGGTTTCAGGAACACAGAAGTAAAGAAAATGGAACACTACTTACTATTAATGGGAAAATGTGGAGATTGTTGAATGATTTTCAAACAAGATGACCAAACAATTCAGAAACCCCATTATTTGATGTGTGTATGTGTGTGTGTGTGTGTGTGTGTGTGTGTGTGTGTATATGTGTGTAATCAAATAAGTATAGGTATCTATTAGTATCTCTATAGGTATCAAATAGGTATCTCCACGCACATGATTGAATTTCTATTCACAATAGCCAAGAAACTGATACAACCCAAATATCTATCAACTAATTAATGGATAAATAAAATGTGATCATATGCAAAATGGAACAAGTCATAAAAGTAATGACAATCTCTCATTTGTGTTAAAGTATCTAAAAGTTGAGATCACGTATAGAATAAACAAGCCACAGGGAAACAAGTTTCACATGATTATATTCATATGTGAAACTTTTTAAAGTTGATTTCTAAATTCAAGGCAAAATGGTGGTTACTAGAGCCTGAGATTAGTAGTGATGGAAGGCTGGGATACCAAGTTATATTTGAACAGAATAATGCTCCACTTTGCTGTTTTACATTGGAGCTCTACAAAAAAGGGGTATGTATTTTATATTTCAAAAATCTAGAGACAAAGATGGTGAATGATTTATCAAAAATAAATCATAAGTGTTTGAAGAGATAAATACATTTGATATAAGTATACATTTATTAAAGTATTACATGTCATCCCATAAATAATTATAATTTCTAGTTCTTTATGTGTTGCATAAAATTGCAAGAGAAACATCAAATAAATTCTTGTCTCCATATTGGTATATTGTTTAAATACAAAATCTGATTTTAAAAAGTATAATCTGATTAATAAATAAGTTTACTGGGAGTGACTTAAGCAGTTTGAATGGCTTATGTCCATCTGTTTTCAAAGAAATCACCAGCCATTCCTATTGAAAGCAGAAACCAAAAACAAACACAGAGAAACTATGTGTTGGGTACATATCATCTTTCCTTATATTAAAAAAAAAATGAATTCCCAACCACAGTCCACAAAACCGTGATAAGAGAGGCTTCACTTCACTGTAGTATGCTGCATAAAATCAAAAATATAGTGGTCTGCTGGAAAATGCTATTACCTTTGACTAGGAATGTATTAACATATATTTATTATAAATATAATAAATATTTCTTTTAAAAGTTTTCTCCATGTTATTCCTGGTCCAGGTCAAACTGTTCAATATACTGTTGTACTCATTTTACCCATTTATGTGTGAAAATATAGAATGCATTTCACTGTAGACTCTTTTGAATATTTTATTTTTTAATGTTTTCTGTTATTAAACATATATTCTTTTCTCATACAATAAAATATGAATACAATTTCCCCTTATTCTACTCCTCCAAGTTCCTCCTCACCTTCCCACTCATTCATATGCACTTTTTTCTGCCTCTGCTTAGAAAAGAACAGGCTTCTAAGAGATAACAACAAAACATTACAAAATGAAAAATAAGACAAAACAAAAATCATATCAAAGTTGGACGAGATAAGCCAAAAGAAAAACAAAAAGGCCCCAATAGCAGGCACAAGAATCAGAGACCAATTCATTCACACATTTAGGAGTCCCATAAAAGTGCTAAAAAGAAAGCTATTGTACATATGCAGAGGGCATGGTGCAGACCTGTGTTGGCCTATGATTGCTGCTTCAGTGTCTGACTTCATATGAGCTTTGCTGAGTAGATTTAGCAGGCCTTGTTCTCCTGATGTCCTCCACACTCTGTGTCTTCCCTACTCCTGCCTCCTCTTCACTGAGTTGCATGAGCACTGGGTGCTGGGGAGATTTGATGGAGACATCTCCTTTAGAGCTGTGTGTTCTAATGTTTCTCCCAGTGAGTAATGACTGGCTGTTGTCGCCATATTTGTCCTCATCTACTACAGAAGGAAGCATCTCTGATGATGGTTGAATAAATCACTAATCTATGAGTACAGCAGAATATCATTAGTGGTCATTTTATTGTTACTTTCCACAGAACTAGGTTCCCATACCGCCCCTCAAATGCCCTTTGATTTTAACTATCTCCCCCTCATTCCCTCCCTATATCTCAGTTACCCTATACTTCCCACCTGATCCTCCAGCTCTCATCCATCCATCCCCCAAGCCCAAATTTATCCCACTAATATAATCTATTCTATTCCCCCTAGTCACTCCCTCTATGCCTATCCTCTCTGGGTCTATGGAATGTAGCTTAGTTGTCATTCATTTAGTGGCTAATATCCACATATAAGCAAATATATGCCATATTTATCTTTCTGGGTCTGGGCTACCTCCCTCAGAATGATTTTTTTAGTTACATCCATTTGCCTGCAATATGCATGATATCATTGTTTAAACAAGTAAGTAATACTCCACATTTTCTTGTCCATTCTTCTATTGAGAGACATCTAGGTTGTTTCCAGTTTCTGGCTCTGATGAATAAAGCACAAATGAGCATTGCTGGGGATGTCTTTCTGTATGCTGTGAATGTGTTGCTCTGATTGATTGATAAATAAAATTCTGATTTTGGCCAGCAGCCAGGCAGGAAGTATAGTATAGGTGGGACAAGCAGAGAGGAGAATTCTGGGAAGTGGAGGGCTGAGTCAGGAGACGCTGCCAGTCACCTCCATGAGAAGCAAAATGTAAAGTACCAGTAAGCCACAAGCCATGTGGCAACTTATAGATTAATAGAAATGGGTTAATTTAAGATATAAGAACTAGATAGCAAGAAGCCTGCCACAGCCATACAGTTTATAAGTAATATAAGTCTCTGTGTGGTCTCTGTGTGTTTATTTGGGTCAGAGTGTCTTCAGGCTAGAGCAGGACTGGAGAAATCTCCAGCTACAGAACATAGCTAATCAAGTGTCCTTATGATAGGATGAAACATCCTTTGGGTATATATCTAAGAATGATATAGCTGGATCTTGAGGTAGATCAATTGCCATCTTTCTGAAGAATCACCACACCAATTTCCATAGTGATTGTACAAGTTTGCATGTTCACTAGCAAAAAAGGAGTGTTTCCCTTATTGGACATCGTAGCCAGCATGAGCTGGCACTTGTGTTTTTGATCTTAGCCATTCTGACAGGTGTAAGATGGAATCTCAAGGTAGTTTTGATTTGTATTTCCATGATGGCTAAGTGTTCAAACACTTTTTTACGTGTATCTCAGCCATTTAAAGTTCCTCTATTGAGATTTTGTTTAGATCTGTATCCCATTTTTAATTAGATTATTTGGTTTTCTGATATCTAGTTTTTTTATTTCTTCATGTATTTTGAATATTAGTCCGCCATCAGATGTGGAATTGGTACAAGTCTTTTCCCATTCTGTAGCCTACTGCTTTCTTCAAATGATGGTGTCCTTTGGTTTACAGACACTTTTCAGTTTCATAATGTCCCATTTATTAATTGTTGATCTTAGTACCTGTACTATCAGTGTTCTGTTCAAGAAGTTGTCTCCTATGTCAATAAGTTCAAGGATATTCCTCAACTTTCTCTTCTGTGAGGTTCAGTAAATCTGGTTTTATGTTGATGTATTTGATCCCTATGGAGTTGAGTTTTGTGCACAGTGATAGGTAGGTATTTTTATTCATCTCCATGCATACATCCAGTTTGACCAGCATCATTTGTTGAAGATGGTATCTTTTTTTCCAGTGTGTATTTCTGGCTTCTTTATCAAAAGTCAGGTGCCCATAGGTATATGGATTAATGTCTGTGCCTTCTATTCAATTGCATTGACTCAGATGTCTGTTTTTACGCCACTACCATGCTGTTTTTATTACTATAGCTTTGTAATTCAACTTGAGATCAGAATTAATGAGACCTCCAGTAGTTCTTTTGTTGTTCAGGATTGTTTTAGCTATCCTTGTCTTTTGTGTTTCCATATAAAGTTGAGAATTCATGTCTCAAGATCTATGAAAAGTTGTATTGGAATTTTGATGTGGCTTGTATTAAATCTGTAGATTGCTTTTGGTAAGATGGCCATTTTCACAATATTAGTCCTACTGATACATGAGCATGGAAGATCTTCCCATATTCTAGTATCTTCAGTTTCTTTCTTCAAAGACTTCAAGTTTTTATCATACAAGTCTTTCAATTGCTTGGTTTGAGTTACCCCAAGATGTTTTATAGTGTTTAACTCTGTTGTGAAAAGTGGGGTTTACTTGATCTCTTTCTCAGTCCCTTTTTTATTTGTATATAGGAAGACTACTGATTTTTGTGAGTTAATTGCTTCCAAGTATTTTGCTAGAAGCATTTAACAGCTGTAGAGTTTCCTGGTAGAATTTTTAAGGTCACTTGTGTATGCTATCATATCATCTGCAAATAAAGATACTTAGGTCTTTCCCTTTCCAATTTGCATTCCCTTAATCTCCTATGCTGGGGACAGCATATAAGATGGCTGATATGCTGCCAACAGAGATTGGAGAAAAGGGGAACCGAGATTGTGCACCATCAATCCTCTGTGTGTTCCCCTCCGGATCTTCTGCTTAGCATGCCTCTAGAGGGCCATGGTAGAAATGCCTATGTGTCCCGAGGTCATGCTTTATGGCATGCACATGTCATGTTCTCCTCCATATAATTATTTCTTGTAATGCTAATCTTTTTCTTCTATCTGATCTTCATTTAAGTTGCTGTTGGCTATGGATTTGCTATAAATTGTCTTTATTATATTTAGATATGTCACTTGTATCCCTAATCTCTCCATGACTTTTATCATGAAAGGATGTTGAACTTTGTCAAAGGCCTTTTCTGTATCTAATGAGATGATTGTGTGGGTTTTTTTTTTCTTTCAGTTTGTTTATTTGGTGGATTACATTTACTGATCTTCATAATTGAACTATCCCTGCATCTCTGGAATGAAGAACTACTTGAATACAGTGAATGATCTTTTTGATGTGTTTTTGGATTGTGTTTGCAAGTATTTTATTGAGTGTGTTGTTTATATGTTCATTAGGGAAGTTAGTCTGTAATTTTTTTCTTTGTTGATTCTCCCTGTGATTTGGGTATCAAAGTAACTGTGAACTCATAGAATGAATTGGGCAGTGTTCCTTGTAGATGGCATTTTTTCTGCCCATGACCTTTTGCTATAGGGCCCAAAGGAGGCAGTGCTTCTTGTCATTGTAGTTATAGATGTATGGAAACTCTTAAAAAGAAAAGAGAGAGAGGTCAAGTAGTGTCTTCTGCCTTTTATTTACTTAGTTTTTAGCCTGGTGTGATCAGACTCCAGACAACCTGGGACTTGAACCCAGCTCCTCTGGAACACCAGTCAGTGCTATTAAACACTTAACTACTGAGCCACTTCTCTCCTCTTTTGGACTAGTAGATTTGGCTAATACCAAGGGGACAAGGACTTAAATCGTCCAAGAGTATTATCAGCTGAAGCTGTGAAGGAATTGGCTCTACTAGAAAAGAAAATACAAGAGGCACATGTGGATCCTGTGAATCCAGAACTCAACTGCATTCTGGTCATACTCCCCTCCAGACACTCTCCCACAGGGATTTTGATGCAGATGGAAGATATCATATTGGAATGGATATTTCTACCATGTAAACCAAGTAAGAAGCTGAAGACTTATATAGAAAAGATCTCTGATTTGATTCTAAAAGGAAAATTAAGACTTTGTCAGTTGACAAGAATGGATCCAGCAGAAATTGTAGTACTTTTAACTAATGAGGAAATTTCCTCTTTATGGAAAGATAGTGAATACTGGCAAAGAACCTGCAGTAATTTTTTGGGAAAGATTAACAATTGTTATCCCAAAAGCAAGAGAATAGAATTCATAAAAAGGACTGAATGGGTCATTTCTCATATTGTATGGCAAAAACCAATCTCTGCAGTTCCCACATTGAGTCCCCACATTCTATACTGATGCAAATAAATCAAGAAACGCAGGATATAAATCAGGAGACTTAAGTGAATTGGTTCAAAGCCCCTATAATTCTGTACAAAAGGCAGAACTATATGCCATTCTTATGGTAGTAATGGAATTCACGGAACCTCTCAATATAGTTACTGACTCTCGATATGCAGAGAGAGTTGTTTTACATATTGAAACTGCTTAATGTATTCATGATAACACAGAATTAACTTCACTATTTATACAATTACAGGAACTCATCAGAAATAGGGAACATCTGATATATATAACACACATCGAATCTTATACGGTTCTACTAGGTCCTCTAGCACAAGGCAATGATGAGAATGGTCAATTATTAATAGGTAATGTGCTAGAAGCCTCAGAATTTCATAAGAAACACCATGTAAATAGCGAAGGTTTGAAAAAGAACTTTTCCATCACTTGGCAACCAGCCAAGGAAATTGTGGAAAAAAAGTCCTACTTGTTCCTTCTATAACCAAACTCCATTGTCTGCAGGAAGCAATTGTAGCTAGAGTTTTCCTGCTGGCCCACAGTCAGGACAAATCTCTCTTACCTGCCAGTCCCGAAGCCGCTCAGACCCAACCAAGTAAACACAGAGACTTATTTTGCTTACAAACTGTATGGCCGTGGCAGGCTTCTTGCTAACTGTTCTTATAGCTTAAATTAATCCATTTCTATTAATCTATACCTTGCCACGTGGCCCGTGGCTTACCAGCATCTTCACATGCTGTTTGTCATCATGGCGGCTGGCAGTGTCTCTGAATCAGCCTTCCATTTCCCAACTTTATTCCCCTCTTGTCCCGCCTATACTTCCTGCCTGGCCACTGGCCAATCAGTGATTTATTTATTGACCAATCAGCAACACACTTGACATACAGACCATCCCACAAGCAATTCTAAAGGTATACAAAGAAATGAAATTTGGCAGATAGATGTGTTTCATTTGGCAGGATTTGGAAGATTAAAATATATACACCATACCATTGACTCCTCTTCAGGATTTCAATGGACAACTCCTATGAGTTCTGAAAAGGCTGATTCTATGATTACACACCTATTAGAAGTCATGGCTATTATGGGAATACCTGTATAAATTAAGATGAACAATACTCCAGCATATGCCTCAAATAAAATGAGACAGTTTTTTGCTTATTACAATATAAAACATGTTACAGATATACCACACAATTCCACAGGCCAAGCAGTCATAGAAAGATCCAACCAAACTTTAAAGAATATGCTAAATAAACAGAAAGAGGTAACAATGACTCCTAGAAATAGATTACATAATGCATTATTAACCTTGAATTTTCTCAGTGCTGATGAGAAAGGGACAACAGCTGTGGAGAGACATTGGACAACAGAAAAAACTCCTGAGCTACACCAACCAGTTTACTTCAAAGATGTGTTGACCTCGCAATGGAAACCAGGATACATCCTACATTGGGGAAGTGGTTTTGCTTTTGTTTCTGCAGGAAAAGAAAAGCTATGGATACCAAAGAAACTAATAAAAATTTGCTTCAAATGGGAGAAACCCTTTAATGAAGAGAAGTAATAGCTCATCCATTGATGTAACAACTCTACAAGTTATAAGAAAAACTCAACAAACAAAGATTATTTTTAATGACTCTATTCCCTGTGGGTTATAGGTCTGTTTAAATCACAATAAATTCTCAATTTAACTGTGGCCAGTGGTATGCATTGGGAAAAATTATCTATTCCTCTTAGATTTTCCAAATTGGTGGAGTACAAGTTTTTAACGTATGTCCTTATGATTCTATGGATTTCCTTGGTATCTGTTATGACCTTCTTGTCATCTCTTATTTTGTTAATTTGGATATTATCTCTCAACCTTATGGTTAATTTGGATAAAGATTTGTCAATCTTACTGATTTTCTCAAAGAATCAACTCTTAGTTTCATTAATTCTTTGTGTGATTTTCTTTGCTTCCATTTTGTTGGAAGAGAAATGAGTTTGATTATTTAGTGCCATCTACTCCTCTTGCATGTGAATTCCTTCTTTCATTCTAGAGCTCTTAGGTATACTAGGTTGTGCTGCGGGATAATTCTCTTGTACACTGGTTTAATAAAATGCTGATTGGCCAGTAGCCAGACAGGAAGTATAGGCAGGGTGAGCAGACAGGAGAATGCTGGGAAGAGAAAGGTCAGAGTCAGGAGTTGCCAACCAGACACAGAGGAAGCAAGATGACAAGGCAGAACAGAGAAAAGGTACCAAGCTATGTGGCTAAATATAAATAAGTATTATGCATTAATTTATGTGTAAGAGCTAGTCAGTAATAAGGCTGACTAATGACCAAGCAGTTATAATTAATATAAGCTTCTGAGTGATTATTTTATAATTAGGCCATGGGACTGAGAGGTCTTGGTGGGACCAAAGAAACCTTCCTACTACATTTGGCTGCCAAACGTGTTGACATGACTTTCCACCTAAAACTTAAGAGAACTTAAAAGGAAATTCTGAAATTGAGCTAAGAACAGCTTTCTATTTCATGTCTCATGCAGGCCTAGATATGGAGATGCCAAGGTATAGAGATGCAGTGGCATGCAGCCTAAACCTACAGTATGGTGGGTTCACATCATGTGGGCTTAAGTACTGCATGGCAGATTCCTGGCATGGTACACAGAGGTTTCTCCAAGCCACACAGCACACTACATAGTGGATTTAGGTTTTGCTAATACAAAAAAAAAAAGTCATTTCTGGGGCTACATGCTCCTTGATGGAGGCATAGACCTACTGCTTCCCAGAGTTGACAGTGAGCAAGGCTCCCAGAGATGGTGGTAAACATACTACCCCAATGTTGGGAAGCTGAGGTAGGTAGAGTCAGCAGCCAAAGCTGCCACTTCTGTCCTAGCCACACTGCAGTTCAAAGCAGTCAATTCACAATAAGACAAATTCAGATGGAACAAACCTCTAAACTGTTTACAATGTGTGTAAAAATATACATAGGTTTGAAAGAGAGAGGAAAACGAATGTAGAAGTTATATAAAGAAATATATAGTTTTAAAAATTAAAGTCTTTAAAGAGACAGTAAGAGTAATATAAAAAATAAGCTGTGTAAAGATGGATATTACACAGAGAATCTGGATTATGTTATCTTTGGGATTTTTAACTGCAGAAAGACATTTGATTGTAAAGGCTGCTAAGTTAAAGCTATATATATTATATTAAGTTAAACCTTAATATATAGACTAAAGATATCTTGACTTCAAAGTTTATGTCTATGGATACGTTGCTTTGGAAAAGAGGTTCTGCTTTTGTTTCCAAAGAAGATGAAAACCTACGTATTGCTTCTAACCTAATATGGTTTGATCAGCCAAAACCTCCTGAAAGGTCTTCGATGACACCATGGCCCAGATGATCCAACATCCAGAACTGCTTCAAGGCAACTGGCTCAGATAACATAGCTTCACAGACTATTCCAATCAAGACTTGACCATAATTCTTAATTTTCTTAGGATTCTCATAAGATTGCCAGCACCCCCATCCAGCAGAAAGTAGCATGAGAAGCTATGCCCAAATTCCCAAAATATTGTTTGTAAATGTTTATTTTTATTTACAGGGGTTGATTATAAATACAATCTCTTTTTAAAAAAGAAAAGGGGATAATACAGATATGACAGAATACAAGGGTATATTATTAAACCTACTTTTAAAGAGCAACAATTTGTTTAAAGTGTTTTACAGTGCTATAGATTTTGGTTTATTAGAAATTTAAAGTTATTTTGTTACACTATATATATATATATATATATTTCTACTCTCATTAAAGTATTATGTTTATATAACTCATTTAAATTGTAATATATATTTAAGAAATACAGATTAATAATTAGTCATCTAGGATAATCAAACCTATAATCATGTTAGTTAAGTTTTTTAGGTATATAAAGATATATTTCAATTAGGTAGGTAATCTTCAAACACTTCAAAGACCTACAGAATATGTCATTTAAAGGGTTTTAAAAATGCAGACTTTTCTGGGCAATGAGATTCATCTGCTCCTGGCAACACCAACTACTTCAAGTGAGATTCTGAAAGGTCAGAGAAGCAGAATAAGCTACAGCTAACCTCACCTCTCCAACTTCTCAGCTGATCTTGTTTCCTCAAACTGGAAGCCTCTGAGTCCTCATCTGAATGGGTCTCAGCTGAGCTGCTGCTAAAAGCTTAAAAGCCTAAAGCCTCTAGTTCCTGGTCCTCAAACCTTATATATCTTTCTGCTTCCTGCCAACACTTCCTGGGATTAAAGGAGTGTGTCTTTCCCAAGCAAAGACATGAGATCTCAAATGCTGGGATTGAAGGTGTGTGCTACCACACCTGGCTCTGTTCCTAGTGTGGCCTTGAACTCACAGTGATCCAGAGGGATCTCTGCCTGCCAAATGATAGGATTAAAGGCATGTGTGCCACCACTTTCTGGCCTCTATGTCTAATCTAATGGCTGTTCTGTTCTCTGACCCTCAGATATGTTTATTAGGATACACAATACATCAACCACAGAAGACGATGGGCATGGAAGACACCCCATATGGAGTTTATCTTCTTCTTGGCAAAAGTTAGCCATTTGGGCAAGAAACTGTTCTTGCCTGGACTGCTTGACAAGTCTCTCACTATCAGTGTGTGACAGTCAATATATGATTTAAGCTGTAGTAGTATTTCTTTTATAAAATTGTGTGCCCTTGTGTTTGATGCATCGTTGTAAAGAATTGAAATGTCATCTTGGTGGGTTTTTTCCTTTGATGAGTATGTAGTGTCCTTCCCTATCTCTTCTGATTCATTTTTTTCATTTGAAATCTATTTTGTCAGATATTAAAATAGCTACACCAGCTTACTTCTTAGGTCCATTTGTTTAGAATATCTTTTTCCAACCCTTTACCCTGAGGTGATGTCTATCCTTGATGTTGTGGTATGTTTCTTGGATGCAGCAAAAGGATGGATCCTGTTTCACATTCATTCTGTTAGCCTGTGTCTTTTTATTGGGTAGCTAAGACCATTGTTATGACAGATATCAATGCCTTATGTTGTTTATTCCTGTTATTTTGGTGGTAATGGGATTATTTATTTCCTTTGTTTTCATGGTTGTAGTTAAATCTTAAATTTGAGTTTTCCTACTAGCACCTTCTGTAAGGCTGGATTTGTAGGTAAATACTACTTAAATTAGGTTTTATCATGAAATATGTTATTTTCTCTATCTATGGTACTGGGTTTAGTAGTCTGAGCTAACATCTGTAGTCTAAGAGTCTATAGCACATCCATCCAGACTCTATACTGAGAAGCTGGGTGTAATTCTAATAGAGCTGTCTTGGTCTTTTTGTCTTTCAGCTTATAATATTCTTTCTTTATTCTATTTACTGTTTTGATTATAAAGTGTTGATGTGACATTATTCTGGTCCCATATATTTGGTGTTCTGTACCCTTATAGGCATCTCTTTCTTTAGGTTAGAAAATTTTTCTTCTGTAATTTTTTTGAAAATATTTTCTAGGCCTTTGTGATGGGTTTCCTCTTCTTCCTCTATTCCTATTATTCTTAGATTTTTGTCTTTTTATTGTTTCCCAGATTTTCTGAATGCTTTGTGTGGAGAGAATTTTAGATTTAACATTTTCTTTAA
Organism: Peromyscus eremicus; assembly: GCF_949786415.1. NCBI lineage: Eukaryota > Metazoa > Chordata > Mammalia > Rodentia > Cricetidae > Peromyscus > Peromyscus eremicus. The sequence goes on from NC_081419.1 coordinate 85,812,772, forward strand.
TTGATGTACCCATTTTTTTTCTGCCATAACTTTAGCACCTGAAATTCTCTCTTGTAGAGGTGGTTGTCTGTGCTTCACTCCTAAAGCACTGCCCCTAGTAGGCAGCAGGTAACTGCTAGGCACCTGCCTCCACTTAGGGCATGGCCAAGACTGGGACCCCTAAAGAACTGAAATGCTTACGTGCTCAAATTCTTGACTACCTTGTGATCATGCATGCTGGATGCTGGACTACAGACCAAGTCAGAGTTCTCCAAAGAACCACATTGGACTGCACCTCATCTCTCCTGGATCCTGTAACCAAACCCTTTGCTTGCTGTAAGTTGATACAAAATAAACCCCTTTTGACTATCAGATAAACTATGTGAAATTGCCTCATTAATTGCCACTATATTTGGTGCCCAACCTGGGGCTCGATCCACATAGACCTAAGAAAGCTTAAAGATTCTGAATGCACAGAAATGGAGCCATGCTGGGCATCCTAGTTCACAGTCTCATGTCAGCAGTAGCGCATAGACTCATCTCTTGACAGCTGCTTGTGAGATGGAGCTGGCTGCCAGCTGCTATAAGCTAAGCGGGATGGCAGATTCCCATCTCAGTATACAGAGGCATCTCCAAGCCATACAGCATGCTATGTGATAGATTTAGCTTTTGTTAGTACACACACACACACACACACACACACACACACACACACAAAGTTTCTGGGCTACACACTGCTGGATGGAAGCATAGACCCACTGTTTCCCAGAACTGATGGTGAGCAGGGCTCCCAGAGCTGGCAATAAATGTACCACTGTCATGTTGGGAAGCTGAGGTGGGTGGAGTCAGCAGCCAAGGCTACCATGTCAGTCCTAGCCATGCAATTTAGTAGTTTAAAATCTTTTTTGGTCAGAGAAGGATTATAGATTCACAATAAGACAGACTCAGATGGAATAAAACTCTAAACTGTTTACAATGTGTGAAAAAATGCACATAGGCTTGGGAGGGGAAAAGGGGGATAGACAGTTATATAAATAAATAGTTTAAAAAAGTAAAGTCTTTTAAGAGACAGTAAAAATAATATGAAAATAAAACCTTTAAAGATGGATATTATACATTGAATCTGGATTATGTTGTCTTTGGGATTTTTAACTGCAAAAAAAATATTTGATTGTAAAGTCTGATGAGTTAAACCACTCTATATACTTTAAAGGTATTTTGACTTCAAAGTTTATGTCAAAGGTTACATTGCTTTGGAAAAGAGGTTCTGCTTTTGTTTCCACAGAAGGTGAGGACCTGTGGATTGTTTCCAAGCTAATATGGTATGATCAACCAAGTCCCCCTGAAAGGTTTCCAATGACAGCCATGGCCCAGATGGTCCAATATCCAAACAGCTTCAAAACAACTGGATGAGATAATGCAATCTCACAGACTACTCCTTTCAGGACTTGACCATAATTCTTAATTTTCTCAGGATCCTCATAAAATTGCCAGAGCCCTCAACCAGCAGGATGTAATTAAAGTTAATTTTGTTATACTATATGTATATTTCTACTCTTGTTTAAGGCATTATGTTTATGCAACTCATTTAAAATTATAATGTATGATTAAGAAATAAAGATTAATAATTAGTCATCCATGATAATCAAACTTACTGTCATATTAGTTAAGTTTCCTAGGTATATATAGATATATTTCAATTAGGTAGGTAATCTTAAAAAACTTTAAAGACCTACAAAATATGGCACTTAAAATGTTTTAAAAATTTAGGCTTTTCTGGACAATGAGACATGTCTTCTCCTGGCAGCACCAATTACTTCAAGGAGGATGATGGGCATTGAAGAAACTCATTATGGAGTTTGCTTTTCTTTTATGGCAAAAGTTAGCCACTGGGCAACAAACTACAATGGCCTCTACTGCTGACAGTATGAATACTGTCCCTTTGGAATGAGCAGGACACAAGGATAAGTGACTACTGAACTCTTCCAAGACAGGATAAGATAGTCTTTCAAAATATCTGCTTCTGAAAATGATCTGTCAGATACTCTAGGCCTGTAGCCAATTTGAATGCACCAACAATGCTGAAAAACTTTAGGTGACTGTCTAGGATGCCAGCTGTCTCTGTCTACTCTCGCAAGACTCCTGAAAGTTGCTTTGGTCCTTCTCCCATTTCTCAGGTATCATTATATTCCTTCTCAGGTCTTTGATGGGATTGAAGACTAACAGTTACAGTTACAATCTTCTCATATCTTAGCTAGAACATATTAAGTATTAGATTCAGGTTCTTCAGGATAGGACACCTTTTGGAATAATCTTTGTAACGTGCCATTTACCTATGCTCCAGACTTCTCTGGATTTTAGTATATGTCTCTTGTTTGATGTTGCTCTTGTTGGTTGTAGTTCCATTTGTTCATGTCATTACCCTTTTTTTCTCCTTGATGATTATTCCTATTGTATATAGTTTTGTGTTAGGTTAGAACCTTCTTCCTTAGACAAAAGGGGGAGATGTAGGGGTGGTTTTCTGTGCTTCACCCCTGAACTATCACCCCTGGTAGGCAGCAGGTAACTGCTTGTGGTCTTTTCATAGTTTCCAAGATTTTCTGAATGTTTTGTGTGGAAAGATTTTTAGATTTAACATTTTCTTTAACTGATGTACCCATTTTTTTCTGCCATATCTTCAGCACCTGAAATTCTCTTTTCTATCTTTTGTATTCAGTTGGTGAAGCTTGCCTTTTTAGTTCCTGTAAGAATTTAAAATTTTTGCATTTCCACAATTCATCAATTGGGTTTTCTTCATCTATTCTACTTCCAGCTTCATGTCTTGAACAGTTTTATTCATTTCCTTGCACTGTTTGTTCATATTTTCCTGGATTTCTGCAAGGGATTTAATCATGTCCTCTTTACAAACCTTTGCCATCTTTGCATAGTCTGTTTTAAGGTCTTGGGGGGTAGGGGAAGGGCTTCAGCTATGTTGGAATATTCATTGCCTCCTGTGTGGAGGTATTCCAGTGGAGACATATCATCCTGGCTGTTTTGATTGTGTTTTTTTTTTTTTCACTGACATCTAGGCATATGGGATTGGGATGATGATAGGTCTGGGTGATAATATCTGCTTTTTTTCTCTGTTGGGTGAATGTTTTGTTCCTCGGTTTCTGCTTCCTCTATGGTCTTTAGGATGGTGTTCTGGCTATTGCTGCCTGGTAGGAAACTTTCTGTGGACCTGTTTCCCTTGCCTGCTCAGCTGGTGTGTTCCCAGGATATGCATGCTTGTGTTGAAGGCTGGAATAGTGAGATTATTTTGAGGAAGGAAGGTTGGGGAAGTAGATCCTTGTGATCCTTTGGGGATAGAGTTAGAGAGGAAAGGGAGACCATAGAATGCTTTATGCTACAGAGCTGGGGTTAAGACTGGAAGGATTTGATTTGGAGAAACAGAAGGAGAGATGTGAATCTGCCATCAGCTTACTTGTTTCTCTCTCTTTTGGAAATTTTAATGGAAAGCGTGGCTCCAGGTACACAATTACAGTTATTTACAATTTAAAATGTAAGGGATCTAATCATAAGGCAGATAGCTTCTAGGACAAGTGACCTGTGATTTTATATAAGAGCCCACAAGTAAAAGGATTCCACATGTGCTTGGATGTTCTACTGGCTCTGCCTTGAGAATTTAAGATTTTAACAAAAATCTTCACAAATTCACTATGCATTGAGCTCTGCAATAATGTTCACTTTGTCACTAGAAGTAAATTCTTAATGTTCGCCTGAATCTTTACCCTCAAGCACATTGAAGGTGACAAAGATGGATGTACTACACACATTGATAGTACCCTTCTCCTCTGCCAAACTTGCCTTTTGTAAAGCATGGTCAATGAATTCTTTCTGTAAGATATCAACAAATATGTTAAACTGTACAGTATACAAAGTATCTATCACTATGATAGCTGTGATTCTGGAATAAATAAAACTGTCATAGGCTATACATAAACAAGTGAGTCTGGTTCTGTTTCCATTGAAATTTTATTTAAAATGATTTGTGATAGGAATTGTCTCTGGGTCATAATTTTGAAACTTATCTAGAAAACTTTTATTGAGCACTTTTCATTTTTCTAATTGTTAAACATGGTTCCATATCCTTTATACCCAGTCAAAATCCAGCATGCTTTAAGAATGTATACACAAATACATTCATTCAGTCAGTGATACAACATATTTCCATAGTGCTGGAATAAATTTTGGGATATGCTTTCAATAAACACTGCAGTGTAAGAATGGCCGAATAAGTGTTATTCATTGTATACAGCTACTTGTTTACCTCAGAGAAAAGTTGTAAAACATTTTGTGCTCATTGACTCGCACTCATTGAACGATGCATTTGTGATTTGTAGTGTTTTACTATCCCCCATCTTTCTCATTATAAGTGTTCTTATATCCTACATTTCAACAAACTTCTTATCACAAAGTAATTGCTGTAACATTTTTCCTATAAAAAAAAAAAAAGGATGAAATGTGATTCCCAAGGAAATTTAATGAAAGCCTGACTAATAAAGCTGTTGATGCTACCTAAAGATGCATGGATTAATTTGTTTACTCTGCCAGTTAAAGAATTAAAAGGCAACCAAAACTATGGGGAAATCTTATGCTAACAACTTAACATCACCCTTGAAAACCCTGAAGGAAAAAGAAGTAATCACACAGAAAAGGATTAGACTGTTGTAGAATATTATTTCAAGGTGTGTTACTTTTGTTTATGTCGCATTTGTTTAAAATCTGTGATGCTATGTTACTGTGTCTGTCTAAAACACCTGAGGGTATAATAAAGAGCTGAATGGCCAATAATGAGGCAAGAAAGACAAATAGGTGGGGCCAGACGGCAGAATGAATAAATAGAAAGAGAAATTTGAGAAGAGGAGAAGCAAGAGAAGAGAAAGAGCAAGAGAGGAGTATTGTTTTCTCCCAGGGTCTGTGCAAGAGTCTAACAACCAGCTGAGGATTCCAATCTGAAGGATATCGAATGAATCTAAGCACATTGAATTCTTTAGTCCATTCACTTTATTCTTCTAAATCAATTCTATCTACACAGCTTCTTTTCTGTTGTCATACTTAGCTCCTCTCTGTCCCTTCTGCTGTTCTCTCATTATTCTACCTACTTCTTTCCATCTTCATCCTCATCTTTGTTCTAAATCAATTCCCTAAGTGCTGTAGGGAACCCAGTATATATAAATAAGCAGTAATTCTTTGGCAATGCAATGCGAGATTTGAAGTTTTCAGGGTCACAGAGAGAAGTGATAAAGATCCATACATAAATCAATACTTGTCAGCTAACAACCCAAAAGGGGAGAGTGACTAAAGGGGAGTTTTCTGGTAGGGTCAACTAAAGGCTAAGATCAATTAGAGAATTCTAAAAAGTAATTTATGTGCTCAAATTATAATCTAGAAGTGGCTAGGTAGAATGTTAGGGGTCTATAAATGTCAATAATCACTAGAAAAATAAAACTATCTTTAGTGGCACTTCCAACCACCACCACCACCACCACTCATCCCAGCTGCAGCTGGTTTCTGGTAGGGAGGGGGGATATATGCTTGGTTGCTAAGCAACCTACAAGCATGTAGCATTTGGTAGGTAAAAGCACTTTAGCTTGGAGTAACTTGTGGGGAGGAAATTTAGGAATAGCACCTGGTTGAGATAAAAGGGGAGAGGATTAGAACTTAATTTGCACAAAAAACAAAGCTTGGCACCTATTATCTGCCTGGGCTTGTTAGAAATCTCCTTTGGTCAGTGGGAATTAACTACCTTAGCTCAGTAACTAGCAAGTTGCTAAAACATCATCCCAGGAATATGAGCAGTAAATCTCTTAAATTAGGGTCTTGTGTAAATAACCACGGTGAAGGTAAAGAGTTAAGGATTTAATTGCTAGTGGTTATTTTCTCTATCTGTGGGTGAGATGAGCTAATGTTTATTTCCATGCATTTGTCTTTGGAAAAAAAGTTATCTTAGCTGAAATACTTTTGTCTGGACAATGGCTATGGCCAGATTTATGTTAATTAAAAAATAAACACAGCTGGGGACAGTTATTTAGTTACTCTAAATGTATAAGGAGAGTTGTGTCCAAGATTGAGATGCAATCATGTATCAAAGACTGTGGGGGACCAGCCCCTTGATAGTCCCCTCCCAGGGTCCAGGAAGAATCTACAACCAGCTGATAATTAATCTATGTACACGAAACTCCTTAGTTCATACGCTTTATTATTCTGTGTCAGTTCTCTCTCTACAAGCTCCTTTCTTGCCTGATTTCTCTCTACATTTATCTGTTGTCCCCTCTAGGTTCTATCTTAATTCCTGCTAGGTTCTCATCCATCTAGTTCTTTCCCATATCAGCTCCTTTTCCATCTCCTTCTCTCTCATCTAGTTCTTCCTCATCTTGTTCTTCCCCATCTGGCTCTTCCTCATCTTCCATCTTGTTCCTCTGGTACTCTCTTCTAGCCCTTCAATCTAATTCTTCCCCATCTCAGTTTGTTCCTCTCCAGTTCTTACCCATCTAGTTCTTCCATTCTCTTTTCTCCTCTCCGTCTCCTTATTCTCTCAGTTCTCTGTAAGTCTCTCAGGAATCCATTTATACACCCAAGCAATAGCAATAGTCTGGCCAAGCAAAGTCACCAGGCTTAAATTTTACAGGGTCATAAAGGCAGTTAAGAATTTTCCTCAGGCAGTGACCACCAGGCTTTCTTTTACAATCCAAAATGGGAGTGGTAAAAGAAGAGGTCAACTGAGTGCTAATGACAAATTAATATATGAAAAAGGGGATCCTTGTGCTCCATCTACATTCTGAGAAGTGGTTAGGTAAGAAGTTAGTAAGGCTGTAAGAAAGGAGGGTCTGAGCTAAATTGTATAAATCTATTATTTAAGGTCCACCTGACCTAGGCGATGTCTCCTTGTGGAATTTACCTTAAATCAGGAGACTACCATGTGGTGGTCTGGACTGTTATTTCTGTTAGTCCTTGAAAATGGCTAAGGGAGATATCTGATTCCGGTGATGAAAGGGGAGAAACGGATGGGCTGTGGGGAAGGAAACCTTTCCAGAGGCTGTTCTGCAAATACCTTGAATGTGTATGTCCAGAGAGTGATCGGTCCACACTGTTAGCACTTCTTAGAGAAAAATCAATTGGGAAAACTATGAAGGCGCACATGATTTTCATAACAGAAGACAGCTGATATATAACAAGCCAGATAACACCAAAAGCTCCTTAGAATTTGGCTTCCTCTGATTTGGAATTCCTTGATCCCTTCAGGTAGTGGCTTTACCATAACCTATTGGTGAAATTATTAAGGCCACTCCACATAGTTAAAAGGAGATTTATTTAATGGCGTAACTTACAAATTAAGGGATAGGTAGGTTGCGGGGTCTAGGGAAGGTGTATCACAGTCCAGCAGTGTTCTCTGGAGCTCTGCTTTGTCCACCTCCACCATCCAGGGTCCTGGAACAGAGAGAGTGTCCGCCGATCCAGATCTCGGGTCCCCAGGTGCCTCCCTTGGCCCCGCCTTGTAGGCGTGACAGTTGCCGAAGTCTCAATGGGGGTTGGAACTTCCAGAACAAAGCTGGAATGGCTACCCACTACAATAACCAGCTAATAAGTTCTCATAATATTTTCCTGTGGCCCATAGCAATCATGAGAAGACATATACACATAACATAGAAATGCATGGTAAATGGAGAGAATCATAGCTATCATTGCTCAAGAAGTTTACAACAAGAAACAGCTAATTCATTCAAAAGGCAGTAATTCCATAATGCCTTCCATGATGGTTTCCTCTCATAGAGCCCTTAGTTCTGATAGGTAGACCTTCTGAACTCTAGTTGTTATTGCTGTATACTCCTGTGGTCTTTTGCTACCAGTGGCTCTCAGTAGAGGAGAGGATAAAAGGGGCCAACCACACAGCCACACAGCCACATAGCCAGCCACAAAGTAGAAGTGAAAGTAAGATTACAGAAGTAAAAAAAGGAAAAAGGGCAGAGGCAAAAGGTAGATGGGATAATTTAAGAAAAGCTGGCTAGCAATAAACCAAGCTAAGGCTAGACATTCATAAGCAAGAAAAAAATTTCCTATGTGATTTATTTAGGAGCTGGGTGGTGGGTCCCCCAAAGAGCTAAAAGAATAAAGAGTAAGAAACAAACGACAACATTTTGGCATTCCAACGTGGGTCTGTATTTCCACATAGGGCTTAAGAAAGCTGAGAAGAAAAAGAAGAAGAAGAAGAAAAAGAAGAAGAAGAAGAAGAAGAAGAAGAAGAAGAAGAAGAAGAAGAAGAAGAAGAAGAAGAAGAGGGGGAGGGGAGGGGGAGGGGGAGGGGGAGGGGGAGGGAGAGGATATGGCTCCTTTAAGTTTCTACTTTCTGGTGAGCCCTTGGCCAGCCAGTATGTTAAGTAGGAACTAAAAACTAAGTAAAAATGACTGACACAGTGCAAGCATCAGCATTTTAGAACTCTAGTAAGGTTGAATGCACTTCTTGATCAGGCACCTCCTACCAGTCCATGAGCTTTAGGCTCATGGCAACTCTTACAGAGGAAAACATTTAATTGGGGCTAGCTTAAAGTTCAAAGATTTAGTCCGTTATCATCATGGCAGGTGGAATATAGGCAGACAAGGTGCTGGCAAAGGAGCTGAGAGTTCTGTATCTTGATCCTCAGGCAGTAGGAAGTGAACTGTCACACTAGGCATGGCTTGAGAATGTGACCAAAGCCTGCCTCCACAAGTGACACACTTTCCTCAAACATGGCCACAGCTACACCAACAAGGCCACACCTCCTAATAGTGCCATTCCCTATGGGCTGAGCATTCACACACGTGAGTATATGAGAGCCATACCTACTCAAACCATCGCAAAGGGTTTTCACATGCTCATTCTGTTATGGTTAAAGGACTACAATTGTGTGTGATTTTTTTTTTTTTGTGTGTGTGTGTGTGTCTGTGTGTGTAAGATACCTTCTAATTTTAAGATCTATCTGACAGAAGTATTCTCCAGTTTTAATCTCATGTATATTATATTATTTTCCAAAAATTAATTTTAGATCAACTAGCATTCCTCATTTTTCTACTGACCTATTCTTTTTTCTTTTTTCTGAGCAAGAGAAAATGAAGTATAGATCTAAACAAACATATTCTTGAAAAAACACACTTATAAACAAAGACAGAGCCATCATTATTTCAATGAAACCTCAATAAGATCAGATTCTGACTTTATATCCAAGACAAAGACAAGCTTCTCTGATAAGACCCACTGAAATTGCCCTTATGGCTTTATTCATACGCTGTTGAATGATGATATTCTCCATTAACTAGACTCTTGTAGCATGAATCTCCAATATACCAACCTCAGACTCTATTTTAAATAGTCTGTGGTTAAAAAAAAAGCTACCTATATCTTCCAAAAGCTCTGAACAAATTGAACTAATAACTTACAAATTTTATTTATAGTCAATCAGCTCAAATGATAAAAGTAATGACTTTCAAACTTATCATCCTCTGGTTTTGTAGCACATTTAGGCTTTCATGGGCAAAAATTTGTCAAAATGAAAGAATAAGGACTTATATTCTGACTTACTAACAATTCTAGGAAATATATTTTCAGATAAAGAGTTTTAGATTATTTTCAATTTAATATAGAAATTTATGGTACAGGCACAGCTGTCTACCTTTGCAATATTTTTACTCCTTTTCAACAATGCATACAATAAGATTACCACTCATAAAGGAAGCTGTTTTAGAATCGTTAATATATTACCTCAGAATCTTGTTGCTTTCTTCTTAGATAACCAGGCAATTCTTTTGGTATTTCTCTCTTGGGGAAACCAGTGACTCAAAATCCAATTCCCAAAAGAAACTACTAATGAGCTGAGTATTGGCCGCCTCCACAGCATCAGTCGGTCACTCTCCTGAGCAACTAATTATCTTCTTTGCCAATATAAAAAAATCATACATATACCTTTGTCTTCAGGGGCATTGCTTATAGAAATGAAGAATAAGCTACTTGAGTTTTCCTTCTCCTGAAAGTGCACCACTAGTTCTTGACAGAAGGTAAGGGATATTTTACATTTAAATCCTTCCCATTATAGTTGTTTTCGTCTGTACAATAATTATGTCAGATATGTCCCCTATCAAAAGTATTTTTGTCCTTTTATTTCACATTATTATTTCTTGTTTTGAGATTTAACTTAATTTTATTGCCTTATATAATTAATCCCATGCTCAAAACCTTTTGATATTTTTCAATTTGCTTCTTTGGTGTGAAGATTTTTCAAGATACACGTGTTTCTGCTTTTAGTGCCCTCAAATAATTGTAAAATTCATGTTCAACTCTGCCAAGCAGGGCGTCTGGTCTCTGATGTTTCCTGTATATCTAAAAATCAGATTACATTTTAAAACAGAATAATCTCAAGCTTGGACTTTCAATGTTCTGGTGAAGTTCCGTCATTCTTCAACATTTGTGTGCTCTAGGCAGTGCATAAACTGAGGGGCTATGCTCAGACTTAGAAAAATTCTGGCCCATGGCAAGGGTTTCTGCAGAAAAGCAGTAGATGTGCATTCTTCATCTTTGGAACTGATGAAGTACTGGCCAGGATGCTTGAAAAAATAAAAAAGAAACAGAAAACCTGGAAAAGCCCATCAAAGAATAGGGTAGGGAGAGTACTATTCCTTTAAGAAAGGGGACAGACAGTTTTATGTCAAACTGAATGTGAGTTCAAAGACTAAGGGGGTCCTTTCAGCAGGTTAAATTGATCCTATAAAATATATGTTATTCTGAGATTTCATAACTATTTCTCCTAAGCATTTGTAGAGTATTATTGAAGAATACCAGTAGAGTAGAGTTTAGGACATCTGGCATCGGATCTGGAATTCTGAACATTTTACTGTGGATGAGCTATTAACTACACTGGGCTGCATGATGTAAAATCAAGTGGTTAGATGAGTTCTTTAACAGTCCTTTCCTACTTTCATGTAAAGCCATTATTCTATTAGTATTCTTTGATTAACACGTATCTGCATGTCTTGTTTGAAAAGGTACCTATTCCTAGGTTTCCAATGACTGACAAATTTTAAGTCACCACCACCAGGCAAAACATCAAATACAGTGGGGACTTGGCTTCTTATGAACTCCTAAGAGCTTTATGCCATCATCGACAGTTCTAAAGGAAGAGAAATAAAGCAATGTTTTTTGCTTTTGTTTTTGTTTTCATCTTTTGGTATAAAACTAGGTGGTTGTTTTGTTGCATTTTTACAATTTTTGCAAACAAACTCTTTGGATCCATCTTGATTTAACAATAATATATAATAGTAATCTTAGATGTTTGTAAAAGAGTGAGACTTCCTTCATTTATTTAAACATGCACATTTTATAATTAGCCCATAACTAGAAAGCAACAAGTATAAAAGTGTATGAAATTCAATTTTCTAGTACTTTGTGAGTAATTATAATATTGCTTTTCAAATGAGCAGTTTTGTATCTATTTTTAAAAATACATTTGTGAAATATTTTGTTGAAGTTTTCCCATGTGTTCTAGGCATAGTTTTATATAGGTGTTACTTTGTTGGACAAAGAGAAACAGTTTCCTGGACTTCTCAGCTTTAGTTTACCCTCATGAAAAGCTATCAATATTAGAACCAGGATAAACAAAACTCTTCCTGAAAGATAAAGCCTTATTTTGATCAATGACTTCCTAGTTTTTTGGAAGATGAATCATCTACAAGTTAGCTGAACCATCCCCAAAGCCATCAAACACCAAGTTGTCCCTTCATATTTCACTGTCACATCCGTTCATGTACGTTCTTTTATCTTCTCTTGATGTCAGTAGTTATTTACTCCACAGCTACTCTATTGCTCTACATCTTTCTACTAAACATATGGAGTAATAGTGCATGGGAATCCTAGTAATCCACTCAGTGAGAAGTTCATAATTCATAATGTGTACTGTTTTAAAACATATTGGGCAGTGTGAAGTTGTACAGTGTGTCTCCTTCTAACCATCACTTTACTCTCCTTGTTCCTGCCTCAGGAGTCTCTCCTTTTTTTGCCTGCCACTGCTTTTTTCTATCTTTCCAACTTGTTTTTATTCCTTTTTTTGTATGCCTTCTCTTCTTCCTGTTCTTCAAAACATCCTATTGACTCTGACAGCATCATATTCTTTATGCACCACTTAGTTCCAAATATTTTGAATGTAGACACCATATTTTACAAAAATTAAATATTATCAGTAAAATAAAATACACACTATAAATGAAAGCAGTCTTCAGACAAGTAAGTTCATACAGCTTAGGATCTTGTTCTTCAAAAAATATAACTCTCACCTACCATTTCAACATCATTAAATTAATAGTAATGTGATTTCTAAATCTGTCAATATAATTCAGAGATTAATTCTTAATTGGATTGTGGTTGATTTTATAGGCTGAAATGTGGTATATATTTTATCCTACTTTAAAACTATGAGCTGGGCAGTGGTGACACACGCCTTTAATCCCAGAGGCAGAGACAGGCGAATCTCTGTGAGTTCAAGGTCAGCCTGGTCTACAGAGGAGATACAGGACAGGCACAAAAACTACACAGAGGAAACTCTGTCTCAAAAAAACAAAACAAAAAAAACTATGAAATATTTCACCATAAGCACTACAAATAATTCTTCCACTTTAGTGCTATTTTTGCAATGATATAGATGAGTTTAGTAAGTCACCAACCACAGTCTTTTCAGTCCAGTACAGAGCACTGCCAAGGAACCTTTCAAGGATTATTTTATTAACTCTATAATACTTCTCAGGTTTAATTCTTCTCCCCAAATATTCACCCTCCTATCCTGGAAGACTGAGTGATCTACATATAGACTAGAAGTCTAGTGACAAAAGTATGAATGTACTAGTATGGCAAAAAAATGGTTTTACAATGTATATAGTACATTACCAGAAGACTTGAATGATTATTAGAATTTTTATATAGGCTAATGTAGGAAACAATGAAGAAATTGAGAGTTAACCAAAATTATTGCAAATAATAGGAATGGGAAAGGAATCCAAGTGATTATTCTCTGGATTCTTACCAAAGTATTATCTCTTCCTGTCCTGTTGCATTTTAACGCTTCTGCTTATTTGACCATTCATTGTATCTTTCTTCTTTTAATTGTTTATTTCATCAATTGTTGAACATGGATAAAACCAATAGACATGCTAACATTGATGTGGGAAAACCTCAATCTTACACAAAGAATTACAATAACTAAGGAATGCTGAGAGAGGGAAATAGCCTTTCCCATGGAAAAGCACACCAATTGGTTATCCATTACCAAGTGATCATCCCTGAAAACATACATACAAATCCCATTATAGAGACTGAGCACATTTTACCTTTCTTGTTATAACACAACATTACACTACTCTTGCTCACACTGAGCCTAATGAGGGCACCAGAATATCTGTTTTTCCTTATGGTTACTGTATTACCAAAATTCATTCAGAATGGCCAACCCTAGTCAACACAAAGCAGAAAGCATGCTTTGTCACTACCTGGGTGGAATGCCTTAAGAAGTTTCTGTCTTAGAATATGCCAAATAAATTTAAACAGAGCTCTTTACTGATTTCACTGTACCTACTCCCTAATTAATATAATTTATGACATGAAAATGTGCAATAAAATTATTAACATTCTATATATTATCAGTTATGAGTCAATCCTGGTTTTCAAAAATCTTTATAAACCTGTCATTCCCTTAAATGGCTAGACCATTTGACATTTGAGGGAAAAACAGATATGCATATCATATGTGCGTTGAAAGATTCCTTCAAATTCAAAAACAGAATTAGAAGCTCAGATAAGTGAAAAACTATCATTGTAAAAATGATGGACTATGCAACTTACTTCCCCTCAGTATTTTAAAGAAAAATCTTAATGTTATTTTAAGTTCCATCATCAGTTTCTATAGTATTATTATGGACAACTGTGGTGATATATTGTGCACCCCAATAAAATTTATTTGGGGATCAGAGGACAGAGCCAGCCATTAGATTAGACATGGAGGCCAGACAGTAATGGTACATACCCTTAATCCTATCACTCCAGAGACAGAGATCCAGATCTCTGTGAGTTCAAGGCCACACTAGGAACAGAACCAGGCATGGTAGCACACACCTTTAATCCCAACAGTTGAGATCTTATGCCTTTGCTTGGGAAGCACACACGCCTTTAATCCCAGGAAGTAAGATGGCAGGGCAGAAAAAGTATAGAAGGCATGAGGAACAGGAAATCACTTTCTTGAGGTTGAGGATTTCATAGAGGTAAGAATGTGGCTGGCTTGCTCTGCTTCTCTGATATTTCAGCTTTCACCCTGATATCTGGCTCTGGTTTTTTTTATTATTATTATTAAAACCTTTTTAGATTTGTGTTACAGACAACTATGTATATTTAATATATTTATACCTAGTGGTTCTTATTAAAATTGTTTTAAAGCCCTATCATGGTCATTAAATTGTGATGAGTATTTGTGGCTGAAGATAGAATCTATACAAGTAGAATTCCAGAAGGGGACGTACTTCTCCAAAAGGTATGAAGATAAAATTTTTGCTATATGATTTCAAATTTACTTTAAGGGTTAAACCCTTTCTTCCCTTTTGTGATGTATAAATAAACCTGTTTCACTGATATATAATTTGTATTGACCAGGATTGGTCTGAACCATTATTCCAATTAATCTTATCAATTAAAAAATCAGGAGTCAAATATTGGGGTAAGAACCTGAAAGATCAGAGAATAGGAAGCAGCTGTCAGGTGCTTCCTACCTCTACAGTTCCTCTGACCAAAATCGCTGACTTAGCCCTGTCTTACTACTCCCTGTCTCCTCTCTCTATAGTCCTCCAAACTTCTATGGTCAGCTAGTGGCTAGCTCTACCCTCTGACTCCAAGCAAGCTTTATTTGTCAGAACACAATCAAAATATCACATAACATTGGCCACTCTGAATGAATTTGTAATAATAATAAATTTTGCTAATTATAATTATATTTTTTTTTCAAATTTAACAAGAAAATAATATTTTATCATATTTCATTGATTTCTAAGATACAAAGAGAGAAATAGATACACAGTTACATTTCCCAGTTTTCTATATCATAGTTCACTTTACCTGCCTGGTTTTTAGTATCATCCTGTGTAGTTTGATCATTTTAACATTATAAGGAAATCAGTCTTATTCTCTCTAGAACACTGAAATTCAAGAACAAGATAACTTACATGTTAGTTTTAGCAGAGTCAAAAGCATGTGTAGAAAATAAATTTTCATTTCTTCTTTTTTTTTTCAGTACAGAGGATCAAACCCCACACATGCCAAGAAAGCATTATATCACTGAGTCACTTTTTCAGCTGACACATATAATAAGTAAGTTTTTAAATGTCTTTACCCACATTACAATCTAATTCATGATATTCACTTAAATTCATTATTTTAGATTACAGTTTTAAAATTATCTCTGACTTTTGAAAACCATGTTAATGGTCTTACAGTCTTTTGATTTTCTGGAATGCTGTATTCACTTATGGTTGTTCTCAATATCTTTTTTAGTTCACCTGAATTTCTTGAATTCATTTAATGTATTTTATCTAACTTTATAAATTATCTCATAAATGTATGTTTTAATAATTAATATAATTTAATGTAATGCATCATTCTGTGAGGAACTCTTTCCAACCTCCATAAATCTCTTGTTCTCTGGTTCCTAGTATTTTGAAAATAGTCTACACGAACTAAAAAAATACCCTACTGTTAAGCTATATCTCTGGCACAGTGATAGAATTAAAATTACTAACATTTAATCTTGTTTTTGATGCCTTTAAATTTAATTCATCTTATCCTTCAGGATTTTTCAAGATTTTCCTTGCTTTCTGATCCAATGGGCCAAGTGAATACTTCTATTATACCTGAATTTGTTTTGCTGGGACTTGCACAAACATTTGGAATGCAGTTCTTCTTTTGCTTCTTCTTCTCCTTATTTTATGTGGGGATTATTTTTGGAAACCTCTTCATTGTGCTCACAGTGATTTTTGATTCTCGCTTACACTTCCCCATGTATATTCTACTTGCCAACTTGTCACTCATCGACTTGGGCCTTTCATCTACAACAGTTCCTAGGACAATATCTGATCTTTTAACTGGTTGTAAAGTCATTTCCTTCCACAGCTGCATGATACAAATGTTCTTCATCCATGTGATGGGTGGAGTTGAGATGGTGTTGCTCATAGCCATGGCATATGACAGGTACACAGCCATCTGTAAGCCTCTTCACTATCTGACGATTATGAACCCCAGAATGTGCATGATTTTGGTAATAGCTGCTTGGACCATAGGTATGATTCATGCTATGTCTCAGTTTATTTTTGTCATAAATTTACCCTTCTGTGGCCCCTATAATGTAGGAAGCTTTTATTGTGATTTTCCAAGGGTCATTAAACTTGCATGCATGGACACTTACAAACTAGAATTTGTGGTCACTGCCAACAGTGGTTTCATATCTATGTGTACCTTCTTTTTCTTGATTGTATCATACATTTTTATCCTGGTCACTGTCCGGCAACATTCTTCAACTGACTTATCCAAAGCATTCTTCACCTTATCAGCTCATATCACCGTAGTGGTTTTGTTTTTTACACCATGCATGTTTCTTTATGTGTGGCCTTTCCCAACTAAGTCACTGGATAATTTCTTTGCTATTGTTGACTTTGTTGTCACTCCTGTCTTAAATCCTGCTATCTATACTTTAAGGAATAAAGATATGAAGTTGGCCATCAGAAGGCTAAGTAGACAGGTTTTAAGTTCTAGGGAAGTTACACAGTAAATTTTATTAATAAAAGCATAGAATGGTGCTATGCACTATCAAGATGTCCATGAAATCTGTAGAATAAAAACACTTATTATTTTTTTAGAAATTCTTGGAGTATATCTATCAAAGAATGTCACTTCAAATGGAAGTTACAATAAGTTCTGCTAGTTACAAAATGAAAGAGTTGTATGTTTTTCAATTAACTAAATGTTTTATTGTTTTTAAGTTTTTGCGTTGTATTGTATTTAAGTATTTTCATTGTATTTAAGCTATTATAATCAACAATTTTTCCACAACCTTTCATATTATTTTTATATAAATGTACATAATTGTGTGCAATATAACTATCAGCATTTTTATGCAGATAAGAATACTAGTTATTAGAATATATTTCTTATGGAAATTATGTGGATCCAATGGATAAAATGTGGGTTTATGTAAACCAACAATTATGGAAAATGAAATGAAAATAATTCTTAAATGTGCTTTAAGTTAGATAAGTAGGAAAATAAAAACTATTAAAATGTGTGTGTTCTGTCTTGCCTGGTTTTCAATGATAATGTGCAATGTTCTTTTAGACATAGACTGTAGTACTTTGAATCATGCAATACCTGTGTATATCCCTCTTTAAATAGCATAACTTTGTTTCCATGGTAGTCTTCCTCAATAAATTTCACTATTGATATAAAAATAATTGTACAATTTAAATTATCTCAGCTGACTTATTTTCTAAAGTTATACTACCAAGATCTCAAAACACTATTTAATGTGCCAGCTCTCAAGCTGCTGTGCTGATGAAGAAGAATCTCCTGGCTCCTTCAAACAATACCTGGAATGACAAGTCTTGAATGTGTTTATCAGATACAATTTCAGAAACTTAATTGTTTATATCAGCTCATTCTAATGTCTTGATGATAATTAAACTGAAAAATAAGCTGATAAAACTGAGACATCTAATATTAGTCAAGAAAATTTTTGATACATTCTTCAGATACTGACTACCAATGTCTTAAACTTTATCCTCTTTATAAAATTGAAATATTATCATTCACTGCCTGTTAATCTGTCTAAATTTTAATTTTATAATATCACTTTATTTGGTTTACCATGTTTTTTTTTGTTTTTGCAATCACAGTTAGATTGAGTGAGATAGTAAAATGATCCCATGATCCAAGAAATTATGACAATGTTCCTTAACTCAGGAAAAGTTCATGTTTCCTCCAATAGCCAAGGGAAAACCTGTGACACTATAAGAGTCAGTCTCCCCAGTCACCCTCAGGCTGTTGCTGGATTTTTCATGGGCTTCTGGTTACTTCATGAATGACTTACCATTAGCCAAGCAGTTTACTCAGAAGAACAATTCACATAAAAACCACTCTTCCAGAAATGTTAATGATTTGACAATATGTATGAGAGTGACTATGTACTATTCTTCCTCTTAAAATTGATGTCAACATTTCTAATTGTGAAACAGGTAAGCAGAATGACAAAACTGAAATTCATCAGTAGAAGCAGCTACAGTGTAGAATTTTATTGATAGTTAAATGCATCTGTCAGTAGAAATATTCACTTATACAGGATTTCGTTATGATACTTTTCAGGAAAACAAATAGAAAATCCTGCCATATGTAACTGAGTTAACATGAGTAATATTGAAAAGGATAACCTTCATTATCAGTGTTTTAGATGCAATAATTATTGACTCCTACACCTAATTTTAATGAGTTAATGTATTCTTTCCTCTCTATGCAGTGGTTTTATACAGTTCTTGTTTCCCAAAAGCCTAATATTTTCTTGTTCCATGTCTTTATTTTTTTAAATAATCCTAGGGAAACCTAGTTAGGTACATTTTTTTTTTCCACACAGAAGCTGCAAACTCTATTGGTACAACTTCGGAAATTCTGAGAACTATTGATTGGGTTGTACCATTTTGAAAACACGAAAATTAAAGCCCAAGAATTTTTCTTTCTACATCCAGGATCAAGCAGTAGATCTGTGCTTAAACCCAAAGCCCCGATCCCCGTCACTATGATTATAAACATATTTAAAAATCAAGGTAAAAAATGCTTATGAAAAGTTCAATATTTTAATGATTGAATTCAAAGTGAATATGCTGAAAGAATTTCTATTCAGTCATGCTTGGTCCTTGGTTATTATAATAAAAACAGTGTATAAGATGCAGAACTCCTTCAGTGAATAAATAGAATTATTATATTCTCCAAAACTTTTTGAGTCTTTTTTGGAATTTCAAATGAACTTTGAAGAGGTTGTGCTGGTAAAAGGACTCTTAGATGAAGATTCCATTTTATTATTCTTCTCTTAGCAACATAATTCTGAAGATGTGGTCCATATTGAACCACAGGATTCATTTTTTTTTCTTAAAAGTGACACTGTTAAGTTCTTATTTTCTACTGGGATAGATTTTGGTTTTCTGTACATGAGAACCCTTGAACTATCTTCATCCATGGCACATTTCTCATGGAGATATAATTTGGAATTTTTCATTCAATATCAATGAAACAAAATGTATCATTTTGAAGCAAACAAAAAAAGAACACTCAAAACAACTTTAATTTGCATAGTATGGTTGGAAAGAAAACTTTAATGAACTACCACACCATAATGTATCTCACAACAGAAATCCTACATTTGAGTACTGGCTGTGCTGGGATGATTATATTTTTCTTGGGTTAAGAAGACATGAACTAAAAGAAGTCCCATGAGTTATTTTATGATTAAAACTGTCCTTATGTCTGGAAAAATAGAGCCAGTAAGTTTGAATATAACTTTGTAAACAGTAATTTGATGCTTAACTAGGCAGGGGTAAGGAAAAAGGTTTGGAAAATTGAGAAATTCACATCAATTTTAAGCACAATGGGTTGTGATATAATAAATCTCCATAACTAATAGCAGCATTCGCCATCAGATTTGGCACAGACGACCCTCTAGGCCCTTATGTCTTTCAGCAGACAGTATTCATCAAGGTCCACCTCTGTATTTTGCATGATACGTCTGCTATTCTGTTACTTATCATCAGTTCTGTTTCCTAGTCAGGAAATTATTCCTTGTTTGTTTGTTTGTTTGTTTTTGTTTTTGGAGACATGGTTACTCTGTGTAGTCCTGGCTGTCCTGGAACTCACTCTGTACATTAGGCTGAACTTGAACTCAGAGATCCATCTGCTTCTGAGTCTAGGATGCTAGGATAAAGGCATGTGCCTCCCTGGCCCTTCGTATACTTCATCTGCTACTTCATTCACTAGAAAACTACTTCAAACAATATTTATTTTCTTTTCTCGAAAAACAATTAAAATGTTTCCTCTAAGCCATGAAAAACAGTCATTGTCCAGTCCCTAACTTGCTACCGAGCAAATTGCAAGATTGTCCCAACAATGCCTCTACACATTCAGGAAATGTCCACTTTCCATTGGTTCCTTCTATATAGTCATATTCTTAAAAGTAATTGGAATGCTGCATATTGTCCCCTTGTGTTCATTATAATCAGTATCAGAATTAAACATGTTACATTGTTCCTGCTTACTCAGAATAAAAATACTTGAAACATTTGAAAAAATCTTTAATCCTTGCCTCCTGTTAATTTCTTTTCCGACTCTAGTAACAGCTATAAATTATTAGATGCATGCCTTACATTATCAACTAGAAAACAGTTTTTCATAGTTATACCCAATGCCTCCCGCACTGTTCATCCAATGTGGCCACAAATTTCAGTGGTGTCTTCAAGGTCATTCAGGTACACATTCAACTGTGCAGACTTGCAGCTCACAAACTCCCTTCTCAAGCAATAGAGAGGACTGCTGGATGGGCTCACTTGAAAGATTCCTGTTTTCAGCTCACAACCACAATTTGTAGTTATTACCTACAGTTGGGCTTCAAACAGTTTCTTAGTTTTACTTCAAATCTTGTAGCTTTGCGCCTTTTCTGGGACTCACTTGGTAGCCCAGGCTGGCCTCGAACTCACAGAGATCCGCCTGGCTCTGCCTCCCGAGTGCTGGGATTAAAGGCGTGTGCCACCACCACCCGGCCAAATCTCTCCCTCTTAAAAACACATTAAGGCTAGAGTCAACAAATTAAATCTTTTTTTTCCCGATGCTCCATATCATGACAAAAATAATCACATTTACTAATTTCAGAATCTGCCTCCAAATTAATCTTCCATTAAACTTCTTCACCTTATTACTCACAAAAGATTTACTGAATTTTCCTAAAGTTACCTTAGAGATCCCCAATAGGAATCTTTCATCCTCTCACTTTTAAATCAAACATTTTTCCTTATTTTTGTCCTATAGTGTAGTCTAGCACTATAGAGACTTGGGAGCCTTGGCTACCTGAAGAACAAGACAACCAAGGATGCACTATAGGAAAAATTATGAGCTCTGATTTCTAGTTTGGGAGCTTTTGTGAAATAGCTTATACCAAGTCCAAAATCAGTGAGCCCGGAGTAGAATTTGCGTATAACAACTCTGACTTCTTTTCATTGTCTTTTCCAAGGCAAGTGCAGAAACTCTCTTCTGGAATGAATCATCAAAGGAAACAAATCATTCTGTGGTGACTGAATTTATTTTTATTGGACTCTCAGATTCTTTGGAACTTAGAATCTTTCTGTTTGCATTCTTTTTTGTTTTCTATGTCGGAATTGTGTTTGGCAACCTTCTTATTGTCATAACTGTGACTTCTGATTCCCGCCTCCACTCTCCTATGTACTTCCTATTAGCCAACCTATCATTCATAGATCTGTCTCTGTCCTCTGTCACAGCTCCCAAGATGATTGTTGACTTTTTCAGCAAACGCAAAGTCATCTCTGTCAAGGGCTGTTTTACACAGATATTTCTCCTTCACTTCTTTGGGGGAAGTGAGATGGTAACCCTCATAGCCATGGCCTTTGACAGATATGTAGCAATTTGTAAGCCTCTACGCTACACTACAATTATGTGTGGCAATGTATGTGTTGGCATTGTGCTTGCTGCATGGGGAGTCGGCTTCCTACACTCAGTGAGTCAATTAGCCTTTGCAGTGAACTTACCCTTTTGTGGTCCCAATAAGGTTGACAGCTTTTATTGTGACCTTCCTAGAGTAATCAAACTTGCCTGTGCAGACACATACAGGTTAGACATCATGGTCGTTGCCAACAGTGGTATACTCACTGTGTGCTCTTTTGTTCTCCTTATCATCTCCTACACTATCATTCTAATGACCATCCAGCGCCGCCCTTCTGATAGATCATCTAAGGCTCTGTCCACACTGACTGCTCACATCACAGTGGTTCTTTTGTTTTTTGGACCCTGTATCTTTATTTATGCCTGGCCCTTTCCCATCAAGTCATTAGATAAATTCCTTGCTGTGTTTTACTCTGTGGTCACTCCTCTCTTGAACCCCATTATATACACATTGAGGAACACAGAGATGAAAGTTGCAATGAGACGTCTGAGACAATGGAATTTAAAACTTTGGATAAAGTCTTAGATCTTTTATAGCCATGAGATTGAGATAATGAGAGAAGTAAGTTATTAAATTCTTTAGCAAACTTTATGATGATTTAACATTCCACTTTTACCTCACTTAATAATTGATAAAGATGGTTTTAATATTGCCTCAGTTTATTCAATGTGATCATACCTTATGTTTTTATATACTTTCCAAATTAATAACACTAACTTAAAATACCATTTATTTAGTTTTCACAACAATTAAAGGTATTGTTATGATTATTTTTGTACAACTGGAACCTCTGGATACCTTTGAGTTTGAGATAACAAAAGACATAAGCTGGACTATTTTACATTAAAGAAAATTTTATTTGACTCATTTTTATAAAAGCATAATAAAAGAATTACTACCCACCTCACTAAAACAATGTGTTCAGTTATAAGTGTTTATATGTGAACTACTGAGATTCATAAAGGATATGCCTACCTGGTAACCATCTATGATTTGTCTCCTACTACCATTAAAAAAAATTATCTATTAGTTCATTATCAAGCATGATTAAAAAACTGAACTTGCAAACATGATTTGCCTTTAAGGTGCTTTACACCCTGTGACATACAGCAATTAGTTATAAGACAGCAAATAAGAGTGTCCCAGCCTCTTACCATGTTTATGCAAAGTATATCAATTACAAATATCTATCATTTTCCATTAGCAGAATTTTTAATTAATTTATTTATTTATTTATTTATTTTGGGTTTTTGAGATGGGATTTCTCTGTGTTGCTTTGGAGCCTGTCCTGGAACTTGCTCTGTAGATCAGGCTGGCCTCAAACTCACAGAGATCCTCCTGCCTCTGCCTTCCAAGAGCTGGGATTAAGGGCATGCGACACCACAACCCAGCTCCATTAGCAGAACTTTAAAGTTAAAAAATGTTGGATTCAATTCTACTTGACCTTACTAAGCACAATTATGGGTATTTATTTAACTTTGTAAGATTATATTCCCACATTAATAAAAAGGAGATCACGATATGTATTGCATTTGGCTATTATGACAAATAATGAAATAACAGACACATAAGACAATATAAACATATGAGATATTCACCACTCAATGAATGATACCTAGTATTATAATAGCCATGCTAATCATCTATGTCAATGTGGTCAAGAGTTTTAACACTTTGGTATTTCACAGCTTGTTTCAAGAACATGATATATTTCAATCTTAGTAGATGTTCATTTGGGGTATTGTAGATATTATTGGAATGTGTTCATTTATGTGCAAATGTATATATTTGTGTGCATACTAATGTGCACATACACGGCCATCATATTGAGGAATTCTACATTTCAGGACAGAAGTAGAGAAGACTATAAGTTTTTAAACACAGCAGTGATTCTGCCAACATTTAATCTTTCCTATGTTTGTCATGGAAGCAGGCTAAATTTGGACAACACATACTCTGAGTAATAAGCTATTTAACTGAATAAATTATGATCTGAATGTATGAATAAAAATGGAAATTTAGAGAGCAAACGGGTTAAAATTGTGCCTATCTAAGTGAAAAAAACTAGTACAAAAACCCACAAGGACATTAAAACACAAGAAAAGATTTGCCTGTTATCTGACAGCATCTCTAATCAGTGGTAAAATAAAGGAGCTGTTAATAAAGCTGTGGAATCACTGTGTGATGTCAAAAAGGACATATATTTATTCATCATATCACAGAACAATTTATAAATGAATTGAAGATGTGAATCAGTTTACAAACTGCAAACATTTTAAAGTGTGTGTTTCTCTCAATGTCTGTGCTACTGGTGTTATATTTAGGAAGTGATCTCTGGTGCTAATGCATTCAAGACTATTTCCTACTTTCTCTTCTATCAGGTTCAGAGTAGCTGGATTTATGTTGAAGTCTTTGATCCACTTGGACTTATAACGCAAGCAATATTAGGTCCAGCCTATATTGTTTGCTCCCAGGGTCCGCAGAAGAGTCTACCAACCAGCTGAGGATTCTAATCTGAGGGATATCAAATGAATCTAAGCACACTGAGTTCTTTAGTCCATTCACTTTATTCTTCTATGGCGATTCTATCTGCACAGTTTCTTTTCTGCTCTCTTACTTAGCTCCTCTCGGTCCCTCCTGCACCCAGTCCCTCCTGCACTAAGTTCCTGTTCTCTCATCATTCTACCTAGTTCTTTCCATATCCGTCATCATCTTTGTTCTTCTCCATCAATCCTCTTCTCTCAGTGCTCTCAGAGAACCAGTATATATATCCACACAGTAATTCTTTGGTAAAGCAATGGGAGGCTTGAAGTTTTCAGGGTCTCAGAGAGAGGTGATAAGGACCCACACATAAAGCAATTAATTGTCAGCTTCCAATTACAATCGAAAAGGGGAGTGACTAAAGGGTAGTTCTCTGGTAGGGTCAACTAAAGGCTAGGATCATTAGGAATTTATGTGCTAAAATTATAATCTAGAAATGGCTAGGTAAAATGTTAGGGGTCAATAAGTCACAAGAAAGTAAACTGTCTTTGGCGCCACTTTTCCTGCTCGTCCTGGCTGTAGCTGCTTTCTGATAGGGAGGGGGACATATGCTAGGTGACTAAGCAACCTATGTCAGAGCATGTAGTATTTGGTTAGTAAAAGCACTTTCACTCAGAGTAATTGCTGAGGAGAAAATCTAGGAATAGCACCTGGCTGAGGAGGAATAAAAACTTAATTTGCACAAGAAAGAAGCTTGGCACCTATTGCCTGCCTGGCCTAGAGGCAATCTCCTTGGGTCAGTGGGAAGTAACTGCCTTAACTCAGTAACTAGCAAATGGCTAAAACGTCATCCCAGGAATGTGAGCAGTAAATCTCTTAAATTAGGGTCTTGGGTAAATAACCCTGGGTGAAGGTAAGGGGTTGAGGATTTAATTGTTAGTGGTTCTTTTCACTATCTGTGAGTGAGATGAGCTAATGTTTATCTATGTGCAGTTTTGTCCTTGGAAAAAGATATCTTTGCTGAAATACTTTTGTCCAGAGAATGGCCCTAGCTAGATATATGTTAATGAAAAATAAACGCAGCTGGGGACAGTTGTCCAATTACCGCAAATGTATAGGGAAAGTTGTGCCCAAGATTGAGATGCAATCATGAGATTACATGTACATGTAATGTGGAGATGCATGGTAAATGGGGAGAATCATAGCTGTTATTACACAAGAAGTTTACAACAAGAGACAACCAATTCAAAAGGCAGTAATTCCATAACACCTTGTGTGATGGTTTCCTCTAACAGAACCCTTAGTTGTGATAGGTTGACCTTCTGAACACTAGTTGTCACTGCTGTATACTCTCATGGACTTTCACTACCAGCGGCTCTCAATAGACTTAAGTTTTGTGCACAGTGACAGATATGGATCTATTTGCAGCCTTCTACATGTTGATATCCAGTTATGCCAGCACCATTTGTTGAAGATGCTTTCCTTTTTCCATTGTACACTTTTGGTTTCTTTGTCAAAAATTATATGTTCATAGGTGTGTGGATTAATGTCAGGGTCTTCAATTCAATTCCATTGGTCTACATGTCGGTTTTTATGCCAGTACCAAACTGCTTTTATTACTGTAGCTCTATAGTAGAGCTTGAGGTCAGGGATCGTGATGCCTCCAGAGGTTGTTTTATTGTACAGGATTCTTTTGGCTAACCTGGGTTTTTTTTTTCCATATGAAGTTGAGTATTATTCTTTCCAGGTCTGTGAAGAATTGTGTTAATTTCTTCCTAATTTATAAATTTAGTAAATATTTCTAAATATATATATATAATTAATTTTAATATTATATTAAACTATTTAAAATGAAGGTAATAAAACGTGAATTAATATCACTCTAAAATTAATAATTTCAATATTTAAATAACAATAGTTATTATATATGAGTTAAGTAGCTTTCATGAACTCAGCAACCAAATAGAAACTAGCAAAAGTTTTAAACTTACATATTATACATAAGATGAAAACTGTATTTACAATAAATATTTTCAAACTTTTTCATACTAAAATATATGCAAGCTGAAATTTCATTTAAATATCATCTCTGGACTATAAGGTACCTGATGTCAATATTTAGTAATTGAACCAGAGAGTGAAGCTGTAGAGAAAGAACCATCCAAAGTTCCAAACAACTTTTCATGTCACACTTAAAGGTGACTAAATAATTTCTATTATGATAAAGCCAAAAAAAAAAAAACACAGAAAAAAATGAATAATCTGCCAGTTACAAGAGCTGGACCATATGAGGATCAGTGATACACTCCAATCATAACAATGAGTATAAAAAAAATTTAGGGATAAGTACATAAAAGCATCCACAAAGTGATCATTAAATAAAAATGAGATATTTTTCTCAGGGAATGAACCTAATAAGCTAATATTAGTACATAAGAGTTTTCCCATAAAATTTACAAGAGATAGATAAGCAGACAACTTGAAAACAAAGATCATGATTCATATCACGTGGAGAAATGAAGTACAAATTAAGTAATAGTGAGGTTAATTAAGAAATATTATCTGCCTAATGACATTCTACAGGAAAGAGATGGAAGAGAGAAATGTGCAAAAAACAACTACAAAGATTCAATAAAATAAAACCAAATATGTGATAGTTAATTAGACAAATTGTTTGGAATAGTCATCAAATTCAAAGAATAAAAAGCACGTGTAAAGACTTGGTACAGACTGAGAGACTGGAAAGATGTTAACCACTTCAACAACGAGTTTGGTTAAGAACCTGATTTGATCAAGCCAATTGTCATTAATGATTTTGAGATAATCAACGAAATTTGAGTAACAAGTAAGTGTGTGTTTATGACAAATATAGATAGCCAAAGATAGCAGCAGATAAGTGATAGAGAGGAATTGGGGGGGATAAGAAAGGGAGGATAAGAGTCAGGGAGAGAAGGAAATTGAAGAACCAAGATTACACAGAAATGAAGTTCTCATTGAGATGAGAATAGCATATTGTATAAAATTTCTCTCATGGAGAAATTCTTAATGAAATCTAAGGCTGAAAATTCAGGCACAGAACAGCTCCTAAAAGACAAAACTTGGCATCAGGCCAACAGGCCACACCCCAGAGATTGCTGAAGCAAGGACGTGAAGAATAAAGTCTTTTAACTTCTCATTGTCTACTGAGCCTTATTGAAGGGGCCAGTATCAGCAAAAGAAACCCAGAGACCAAGTTCTCAGTACAAAGGAGAGAAAGGGCAGGAAATAAGAGAAAAAGACAGAAGATAGAGGATGAGGGAGAAAGAAGAAAGGAACAAGGGAGAAGGGAAAGAGATGTTTGTCCTGGGGGACAAAGGAGGGCCTCTGAATAGAGGACACAGGCATGGTCTACAGGAAAATGGCAGTTCATAAATGGAAAAGCAGAAACCTCTTGATAGGGTGAGGTGTTTAATTGTAATTGGGTATGGAAATTAGGGCAGCTGAAGGGGGCTTTTGACTATAGACTTCAATATTTTGATAGTTGAACCTTGTCCTCAACCTCACAATGAGGAGATGGCCAAATAACGGAATAGACCTTGGTGGCTAGCTTTAGGAATGCAATGTAATGGTTTTTAACAAGGCAGAGCCATGTTTGCCATGCTTGGGCCAGCTAGAGTCCCTTTGCTGATGAGAAATTTTGGATTGTTTTAAGAGACATCTGCAGCTTTGCTGACCAAGAGAACTGTATTGTACTTAACAACGTGTTTGTTAAATGTCCCATGTGTGTTGACCACTGAATTAAGTACAATATTCTAATAATTAATCAGTCAATTTATGGAAACATTCTTCATGGATATTATATTTTAAAATATTATACAACAACAAAAAATAATTTAAAGAACAAAAGTTAGTCTCAGATTGAGATAATTTAGAAATCTCATTAAACTTTATTGGTATGTTTTATAATTATACTTTATCTGATTTAAAATTTCAAAAATACAGAGTATAGTCTACTGTTATTTTGTGAAGTAATAAATTTTGTTTCTACTTTGCTTAATTTATCTTGTCTACTGGATTAGTGTATTGCTAGATAGCTGTGATAAAGCAAAAGGGATGACTTTGGCTAATTGGCAAAGATATTGAAAAATTTGGGGCATGTGGTAGTGTTCAGAATTATATATTCAGGTAAAATTTAATAAGATGTTATCCACAAAGGTA
This sequence comes from Peromyscus eremicus, assembly GCF_949786415.1. NCBI lineage: Eukaryota > Metazoa > Chordata > Mammalia > Rodentia > Cricetidae > Peromyscus > Peromyscus eremicus. Next base: position 85,841,226 of record NC_081419.1, read on the forward strand.
AACATATGAGTTTGCTCAATAAATGTTAAGCTAAACTTTATTAAAGACATAGAAGAATAGTTTCATGGCATTCCTGTATACAAAGAGCATTGGTGTTTAGATTTAAGGTGAAGGATCTACAATGTTTTCATGGTTGGTCACTGAATGTCATATTTTTTTAAATGTTAAATTATATCTATATGGGGAAATTGGTACAAATTTTATTTCCTGATTTTAAATCTGCTTCATACAGTTAGTCTCATTATTTGAAGTAATTAGTTTACATTTCTTGGTATTAGGAATTTCCTTTGAGACCAAGGTAGTTGCTTACAAATCTTTTCATAGCGTTTTTCATCTCTTTATTTCTCAGTGTATAAATAGCTGGGTTTAGGAGAGGTGTAAAGACAGAGTAAAATACAGCAAGAAATTTATCCAACCAGATAATATTTAGTGGCCACACGTAAATGAAGATACAGGGCACAAAAAAGATCATCACCACAGTGATGTGGGCAGTGCATGTGGACAGAGCCTTAGAAGCACCAGCTTTGGAACTCTGGCGAACAGTAATAAGGATATATGTGTAGGAAATGAGCAAGAGAATGAAACAGGTTACAGCCACAAGCCCACAGTCAGCATTCATTAGAATATCCAAATCATGGGAATCCGTGCAAGCTAGCTTGATCACCAATGGCATGTCACAGAAAAAGCTGTCTATTTCCTTGGGTCCACAAAAAGGCAGCTCCACAATCACTACCAGGTGACTCATGGCATGCACAAAGCCAGTACTCCAAGAAATCAGCACCAACCCAGTGCATCTTTTCAGGTTCATAATGGTGAAGTAGTGCAGTGGTTTGCAGATGGCCACATAGCGGTCATAAGCCATTACCACCAACAACACCATCTCTCCTGCAGCAATGCAATGGGCAAAGAAGACCTGGAATATGCAGCCTGCAAAGGAAATGGTCTTTTTTTCCCTGAGAAAGTCTGATATCATCTTAGGAGTCGTGACTGAGGAAAGCTACATATCAACAAAAGACAGGTTGGCCAACAAGAAGTACATGGGAGAATGGAGATGGCGGTCAGTAGTAATTAAGAGCATAATGACAATATTTCCAGACACAATGAGCAGATAAAGTATCAAAAACATCAAGAAGAGTAAGACTTGAATACTCTGTGAGTGTGCAAGTCCACAAAGTATAAATTCTGACACCACAGACTGATTGCCTCCATCCATTTTGCTCAGTGTGTCCCCAGAAGTGACCTACAAAGAAAGAAAGATTATGAATTAGTAGTATGAGGAATTCTCCTTCCTTTGTAGAACTTGACATTCCCTTTGAAACTTACCTGAATAGAAATGCATAAATGTAGAGAGAAATCTAAGGGAAATGAGAGTGACACTGCTGCCCAAGTGAAAGCTAATGAGTAATGAGCCAAGAGCAACTCCCCATGAAGAGAAGCATTAGGTGTGACTGTTATCCACATGCTCTATCAGGAAATTCCTCTGTCAGAGAGTAGTGAGGAAATAGGACAACAATGTGAAAAGCTAAAAATGTATGTTCTTTTTTTAAAAAAAAAAATGTCTAAATTTGTCACTAGCAGTCATGACATTCCACAGTGAAAATGAGGATTAAATTTGGAAACTGATGGGGAGTTGTACTGAATATCAATGAAATGGTCTGATAGGATGCTACCATTTTGGTCAGCATACATAATGATTTTATTCGGCATCAGTGGAATTGTTTTGTGACATTGGAAAAGTAAAATATTAGCTTAAAGCTATAAAGTAAATGATGGGAAAACCTCAGAGAGGAAGCATACAGAACAGAATGCCATATAAGATATACACAGACACCAGATTGAAATATACAAACCATGTTCACATTTATTTATTAACAAATATATATTACAGAACTTATTTATTCAACTAAACTGATTAACAAAATACCACAGTAAATACCTGTAGGGAAGTACTGACCAAAGAACACAGCAAAGCATATTCAGACCTGAGCTCTAAAAACCACAATTAGTTCAGTCTTAGTGGTAGATAATATTTTGGTTGTGAGCCTAGCCTTTAATGGCTGAGCTATCCCTCCAGCCCAGTGGTAGATAATATTGATCTTAAATTGCATAAACCAATCTTGAGAGCCCCTAGATTTTAAAATATTTTAGTTTCCTGTCATGAATAATACATTATCTGTCATCAATCTATCATCAGCATGTTTTTTCATTATATCACTTATCTGTTGACTATCTTTGTTGTTTTAAAGAACAGAATAAATCACATAAACATGTAAGCAAAGTTGTCCTGTCAGCCTTAGAGGAGTGTGACATTATACTTTCAGTGAGAAGCAATTATTAACCTCAAAGCACAAGCGGGTTGCTTATACCGATCTAATGGACAATACTCAAGCTAGATGGTGGATAATCATTGCCAAAATCTGCTCCCTTCAGTAACTCTCTTGATGCTTTTCAACGTATGGGTCTTAATTTGTTTTACCATAGAGCAGATGAACAATGAAAAAAATTGATGATATAATAGAATTATTTTACATTCTTGTTTTCTAAGGACTGAGAAGGGTGGAGTAAGGATGACAAGAAAGTTCTGAAGACATCTGGTAACACATGCATCTGCTATAAGAGCGTGATGGCAGATAAGAAAACACACACACGTCTTGAAGAGGTTTACCAAACATGTAAGGAAAATACACTGATTATACAGCATAGAGTTTGTGTTCCTTGATTTTTTTTATTATTTCACATATCAAAAAGGTTCAGGCCAACCCAAACTTTTTGGGATTTTTTCTATATTATTTTTTTTTAATTTTTAAGGTTGTAATATTAATTACAGCATTTCTACCTTTATTTCCTCCCTCTAAATTCTCCCATATACTGTTCCTTGTTGTCTTTCAATTTCTTGAGGAGAGTAAGGCCCTCTAAATCAACTAAACAAATCTCGCATGAACTCAGAGAGACTGAAGCAACAAGCGAGGGCCTATATGGGTCTGCACCAGGTTTTCTGCACATATACTATAGCTTTTAGGTTAGTACTTTTAAGAGACTCCCGAATGTATAAATGAGTGGGTCTTGGATTTTTGTGCATTCTCTTGTAGATCTTTGATTTTTCTATTGGCTTGGCTTGTCCAACATTGATATGATGGTTTTTGTTTTACCTTATTATATTTTATTTCATTATGTTTTTTTGTTATATCTTAGAAGCCTCTTCTCTTCTAATGACAGACATAAAGAGAATAGATCCAAATGAGGAAAAAGGTGAGAGGGAATTGTAAGAAATAGAGGGATGGGACTATATTGTATTAGAAGAAAATCTATCTTTAATAAAAGAGAGGTAGAAAAGAAATTCATTTCCTCTTTCTTCGTTGTCTATATATACAAACTATTCTGTCCATATAATGTTATTGCAAATATATTTTCAGGGCTGACCATTTGGTGGTGGATAACCAGTTGGTGTGCTCTTCCCTGGGGTATCCTTCTTCTTCCACTCCCAGGATTCCTTAGTTGGCTGTGGTTCTTTGCATAGGACTGAGGACTCCTAGGCTTTCCCCATTCACTGTAGCATGTCTATTGGAATTGGATTTGTTGGGCTCGATTTTTGACAATTACGATAGAACTGTGCCACTAATAAAAGAATTTACTAAGAGAGAGCTTTCACTTGTGTCAGACTGTCTTAGGGACCTTTGCTGCAAAGTAGAACCAAGTCTCAAGTAATATTTTTTAAATTGTCTCCTCTAGTATTATAGATGTAGGACACTACTGTGTCAGACCTCTGTGAATGTAAAGTATCTTACAACTACTTTCTGATACATGGGAGTGACCATGCTTTAATAGGCCTATTTTAATGATGCTACTCTGTAGTGAGTGGTTGGTTGTGCCATGCCCTGATGCACTGCCCCTAGTGAGGCAGCAGGTAGCTGCTCAGTACCTGACCCTTGGGCATGGCTGGCAGAGATTCTTAAGATCTGGGATGCACATATGCACTCTCTCTACCTTGTTGATTTTTGAGGCTGAGACAGACCAAGGCAGAGCTCACCAGAGAACAATTTGGACCTTGCCTCACCCTTCCAGGATCCTGCTACAATCCTTTATCTCTGTCTTGTGAGTTAACCACCAAATAAATTCTATCAATCATAAAGCTGATTCTTTGATTGATAGCGATTTAATCGCATTATTACTCAGCATTTTTTTTCACAAATATATATATATTTGTATGTGTGTATTTATATCTGAATACATTTATATATTTGTACATATATTTTATACATGCATACCATAGATGTGTGTTGATATAGATATATAAAATCACCTTTCTATAAAATAATTGTTACTTAGAACAATTGGCATATACTTATTCTTTATCTGTGAAATATGCAAATTGAAAAAGCATATTCAACATGCAAATCGCTTTTAGGAACATAAAAACCACTCACCTTCTTTTCTCTTGCCCAGGATCTATCAGTATTTTCAAAGACCGAATGAAATACACTAATCTATTAAAGCATCTCTGTAATTCTTGCATCTATCTTAGTAACAATTCTCCTAGAAAATCTAATGTTGGCTTATATATGATAAATATAAAAACTTAATGAGAAGAAACAAACTGAATAACCTTTTTATGAGTGTAGAAACAAACTCATAATTTTCTTCTTCTTTTTAAATTTCTTCTGTATTGATTGCCCTTCTATCAAAGTGTTAAACCTTGTGTTGGTCTCAGTGTTTGCATTTCTGTAAGCATCTATAGTTTTGGTCATAATTACACAACTTAAGAGCTACCATGTAATAGACACTGATGACTGAAGAGTAGTATTCTAGTAGTTTCTAATAGCTTGCCTTGTTAGCAGATTGATAGTTTTTATATTGCTATTTATTTTGTTTTGTTTTGTTTTTAATGATTTTGGGGTTTTTTGTTGTATGTGTATTTTACTATTTAAATATGTATTTAATTGAAGTAGAATTCAATCATTTTACCCCTCCCCTCTTCTTCCTCAAACCACTAACAAAAACCATCCTTACACACTGTTCCCATGCCACCCCTCAAGTGGCTAGCCTCTTTTCCTTGATTCTTATTGCTACATATCCGGGTGTATATATGTATGTGTATGCACAAATGCTCATAAATTCAATTTATTGAACCCACTTTTGTTGTTACACATAGTTTCAGGACTGACCACTCTACATTTAATTATGAATTAGGAACTCATCCCTGGGAAAGGCTAATTTTTCTTCTAGCAGACAATAGTTGGCAGGATATTTTGACCTTATTTCCACAATAATCACTTAACTTTCTTCATTTTTTTCTCCCATTTCTATTTTGAATGTTATTTTATCTACTATGCTCTCTTTGGATTAAAAAGATTGTATCTGGTTATATTAAAGGAAATATTTGTACAATGTTAGCAGGATACTACTCATGGATTATCAGATAAAGAACAATGATTTTCTGATGTGGACATGAGCATATATGGAATAGAAGATTTAGAGAAAACACATTAATTGGATTCTAAAGATGACAGAAGTAAAAGAAACTATTCAACTAAAACCAAGAATTAACTTACAGAATAATATCAGAGTGATGACTTATCAAACGCACGGTTTTCTTTTGGGTCATATTTTCTTCCAAAGTGATGTGTCCTTATGAAGCTATCCTTGTGTAAAGACAGCCTTCCCTTCGGCTTGACCTATATTCACTTCCTGAAATTGCCCCATGGGTGAAATTAGCCTGTGTGTATTCTGACCAAAATGAGGACCCTGGAAATAATTATCTTAGAAATCCCCTGGGGATTTCTCTGATAAAAGTGATATTGAGTATTACATATTTGTGGAAATAGAAAGAAAGACAAGTAAAACCTTCTGTAGGTTATGCCAGCATTGATAATATCAAAGAACTTTTCAAAATTACTCACTTCACCAATAAGGACTGAAAAGGAACTTTTTGATGCCTCATGTTTTACTGAATGTATATAATCAAAGTTGTTAATTTTTTGTAGTTATGAGACCATCTACTGTAAAATGTGAGATATGAGGAGAACAACAATAAAAATAGAAACAAAGGAAAACATTCTCTGACTGTAATACCCTAATGCATGGCAAATCTGTGTTAAATCTTGGTCATATGACTAATGAAGTCCATTATGTTCTGTAACTGTATGTGATATTTAGCAGGTATGAATGTAATGCAACGACTATTACCTCTACAAAATACAAACATTTCTTTTATTACTTTTAGAAAATTAAGAAGTATAAATCTCTGTGGAAATTTACTTGAAATGGAGTTGCAAAAAATTCTGCCTGTCACAAAGTATAATTGCTACATATCTGATTTTTAATAGCATACCTAAATTCTTTTGTTTTATTTATTTATATTTTATGTATGAATGCTTTGCAAGTATGCCTGCCTGCATGTCAGAAGAGGGCATCGGATTCTATTGTAGATGGTTGTGAGCCATCATGTGGTTGTTGGGAATTGACCACAGATCCTCAGGTCCTCTGGAAGAGCAGCCAGTGCTATTAACCACTGAGCCATCTCTCCAGTCCCAGCATAACTAAATTATAATTATCAGCAATCATTTTGCAGATGAGACAACACTGAATATAAATAAATATCTCTTATAAAAATTATGGCCCAGTGGCCAGCCAGCAGGTAAGGCTCCTGCAGGAAGGGTCCCCCTCACCAAGACCCCCCAGCGGACACTGCAATCTACATGCCCTGCCCCCATACACATCCGCCCGAGACCCCAGCCACTTCCTGAGGCTTGGAAACCGAACTGCCAGCTCTCTTTGGACACAGAGCTGTCATTGAATCAAGAGTAACCTCAGGAGATAGGGAATCTGCCAGCCCTCATTAGACCAAGAGTGGCTTTCTGAGAAGTAGAATCTGCCACCTCTCATTGGACCAAGAGGGGCTTCCTGAAACACAGAATCTGTCAGCTCTGACTGGACCAAGAGTACTGATAAGACCAAGAGCAGCTCCATGAGTCACAGAATCAACTAGCTTGGGTTGACCCAAGAGAAGCTCCCTGAGACACAGAATCTGCCTGCTCCAATTAGTCTAAAAGCTAAGATTGGACCAAGAGGTGCCCCTGGGACGCAGACACAACAAGCACAGAGTGGATCAACAGCAACTCGCTCAGACACAGTCACCACTTATACCTATTAGAGGAGGAGACGGGCAGACGTCAAGGAAGAAGTACATACAATGACATAAAGAGCAATACAGCATCACCAGAACCTAGCCCTCCTCCAACAGCAAGACCTGAACATCACAAGGTAAAAGAAGCAGAAGAAATTGATGTTAAGAATAGCATCATGAAGATGCTAGAGGCCTTTCAAGAAAAAATGAAAAATGAAATTGAGGAAAAGATAAACAAAAAAGTGGAAGAAATTGAGAAAAAAAAACAAACAAAAAACTGGAAGTAATCTATAAATAAATAGAGGAAAAGACAAATAAAAAATTGGAAGAAAGCAATTAATCCCTTAAAGAAAATCAGGAAAAAAATTAAACATGTGAGGGAAACAGTTCAAGACCTGAAAATGGAAATATAAACAATAAAGAAGACACAAACAGAGGGAATGCTGGAAACAGAAAATCTGAGTAAACGAACAGGAAACACAGATGCAAGCATAACCAACAGAATACAAGAGATGGAAGAGAGGATCTCTGGTGTAGAGGATATAATAGATGAAATGGATTCGTCAGTCAAAGAAAATACCAAAGCCAAAAAAGTCATAACACAAAATGTCCAAGAACTCTGGGACACCATGAAAAGACCAAACCTAAGAATAATAGGGATAGAGGAATGAGAAGAATACCAACTCAAAGGCACAGAAAATATATTCAACAAGATCATAGAAGAATACTTTCCTAACTTAAAGAAGGAAATAGCTATGAAAATACAAGAAGCATATAGATTACCAAACAGACTAGACCACCCAAAAAAGTCCCCTCACAACATAATAATTAAACAACTAAACCTACAGAATAAAGGAAGAATATTAAGAGCAGCAAAGGAAAAAGACCAAGTGACTTATAAAGGCAAACCCATCAGAATAACACCTGATTTCTCATGGAGACTTTGAAAGACAGAAGGATGTAGACAGATGTAATGCAGACACTAAGATGTAGTGGGTAACCATTCCAGCTTTGATCTGGAAGTTCAAACCCCCATTGAGGCTTCGGCAACTGTCACGCCTACAAGGCGGGGCCAAGCGAGGTGCTGAGAGATCCGAGATCTGGATGGGCCAGCGCGCTCTCTGTTCCTGAACCCTAGACGGTGGAGGTTGACTGAGAAGAGCTCCAGAGAACACCGCTGGACTGCGATATACCTTCCCCAGACCCTGCGACCTACCTATCCCTTCATTTGTAAGTTACCCATTAAATAAATCTTCCTTTTAACTACGTGGAGTGGCCTTAATAATTTCACCAATACTAAGAGACCATGGATGCCAGTCTAGACTAATATACCGAGCAAAACTTTCAATCACTGTAGACGAAGTGAACAAGACATTCCAAGACAAAACCAGATTTAAAGAATACCTAGACACAAATGCAGCCCTACAGAAAGCACTAGAAGAAAAATTCCAACCTAAGGAAGGCAGAAACTCCCACAAAAATACAGGCAATAGATAACATCACAGCAGTTCCCAAAGAAGAGAAATACACACACACTACCATGAAAAGATAACAGGAATTAACAATCACTGGTCATTAATATCCCTTAATATCAATGGACTTAATTCACCTATAAAAAGACACAGGCTAACAGAATGGATACCAAAGCAGGACCCATCTTTCTGCTGCATACAAGAAACACACCTCAATTTCAAAGATAGGCACTACCTCAGAATAAAAGGCTGGGAAAAGTCTTTCCAATCAAATGGTCTTAAGAAGCAAGCTGGTGTAGCTATACTAATATCCAGCAAAATAGACTTCAAACTAAAATCAATCAAAAGAGATCAAGAAGGGCATTACATACTCATCACAGGAAAGATCCACCAAGATGAAGTTTCAATTCTGAAAAATTATGCCACAAACACAAGGGCACCCACATATGTTAAAGAAACATGACTAAAACTTAAATCACACATAAAACCCCACACATTAATAGTGGGAGACTTCAACATCCCACTCTCATCACTGGACAGATCTACCAAATCAAAACTTAACAGAGACACAAGGGGTTTAACTGATGTTATGACACAAATGGACTTAATCAATATCTACAGAACATTTCACCCTAACAAAAAAGAATATACCTTCTTCTGAGTACCCCATGGAACCTTCTCTAAAATCAACAACATACTTAGCCACAAAGCAAATCTCAACAGATACTAAATAATTGGAATAACCTCCTGTATTCTATCAGACCATGATAGCTTAAAGTTAGATTTCAACAACAACAAAAATTACAGAAAGCCTACAATCTCATGGAAACTGAATAATGCTCAACTGAATCACCAATGGGTCAAGGAAGAAATAAAGAAAGAAATCAAAGACTTCCTAGAGATCAATCAAAATGAATATACCACATACCCAAACTTATGGGATACTATGAAAGCAGTGGTAAGAAGGAAATTTATAGCACTAAATGCCCACATAAAGAAGTTGGAGAAATCTCACACTAGTGACTTAACAGCACACCTGAAAGCTCTAGAACAAAAAAAGCAAAGTCACTCATGAGAAATAGATGCCAGGAAATAATCAAATTGAGAGCTGAACTCAATAAAATAGAAAGAAAGAGAACAATACAAAGAATCAAAGAAACAAAGAGTTGGTTCTTTGAGAAAATCAACAAGATAGACAAGCCCTTATTCAGACTGAAAAGGCAGAGAGAGAGCATCTAAATTAGCAAAATCAGAAGTGAAAAGGGAGACATAACAACTGACAATGAGGAAATCCAGAGAATCATCAGGTCATACTTCAAAAACCTCTACTCCACAAAACTGGAAAATCTAAAAGAAATGGATAATTTTCTGGATAGGTACCACATACCTAAGTTAAATCAAGTCCAGATAAACAATTTAAATAGACCAATAACCCCTAAGGAAATAGAAAGTCATTAGAAGTCTCCCAACCAAAAAAAGTCCAGGACCAGATGGTATCAACCCAGAATTCTACCAGATCTTCAAAGAAGAGTTAATACCAATACTCTTTAAATTGTTCCACACAATAGAAGCAGAAGGAACATTACCAAACTCCTTCTATGAGGCTACAATTACCCTGATTCCTAAACCTAACAAAGATGCTACAAAGAAAGAGAACTACAGACCGATCTCTGTCATGAACATTGATGCAAAAATGTTCAATAAAATATTGGCCAACAGACTCCAAGAACACATCAAAACAATTACCCACCATGATCAAGTAGGCTTCATCCCAGTGGTGCAAGGTTGATTCACCATATGAAAGTCTGTCAATGACATACACCATATAAAAAAAACTGAAAGAAAAAAAAAAACCTATGATCATCTCACTAGATGCTGAAAAGGCACTTGACAAAATCCAACACTCCTTTATGATAAAGGTCTTAGAGAGATCAGGAATACAGGGAACATACCTAAACATAATAAAGGCAATTTACAGCAAGCCAACAGCCAACATTAAAGTGAATGGAGAGAAACTCAAAGAGATTCAACTAAAATCAGGAACAAGACAAGGCTGTCTGCTCTCCCCATATTTATTCAATATAGTACTTGAAGTTCTAGGCAGAGCAATAAGACAACATAAGGAGATTAAGGGGATACAAATTGGAAAGGAAGAAGTCAAGCTTTCACTACTTGCAGATGACATGATAGTATACATAAGTGACCTCAAAAATTCAACCAAGGAACTCCTAAGCTGATAAACATCTTCAGCAATGTGGCAGGATACAAGATTAACTCAAAAAAAATCAGTATCCCTCCTATATATAAATGACAAACAGACTGAGAAAGAAATCAGAGATCCATCAGCCTTTACAATAGCCACAAATGATATAAAATACCTTGCGGTAACTCTAACTAAGCAAACAAGGGCCTGTATGACAAGAACTTTAAGTCCCTGAAGAAAGAAACTGAAGAAGATGTCAGAAAATGTTGCATCCTTTTGGTAATAAATAAACTGAGAAACAAAAAAAAATTATGCGAATCCAATGAATAAAATATATAAATATATAAATTGAAGAGAAAATAGTTTTGCGTACATTAAGATTAAAATAGTAGAAAAAGCAACACTATAAAAACTTATATGTGTTCTTTCAGCTGGGTTTACAATGTATTACATAAATTGTCATTTTAGATATACACTATAGTACTTGATGCATGCAATACTTTTGTATATTCCTCTTGTAAAACAACACAAATTTGTTACCCTGGTAGTCTTCCTCAAATAATTTAGTGATTTTCCAAAATGCATGTACAATTTAAAGTATTTCAGAAGACTTATTTTCTGAAGTTAGATAGAATTTAAAAATCTTAGTTGTTTATCTCAGCTCATTATAGTGTCTTTATGCTAACTAACACTGCAAAATAAAACAAACTGTGTGGGAGACCAGTTCCCACCTTTTGAAGGGTTCTTATGAAAGAGGGATAAGAAAATATTAGCTAGAAAAAGAGACCTAGTTGACGAGAAGAAAGACAGAAACACAGGGTAGTTTCAGGAGGGCCTGGATCACTACCCAGTGGTCTCAAAGATTTATTCAAAAGGCTTTTTATAACATGCCACAGGGAGAGGCAAAAAAATCCTCCCTGTTGCTAGATCAAAGCACACCATACAGCCAAGAGTAGATCCTGGTAAACACACCTGTGGTCAAATTATCTCCTTATGCAGCCCTGCTGGGTAAAGCAAGCTCAGATTCTCAGACTTTGAGTAAATTCTCACTAGGAAACCTCTGTGGGTCTCCACAGAACTGATAACAACTGAGACTTTTCATATTAGTCAAATAATTTTTTATGTCCTCCACATACTAGACATCAGTGTCTTAAGCTAGGCTCTTCTCACAAAATCTAAATATTACCATTCACTGTCTGATTAATATGTCTAGATTTTAATTTCCGAATGTTAGTTTATTAATTTTGCTTTTTTGGCAATCACAGTTAGATTGAGTGAGTCGGTAATGTTATCTAACAATCCAAGTACTTGCGGCAATGTCACTTAAGTCAAGAATAGACCACGTTTCCTCCAATGGCCAAGGGAAACCTGTGACACTCTAAGCGTCACTATCCCCAGTCAACCTCAGGCTGTTTCTGGATCCTCCAAGGACTTCTGGTTAACGCATGATGCTTATTATCATTAGCCAATCAGTTTGCTCAGCAGGACAAGTCACATAAAAACCAATCTCTGACAAATGAAGAAAAGTATAAGACGGACTCTGTACTATTCTTTCTCTTAAAATTACTGTTGTCTCTTCTAGTTATGAAAGAGGTAAGTGGAATGACAAAATTGAAAATTCACCGGTACAGGCAACTGCAGGTTAGATTTTGATTAGTTGTTAAATGCTTCTCTCAGTAGAAATTCATTGTTTAGGATTCAGTTAAGCTTTTTTCTTTGGAAAACCCTGTAGGGTTGCCTTAAATACTTAAAATTACTAACATGAGTTGATACTAAAAGTATGACAATTGTTAGGCATGATCCAGTGACAATAATTATTGCCCAATAAAACTAATTTTACTTAGTTAACATATTCCTCCCTCCCTATTTATTGGTTATATACAAATCTTCTGTCCCTCAAAAATCTAGCGTTTTCTTTCTCTGTGTGTTTCTGTTTGTTTGTTTGTTTTGTTGTCGTTTTGTTTGTTTTTATGTAATCCCAGTGAAACCTACTTTTGTATATTTCTCTCACATGGAAGTTGCAAAATATATTGTTAGAACTGTAGAAAATCTGATGATTATGAATTGGGTTGTACCAGCTTGAAAACAGAAAAATGAAGCCCAGAATTTTTTCTTAATACATCCAGCATCAAGCAGTGGATCTGTGCTTAAACCCAAAGCCTTGATTTCCATCCCTAAGAGTACAAAGATGTTTTCTTTAAAGAGAAAGAAAGAGAGAAAAAAGTCAAGGTAAACGTTGTTTATGAAAATCACAACATTTTGGTGATTGAATTCAAAGTGAATGAGATAGAAGTATTTTCTCTTTAATCACACTTGTCCCTTAGTTATTATAATATGAGCAGTGTGTAATATGCAGAAGAACCCCTTCAGCAATGCAAATTTGATAATAAAATCATTATAACTTATAAAACTTCTTGAGTCTTTTTCAGAGTCCCAAATGAATTTGGAGGAGGTTGTGCTGGTCAAAGGACCCTAGATTAATATTCCATTTTAGCATTTTCCTTTTAGCAACATAAATTCTGGAGGTATGACCCATAGTAAGCATCAAAATTCCTTTTTCCTGAAAAATAACATTCTTAAATTCTTATTTTCTACTATAATAGATTTTGGTTTTCTGCATATGAGAAGCCTTGAACCATCTTTATCCAAAGCATATTTCTCATGGAGATATAACCTGGAATTTTTCCTTCTCTATCAGTGACACAAAATGCTTCAACATTTTAAAACAAATAAACACTGAAAGCAACTTTAATTTGTGTGATTCTAAAGAATGGCTTTAATGAACTAATCACACCATAATGTATCTCACAATAGGAAACCTATACCTGAGTACTGTCAGTGCTGGGATAATTATATTTTACTGGGTAAAGATGACAAGAACTGAAAGAAGTTTCATAAATTATTTTATAATTAGATCTGTCCTTATGTTTGCAAAAAATAGAGCCACTAACTTTCATAGGATTTTGCAAACAGTAATTTCATTCATAGCTGGGCAGGGGTAAAGAAAGATCTGGAAGAGTACAGAAATAAACATAAATTTAAGCACAATGGGTTGTGATGAAATAAATGTCCAAACAAATAAGAGTATTCTCCCAAGAAATTGAGGAAATATAACGCATTATGTCCTCATATCTCCCATAAGACATTATTCATCATATCCATCTGTCTTTTATATTATGCATCTCTGCTGTGTCACAGACTCTTTTTAAATCATGTATTTTTATCCTTTATGTTTTCTAATGTTGGCTTCATTTTGGCAAATTTCTTTTTTATCCTAACCATTTTAATATTAAAAATATAAGGAGTATTCTATACACCATAGTGTCTTGAACTTCAGAGGAAAAGGAAGTCAGTCTAGGATAAGAATGCAGATAAAGAGAACAGAAACGAGAGTAGCATTGTGTAAGGATGGAGTCTAGAAGCATGGAGACATGGGAGCCTTGGCTACCTGAAGAACAAGACAAGCAAAGATGCAGCATAGTATAAATTATGAGTTGTGATTTTTAGTTTGTGAACTTTTGTGCAAGAGCTCGCAGCAAATTCTTAATGAGTGAGCCCAGGGTCGATTTGCATATAACAACTCTGACTTCCTTTCATTGTCTTTTCCAGGCAAGTGCAGAAACTTTCTTCTGGAATGAATCATCAAAGGAAACAAATCATTCTGTGGTGACTGAATTTATTTTTATTGGACTCTCCGATTCTTTGGACCTTCAGATCTTCCTGTTTGCACTCTTTTTTGTTTTCTATGTAGGAATTGTGTTTGGTAACCTTCTTATTGTCATAACAGTGACTTTTGATTCCCACCTCCACTCTCCTATGTACTTCCTATTAGCCAAACTTTCACTAATTGATCTGTCTCTGTCCTCTGTCACAGCTCCCAAGATGATTGTTGACTTTTTCAGCAAACGCAAAGTCATCTCTGTCAAGGGCTGTCTTGTACAGATATTTCTCCTTCACTTCTTTGGTGGGAGTGAGCTGGTGATCCTCATAGCCATGGCCTTTGACAGATATGTAGCAATTTGTAAGCCTCTACGCTACACTACAATTATGTGTGGCAATGTATGTGTTGGCATTGTGGCTGCTGCATGGGGAGTCGGCTTCCTACACTCAGTGAGTCAATTAGCCTTTGCAGTGAACCTACCCTTTTGTGGTCCCAATAAGGTTGACAGCTTTTATTGTGACCTTCCTAGAGTAATCAAACTTGCCTGTGCAGACACATACAGGTTAGACATCATGGTCGTTGCCAACAGTGGTATACTCACTGTGTGTTCTTTTGTTCTCCTTATCATCTCCTACACTATCATTCTAATGACCATCCAGCGCCGCCCTTCTGATAGATCATCTAAGGCTCTGTCCACACTGACTGCTCACATCACAGTGGTTCTTTTGTTTTTTGGGCCCTGTATCTTTATTTATGCCTGGCCCTTTCCCATCAAGTCATTAGATAAATTCCTTGCCATGTTTTACTCTGTGGTCACTCCTCTCTTGAACCCTATTATATACACATTGAGGAACACAGAGATGAAAGTTGCAATGAGACGTCTGAGACAATGGAATTTAAAACTTTGGGTAAAGTCTTAGATCCTCTGTAGCCATGAGATTGAGATAATGAGAGAAGTAAGTTATTAAATTCTTCAGCAAACCTTATGATGATTTAACATTCCATTTTTACCTCACTTAGTAATTAATAAAGAAGGTTCTCATATTGTCTCAATTTGTTCTATGTGATCATTCCTTATATTTTATATAGTTTCCAAATTAGTAACACTAATTCAAAATACCATTTCATTAATTTTTAGAGCAATTGAAGATATCATGTTATTATTTTTGCACAACTGAGACTGTCTGGATACTTTGGGGTTTGAAATAGCAAAAGATATAAGCTGGACTACTTTACATTAAAGAAAATTTTATTTGTCTCATTTTCCATAAAAACATTAGAAAAGAATTACTACCCACTTTACTGAAAGAAGATATTCAGTTATAAGTGTTTATATGACAACTATTGAGATTCATAAATGATATTCCTACTTAGTAACCATATCTCCTACTACTATAACAAACCATAATCTATTAGCGCATTATCAGGTATGTTAGAAAGACTAAACTTTCCAATATTGTTTGCCTTCAAGTTATTCAAAAACCTGTGATACAACTGGTTGTAAAGCAGTAAAAAAAATTAAGACTCTTCCAGCCTCTTACCATGTTGACACAAAGTATATCACTTATATACATTTTTCATTTTCCATTTTAAAGTCAGAAGACACAGGTTTAATTCCACTTAAGCCTTACTAAACATGAGTATGAATGGTTACTTATTTTCCTTTTGTAATGCTTGGTTTTCACATTAGTAAAAAGGAGATCATGATATGTATTACATACAGTTATTATGAGAAACAATGAAATAGTACAGATACATAAGACAATATAAACATGTTTACATGTTCACCACTCAGTGAATATTTTGTTGTATTATAATATCCATGTTGATATTGATTTATGTTAACATATTCAAGAGATTTCAAACTTTAGTATTTTACAACTCTCTACAGGGACATTACACATCCTGATCTTAGCAGATGTTTATTTGGAGCATTATATTTACAATTAAAATGTGTACATTTATGTGCAAATGTGTATATTTGTATGCATACTAATGTGCACATACTTTTCAATTCTAGTGAGGAATTCTAAAGGCCAGGACAAAAGTAAAGAAAACTGTAAGTTTTTAAAAAATAACAAATGTTTCTGCCAACTCTTTTACCTTTCCAGTGGTTGTCATGGAAGCAGGCTAATTTTGAATGTCACATATTCTGAGGAACAAGCAACATAGCTGAATGATTTGTAATCTGAATGAATGAATGAATAGAAATGGAATTTAAGATAATAAAGGGTTTGAAAAAGTGTCTACTTGAGTGAAAAAAATAGTACAAATATCCATCAAGACTAATCACATCAAAAGCTTACATATGATTTAATCAGTGATAAAACAAAGGAGTTATTTATAAATTAGTGGAATAACAGGGGTAATGTGGAACATGAGTTATTGAATCTAGTCATCATTTCAGAGAATAATTTCTAAATAAACTCAAGACATGAATCTGTTTAAAAATGATACAAATATTTTTAAATTGAGTTAATATCTTTATAATTCATAAATGTAATTAAGTTTTCTGATAACAATATACATAATTAATTTTAAAGCTAGATTAAACTACCTAAAAAAGATGAGAGAATTAATAGCACACCAAGAGTAATAACTTCATTATTTAAAGAACAGCCATTATTTTATATATATATAACTTTCATGAACTCAACGATCTAATAGAAAATTGGGCAAACATATAATCTTACAGTTTATGTGTAAGATGAAAACCATATTTACAAGAAAAATGATTACATCGTTTCATGCTAAAAATACATGCATATAAAATTATATGGTAATGTTAGTCCTGGCTTATGAGATACATGGTCTCAATACTTAATAGTACAAACTAAGAATGGAGCCATAGAGAAAGAAAAATTGCTCACTGTACTCTTGGTGAGAACATACAATGGAGCAACTCATGTCTGTGGCCAAAAAATAACATGTGACTAATCTGTAATGTAGTTTTACTTCTATCCAAGAGCTATCTTATCAAAACTACAGATATCAAAAGTATCACATCAAATGACAAAGTAATAAATGAAAAATGATGAAATAATACTGAAATAAAGATCAGTAACAATTCTTTGCTTAAGTTACAATCATGGAATAGTAAACAACTACAAAACATTTTTTTTTTTATCCAAATACTACACTGGAGCAATCTACAAGACATACATTAGGTGATGTTAATAAGATGTCAAAGGGTCTCTATAGAATGCTAAGTTTATGTTAAAAACACAGATACATACATATGTGATTTCATGAATATTTAATAAAGCATTTTAGATGATGAAATTGTTTTCATCAGCAAGAATAAGGAAGGTTACAAACTAGTCTTAACTAAACTTATTTTATAATTTGACTTGAGAATCGAAGCTGTTTTACATAATTAAAAATAAAGTGATTAGCACTAGGGAGATGCTGACCAAGCAAGCGCAACTACCTGAATTCAACTCCTATAACCCATGTGGAAAGGTTGAACCTAATGATATATGCGTCTGTTCCCAGCTCTGGGGATCACTAGCCAGATAACCGAAGTTAACAGTGAGTAAGAGACACTGTTCTAAAAACCAAGCTGAATACCTCCAGACGTGTTCTATGACCCTTACATATATATGCACATATGCATACACAGTTCCACACACATCAGCCTCTGTATTGAGTACACACACACACACACACACACACACACACACACACACACACCACTACAGAATTAAATCAATTGAAAAACTACAAAGTTCAAGTGATGCAGAGATGGCTCAGGAGTTAAGGATGCTTTTTGCTTTTCCAGAAGTGAGTTCACTTAGCGGAACCAATGTCAGGCAGCTCATGGCTTGCAACTCCAGCCATTTGATACTTTTCTGCCCTCCATATTCACCTGCCCACATGAGCACATAATGCCATACAGTCATATATACATGTACATAATTTAAAAAATATGAAAACAAAAAATCCTACAATTTCTTGGGTAGATTATAAAAGGAGAGTGGATCTGGGGGGATTCATGGAGAAAGGGCTATGAATGATCATTGTATGAAATTCTCCAAAAATTAATATTAAAAGTAAAATATAAAGCATTTTGCAATCTCTGAAAGACCAAGTTTCAACAAAAATACATGATTTAATGATATTTCACTTAAGTGATACAATATCAATGAAAAGAAACAATTCACTAAATAAAAAACATGCAGAGTTAAACTGTCTATAAGTTGATAATATTACTTTTGCTTTTCTAAAAATACTTATTTGAAGAAGACAAATAAGTAAATACATTAATACTAATAGTAAAAATATTCAGAACTAGAATAATGAAGTAATTTTCTTTAATTATAATTATAAATATATCGTTTTATTTTAATAAAATATAAGTTCTCAGTGTGTCCTACAAAAAAAATTTATTGAGTCTGAATAAAAGAAAATCATATCTAGTGTCCTTGTGTTGTTATCAATCACTATTCGTCACTGAAAAAAAATCTTCAGTTCTTGGGTAAATTTTTGATTCTAGGTTTGCACCATATGTTCAAGATTAATCTGTAACTTCTGTATTTTACTTTTTGAAACAGAGTACCATATCATGTAATCAAGACTGGCCTACAACTCATCATGTAGCCCATAAATTTTTTCAAATTTATGAAAATATACCTAGTTCACACTCCCAAGTGCTGAATATAGGCATGTACTACCACGCACAGATCCAAACAATTTTTCCTATAACAGTTAAAGGAACCTAATTCCTACTATAAAACTAAAGTAACACTGGAAAAAAAGCAAAAATACTCTGCCAAGAAATGGTCCATACGAGGATCAGTGAGGCAATGATGAGCATTAGTATGTAAAAATACTCACAAAATATTTGTCAAAATAAAACAATGAAAGCCAGGCAGTGGTGGCACACACCTTTAATCTCAGAATTCAGAGGTAGAGCAAATGGATCTCTGTGAGTTTGAGGCCAACCTGGTCTACTGAGAGGGTTCCAGAACAGCCAAGGTACACAGAGGAACCCTGTCTCAAAAAAAAACAAAAATAAAATAATAAATAAATAAATAAATAAATAAATAAATAAATAAATAAATAAATAAATGTTAAAATAATAAAAATAATTAAAATGACATTTTCCTTTCCTTTGATGGAACTAGTAAGCTTATTAAATATTCTGAAACTTCTCGGGTTCTTGCAATAAATATAACAAAACCAAAATATTCTGTAATGTAGCGGGGTGGTGGTGGTGGTGGTGGTGGTGGTGGTGGTGGTGGCGGCGGCGGCGGCGGCGGCGGCGGCGGCGGCGGCGCACGCCTTTAATCCCAGCACTCGGGAGGCAGAGCCAGGAGGATCTCTGTGAGTTCGAGGCTACCAAGTGAGTCCCAGGAAAGGCGCAAAGCTACACAAAGAAACACTGTCTCAAAAAAAAAAAAAAAAAAAAAAAAAAAAAAAAAAAAAAAAAAAATTCTGTAATGTGATTATTAAAAAGGAAGACAGAATCAAGCATGTATTCTTTCATATTTTCAGTTTGAGAAGAGGTAATTACACAGTTCAGAAATAAATATTATAGAAAAATTCAAGATTGTAATTCAAATTTGTAATCATGAGATTAGAAAATTAATAACTATAAACAGTACAAACTAAAACTTTTCGATAACAGTTTTACAATAAAATTTGCAAGAGAAAGATAAGCAGGCAACTGAACACATGGATCATGATCCATATCATGTGAGTAAAATATATGAAGTTAGTATTAACTAGCATATTCAATTTAGATTCTCTATCTAATGACCTTCTATAGGAATTATGCACAAAAGAGAAATCTGAAAAATACTAGATAGACTCAATAATATATCATTGAAGTTGAATGGTCATGGGGCAAATAATCTGGAATATTCATCAAATTCAAGGAGTGAAAAAGCAGTTGTGAAGAACTGGTACAGAACTGAAAGACTGAAAGGTCATTAACCACTGTTATGGGTTGAAGAAGACACCATCAAGATGTAGAATGAGTTAGACACACAAAATAGGAACAAGATAAAAGCCACATGATAGAAGATAGCTAAATTAACCCATATGGGTTAATTTAAGTTATAAGAGCTAGTGAGACATGCCTAAGCTAAGGCTGAGCTTTCTTTTTTTTGGGGGGGGGGGGGGGGGTTCGAGACAGGGTTTCTCTGTGTAGCTTTGGCGCCTTTCCTGGGACTCACTTGGTAGCCCAGGCTGGCCTCAAACTCACAGAGATCCGCCTGGCTCTGCCTCCCGAGTGCTGGGATTAAAGGCGTGCGCTGCCGCCGCCGCCGCCGCCGCCGCCGCCGCCACCACCACCAGGCTTTCACAATTAATAATTAGTCTCTATGTCATTCTTTGTAAGCTGGCATGCCAAAGAAAAGTCCAGTTACATATGGCATCCAATGTGGGGGCACATATTTCCACATAGGACCTGAGAAAGTGTTTTTTAAAAGTTCCAAACACACAAACATGGAGCCAGACATGGCTTCCTAGTCCCACAGTCTCTCAGGCAGGCCATGATGTACAGAGATGCAACTCCCAGCTGCTGCCTGTAGGCTTGAACCAGCTAGCACCATATGTGGAGCCCCTTGGTGGGTTTAAGGCTTGATTCATGTTGTGAGAGAAGGCTGCAGGTCAGCAGTAAAATGGTCCAAACTGAGAAAACACTTTATACAGATACAGTAAAAAACGAGCATAGACAGTCATAGAAAAAAAATAAATCATTAAAAAATAATGGTAAAATTTTAAACAAAGAGTAAAGTAAGAGAAAAAGAATAAGCCACATAAGGATGGGAAATACATAGGGCATCTGGATCCTATGTGGTAATTTGTTGACTTTAAATTTTTAAATGCTGATGAGAAAGGAACAAAAGCTGCTGAGAGACATTGGATAATAGAAAAAAAACTACTGATAAATCAGTCTATATCCTTTAAAGATGTGTTGACCTCAGAATGGAAGCCAGGATATGTATTAACTTGGGGATGAGTTTTTGCTTTTGTTTCCAAAGGAAATGAAGAAAAGCTATGGATTCCTTCAAAGTTAATAGAGATCAATCAGATATTTTTATGTGCTGATGCATCAACTTATTATGCTCATCATTACCTTACCAATCCTCATATGGACCACTTCTCATTATTGGCAGAGGAAGCTTGGGTGACTGTCCAGGCAGCTAGATGTCTCTGTCATTTCTATATTTTTTGAAGTTGTTTTCTCCGTACTTTCTGCTTACTCGAGCAATATGATATCCGTCTCATATCTTTGATGGGGTTGAAGACTAAGTACTTATATTTGTAGTTTTTCTTTTTACCAAATTCAGAAAAGTAACTTATGTAATAGATGTAAAGTTTATAAGGTTGAAAAACATAAAAGCTTAAGTAGTTTATCTAAAAAGTAGTTTTAAGGTTGAGAAAGATATTTTTAGGATGGTAATTTAAGTTATGATAGAAAATGGTTTAGGTATAAAACTATAAATTCATCAAGATAAGACAGATAATAGAGTATTTTCTCTGAATATGCCAGATATAAGTGGATTAAATATTGTGAATATAATTCTTACCTGATAATTGTTCTTATCATATATAGTTTTACTAGGTTAAAGTTAAAACCTTTCCTTTTTATTTAGACAAAAAGGGGGGAATGTTGTGGAATATTTGTACACTGTGTGAAGATGCTGTGGTTGGTGTAATAAAAAGCTGAACAACCGATAGCTAGGCGAGAGAGATAGGCAGGAGTTCCAGGCAGAGAGAGGAAGAGGAGATAATCAAGATGCACAGGAGATACCATGAAGACGTGGAACAAGTCAGACACACAAAATGAGAGAGAGGTAAAATCTAGAACACAGATTAATAAAAATATAGGTTAATTTAAGCTATAAGAGCCACTGGGAGAAGCCTAAACTAAGGCTGAGCTATCGTAATTAATAAGTCTCTGTGTCATTATTTGTGAGCTGGTGGCCCAAAGAAAAATCTGATTACAAACTACTGCAATACTGAGCATTATCATGATCCTTATTTGTGCAAGTCAATTTAAATGAATTTTTTTAGACAATCATTAAAATTTGAGTACCTAGCAAGTATTTGATTATAACAAATGTAGACAGACAGAGATAGCAGCAAACAAATGATAGAGAGGAAAAAGGAAAGAAGTTAAAGGCAGGGAGAAGAAGAGGGAGGAAAGAAGGGAATTACAGAATGAAGATTTTAGAGAAAAATGATTGAGATTGAAATGGACCTAACATCTTTCTTAACACATTCTCCCATGGAGATTTTGTTTATATGATTTTACAAAATTACACTTATTTTTATTGTCAAAAATATTATAAAGACAGGATTTCTATCTTTTTCCCTTCCTCCCCTCCCCCAATCTCTCTCCCCTAATCTCTCTCCCCTAGATCTAGTTCCCCCCACCACCACTACTGCTCAGAGAAGAGTAGGCCTCCCAGAGACATCAACCAAATACCACATAACAAGCTACAATAAGACCAGGCAGACATACCATCACATCAAGACTGGACAAGGCAATCAAGTAAGAGAAAAAGTGCCCCATAAGTAGGCAAAAGAGTGAGAGACAGCCCCCTTTCCCACTGTTAGGAATCCCACAAGAACACCAAGCTACTCAGCAGTCATAATATATATGCAGAAGACCTAGAGGCTCCCTGATCTCTGTGAGACCCCATGAGTCCAGTCAGTTGACTATGTGGGCCCTGTTCCTGTGGTGTCCCAGATGCCTCTGGCTTCTCAGATCCTCCCCACCCTCCCTCACCCCCCCCCCCCCCGTTTTCCACAGGACTTCCCAAGCTCTGCCTAATATTTTCTGTGGGACTGCATCTTCTCCCATCAGTCGCTGGATGAAGTCTCTCTGGTCTCTTTGATGAGGCTTCTCTAGCCTCTGGTCCCAGAATATTTTGCAGGCAGAACAAACTGTAAGACAAAAGTTTTGTGGCTGGCTTGGTGTCCCAATACCTCCACTTGAGGCCTTGCCTGGTTATGGAAGACAGATGGTTCAGGCTCTGTGTGCCACATTTCTAGGATTCTTTGCTAGGGTTATTCTCATAGATTCCATGGAGTTTCCATTGCACCAGGTTTCCACCTTGCCCCTGGTGGAAATGTCCCCCAATTCTAGTAATTTCTTCCAGTATTTTCTCTCTCTCTCACCCCTCACCTCACCTTGATTGCTTCTGTTTCCAACCTCACCTTCCCCCAGCCCACACTTGAAATCTATTCTATTTCCCCTTCCAGGGAGATTCTTTTGTCCCCTCTTAAGCCCTCCTTGTTAACTTCTCTGGGTCTGTGGACCAAAGCAATGATTACCCTTTATTTCACAACTAATATCCACTTATAAATGAGTACATTCTATGTTTTTCTTTCTTGGTCTGGTTACCTCACTCATGATGATTTTTTTATAGTTCCATCTATTTGCTTGCAAATTTCATGATGTCATTGTTTTTAACAGCTTAGTAATACTCCATTATGTAAATGTATCACATTTACTTTATCCATTATTCAGTGGAGGGACATTTAGATTGTTTCCAGTTTCTGGCCATTATGAATAAAATTCTTGATTGAATCAAATTTTGGAAAGATTCAAATTTGACTTTGTTAATTTTACATGTGTATATTGTTAAACCCCAGTAATGGTCTATTTTGTAATGCTCGCCTTGGTGTTTCTGTGGGATTTTTTTAGGTGAAATTAACATTTTGGTCAGTAGATTTTTGAGTAAAATTCATTACCATCTATAAAGCAAAATCTTTAGACTGTCACTTGAATCTATTAAGAGAAGAAAAAAGGTGGAACTCTGCCTTGAGATATTCTTGGAATTCATGAGCTCCAAACTTCAACTATGTCAGTTTTCCCCTGGGTATTCAACATACTCAATCTGACAAGTGATTTGTGGCATCCCCCACAAATGACATGACTAGTTGAGCCAGTTCTTCAAAAATAAATATACACACACAAAAAAAAAAACAGGGTGTAGGGTGGAGAATGACAGACAAAGAAAGATAAGACAGAGAGAGTTTTTTCTGTCTCTGGGAATCCCTATTATATTGTTCCCTTATTTCACTCATCTACTTTTTATTTTAGTTATTTCTATTTATAAAAGTTAGACTTCTTTATGTTTGTTTATTTGAATTGTCACTTCTTCTAGTCAATTTTATACCTTTATTGAACTAATTTAATTAGTGAATTAAAAGTGTGTATATTTAAGGTGAAGAACAATGATTTGATATGTTTATACTCCATGAAATCATCTCCATAATCAAGCTAATGAACATATTGGACTATTTAAAGTTACCAGTGATTTTGTGTATATGTAAGCAGGGAAAAGTCATTGGAACCCACCCTTGTTCAAGCAATTTTGAAATGTAGAGCATTGTTTAAATGTAATGGAAATGGGTCTCCTGCAGTGGTACCTATTGTATAACAAACTCTTCCAGGCCCCAACCCACATGGCCAGAAGTGGTAAAAAAAAAAAAAATCTGACTCTTGAAGTTCTACAGACTTCACCCAAGACACTCTCCACCAACTCTCTGTCCAATATGCCCCATCATTGCTCAACCCACCCTGTACCAGGACCCTGCTAAGCCTTGAGTTCAGATGGCAAGATCTGGATGCAGCTCTACCTCTCCTATTATTCTGTTCACTTTGCTCCAAAAATCTCACTAACCCTCCAACCCCACTGTCCTCCCTTGGGACTTCAGCCAAATGGCCTAAAAACTTATTTTTAAAAAATCCAACCAGCAGCCTAACTCTGGAAGCCAAAATCTATCATAAAACCACAAACAATATTAGAATAATACTATCCCAAGAAATCACCAATCACATAGCAATGGTTCCCAACAAGAAAAATTTGGAAGCAAAAGATAGTTGAAGCTTCCCTGAGCAAAAAGAAAAATGCTCCTTGGGTTATTAGACATGAGCTCAAGTTACACTACAGAGCCATGGTACAAAGCACCATGATAATGGCATCAATGCTTGCCAAGATGTAAATAAAGAAAATATAAAAGATTTTTTTTATTAACTCAAAAAATTACAGTGACCTGATTTTCACCAAAAAGGCCAAAAAAAATGTATAGTGGACAAAAGATAGAATATCAGACAAATATTGTTGGGAAAACTAGATACCTACATGGACAAGAATGATATTAAAACCTTATATCTCATCCTGAAAAAAAAAAAAAACCTCCAAATTAAAAAAGAAAAATACCTTAGATAAGGTATGAAACTCTTAAACTATTCAAATTGCTATGAAGTTTAACTAGCATTACAGTATCAAGCACAAATTCTCTTCCATGGAAAAGCATCCAGAATATAGTTACTTACCCTATCAGTATAATGCCATTATTACAGTAGTAGAGACATCTTGCCAGGTAAGTTTGTATTTTCCCATCAGGATCTAGAGTTGAGTAAGAACATTGAAGTCTTTTCTTCCCCTGGGCCCTGTGAACCTTTTGGCAACAGGAATGCTATTGAATAGGAGGAAGTTCCCCAATTAAATAGAGGTCGATTTCTCTGTGTCCTGAAACCAAGGTATGCTGTTTATTCACCAACAGCATCTTTCTTTAGAGCAATGGTCGGCAAACAATGGCAAAGGCAATAATTGATGATGTTGAGGTACATCTGCAGCCTCACTGACCAACAGCAATATATGTGGACTTACAAATATTTTTGTTAAATGTCTCATGTGTGTTAAGCACTGAATAAAATATAGTAGTTTAAATAATTAATCAGTGGACTTATGGACATAGTCTTCATAGAGATTAAATTTCAGTATATTATATAGTATTAAATAATTATTTAAAGGCTAAATTTTGTTGTTTGAGATAAATTAGAAATCTAATTAATCTTTATATATTTTATTATGACACTTTATTTATCTAATTAAAATAACTAAGAAAGGTTCACTGCTGTTCCTTGTGTAATTTATGATTTTGTTTAATCTTTTCTTAATTTTTTTATGTCCACCCCATTAGTGTTTTAGTAGATAACTATGATGAGGCAAAAATAATGATGTTGGACATTTGGCAAAAGGAGTGAATGATTTGGAGTATTTAGTAATTTTTAGTAAAATTTTAGTAAAATTTCCTAAGATGTTATTCACGAAGATAAACAAGAGTTTTGTCAATAAATGGTAAGTTAAACTTTATTAAAAACATAGAAGCATAGTTTAATGACTTTTCTGTATGGAAAGATCATTCACATTTAGATTATAAGAACAATGCTTAGTTGTGTGATCAGTACATGTCATATTCTTTTTTTTTTTTTTTTTTTTTTTTCTTTTCGAGACAGGGTTTCTCTGTGTAGCTTTGCGCCTTTCCTGGAACTCGCTTTGGAGACCAGGCTGGCCTCGAACTCACAAAGATCCGCCTGCCTCTGCCTCCCGAGTGCTGGGATTAAAGGCGTGCGCCACCACCGCCCGGCCACATGTCATATTCTTTTAAAATAAAACACTATTTCTATATTAGGAAACTGGTACAAATTTTAAATATAAACTATATTTTCTGATTTTTAAATCTATTTTATACGGTCAGTCTCATTATTTTAAATAATTAGTTCACATTTCTGGGTACTAGGAAGTACAGACAGGCTTTTCTTTCCCACCTGCCATTTCCCAAATAACCAAAACAGAGACTCAATATTAATTATAAATGCTCAGCACATAGCTCAGACTTATTACTAGCTAGCTCTTTCAACTTAAATTAGCCTATTTATATTATTCTACATTCTGCCACATGGCATTACCTCTCTTTCAATTTGCAACTCCTGTTTCCTCTCCATATCTGGCTGGCGACTCCTCAGACTTCCTGCTTCTTCTTTCTAGGGTCCTTAGTCTAATTTTCCTGCCTAACCTTATCCTGTGCAGCTATTGGCCAAATTTTTTATTAAACCAATCACAGTGTAATTTGTGCAATGTTCAGAAAGATTATGCCACAGTATTTGCCCCTTTTTGTCTAAATAAAAAGAAGGGCTTTAACCTCGACATAGTAAAATTATAAACAACAAAACTGTTATCAAGTAAGAATTACAGTCACAATATCCAGTCCATTTGTATTTGGCAAAATCAGAGAAAATATTCTATTACCTATCTTATCTTTGTGAGTCTATTTTACCTTTTTATCATAATTAAGGAAAACTTTAAGTTTAATTATTTAGTCTTTAACTCCATCAGAGACCCCAGAAGGTCTTTTGCTTCTTTGTCATGCTACCTAATGACAGGGACATCTGGATGCCTGGTCAATTACCCTAGATTCTCCTTTAATGTTGAAACATCTGACTTTGGCCTACAGGCCTGATATAGTTGATAGACATTTCTGAGAAGCAGAGGATTTTGAATGACTGTCTTACTTTGTCTTAACAAAGTTTGGCAGTTATTTTCTTTTGCATCCTGCTGGTCTAGTTTGGACAGTATACTGTCAGCAACTGAAGCAAGGGTAGTCTCTTTGCCCAAATGGTTAGCTTTTGCCAAAAAAAAAAAAGTAAACTCTATGTGGAGGTTATTTGATGCCCATCATCATCTTTTGAAATAAATTGGTATTGCCAGGAGGAGATGTACCTCACTGTCAAGGAAAGCCTTATGTTATTAAAATATTTTAATTACCATATTCTGTAGGTCTTTGAAGTGTTTGAAGACCATATATCTATCTAAATATATCTGTTTAACTTTGAAAACATACATAATATGACAAGTTTATTATAGATGACTAACTACAAACCTGTTTTTTTTATTATACATTACATGTTTAAATGAGCTGCATAAGAACAATACACCAAGCAAGAGTATAAACACACATACAGTATAACAAAATTAACTTTAAATTTGTATTAATAAAGCAAAATTCATAACAATGCAGAATATTTTGAAATTAAGAGTTGTTTTTTATACTAAAGTAGATTCAATAATCTATCCTTTTATCTCATTATTTCAATATCATATCTCCCTTTTTTCCTTTAGAAAGGGATCTTTGAATTAAACTCTTTTGTTAAGCCTTTTTCCTGACTATGACCAATAACAATTTGTAACCAACACCCTTCAATGATAATAACATCCATAACCCTTCTTTTGGGAATGTGGGTGTTGTTTTCTCTAGACTACTTCTTGTTGTCTGGAGGTGCTGGTATCTTTGGGGGAACCTTCAGAAAATTAGGATAATAATGAAATATGGGCTGAAGTAGTCCATGAGGCTGCACCATCTCAGCCAACAGCCTTGAAGCTGTTTTGGATGCAGAATTTTGAGGAGACTGTAATAGAAGCATTTTGAAATGCTGAATTACCTAGGCCACCTGTTTTTCTTGGTGTTTGGCCCCCTTTTCCTGAAAACATGTAAAAATTTGAAGGTAACATAAAAATATGGAATATGGGTTGTGCACAAGTTAGTTAAAGATGATTTTTTGTTGTTGTTTTATGTTTGAGCATGTAAAATATAGGTTACATATCTTGTAGTTCTTCAAGGTTTATTTTTTTTTAATGTCTCTAGCCAGGCCTTCAGAGGGTCTTCCCTGATCAAACCTGATCATCTTTAACCTAGAATGAATCCACAGCTTCTCATTCCTATGGAAATAAAAGCATAACCTGTCTCCCAAAGCAATACACATTTTGACTTAAATTTTGAAAACAAGATATTCTTAAAATATATAGGTTGGTTTAATCTAACAGGTTTTATAATCCAGTATCTCTTCACAGCCAAAAAATTCAAAGGCAATACAATAACATACAGGATCCAGAATCTCTGTGTATTTCCCATCTTTATGTGTCTTGTTTCTTTTATATTATTTTAGTCCCTTTTTAAGGACTTCATTTGTCCCTGTGATTTTTCCAATCATGGTCTCAGTATCTCTTCTCAAACAATCCCTCCTCTCTCTCTAACGGATTGGACTCCCGGAGCTCCACATGGGAATCTCTGCATCTGCTTCCATCAGACACTGGATGAGAGTTCTATCATGACAGCCAGGGTGTTCTGCCATCTGATCGCCAGAGCAGGTCAGCTTAGGCACTCTTTCGACCATTGCCAGTAGTCTACCGTGGAGATATCTTTGTGGAATTCTGGGGACCTCTCTAGCACTCTGCTTCTTCCTATTCCCCTATGGAACTGGACCAGGCCCTCCAGATAAGTGAGACAGTTGATTAGCTTGAACTGTTTGGGAGGCCCCCCAGGGAATGGAGCCAGGACCTGTCCTTGGTGCATGAGCTGGCTTTTTGGAGCCTGGGGCCTATGCTGGAACACTTTGCTCAGCCTTGGTGTAAGGAGGAGGGGACTGGACCTTCCTTGGCTGAGTCTACCAGGCTGAGTTGACTCCCCAGAGGAGACCTTGCTTTGGAAGAGGTAGGAATGGGATGAGGGTTGGGGGGGAGGGCTGAGGGCGGGAGGAGGGAGGACAGGGGAATCCGTGGCTGCTATGTAAAGTTTAGTTAATTATAAAATAAAAATATTTTTTAAAAAGGACTTTATTTCATTATTTTAAATCTACAGATTTTTTATGACATTCTATATCATTTTTCTTTTCTCTTTCAAGCCTTTCTACATTTTTAAACATATTGTAACCCATTTATGGGTTGTTTGTCTGTCTGAATCTGCCTTTATTACATATCTGAAATCTCTAACCACATGAGCCTTTAAATTACTAAGCAATGTGATGAGGACGTCTGTCTCTATTGTGGCAGCTAGCTCCACTCTGCTTGGTTCCCTGAGAGCCTAGCTTCATGGTGGAGATAACAGCAAGAGCCACTTTTATCACTCCAAGTCTGGGGAGTTTGGTGATCCACACTGCCACCAAATAGTGCACTGCCTGCTGCTCATAAACCCCATTTAAGTGTTTGGTAGCAGGGCCTCCTAAAAGAGCTATGCCCATGTTTGTGGCTACCACTGAGCAAGGAAGCCCTCTCTTAAAGGAGCCACACCTTTGTTGCCACTAGCTAATAGAGGCTACCCAAGAAAAGGCAGTTACCAAGAAGCTGTGCTTGACTTGGCTTTTGTATGTTTGGAATCCTTTATTAAACTTTGTCAGGTTTATGTGAAAATTCTGACCCCATATTGGCAGAATTTAGATTAATAAAAATGGTTTAAGTTATAGGAGCTAGATAGAAATAAGACTGACCTATCATCCAAGCAGTTATAATTAATATTAAATCTCCAGGTTGGTTATTTGGGAACTGGCAGGTGAGAAA
Source organism: Peromyscus eremicus (assembly GCF_949786415.1). Lineage (NCBI taxonomy): Eukaryota > Metazoa > Chordata > Mammalia > Rodentia > Cricetidae > Peromyscus > Peromyscus eremicus. The sequence continues at coordinate 85,871,827 of NC_081419.1, forward strand.
GAAGAGGCCACCTTCTTATAAGGAATTTAATTTGGGATACAGAAAGCTGCTTATGAACCTTTTCATAGCATTTTTCATCTCTTTATTTCTCAGTGTATAAATGGCTGGATTTAGGAGAGGTGTAAAAACAGAGTAAAATACAGCAAAAAATTTGTCCAACCAGGTGATATTTAGTGGCCATACGTAAATGAAGATGCAGGGTACAAAAAAGATCATCACTACTGTGAGGTGGGCACTGCAAGTGGACAGAGCCTTAGATGCACCAGCTTTAGAGCTCTGGCGAACAGTGATAAGGATATATGTGTAGGAAATGAGTAACAGAATAAAGCAGGTAACAGCCACAATCCCACAGTCAGCATTCATTAATGTATTTAAATCATGAGAATCCATGCAGGCTAGCTTGATTACCAAAGGCATGTCACAGAAAAAACTATCAATTTCTTTGGGGCCACAAAAAGGCAACCGCACAATCACTACCATGTAACTTATACCATGTATACAACCAGTGATCCAGGAAGTCAGCACCAACCCAGTGCATCTTTTCAGGTTCATAATGGTGAAGTAGTGGAGTGGTTTGCAGATGGCCACATAGCGGTCATAAGCCATTACCACCAACAGCACCATCTCTCCTGCAGCAATGCAATGGGAAAAGAAGACCTGAGACATGCAGCCTGCAAAGGAAATGGTCTTTTTTTCACTGAGAAAGTCTGATATCATCTTAGGAGTGGTGTTTGAGGAAAGACACATGTCAACAAAGGACAAGTTGGCCAACAAGAAGTACATGGGAGAATGGAGATGGCGGTCAGTGGTGATTAAAACAAGGATGACAATATTTCCAGACACAATGAGCAGATAAAGTATCAAAAACATCACAAAGAGTAAGATCTGAAGATTCTTTGAGTGTGCAAGTCCCCAAAGTATAAATTCTGACACCACAGACTGATTGCCTCCATCCATTTTAGTCAATGTGTCCTCTGAAGTAACCTGCAAAGAAAGAAAGATTATGAATTAGTAGTATGAGGAATTCTCCTTCCTTTGTAGAACTTGATATTCCCTTTGAAACTTACCTGAATAGAAATACATAAATGTAAAGAGAAATCTAAGGGAAATGAGAGCAACACTGCTGCCCAAGAGAAAGCTAATGATCCAATAGCAACTCCCCATGAAGAGAAGCATCAGGTGTGACTGTTACACTCATGCTCTATCAGCAAATTTCTCTTGTAAGAGAGCAATGAGGAGGCAAGACAGCAATATGAAAACAAAAAAAATGTGTGTTTTCTTAAATAAATGGTCTGAATTTTTCACTAGCAATCATAACATTCCACTATGGAAATGAGGGTTAAATTTGGAAACTGGTGAGGAGTTGCATTTGAATATCAGTGCAAATGGTCTGATAGAATGTTACCATTCTTGGCAGAATGCTTAAAGATTTCATTGGGCATCAGTAGAATTATTTCTGTGACATCAGCTAATCAAAATATTAGCTTAAAACTATAAAGAAAATGATGAGAAAACCTCAGTAAGGAAGCAAACAAAACAGAATATCATACAAGATATCAATAGGTACCAGAGTGAAATGTACACATCAGGTGCACAGTTATTCATAAACAAATGTATATTACAGAATTTATTTATTCAACTAGACTGATTAACAACATACCACTGAAAATGCCTATAGAAATAGATTGACTAAAGAACATAGCAAAACATATTAAGACCTGAGCTCTAAAAACCACAATTAGTTCAATCTTAGCAGGAGAAAATATTGATCTTAAATTGCATAAAGTAATCTAGAGAGCCCTTAGATTTTGAAATATTATAATTTCCTGACAAGATTAGTATATCATATTCATTAACCTGTGACCAGTATATTTCCTCATTATATCATTTATCTACTGATCATCTTTGTTGTTATAAAGAACAGAATAAATTACATAAGCATGTAAGCATAGCTGTTAATTGACCGTCAGTCTTGGATGAGTGTGATGTTATATTTTCAGTAAGCAACTATTATTAATATCAAAGCACAGGCAGGGTGCTTATACTGGTCTAATGAAAAATACTCAAGCCAGACATTTCTACTCAATACAGTTATCCTCTTGGTGCTATTCAACTTTATTTTATCCTAGATCAGGTGAACAATGAAATCCTTGAAGTCATCATCAGAATTACTTTACATTCCTGTTTTCCTGAGAAGGGTGGAGTAAAGACAAAAACCAAGAAAGTTCTGAGGACATCAGGTAACATATCCATCTGCTAAAGGAGCATGATGGCAGAGAAGTAAATACACATGACTTACAGAGGTTTACCAAATACACTGATTACACAGCAAAGAGTTTGTGTTTCTTGCAATTTTTTAATTTTTCAACATTTCAAAAAGTTTCTGGTCAACCTGAATTATTTGGTTTTGTTTTTATTATTTCTTTTATTTTTAGTATGATATAATTACAACATTTCTCTCTTCCCTTCCCATCTTCCCTCTCTCCAGATACTTCCAAATACTCTTCTTTGTTCTCCTTCATATTCATGGCTTCTTTTTTCATTAATTATTTTAACATACATGAACACATATATATGTATTTATACGTGTGTTTTTCATAAAACTGTGATTATATGTGTATGTATGTATATATACATATTCCTGTATATAAACTTTTCAGTGTGTATGATGTTTCTTGTACATATGTTCTCAGGGTTCACCAATTGGAGTTAGCGAACAAATTGGTGTGTTTTTTCCTTGGGAAGTCTACTTCTCCAACTCTCAGTATAACTAAGGTCGGCAGTGCTTCTTTGTTGAGGCCTCTTGGGCTTGCCCCCTCCATTGTAGCATGTCTATAATATATATATATATATATATATATATATTACTTTTTGAATATGTTTTAATTAAAGTGGAATCTCAAAATTTCCCTCTTCTCTTTCATTCCTCAAACTTCTCACAAGCGCACAACATTTTCTTGCTATGCTGCTCCTCAAGTGACTAGCCCATTTTTCTTTTATTTTTATTGCTACATATATAGCTTATATATGTATCTGTATGTACATGCATATAAATATCAAAGCACAGGCAGGGTGCTTATACTGGTCTAATGAAAAATACTCAAGCCAGACATTTCTACTCAATACAGTTATCCTCTTGATGCTATTCAACTTTATTTTATCTTAGATCAGGTGAACAATGAAATCCTTGAAGTCATCATCAGAATTACTTTACATTCCTGTTTTCCTGAGAAGGGTGGAGTAAAGACAAAAACCAAGAAAGTTCTGAGGACATCAGGTAACATATCCATCTGCTATAGGAGCATGATGGCAGAGAAGTAAACACATGTGACTTACAGAGGTTTACCAAATACACTGATTACACAGCAAAGAGTTTGTGTTCCTTGCAATTTTTTATTTTTCAACATTTCAAAAAGTTTCTGGTCAACCTAAATTATTTGGTTTTGTTTTTTATTATTTTTTTAATGTGATATAATTATAACTTTTCTCTCTTCCCTTCCCGTCTCTTCCCTCTCTCCAGATACTTCCAAATACTCTTCTTTGTTCTCCTTCATATCCATGGCTTCTTTTTTCATTGATTATTTTAACATACATGCATACATATATAGGTATATGTATATGTGTGTGTGCATGTGTGTTTATCAAAAAAGTGTAATTATATGTATATGTATGTATATATACATATTCCTATATATAAACTGTTCAGTGTGTATGATGTTCCTTGTACATATGTTTTCAGGGTTGACCAGTTGGAATTAAGAGAACCAATTGGTGTGCTTTTTGCATGAGAAGTCTACTTCTCCAACTCTCAGTATCCCTAAGGTTGGCAGTGTTTCTTTGTTGAGACCTCTTGGGCTTGCCTCCTCCACTGTAGCATGTCTATTGGTGTTGGGTTTATTTAGCTCAATTTTGACAATCATGTTAGAACTTTGCCACTTATAAAAGATGTTACTAAGGGAGAGTAATCATTTACAGAGCTATATCAGACTGTCCTTTGGGACCTCTGCTGCAAAGTAGAACCAAGTCTCAAGTAATGCCTTTTAAATTGTGTCCTCTAGTATTATAGATGTAGGGCACTACTGTATCGGACCTCTGTAAATATAATGTATCTTAAAACTACTTTCTGATACATAAAAGTGACCATGCATTAACAGACCAGTTTTAATGATGTTTCAATATGTTTTGTACATTTTACACATCCTAGTAGCCTCTAATAGATTAATTAGCTAGCAGATTGATTATTGTATAGTGGGTTTTAGGTTTTTTTCTGTATGTGTTTTGTTTTGTTTGAATATATATATATATATATATATATATATGTATATATATATACATTCTACTTTTTGAATATGTTTTAATTAAAGTGGAATATCAAAATTTTCCCTCTTCTCTTTCATTCCTCAAACTTCTCCCAAGTGCCCAACATTTTCTTGCTGTGCTGCTCCTCAAGTGACTAGCCCATATTTCTTTTATTGCTACATATATAGCTTATGTACGTATCTGTATGTACATGCATATAAATACAATATGTTGAGTCCATTTTTGTTGCTACATATGGTTTCAGGAGTGACCACAGACCATTTGACAAAAAATTAGGAAGTTCATCCCTACAAAGACTAATTCTTCTTTTCCTAGAAAAGAAAAGTTGGCAGAATTTTTTAATCTGATTTCCACAGTTCCCAATTAACTTGTTTTCATTTTCACTTCTATTTCTAATATGAAAGTTATCTTATCTACTATGTGCTCTTTTATTTAAAAAATATTTTATCTAGTTAAGTGGGAAGGAATATTTGAACACTGTTAGCTGTTTATTACATTTATGGACTATTGGTTAGAGTGATGACATTCTAGTGTACACATGAGAACACATGGAATAAGAAAGGTAGAGAAAATACATGAATTGGCCTATAATAATGACAGAGGACAAAGAAACCATTCTCAAGTCACACATGGTGGGTCTACGTTAAAAAAGATAACCAGAAATATTGTAAGAGTTGCCTTACAGAAGAATATCAGAGAGATGAGATGACTTACCAAACATAAAGTTTTCTTTTGGATCAGAAAGAAAACATATCTAATGTGTGCTTATGAAGATTTCCATGTTGTGTAGAGACAGTCTTCCCCTCATTTAGTCCTATATTTGCTTCCTGAAATTTCCCCGTGGGTGAAATTCACTTGTTGTGTGTTCTGACCCAAATGAGAATGGTGGAGATAATTACTTTGGACATCTCTTAGGGATTTCTCCATTTAAGGTGATACTCAGTGCTACATAATTGTTGAAACAGGAAGAGACTAACATCCTGTTAGTCATCCCAGCAATGATTAGAATTAGACAGCTTTTCAAAATTATTCACTTCTCAGATAAGGACTAAAGAGAAGCTTTCTACTGCCTGGTCTCTTACTGTACGAATGTAATTAAAGTGGATCAATTTTTTGCAGTTATGCAACCATGTGCTGTAAAAATGTAAGCTACGATGAGAACAAAACTCATGCTGTGAAAATATTTCCAAATGCATGACAAACTGTGTCAAATCTTGGTCACATGACTGATGATGGATGTTCAGTGTGCTTGTTAACTGTATGTGATACTGGCAGGTATGAAGTGGATCCACAAATATTAACTACATAGAATACAAACATTTCTTCTATTGTTTTAGAAAACTAGGGAGTATACCTTTCAAAAAATTTCACTTGAGATGGAGTTGCAGCAAATTCTGCTGATCACAAAATAAAAGTGCTACATAGTTTTTTTTCCTAGTTGGCATACCTAAATTGTAATTATCAGCAATTACTGCACAAGCTATATTTTGCTTGTAAAAATGTATAAAATATGCATAGTGTAACTTTATCAGCATCCTTATCCAAATGAGACAACACTGAATATTAGGAGATATTTCTTACAAAAATTAAGTGAATCCAATGTATAAAATATGGGTTTATGGAAACCAACAATTTTGGAAACTGACAAAAACATATTTTTAAAAGTATACTAATGTAGATAAGTAGGAAAATCAACTATATTAAAACTTACATGTGTTCCTTCTAGCATGGTTAATTCAATGATACTATATATTGTCATTTTAGACACAGACTGTAGTACTTTGAATCATGAAATGGCTATTTATATCCCTGTAGCCATAAGTTTTCTCAGGTCCCACACAGGCTGTGGTCCTGTGGCCACTTATAAAATAATCACTCAGAGGCTCCTATTAATTACAAACTGTATGGTCAATGGCTTAAGTTTCTTGCTAGCTAGTTCTATCATCCTAAATTGACCCATTTCTATTCATTTATGTTTTGCCACATGGCTGTGGCTTTAACAGTCTGCTGGCATCTTGCTCTTTGCTTGGGTGGCGGGCTGGTGTCTCTCCACCTCTGCCTTTCTTCTTCCTGTCTCTTTCTTGAATTGCCTGCCTAGCTATAACCTGAATTGCTATAGGCCAGAGAATTGCTATAGGCCAAAGAAGCTTCTTTATTAACCAATTATATCAATACATAGTCACAGCATACAGAAAGACCATCCCACAGCATATCCTTCTATTACAATAGAATAATTTCCTTGCCCTGGGAGTCATCCTCAAAGTTCATGATTTACAGAAAAAGACATATACTCTTTAATGTGTTTCAGGAGACTTATATACCACCAAGGTCTAAAAGCTTGTATAATGTGCCAGTTCCCAAGCTGCAGGGTTCAGGAAGAAGATAGGGCCTGAATCCTTCAAAATAAACCAGACCACATGGTGGAAATGAAGCACAAATTGCGACATGACTTGAATGTATTTATCAGAATTTAGAAATATTCGTGGTTTATTTGGGCTCATTTTTTTAAATCTGCAAAAAAAACTGATAAGAACTGAGAGTTTTTAATATATAGTCACAGAATTTGCTCTATATGTTCTCCAAATTCTGGTCATCAATATCTTAAGCTATTATCTATTTACAACATCATTGACTACCCGGTTAATCTGCTAGAATTTATTTTCTTAATATTATTTTATTTTTGTGACTGTGCTTTGTTTTTTGTGTATGTTTCTTTATTTGCTTAGCAATCACACTTAGTTTAAATGAGATGGTGAAATTATCCAATGATCTAAGAAATTATAGCAATGTCCCTCATATCAGGAACAGTCCATGTTTCTTTCAATGGCCAAGTAAAAACCTGTGACACTAAAGACAGTCTCCTCCCTCAACCTCACCCAGGCTGTTTCTGGATTCTGTAGCAGTTTCTGGTCACTGCATGAATAGTTTATCATTAGCCAAGCAGTTTGCTCAGAAGGACAAGTCACATAAAAGCCATTCCCCAGATATGTTAATGCTTTCAACGTATGTATATGAGGGATTCTATACTATTCTTTCTCTTAAAATTACTGCTTTCTCTTCTAGTTGTGAAGAGGTAAGTGGATGACAAAATTTATATATCAGCAGAAGCAACTACAGTATAGAACTCCACTGATAATTTAATGCTATGATCAGTAGAAATTCATTCTGCAGAATTTAATTATGTTATTTTCTTCAGGAACACAATTGGAAAATCCTGTAGGGTTGCCTTAAATGCTTAGAGGAATTAACATAAGTAATATTCAAAAGAATAACCCTGTGATAAGTCTTCTAGTATCAATAATTATTGACTCCACCCAATTTTTCTGAGTTAATATATTTTCCTTCTCTACATAGTGATTTTATACAAATTTTTTCCCACCAAATCTAGTATTTTCTTGTCTATGACCTTTCTTGAAATGCAATTCCAGTGGCACCCAGTTTGGTAAATTTCAAGTACATGTTGTAAACTATATTATTAAAACTGTGGAAATTCAGACTAGAGAGATGACTCAGCCATTAAAGGCTAGGCTCAAAACCAAAACTGTGGAAATTCTGAGAAGTATTGATTGGGTTATCCCATTTCAGAAACAATGTTTTCCAAATAATGTATTTTGTGTCTTAGGACACATTTTTTTCCTTAAATGTATATTTTAGACTAATATTTTCATTTTTTCCAATAAAATGTTGTTTAAAACTTTAAAAAGAAAAGAAAAAAAAGAAGGCCCAGGAACCTTTCTTAGCAAATCCAGGATCAAACAGTAGACCTGTGCTTAAACTCTGATTTCCATTTCAATAATTACTAAAATGTCCAGATGTTTAAAAAAAAACAAATTGAAAGATGTATATGAAAAGTACATTTTAATGTTTGAATATAAAGTCAATATTATAAGGAATTTCGTATTTAATAATGCTTGACCCTTCATTATTGTTATAAACATTGTGTATAATTCAGGAGAACTCCTTCAATGAATGAAAATTAATAATAGAACCATTACATACTTCTAAAATTTCTTGAGTCTTATTAAAAACTCTAAATGAACTTTGAGAAGGTTACACTATTAAAAAAAACCTAAATGAAGACTGTATTTTGTCTTTATCCTTTTAGCAACATAAGAGGAGAATTCAACATAAATTCTGAAGATATGACCCATAATAAACCATTAAGCGTGAATCTATTTAGTCTTATTCAAAACCCAAAGTCAGATATTAGGGTGAAACCTTAAAGATCAGAGAAGCAGAGCAGCCAGCCACCTGAGACTTCTACAAAATCTCAGACTGAATGGGGGTTCCTGTCTCTACAAATCCTCAGACTCAATGGAGCTGAGATCCTGACTCCACCTACTTCATATTCCTCTCTCCACCTACCTAGTGCTGGGATTAAAGATATGAGCCTCTCATGTGCTGGGATCAAAGGCTTGAGCCTTTCTCAAGTGTTGGAATCAAAGGCATGATATTCTAATTGCTGGGATCAAAGTCATGAGATCCCAAGTGCTGGGATCAAAGATGTGAGCTACCACAGCCAGCTCTGTTTCTTTTTCATACTGGTTCAATGTCATGTAGCCCAGAGTAGCCTTGAAATCCTGATCTTTCTATTTCTACTTCCCAAGTGCTAGGATTAAAGGTGTGTGCCACCATTGCCTGACCTCTATGGTTAACTAGTGGCAAATAATTTCAGCATTAGTATAGGGTACTACAATCTCAGCTGGATACATTCCTGACAATGGATAAAGTCTTATTCTTACCTTTATAATTAATTCAGAAACCATTTCTATATAGGTCTTTAACTTCTAACTCTGTTTATAAGCTAGGAAAATCCATTCTAAAATACTATCATTCCTCTGCATAATGAATCCAGTAGAGGAATGATTGGAAGGTAAAATTACTAAAATAAATTCAGTTGTGAGATCCAGTTGATCCACATAGACATTTTGTAATTTTTGTTTTACTTGGATTAATTCCATTTCAGCCTCAGCTGTTAATTGTCTTGGACTATTTAAATCTGAGTCACTTTACAAATTTTGAAACAAATTACTTAATTATTGAGTAGACAATCCAATGGTAGGCTGTAAACAGTTAATATCACCCAATAATTTTTGAAATTCATTAAGAGTATGTAATTGATCTCTTCTAACCTGTACCCTTTGTGGCTAGACTCTCTGTTTACTCAATTTAAGTCCTAAATAATTAAGAGAGGCTCTCCTTTGTATTTTTTCAGGAGAAATTTATAATCCCAACAGGGTAAATTTTTCTGTATCATATTAAATATTTTAAGGTGCCTGTGTTGAAAGCAGCCAATAAAATATCATCCATACAATGATAAATAATAGGTTGAGAAATTGATTATGAACCATGTCTACTGGTTGATGTAAAAAATATTGACAGAAGGTTGAGCTATTTCACATTTTTTATGGAAGGATCTTCCAATGATATCTTTTTACTGAATGGGCATTATTATTAGTAGGCACTATAAAGGCAAAAATTTCTCTATCTTGTTCTTGTAAAGGGATTATGAAGATAAAATCTCACAATCAATAACTACAATAGGCCAATACTTAGGTAATAAAGAAAGTAAAGGAATTCCAGGCTTTAAGATTCCATAGTTTGATTTTTTTATTTATACCTCTCAAATTGGTTAACATTCTCCATTTTCCAGATTTCTTTTCTTACAAATATAGAAGAATTCCAAGGACTAGTAGTTTCCTCATTGTGTTTAGCATCTAACTGTTCTTTTATTAGTTGTTTAAGCTCCTGTAATTTTTCTTTAGTCAAGGGCCACTGCTCCATCCATACAAGCTTATTAATTAGCAATTTAAAGACAGAGCAGTTGGGTTACAGGCAGTGGCCCCTACTTTAAATTTGGACAGCCAATTCCTATTTATCCTGTTGTTGGACAACCTGTATAGCCTGTGGTTTTCCTGGATAATTTTTTCAAAAACTTTTTAAGGGATGTATCCCATTTTTAACATCATTTTATGAGTTGATTTTGAAATTGTAGTAATATTAATTTGAACTCCTCACTGTTGTAACAAATCTCTCTGTTGGTTTTAAAAATGATAAGTGGCACTGGTTATCATGCAGAAAGGTCATGAGGCATGACAAAACCCAGTATTAGACCTTTATTAAGGGGGGTTGGCAAAAGAACCAGGCCTGTGTGGAAAGCAGAGAGAGAGAAATAGAGAAGAGACAGTGGGGGGAAGAGAGAACAGAGGAGGGGGGAGGGTCTGTGTCCAGCTCTTTAAAGGATTCTCATGCACACGCTCAGGTCGGCTTACAGAGCTATGACACCATGTGCAGATTGGTTGACCATGCTGCACGCATGTAGCATGAAATCACCAGCATGCACAGATGACTTATTACACAAGACCCCTTGCTTAGTTCCTGAACTGCACATGTGCAGTCACACAGCTGGAGTGGCAGCAGAATCCCAACATTTCTTCCCCATAAATTCACGGCTGTATCAGCTACATAAGGCTTTAACATCCCTATTTGTCCTTCGGGCCCTATACATTTAATCCATTCTACATCCTATTTTACCTGAGATAAGGTTCCAGTGTCTACAAATTGAGTAGAGACTTCTTGTAAAGGTCAGTTGGGAATCCCAGGATTCTTGAGAAATTATAGATATATCAGTATCTATATATCTATATATTGTATCCAATAATCCTTCAATCTCAATTCCATTTAGTTTTTTTTTTTAATTTAGGCCTTTCATCATTGATGACTATTTGCCAAAATACCCTTTTTCCAGTACTTTTAAAATCTCCTGTCCTACTGTCCTACTTATTTGAGCTGCTTTGCCTTTGAAATACAGGAATAGTAACAATTGAGTAATTCTATCACCACTTTGTTTGTTTGTTTGTTTGTTTTGTTTTTGCATAGTCCTGTAGATGTAACTGTCTTATTAAATAAGAAACACAGAGCCAATACAGAAATGAAAGCCAAGAGTTCAGAGCAATAGCTAAGAGCTAAAAACTTTACCCTTCACTGTTGCTGTTGTCCTATCTCTCCAAAAGAGACCTACTTCCTGTGTGTATGTGCTTTTTATTGACTTCCTATTCTGCCTTCTCACTGGTTGTAAACCCAACCTAATGTCCTCCTCGTCACTGCCTGTCTGTACAGACCTACAGGTCTTCTATCGTTGGTATTGAGATTAAAGGCGTGTGTCTCCATGCCTGCTGTATCCTTGAACACACAGAGATCCACCTAGCTCTGCCTCCCAAGAGCTGGGATTAAAGGCATGTGCCACCAACACCCAGCTCTGCTATGGCTTGCTATTAGCTCTAACCCCCAGGCAACTTTATTTATTAACATTCAAATAAAATCACATTTCAGTACAAATAAAATATCACCATATAGTCCTTTTTACATAAGCCATGTATAAAAGCATTAAAAACAATATTGGATTTTAAGAGGTAACTTTAGGCAATAATATGGTATATTTTACTAAAAAAAAATTAAAAGAATATCTATTTTATAGGGCACAAGTCGAATTTTAATGCAAATTTCCAATTATAAACTGTAGAACAAATAATTTACCTGTATTTTACTTAGTTTAAAAATAATTTCACGGGTTCTTTATCAGTAAGAGTTTTTTTATGAGTTTTTATCTTAGTAGCTACATTATCTAAGCTAATAACCTGTTTTGTTTCAGGTGTTACATTTTTAGAGAATTTAACCAAGAATTTTTTTTACTTTGTTTTATTGCTTTTTTTTATTTTTATTTATTAAGAAATTTTCTACTCACTCCACATACTATCCACAGATCCCCCCTCCTTCCTCCTCTCACCCCCAGCCCTCTTTCCCAACCCACCCTGCATCTCCACAACCCCCAAATCGAGGTCTCCCATGGGGAGGAAGCAGAGCCCAGCACACTGAGCCTAGGCAGGTCCAAGACCCTTCCCTCTGCACCAAGGCTGTGCAAGGTGTCACACCACAGACACAATATTCCAGAAGCCTTCCCATAGACCAGGGACAGATCCTGATACCCCTGCCTGGGTGCCCCCAAAGAGTTCAAGCCAAACAACTACCTTCTGTATTCAGAGGGCCTAGTCCAGTCCCATGGGGGTTCCACAGCCACCAGTCCACAGGTCATGGGCTTCCACTAGTGTGGCCAGTCATCTCTGCACGTCCTCCCATCATGATCTTGATGTCCCTTGCCTGCAGTATCTCCCCTCTCTCTCATCAATTGGATTCCCAGAGCTCAGCCCAGTGCCTGGCTGTGGATCTCTGTATCTGCCTCCATCAGTCACTGGACAAAGGCTCTATGATGACAGCTAGGTTATTTTCTAGGATGGTCACCACAGTAGACCGGTCCAGGAACCTTCTGGACCACTGCCAGCAGACCAAGGTGGGGTCAACCTTGTGGATTCCTGAGAGCCTCCCCAGCACCCTGCCTCTTTCTATTCCCATGATGTCCTCATCTATCATGGTATCTTCCTCCCTGCCCTCCCACTCTGTCCCTGTTCCAGCTTGACCCTCCCATTTCCCTATGTTCTCATCCCCCACTCCTCGCCCTCTGCCACTACCACCCCCACATCCAGTCCACTCATGTAGATCTCATCCACTTCTCCATCACAGGGTCATCCATGTGTTCCTCCTAGGGTCTTTTCCTGTTAGCTAGCCTCTCTGGAGTTGTGGGTTGCAATCTGGCCATCCCTTCCCTCACATTTAGTATCCACTTATGAGTGAGTACATACTATGTTTGTCCTTCTGAGTCTGGGTTACCTCACTCAAGTTGATATTTTCTAGTTCCATCCATTTGCCTGCAAATTTAATGATATCATTGTTTTTACTGCTGAGTAGTACTCCATTGTGTATATGTGCCATATTTTTTTTTATCCATTTTTCAGTTGGGGGTCATCTAGGTTGTTTCCAGGTTCTTGCTATTATGAATAATGCTGCTATGAACATAGTTGAGCATGTGTCCTTGTGGTAAAATTGAGCACATTCCTTGGGTATATGCCCAAGAGTGGTATAACTGGGTCTTGAGGAAGACTTATTCCCAATTTTCTGAGAAAGTGCCATACTGATTTCCAGAGTGGCTGTACAAGTTTGCATTCCCACCAACAGTGCAGGAGTGTTCCCCTTGCTCCACATCCTCTCCAACATAAGCAGTCTTCAGTGTTTTTGATCTTAGCCATTCTGACAGGTGTAAGATGGTATCTCAGAGTTGTTTTGATTTGCATTTCCCTTATGACTAAGGATGTTGAGCAATTCCTTAAATGTCTTTCAGCCATTTGAGATTCTTCTGTTTAGAATTCTCTGTTAAGTTCTATAGCCCATTTTTTAATTGGATTGTTCAGTATTTTGATGTCTAGCTTTTTGAGTTCTTTGTATATTTTGGAGATCAGCCCTCTTTCTAATGTGGGGTTGGTGAAGATCTTTTCCCATTCTGTAGGCTGTTGTTTGGTCTTATTGAATGTGTTCTTTGCTCTACAAAAGGTTCTCAGCTTCAGGCAGTCCCATTTATTAATTGTTGCTCTCAGTGTCTGTGCTACTGTTAACCAAGAATTTTTAGAAAGCAATATAAAGAGCAGAGCCAAATTTTCAGTAATAATAAATGGAGAAGAGCATACTCAATAATAGTTTAAAATCATGAATTTTGATTTTTTAGTTCATTTACTAAAAAAAAAAAACTAAACACGTATTTAAACATTAATTAAACAATCAAGGAACAAGAACATCTCCCATGCAATGAATGACTAATAGTTCTGGAAATTTAAACAGCAGTTGATTTAATCTAGTAAAAAACTGTAATTGTTTTTTGCTAGAAGTTGGGCTTTTTTTTTTTTTCTTTTTCTCATGAAGGGACCATTAATGAGTTATTCCTACTATTAAGGAAAAAAAAACATTTCCCATGAAGGAATCTTTAATATTTAGAGTTATTCCCACTCTGAGGGAAAAACAAAAACACAGAACAAAATTCTAAACTCTGGCTCAGCTCAAGCTGCAGCACTGAGGCTGCCTGCCCCCATTCTTTGTCATTCAGATGCTCTATGCTGGCAGACTGATCTCTAAAGAGCTGACAGGTAGGGAGAGCTCTGGGTTCCAGCTATCCTCAGTTTCTTACATCACAAAGAGGCCTTTTTTCTTCCTCTATTTTTTACTGGGAAGAGGCTTTTTTCTTTTCTTTATTTTTTGTTTATGGGGTCCTTTAATTTTTAGGGCTTGAGTCAAGATTTTCCCCCTTTTAACAGGGAAAATCTTTCTTTCTTGATTAAACGTTTCTCCTTTCATCATCAAGAAATTTCCTTGTATTTCCTTTTCCCTCTTCTCTATTGGGAAGATTTCTTTTTCCCCCCCTTTTGTTCCCTTTTCTCTACTGAGAATGGCCTTTTGCCTGATTTATTCTTTGTCTCAGAAGCCATTCTATTTCTAACTTTAAAAATTATGCAGTTACTACTTTATCTTTTAACAAGCATTTTAACAACTATATATTTTGTTGCTTCTGAAATGGGAAGTTTAAATTCCCCATGACCCTGCCAATCCTGGAGTCCTCTTATCCTGAGACTGAACTTTCCTCTAGTCCTTAAAGTGTTCAGAACCTCTGTCCTTCTTCAACCTAAGTTGATGTGCCAATGTTATATTGGGTGTGGATTCACACGGGTCCATGGAAAGAAGACACAGAGGCACTCTAAGGGTGATTTTTTTTGCCTTTTCCAGCTGCAGGGGGATCAGTCTCTGGCAGACTGACTCACTGCTGCTTTGCAAAGGGCCTTTTTATTGTTATACAGTTCACATCTTTAGCAACTTAATTTCCTTATACCAAAAACTCTTATCTAAGTTTCCCAAAGTGATAGTGACAATACAATTTTTCAGGTAAGAGACATCTCAAGTTGTTGAGTCCTCCCTAAACCAAGTTTTGCGTAGGCTTGATCCTTTAGGAAACTCTCAGATAAGATTTACATACTTCAAACAGAAGATACTCCAGATAAAAAGTAGCAGTCACAAAAGGCAAATCAAAGCTGGGTGCTATCATTCCAGAATCTGCAGGAACTCCCCTAACAGCCCCAGTGGGGTCAAAGACCAGCACATAAAACCAGATACACTGAACCTGATAATAAGAAAATAAAGTGGAATAGAATTAAATGCATCAGCCCATGAGACAATATTCTGAACAGAACACCCACAGTGTATGCACTAAAATCAACAATTAATAAATGGGACTTCATGAAACTGAAAAGCTTCTGTAACGTAAAAAACACTATAAATAGGAAAAACCATCAGCCTACAGGATGAGAAAAGATTTTTACAAACTCCACATCCAATAGAGGATTATGATCCAAAATATAAGAACTCAAGAAAACAGATATCAGAACTCCAAATAATTCATTTAAAAATGAGGTAGAGCCACAACTCTGATGGAAATCCTCTGCTCTATCAGAGGACTTGTCAGCCAACAGAACTCCAGATAGGCCACATGCCCAGAGAACTCCTCTCCCTCTCAGTACCTGCCCAGCCTACCCCTGAATATCCCTACCCTCCTCATCACCATTGTTGGCATTCTGGCCTACCCCTTAGGGTCCTGCCCTGCATCCTGACATAAAACCTCCTTTCAGGAAAAAACTCTCCCTTCTTCCTCTTCCCCTTCCTCCCTTTCTTGCCATGAGGTGTGCACACCTCCACTTTCCCTCTTTCTCTCCCCTTTCTCTGTCTCTGTCTCTGTCTCTGTCTCTCTCTATCTATCTATCTATCTATCTATCATCTATCTATCTATCTATCTATCTATCTATCTATCTATCTATCTATATCTCTGTCTCTCTCTTATAAACTCTCCACATGGATGCTGTGTCTACATGGTATGAGTAACTTTCCACTGTGCCACACCACCTGCCACCACATCTACATGGCATGTCTCCCTCAGCCACCGGGACACTTTGGCCAAACCCACCAAGGTCTCCCACATGCCATCTTATTACATTAGTGCTACACGACTCAGCAGGTTCCCCCTGGCATTTTCTCCTACCAGCCAGCAGTCTGAGAAACACTGGAACCCTGTACCATCTACCACCATCACTTTCCCGACTGGAGGGGAGGACCACTGGGACTCTTCACTCTATCAGTAAGAGTCCTCCCTTCCCTTCTGGCCATTTTCCAGGAATGAGGATTCCTCTCATCTCTCAATCATGGTTTCTTGAAGTTCTGGTACCAGCAACCACATGTTCCAGGCCCTGCCCCCAGGCCCTTGTCCCTGTGTGATGGCATATGGGAAAACTTGTACCTACTTAGTACCCCACAGCCCATAGTCTTTGGATGATGATCCACTGGCTATCTTGAGCCATTGTGGGTCCTCACTGACCCTCTGGGATGCTGGAGTTCTGTCTGTTGGACCTTCTACCTCACTGTGGAAAATGCACCTACCATCTAACTTCTATCTAGGCTCTAGTCTGCTGGAGTCCGTCCTTATCTCTACTCCCTCATGCTCCTCCAGTCTCCGCCAAAGCAGTTATATCATCACCTGTCACCAGGTCCCTATCCACAACATGTGCACCCTCTAAAATTGCTTGCCAGGCAAAGCTCATTCTCTTTGCCTATCCCTTGCCTCTAATTCCTCTCCTTGTCTGTAACTTCATCCCTTGCCTCTTTACTCTCTCTGTTACCAGGTCCTCATCCACCTGTTCCACCCATGGAACCTGGCACCACCATTTCCCTACAGCTGCCTGTCCCGCTTGCCCAACAGGGTTCCAACTAACCAGGGAAGGGGTGGACTGAGGTGCAGGGCCTGGAAATGCCCCAACTTGATGTGGGAGCCATCAAGGGCTGCATTCAAGCCAGGGCTCTCCTGGAGGATGATGGTACATGGCCCTGAGCCCTACCCTAGGCAACAGGTGGGCCATGAGCCAGTGTGCTGGGAGATGGGGATCTTTAGGTACTTGAGGGTCCTAGGCCCCTCTTGCTGCTGAGCAAAAGGATGGTAGATGAGCCGCAGAAATGTCTGGCCAATTGACTGGATTTCTGCTTGATTTGGAGGGGTAGGTGGGTGGGGGGTTAGGGGTTGGGGGGATAGGAGGGTGTCCCTCTGTGCATGGGGAGGTCAGGAGAGCTCCACCTTGTTCTGTGCATTGTTTCACAGGGTGAGGATTTGCATCTATCTTCTCCCTCCCTCCCAGGCTCTCAGGCATTAGTGGCACCACAAGCTGGCAATAAGGCTGGAAAGAACTCCAGAAGCTTTCAGTTCCCTATGGGCAGGACTTCTCCCATGCCGTGATAAGGTAGCAACACCAAAATGCTTGAGAGACTTTAATCTTTTTTTAAATGCCATATTTTCTCCCTCTTAAAATAAAAAAGGATACTTTATTTTTAATATTGCAGGAAGACATTTGAGAGATTTAAATGCTTCATATTACTTTTCAAATAGATGATTTAAATGTTTCAGATTTCTTTCCCCTTCTATAATATTGTTATATTAAGATTTTAAAAGTTCAGTTTTTAACATTAATAGAATTCTGATACTGTTGGGGTCACAAGCTTAGAATTTTAAATTTTCCTTGGTTGTCTTCTAATTATAAACTTATACTTCTCATCAGGCCAGAGACATTTCTGTTCAATCTGTACCTGGCACTCTTTAAACAAAAATGTACATACCTTTTAACCCAAATCTGTAATTTTGCTAGGACTCAAAGGTATGAGCCTAGATAACTATTACATGTTTTTCTACAATTTGGATTTTAATACTGATTAATAATACTAATATATCTAAAACTTTTGTGAACTTTTATAAAATAAGAATTCATATAAGCTTCAGAGGATCAAAAGAAATCATGAAACTTGGATTCGCTTCACAGAGTTCAAAAGGACTCCAGGTAAGTACAACAGTACAGCCTGAGTTTTCAAACTCCTCCCCTTCCCAGTTACTAGGGCTGTGGGCCTAAAGGCTCCAAATAAGTTCATCAATTTTAACTTTTGTCTCTAGTGTATCTGCTTCAACAGGTTTTCTACATGGTGGCAGACATATCCAAGCATCTATGCAGACTGCAATCTGCTCCAAATGACCACGAACTCTAGACTTGTTGAAGGCTGATGTGATGTGGACCAATCCAGCCAAATGTAATTGTTTTCTGTCTTTACAGCTAGGTCAAACGACCAAACTTCTGATAAATATCCCATTGCCTGGGTTCCCTCCTTACTTTTAACTAGCCTCTCAGCCTTGTTGGGTCCTGACCACCTGCACCCTGTTTCAGCTTAAAGCAGCTATAGAACAGAGTATATCATCCCTTCCCCCACCAAAATAGGCTAAAGGGCTAAGTCAAAGAGATACTCTCTAGCATAGGGACAAAATGTCTACCTATAATGCCCATTAATATCCTAAAAAACTGGGCCCAGAGTAGTTAATTGATAGATTCACTAACTAAAATGTTCTGCAATAAGATAAGACACTTGACCTTCTTTATGCAGAACCAAAGAGGTATTATATGACCTTAAGAAATTATTATTTCTGTAAAAGTCATTCAGAAATATAATCTGGCTGTACACAAAGATCAGAACTACAGGGCCTTAAAAAATAACAATACAAGAATTTATGTCTAGCCTCCTTGTCTTCACTAGCTGTAACTAATTAATTTATGTATGCTCTCAAAGTTACTTTAGATATACCTAACAGATTTTGTTCCCCTGGTCCTCAAACACCTTTAGGGATCTGAGAGTATGTCATTTAATATAAAGGCTTTTGATGCTGGAGAGATGTGGCAGCTCCTGGCAGCATCGGGTATCTTCTTCAAGAAAATGGATGGCCACAGAAGAACTTCCACCTGGAGGCTTATGGCAAGGCTGGCCATACAGCCAAAAGCTCCCTTAGACTGCTGCTGAGATCCTGTCCAGACTGAATAGAAACAATGGAGGATCGATTGCCCATGCTGCAAAGTGAAGGTAAGTCAGTCTCCCCAAATTCCTACTCCACAAAAAAAAAAATAAAAAAATCTGTCAGATCTTCTGGGCTTAGCAGCTGAACAACTGCTCTCTTTGGGGCTTCTATCTCCCAACAACCGTGAAGAGACTTGGGATTGTTGCTTAGGTAGCTGGAAAACTGTCTCAATTCTTCTTAATTTATCCTTCTCAGATCTGATGGTGTTTGATGACAAGGGGACCAGTTTAACAACCCAATCTCAAGACCACAATCACTTTGATAGCTCATTAATAAGTTTCCTGTTAAAAATGCAGACAGGTATGCCTCATTTACAGACTTCATGGTACAGGACAGACATATTTCAGATATAACTTTGAAAGTTTAAAGTTTTAGCATTGATAAACACAGTTTTGATAAACTGATAGAGCACTGACTACAAACAGTTTTTAGGAGTCTTTAAATTTCTATGGATTTTTAACCCTTTCGCTATGACACCAAGATGTAAATCTGTTCCAGCTGTCTTACAGGTGCCTGCAAGTTCCTGGGAAATGTTCTGCTACTGTATCAAGAAATCTGGTGTGATGAAAACTAAGTCTCCAGAGCCCATTTTGTCCCCACCAATTTTCAAGCATATTTTGAAGTTTCACTCCTCCTGCTTGGACCAAGGCCAATGCACAGAGGGTCTTCCAGATACACCAGCCCCTGCACCAGCTCCAAGGACCAAACCACCAACCGAGGATGCCAACTGGGATGAATGCACCCGCACCTCCAGAGAAACAACAGATATGATGGCTAATGTACTCCTAAAGAACACATCATCTCTCAATTCACTGCTGGTACCACCTCTCCAGGCTCAAGTGGCACCTACCCAGCAACCAGAACCTGGTTTTCCAAGATGGCTCAATAAAGGACATATCCACTGTCATGTCTCACTCATTTACCCTTGCTTCTTCTATACAACCAGGGCACTTCTCCATCCCATCCATTCTGGCAGTTACCCCTCTTCCCATGTCTAGCCACGCCAATGAGGCCAATGACAACAATCTATTTTTTTTCTCCTAGCAGCTTGCCTTTTCAGCTCCATCAAGGAAAAGATGCCCAAGATCTCCATGCCTGAGATCTCATGATGACAGCCAACTGAATGCTTCTGCACTCACGTCTCTCGCCCTATGTGACCTTGACTCCCAACTTGCCCCCATATCAACAGGAAGCAGTCTCAAGAATTTGGTGCTCTTATTCCCCCACTTGCTATCCATAAATCACCTTTTTATAATAATCAAAATGGAGGAATGTTGGCATTCTGGCATGCCCTTTGGGGACCCGCCCTGCATTCTGACATAAAGCCTCCTTTAAGGAAACACCCCTCTCTTCTTCTTCCTCTTCCCTTTCTCACCATGAGATATGCACACCTCCACTCTCCCTCTTTCCCTCCTTTTCTCTTTCTCCTTCTCTTCCTCTTTCTCTTTCTCTCTCTCTCTCTCTCTCTCTCTCTCTCTCTATATATATATATATATATATATATATATATATATATATATATATATATATCAGTCATAATAAACTCCCCATGTGGATGCTGTGTCTGCATGGTATGAGTTACTTGCTACTGCGCCATACCACCTGCCACTGCAGCTACATGGCATGTCTCCTTCACCAACCAGGATACATTGGCCTAACCATCCCACATGCCATATCATTACAATCATATCCTGGCCCACAACTCCAACAGAAGCCCACTGCTACACCAGAAGCCCCACTGGCCAGCAGAACTCCAGATAGGCTGCCCACCCACTCTCTTAGTGCCCACCCAACCTACCCCCAATTGCCTCCCCTCCTTCTTACCATACCACAGTCTCCAACTCCAGTGGAGGCTCCTTGCTTGACCATAGGCCCTTCCAGATTCCAGAAATCCAGGTAGGCTGTATAACCAGGACCCTCCCTCACTTTCTCAGTTCTACCCTACTCTATCCTCAGTCCCCCCACCCCTCCTCGTTGTCATTTCCTAACTCACAAATCATGCAGAAACTCCCTGATCAACTATATGCCACCACTTTGGCCTCCAACTCAGGTGGAATCCCTCTTCTCAACCACAGGCCACATCAGCCAGAAGACCAAAAACAAAGCAGAAACAAAGAAAAAAACACCCATACAACAAAGACAAACTAAGAAACTGGCAGCTAGACTTATAATAAGCCCAAATGGAGATACCTAGATGCCAGTGTAAGAACACAACTGACAATAGCCAAGGAAATATATCAACACCAGGGCTCAGCTATCCTACTATAGCAACCAATGCATATTCCACACAGCTGAAGTACAAAAAGATGACACTAAAACCAACTTTATGAAGATGATATAGGTCCTTAAAGAGGAAATGAATACATCCCTTAAATTTTTTTAAATGGAGGAAATGAATATATACCTCAAAGAAAGCCAAGGAAAACAAGCAAACACTTGAAGAAAATGAGTAAAACCATTCAAGACCTGAAAAAGGAAATAGAATCAATAAAAGTGAACTGGACCTATGGATCCAAGCATCAGCAATACAACACAAGAGGTTGAAGATAGAATCTCAAGTGTTGAAAACACAGTAGAAGAAATAGATACACGGGTCAAAGAAAATGTTAAATCTAAAAAATTCCTGACACAAAACATCCAGGAAATCTGAGACACTATGAAAAAAACAAACCTTAGAATAATAGGAATAGAAGGAGATGAATCCCAGCTCAAAGACCCAGAAAATATTTTCACAAAATTAGGGAAGAAAATTTTCCTAACCTAAAAAAAGGTGCAAGAATCATACAGAACACCAAATAGACTGGACCAGAAAAGAAAGTTCTCTCACTACATAATATTTAACATGCTAAACATACAGAACAAAGAAAGAATATAAAAAGGTGCAAGGGGAAAGGGTCAAATAATATATAAAGACAGACCTATTAGAATTACATTCCACTTCTCAATGGAGACACTTAAAGTCAGAACGGCATGAACAGATGTCATGAAGACTCTAAGAGAACACAGATGCCAGCCCAAACTACTATACCCAGCAAAACTTTCAATCGCCGTACAGGGAGAAAACAAGATATTCCATAATAAAGTCAAATTTAAACAATGTCTATCTACAAATCCAGCCCTACAGAAGGTATCAGAAGGAAAGTTCCAACTCAAGGAAGTTAACTACACTCACGAAAACACAGGAAACAAATAATCTCACATCAGCAAAATCAAAAGAAAGGAGTCAATATTAATAGATTTAATTCCTCAATAAAAAGACACAGACTAACAGAATGGATGTGAAAACAGGATCCAATCTGCTGTTGCATACAAGAAATACACCACAGCATTAAAGATAGGTATTACCTCAGAGTAAAGGGTTGGAAAAAATATTTTCCAAGCAAAATGGCCTAAAAAGAAAGCTTATGTAGCCATTCTAATATGTAACAAAATAGACTTCAAAGAAAAATTAATCATTAAGAGATGAGGAATAATACTTTATACTTATCAAAGGAAAAATCCACCAAGATAACATTTCAATTCTTAATATCTATGCCCCTAATGCAAGGACACCCACTTTTGTAAAAGAGACATTACTAATGTTTAAATCATACATTGACTCTAATGCCCTGATAGTGGAAGACGTCAATACCCTACTCTCACCAACGGATAGGTCATACACAAAAAAAATAAGCAGAGAAATAGTGGCATATTTTTCACCCAAACACAAATGAATATACCTTCTTCTCAGCACCTCACAGAGCTTTCTCCAAACTAAGACAACAGGTCATTCACAAAGTAAGTCTCAACAGATATAAGAAAATTGAAATACCCCCCCCCCCTGCATCCTATTAGACCACCACAGATTAAAACTTCAACAAGAACAGGCGTAACACAGTCTACAAACTCATGGAAACTGAACAAC
The DNA here is from genome assembly GCF_949786415.1 of Peromyscus eremicus. Lineage (NCBI taxonomy): Eukaryota > Metazoa > Chordata > Mammalia > Rodentia > Cricetidae > Peromyscus > Peromyscus eremicus. The sequence continues at coordinate 85,894,911 of NC_081419.1, forward strand.
TCTGAATGACTTCTAGGTCAAGAAAGAAATTAAAGACTTCTTATAATTCAATGAAAATGAATGTAAAACATACCCGAACTTATGGAACACAATGAAAGTGGTGGTAAGATGAAAGTTCATAGCACTAAGTGCCTACATAAAAAAAAAAAAAAATTGGAGAGATCTCATACTAACAACTTAACAACACTCCTGAAAGCTCTAGAACAGAAAGAACTAAGCATATCCAAGAGGAGAAGTTCTCAAGAAATAGTCAAACTCAAGCCTGAAATCAATAGAAACAAAGAGAACAATACAAAGAATCAACGAAACAAAGAGTTGGTTCTTTGAGAAAATCAACTAAATAGACAAACCCTTATCTAAACTAAGTAACAGTCAGAGAGAGAATATCCAAATTAGCATTTTAGAAGCAAAAAAAGGGCTATAACAACAGACATTGAGAAAATCCAAAGAATCACCAGGTCATACTTTAAAACCTATACCACCAAAATTAAATCAAGATCAGATAAACAGCTTCAATAGACCTATACCCTCTAAGGAAATAGAAACAGTCATTAAAAGTCTCCCAACCAAAAAATGCCCACTTTCAAAGAAGAGTTGACACCAATACTCTTAATATTATTCCACAGAATAGAAACAGAAGGAATATTGCCAAATTCATTTTATGACACCACAATCATCCTGATACCCAAACTACACAAAGATTCAACAAGGAAGAGAATTACATACCTATTTTCCTCATGAATGTAAATGCAAAAATACTCAACAAAATATAAACAGAATCCAAGAACAAACAAAAAAGATAATCCAGCATGATCAAGAAGGCTTCATTCCAGAGATACAAAGATGGTTCAACATGGAAAAATCAGTCAATGTAAACCACCATAAAAACAAACTGAGACAAAAAAATATACATGATCATCTCACTAGATGCCAAAATGGCCTTTGATGAAGTCTAATACCACTTCATAATAAAAAGTCTTGAAAATATTAGGGATACAAGAGACACACCTAAACAAACTAAAGGCAATTTACAGCAAGTTTATAGACAACATCAGATTAAGTGGGAACTCAAAGTACTAAATTCAACTAAAATCAGGAAGACAAGGCTGTCCACTCTCTACAAATCTGTTCAATACAGTACTTAAAATTTTACCTAGAGCAGTAAGACAGCTAGAGGAAATCAAGGGGATACAAATTGGAAAAGATTTCCTAGTATTATTATTTTCAGATGATATAATAGTATATGTAAGTAAACCCCAAAATACTACCTGGGTACTCCTATAGCTGATAGACTATTCTATCATTGAATCTAGCATTCAACAATATGGATGGATGCATGATTAACTCAAAAAAATCAATAGTCCTCCCACATACAATGACAAATGGAATGAGACAGAAATCAATGCCATTCAGAATAGCTACAAACAATATAAAATTACTTAGGGTAACCCTAACCAAGCAAGTGAAAGACTTGTATGAAAAAAAACCAAACTTCAAATAAGACTTGTATGAAAAAAAAACAAACTTCAAATACTTGAAGAAAGAAACAGAAGATGGAAAGATCTTCCATTTTCATGGATCAGTAGAATTAATATAATAAGAGTGGACATCATACCAAAAGGGAATCGATCTACCCCAAGACACAGCTATACCACTATTGGTAATATACCCAAAAGACACCCCATTCTACCATAAGAACACTTGCTCAATTAAGTTCATAGCAACTTTATGCATAATTTCCAGAAACTGAAACAACCTAAATGTCCCTCAATCAAAGAATGAATAGAGAAAATGTGGTGTATTTACACAATAGATTATTACACAGCTGTAGCATGAATCTTATTAAGATCAAACCTGAGGCCAGTTATTGGGGTGAATGCTGGAAGATCAGAGAAGCAGAACAAGCCACAACTTCCTCACCTTGCCAGTTCCTCAGCTGATCCTGTTTCCTCAGACCGGAAGTCTCTGAGTCCTCATACCAAATGAATCTCAGCTGAACTGTTGCTCAAAGGCCTGAAAGCTTAACCAGCCAACTACTTCTAGTTCCTGGTCTTCATGCCTTATATACCTTTCTGCTATCTGCCATCACTCCCTGGGATTAAAAGCTCACTTTCTGGGATTAAAGGAGTGAGTCACCATGCCTGGCTGTTTCCAATGTGGCCTTGAACTCACAGAGATCCAGAGGGATTTATGCCTCTGGAATGCTAGGATTAAAGGTGTGAGTGCCACCATTTTCTAGCCTCTGTATCTAGTGGCTGTTCTGTTCTCTGACCCCAGATAAGTTTATTAGGGTGCACAATGTTTTGGGGAACACAATACCACCACACACAGCTGTTAGAAAAAAAATGTTATGAAATATGTAGGCAAATAAATGGAACTACAAAAAACTTAACCCGAGTGAGGTAACACACACCCAGAGATATAAAGATGGTATGTACTCACTTATAAGTGGATATTAGCTGTTAAGGATAATCACACTACAATCCACAGACCCAGATGGCCTAAGTAACAAGTAGGGCTCAAGGAGGTGGGAATACATGGATCTTCCTGTGATAGGAAAATAGAGTAGATTATGCAGGAGGACTGGGTGTGGGTGGGGATGGGAACAAGAGGAATCAGGATGGGGAGGGAGGGGTGAGGGAGAGTGTATGGAGATAGGGAACTGAAATCGGATTGTATTTAGGGGGTGATGTGGAAATCTAATACTGTAGAAACTTCCTGGAACGATGAGGTTGACCCTGGTGAGGACTCCTAGTAATGGAGGATACAGAGCCTGAACCTGCTAACTTTGGTAACCAGGAAAGGTTCCCAGTGGTGGGACAGGGACAACAAATCAGCTACAAAATCTTCAAGTATCACCTGTCCTATCTTGTAGCTAGAGTTTTCCTGCCTGGCCCACAGTCAGGACAAATCTCTCTCACCTGCCAGCCCCACAGCCGCTCAGACCCGACCAAGTAAACACAGAGATTTATATTGGTTACAAACTGTATGGCTGTGGCAGGCTTCTTGCTAACTGTTCTTACAGCTTAAATTAATCCATTTCCATAAATCTATACCTTGCCACATGGCTTGTGGCTTACCAGCATCTTCACATTCGGCTTGTCATGGTGGCGGCTGGCAGTGTCTCTCCCACCCAGCTTCCTGTTCTCTCAATTCTCCTCTCTGTTAGTCCCGCCTATACTTCCTGCCTGGCCACTGGCCAATCAGTGATTTATTTATTGACCAATCAGCAACACATTTGACATACAGACCATCCCACAGCATTATCTGCAAGAATTACTGGGACAATGGTGGCTCAGAGCTTGTGAGAGTGACCAATCAATGACTGATCTAACTTCAGGCCCAAGCCACAAGAGGGAACCCTGCCCAACACTGTTTGGATGGCCAGAAACCCGAAGTTGGAATGGCTCAAAAAATAAAATGAAATGATTTCCTAACAATGTTCTGCTATACTCTTATGAGTACTTACCCCAATATACATCAGAGAGGTTTCCTCTATCAGCTAATTGAAGCAGATGAGGAGACCCACAGCCAAGCATTATGTGGAGTTTGAGGCACCCTGCAGAAGAGGGGGAATGAAGGATTATAGAAGACAGAGGGGTCAAGGACACCACTAGAAAATGGCCCACAGAATCAACTAAGCAAGGGTCATAGCGGCTCCCAGAGACTGAATTGGCAATCACAAAGGCTGCATGGGTCTGCAATAGGTCCTCTGCATATTTGCTATAGTTGTATAGGTTGGGGTGTTTGTGGATCTCCTAATAGTGGGAGAAGTAGTATCTCTGACTCTTTTGCCTGCTCACCAGACCCTTTTCCTCTTACTGGGTTACCTCATTCATTCTTGATAGACCAGGTTTGTGCCTCGTCTTTTTTGCATCTTGTTATGCCTTGTTCCTTTTCAGTTGATATCACTGGGAAACTTGCTCTTTTCTAAAAGGAAATGGAGAAGCAGTAAATCTGGGAGAGAGGGGAGATGGGGGTGGAACTGGAAGGAATGGAGGGAGGAGGCTGTGATTGGGATATATTGTATGAGGGAATAATAAATTTTTAAAAATTAAATATAGCATACAGATTTATGAGATAATTCTCAGTAGAGGAATCTCAAATGACTGAGAAACACTTAAAAATGTTCAATATTGATAACCATCAGGGAAATGAAAATAAAAACTACTTTGAGATTTCATTTTATACCTAGCAGAATGGCCAAGATCAATAGCACAAGTGACAGCTCATGCTATAGAGAATATCGAATAAGGGGAACACTACTCCATAGCTCTTGGGAGTGCAAACTTGTATAACTGCTATGGAAATCAATACAGTGGTTCCTTGGACATTTGTGAATCTATCTACCTCAAGATCCAGCTATACTATTTTTGGGCAAATTCCCAAAGGGCCCTTCATCCTACTACAAGAATACTTATTCAAACATATTCATTGCTACTCTATTAGTAATAACCAAAAACTAGAAACAATCTAGATATCCATTAATGGAAGAATAGATGAATAAATGTGGTGCATTTACACAATGAAGTATTACTCAGCTGGGCTATGGGGATCATTTTCATTCAAATCATCACAGTTTTGCAAGCTATATTACAAAAGCAACAACATCCTATGTTTGTATCATACATCAGAGACGGTAATTATCTTCCAGGAGTGCTAAATAAAGGAAATGTTCTTGCTGATAAGGTATCACGGTCTCTAGTGGCCTCTATCTGGCAGGACATAGTGACTATGCACAATTGTTTTCATCAACCTACATTGTCATTAAGAGCCCTTCTTCCCAATTTAAATCATCATCAGTCAAAACAGATTGGCAGAGGATGGAATACCTGTGCCCCATTTCTCCCTGTATGACCTTTTAAACCAGTAGGAGTCTGTCTCAAGGGCCTAAAGCTACTGGGATTACAGCAAATGGATTTCATGCATATTGCTTCATCTAGTTGGCATAAACATGTTCATGTCATAGTAGAAACTTATTCTAACCTTCTTATGGCCACACTGATGGCAAGGGAGAAGGCTTCTCATGTCGTTACTTATTTACTATAATGTTTCATGATAGAAAGAGGGCCCTATATGTGAAAAAAGACGATGGCCTTGACTATCTCTCTTCTGCCTTTAAACAATTTTGTATCCAATGGAAAATTCAACATGTTACTGGGATCCCTTGTAATCCACAAAGTCAAACTGTACACAAACAACTCAAAAAACAAATTTATCAATGCAAAGGGGGCTGGAATATGAGTCTGAATAAAGCACAGCCTCAACATCTTACTAATATGGCATTATTTATTTTAAATTTTTTGAAAACAGATGGCAAGAGAAATATTGCAGCTCATAAACATCAGGTAGCTTATTCAGGATGTACAAGGTTCCCTCTGGTCACCTAGAAAGATGTAAATGGTAATCATCGGCTCCATAATAAACCATTGGGAGAGATTCTGCTTGTCTCTTTCCAGAAAAAGAACCACAGCCCACCTGGATCCATGCCTAACTCACCAAATCCTAGGCACCTGATAGCAGCAATGAAGCAGATGAAGTTGAATAGCTGCAAGAGATGGCATAAGCACCTATTCTGCTCTTGTTTTCTTACTGCACTGACTCTAGATAGTGTCATTGGGTATTATTGGATTATTGGTACCTAACTATCCCTTGTTCTTAGGGATGGAGGTTGGAGGACCTTGTCCTCAGCTGTTTGCTAATGACTTCAGCCTGTTTACTGATATGGGTCCAATAAGAGAAGATTCTAAATTTGGAATAACACCGTTCCCATGCCCAGATACTCTCTTTGCTTTCACAGATCTTATCATCTCTTTACCTATGCTATTATCTTTTTAGTTGTGATATATTGGTTGTCATAATCTGCTTGTTGTTCAGGAGGCTCAGATCCCAGGAAAGCAAAAATAATATGAAAAGGGGAACTGTAAGACAAAATGCAGGAATGACATGGTGGTCAGCCTATCTGGCACACTGAGCTTCTAAATAAGAAGCATGGCACACAATGCTCATGAGTAGTTCCAGAATTCAGAACACTAATTTCTGAATTGGCATGAGTAGCTGGCCTGCTGATGAGTCTTACTCTTTCCATTTATCTTTTTATGTGTTCCTTCTGTTGTATACAGACTCAGGCATGAATCCACACACATATGAACACTTAATTTTTTTTTTAAGGAGCTAGAAATACAAACCTGAAAAAAATACAGCACCTTAAACAAATGGTACTTAAAAAACTGGATGGCACCATGTAGAAGAAGGCAAATGGATCCATTCTTATTGTGCTGCGCGCACACACACACACACACACACACACACACATCACAAAAAAAAAAAACACTAAATGGATCAAAGAACTCAACATAGAATCCAACACACTAAACCTGGAAAAAGAGAAAGAGAGGTGTAGCCTTCAACCCATTGGCACAGGAGAATACGTTCTGAACAGAAAACCAGTAACACAAACACTGAGATGGACAATTAATAAATGGGACCTCATGAAACTGAAAAGCCTGTGTAAAACAAAGCATACACTCAATAGGACAAAAGGTCAGCCTGCAGAATAGGAAAAGATTTTCACCAATTCCACATCCTTTAGAAGGCTAATATCCAAAATATATAAAGAACTCAAGAAACTATATATCAAAAAACCAAATAATTCAATTTTTAAAAATAAGATACAGATCTAAATAGAGAATTTTTGATAGAAGAACCTCAATAGCTGAGAAAGACTTAAAGAAATGTTCAACATCCTTACCATCAGGGAAATGCAAAAGAAAGCTATTTTGAGATTTCATCTTACACCTGTCAGAACGGCTAAGATCAATAACAAAATTGACAGCTCGTGCTAGTGTGGAAATCAAATAAGGGTAATTCTCCTCCATTGCTGGTGGGAGTGCAACCTTGTACAACTACCATGGAAATACTCAAAGGACACTATACTCTACAATGAGGACACTTGTTCAATCTTGTTCATTGCTGCTCTATTAATAATATCCAGACACTAGAAAAACCTAGATAACCTTCAACAAAAGAATGGAAAAAGAATATGTGGTATGTTTACACAATTGAGTATTGCCCAGCTGCTTTTTAAAAAATGACATCATGATAATTGCTGGAAAATAAATGGAACTAGAAAAAAAATCACTCTGAGTGAGGTCACCCAGAACCAGAAAAATAAATATGGTATGCATTCACTTATTTGTGTATATTAACCACTAAATAAATGATAACCAAGCTACAATCAGTAGTCCCAGAGAGGTCAAGTATAGAGGAAGGGACTAGGGGGCCACATGAACCTCCCTGAGAGAGGAAAATACAATAGATTTTATGGGTAGAGTGGGGATGATGGGAGAGATGAAAATGAAAGGAGCAGAAGTGAAGGGGAAGGGGAGATGGAGTTGAAAATGGAATGTGGGAAGAAAGAATAAGAACTTAAATTGTGGGGGGAGACCTAGTGTATTGGAAACTTCATAAAATACATAGAAGAAACCCCAAAAAGTCACCAAATCATGTGGGAGTCCCTGTTGGTATTCTCTTGTCAACAAATGAAGCTTCCCTTTTGGGACTCAGCTACATCCTGGAGTTGTGACCTAACAAGGTCCCATGGAAATCTCAAAACAACTCAGACAGTTGCCAATATAATAGGCTGCACTCTGAAATTAAAAGCAAGACCACATTGGTGTAGACAACACTCATACAACTCATTGAATGTAGAGAGGCAAACTTGGTGCCTATATAGAACCTTTAACAGCATCTACCTTCTTTGGTATGGGAAAGTACTCTTGAGGCTACCAAAAAAATGTAAACACCAACAAAGCCGCAAAATCTTAGATTTACAATCTGTACTGCTTGCAAAATGTGCTAAAACAATGGTGCCACAAAACCTGTAGGAGTAAACAATAAATTCCAATTTGACTTAAAGTCCTCCCCGCAAGATGGAACTCATAAACAACAATGAACCAGAGACAAAGTAGCCCAGAGACCTAGAGAAAAATAAATACTACAGGTCAAAAAATGTTAAAAATTAATGAATCCTAATGATATTCTATACTCATAGATCATTGCCTTATTCAGCCAATGTTGGAGAGGCTTCATCCTGCAGTAGATGGAAACAAATACAGAGAACCACAGTCAGACATTACACAAAGAGAAAGAACTTGAAACATGCAGCTCTAAATGGGATGTCTCTATCAAATCTGTCCCCTCAGAGTTCAGAAAATACAGAAAAGGAGAATGTAGAAAAAGTGTAAGAGCCAGAGAGGATGGAGGATACTGGGAGCACAAGGCCCTGTGAATCAGCTGAGAAAAACTTATATCAACTCACAAAGACTAAAGAAGCAAGCACAGGGCCTTCATGGGTCTGCACCAGGTCCACTGTATATAAATATTATAGCTTTCACCTTAGGAATTTTGTGGGACTCCTGAGTGTGTGAATGAGAGGGTCTCTGATTGTAGTGCCTTCTCTTAGGGCTTTTTTCCTTATGTTGGTTTGCAGGGTCCAACTTCAACGCAATGGATTTTGTTTTATCTTACTGTGTTTTGTTTTGTTATGTTTTGTTGTTATCACTTAAAACTCTGGTCTTTTCTAATAAGAAACAGAAAGAGAGGGGATTCAGATAGGATCAAAGTGGGGAGAAATTAAGAAGAGTAAAGGGAGGGGAAATTGTAAAAAGGATATAGTGTATGAGAAAATAATCTATATTTAATAGGTGCCTTAAACAAACTTATAATCATCTCCCAGCTTCTAAGTACATTGAAGTCTGTAGCAGATGGAAAACACGGTTTTTTAAAATAATAATAACAAGATAAAGCATTTTCCTTTCGAAAGTGGCCAATATGAGGGTCAGTGAAGTAAATGATGAACATAATAAGTTAAAGCAATAGTACATAAAAGCATTCACAAAAATAACTGTTACAATTTTTTTTTAAAAAGGTACTTTCCTTTCTTTGGATGGAACTAGTAAGCTTATTAAATATTCTGAACCTTCTTGGATTTTTGCAATAAATGTAACAAAACCAAATTACTCTTCTGTAAAATGATTATTAAAAGAGAAGACAGATTCGAGTATACATTCTTTGATATGCTCAGACTGAGGAGAAGTAATTACAAATTTAAGGAATAAACACTTTAGGAAAATTCAAGTTTATAATTAAAATTTGTATTCATGAAATTAGAAAACCAATTAATGGGCATGTGATGTTATACAGACTTATACTCAGTTAAAATTTACTAAGATTTTGTTCAAAAAGATAAACATATGAGTTTGGTCAAGAATGCTAAGTTAAGCTTTATTAAAAACATAAAGAGTACTTTGATGACATACCTGTGTGGAAAAATCATTCATATTTAGAATTTAAGACAAAGGATTAACAATGCTCTGCTGGTTGATCAATAATTGTTATATTGTCTTTAAGGTGTTAAATGATATCTATAGTGAAAGATTGGTACAAATATTCAATATAAACCATATTTGCTGGTTTTGAATCTCTTTCATACAGTCAGTTTCATAATGTGAAGTAATTAGTACACATTTCTGAGTATTATGAATTTCTTTTGGGAACGTGGAATTTGCCTATGAACCTTTTCATAGCATTTTTCATCTCTTTATTTCTCAGTGTATAAACAGCTGGGTTTAGGAGAGGTGTGAAAGTAGAGTAAAACACAGCAAGAAATTTGTCCAACCAGGTGATACTGAGGGGCCACACATAGATGAAGATGCAGGGCAAAAAGAAGATCATCACCACTATGAAATGGGCAGAGCACGTGGACAGAGCCTTAGATGCACCAGCTTTAGAGCTCTGGCGAACAGTGATAAGGATATATGTGTAGGATGTGAGCAACAAACTAATGCAAGCTACAGCCACAACCCCACATTCAGCATTCATTAAAGTATTTAAATCATGGTAATCCATGCAGGCTAGCTTGATTATGAGTGGCATGTCACAAAAGAAACTGTCTATTTCCTTGGGGCCACAAAATGGCAGCTGCACAACCACTGCTAAGTGACTTATACCATGTATAAAGCCAGTAGTCCAAGAAATCAGCACCAACCCAGTGCATCTTTCCAGGTTCATAATGGTGAAGTAGTGGAGTGGTTTGCAGATGGCCACATAGCGGTCATAAGCCATTACCACCAACAATACCATCTCTCCTGCAGCAATGCAATGGGCAAAGAATACCTGGGACATGCAGCCTGCAAAGGAAATGGTCTTGTTTTCCTTGAGAAAGTCTGACATCATCTTAGGAGTGGTGTTTGAGGAAAGACACATGTCAACAAAGGACAAGTTGGCCAACAAGAAGTACATGGGAGAGTGGAGATGGCGGTCAGTGGTGATTAAAACAAGGATGACAGTATTTCCAGACACAATGATCAGATAAAGTATCAAAAACACCACAAAGAGTAAGACCTGGAGTTTCTTTGAATTGGCAAGTCCCCAAAGTATAAATTCTGACACCACAGACTGATTGCCTCCATCCATTTTATTCAGGGTCTCATCGGAAGAAACCTGCAAAGAAAGAAAATTATCGACTAGTCATATGAAGAATTCTACTTCCTTTGTAGAACTTTACATCCCCTTTGATATTTACCTGAATAGAAATGCATAAATGTAAAGAGAAATCTAAGGTAAATGTGAGCGACACTGCTGCCCAAGTGAAAGCTAAAGAGCTAATGAGCCAAGAGCAACTCCCCATGAAGAGAAGCATCAGGTGTGACTGTTACACTCATGCTCTATCAGAAAATTTCTCTTATAGGAGAACAATGAGGAAGCAGGACAGAAATGAGGAAAATGTGTATGGTTAATAAATGGTCTTAATATGTCACTAGCAATCATGACTTTCCACTATGGAAATGAGGGTTAAATTTGGAAACTGGTGAGGAGTTGCATTTGAATCTCAGTACAAATCATCTGATAGGATGCTAACATTCTTGGCAGCATGCTTAATAATTTCATTGGACATCAGTAGAAGCATTTCTGTGACATTAGTAAATTAAAATTTTAGCTTAAAACTATGAAGTAAATGATGAGAAAACCTCAGTAAGAAAGCATACCGAACAGAATGCCATATAAGATATACATAGATATCAGGCTGAAATGTTCAAATGAGGTACACAGTTACTCATAAACAAATGTATATTACAGAATTTATTTATGCAACTAGACTGATTAACAACATACCACTGCAAATACCTGTAGGAACAGATTGACCAACTAACATAGCAAAACATATTAAGACCTGAGCTATAAAAATCACAATTAGATTATCTTAGCAGTAGAAAATACTGATCTTAAATTGCATAAATTAATCTTGAGAGCCCTTAGATTTTGAAATACTATAATTTCCTGACAAGATTAATATATCATTTGTCATCAATTTGTTACCAGTATATTTTCTCATTATATATCATTTATCTACTGATAATCTTTGTTGTTTTAAAGAACAGACTAAATCATATAAGCATGTAAGCATAGCTGTTCTTTGACTGTCAGCCTTAGAGGAGTGTGATGTTGTGCTTTCAGTAAGCAACGATTATTCACATCAAAGCACAGACAGAGTGCTTATATTGATGTAAAGGAAAATACTCAAGCCAGACAATGGACAATATTCAAGCCAGACATTTGTATTCACTACAAATGCTTTTTGGTGCTTTTCAACTTTATTTTATCCTAGATCAGGTGGACAATGAAATACTTGAAGTCATAATCAAAACTTTTTTTTACATTCCTGTTTTCTAAGGACTGAGAAGGATGGAGTAAAGATGAAAACCAAGAAAGTTCTGAAGACGCCAAGTAATAAATCCATCTGCTATAAGAGCATGATGGCAAATAAGTAAACACACGTGCCTTATAAGATTTACCAAATATCTAAGGAAAATACACTGATTATACAGGAAAGAGTTCATATTCCTTGAAATTTTTTATTTTTCAACATTTCAAAAAAATTCTAGTCAACCTGAATTATTTGGGATTTTTTATTATTTCTTTTATTTTTAATATTGTAATATAATTACAACATTTCTCCCTTCCCTCTCTTCAGATTCTTCGAAATACCCTTTGATGTTCTCCTTCATATTGATGGCTTCTTTTATTAATTATTTTAACATAAAAGTATATATGTGTTTTTTGTGTATGTTTTACATAAAAGTGTGTTTATATGTGCCATATACATATTCCTATATATAAACTGTTCACTGTGTATGATGTTCTTGTACATATGTTTTCAAGATTTATCAATCGGAGTTGGCGAGCCAATTGGTGTGCTCTTTCCATGGGAAGTCTACTTCTCCAACTCTCAGTATCTCTAAGGATTTTTTGTTGAGGCCTCTTGAGCTTACCCCATCCATTGTAGCATGTCTATTGGTGTTGGGTTTGTTGAGCTCAATTTTGGCAATCATGATAGAACTGTGCTGCTCATAAAAGATTTTACTAAGGGAGAGTAATCATTTACAGAGCTATGTTAGACTGTCCTTTGGGACCTCTGCCACAAGGTAGAACCAAGTCTCAAGTAATGCCTTTTAAATTGTGTCCTCTAGTATTATAGATGCAGGACACTACTGTATCAGACCTCTGTGGATGTAAAGTATCCTAAAACCACTTTCTGATACATAGGCGTGACCATGCTTTAACAGACCTGTTTTAATTGATGTTATTCAGAATGTTTTGTTTCCACATGACGATTGAGAAGCTAGTAAAAATGGTACCAAGTATTACAATATCTTAAAGACTGTTACACATTCAGTTTAATAATGGGTTATGAAAATACATAGTAAAATATACACACAGGAATTATTAAGTCTCACAAGATCCAAAGTAAAATGATACATGAGTTGTTTCATTTCATCATGTATTCTACTGTATGTTGAAACAATTTTGTTTGTAAAGCTTTTAATGTCCATTTGAACTCATAGTATATGTGTCTGTACATATATATCTGTGTATATACATGCGCATATGTATTTATTTGAACATATATATTTGCACATACATATTTATAGATATTTAGACACAAATATATGTATACATCTGTATAATCACCTTTCCTTAAAATAATTGATACACTTAAGTTGAGATATACCTATTCAGCAACTATGAAATATATAAATGAAAATGACACATTCAACATGCACTAACAAATCACTTGACTCTTCTGTTCTCTTGGCCAGGATTATCAGTATTTTTAAAGACCTAATGAAATACACTAATCTATTAAAGCATCTCTGTAATTCTTGCATCTAACTTAGTAGCAATTCTCCTAGAGAAATCTAATGTTGGATTACATGTAATAAATATTTAAAAATTAATGAACAGAAATGAACTGAATAATCTTGTTTTGAGTCTAGAAGCAAACTAATAATTTTCTTCTATTTTCTATTGTTGTGTTTTCTGTATTGATTGCCCTTCTATCAAAGTGCTAAACTTGTTAATAGTTTCAGTATTTGAATTTCTGCATTTATGCTTATAGTCATAATTACACAACTTGAAGAGATACCATATGATAGTTACTGATAAATGGAGGGTGATATTCTAGTAGCTTCTAATAGCTCGCTTAGCTGGCAGATTGATTGTTGTATTGTGGGTTTTCTTTTCATATGTGTTTTGTTTTGTTTTTTTAATTGTACATATATTTTATTTTTAAATATGTTTTAAATAAAGTGGAATACCTAATTTTCCCTATATTCTTTCCTTCCACAAGCCTTTCCCAAGTGCCCCATGTTACTTCTCAAGTAGCTAGGCCATTTTTCTTTTATTTTTATTGCTATATATATGGCTTATATATGTATCTGTATGTACAAATGCATATAAATACAATCTGTTATGTATAATTTTGTTGTTTCATATGGTTTCAGGACCGAGGACTGGCCATTTGACAAAAAAAATTAGGAAGTTCATCCCTGCAGAGACTAATACTTCTTTTCCTAGAAGACAATAGTTGGCAAAATTTTTAATGTGATTTCCATAATTCCCACTTAACTTGCCTTCATTTTTACTCCTATTTCTATGCTGAAAGTTATCTTACCTAATATGCACGCTTTTATTTAAAAATATTTTATACAGTTAAGTGAGAGGGAATATTTGGACAATACTAGCTGTATGTTACTTTTATGGACTATCAGAGAATGATGACATTCTAGTGTAGACATGAGAACACGTGGAATAAGAGAGGTAGAGGAAATACATTAATTGGCCTCTAATAATGACAGAGGACAAACAAATCATTCTCAATTCCACCTATTGAAGGTATAGGTAAAAAGAGATAACCAAAAATATTTTAAGAATTACCTTACAGAAGAAAATCAGAGAGATGAGATGACTTACCAAACTCAACATTTTCTTTTCGATCAGAAAGGAAAACACATCTAATATGTGCTTACGAAGATATCTCTTGTGTAGAGACAGTCTTCACCTCATTAGACCTATATTTGCCTTCTGAAATTTCCCCATGGGTGAAATTCACTTGTGTGTTCTGACCCAAATGAGAATGGTGGAGATAATTACTTTGGACATCTCTTAGGGATTTCCCCATTTAATGTAATACTGAGTGCTAAATAACTGTTGAAACAGAAAGAAACTAACCTTGTTATAGTCACCTCAGCACTGATTAGAATTAGACAACTTTTCAAAATTTTTCACTTCTCAGATAAGGAGTAAAGGAGATGCTTTCTTTTGCCTGGTCACTTACTGTTTGAATGTAATCAAAGTGGATCAATTTTTTGTAGTTAGACAACCATGTTCTGTAAAAATGTAAGATAAAACCAGAACAAAAGCAGTGCTGTGAAAATTATTTCCATGCATGACGAACTGTGACAAATCTTGGTCACTTGACTGATGATGTTCAGTGTGCTCTGTAACTGTATGTGATGCTGGCAGATATGAAGTGGATGCCATAAATATTAACTATATAGAATACAAACATTTCTTCTATTGTTATAGAAAACTAAGGAGTATACCTTTCAAACAATTTCACTTGAGATGGAGTTGCAATAAATTCTGCTGATCGCAAAAATAAAAGTGCTACGTAGGTTTTTGTATATGTAAATTGTAATTGTCAGCAATTACTGCACAAGCTATCATGTTATTTTCTTTGTAAAAATGTACATACATATGTGTAGTGTAACTTTATCAGTATCTTTATCCAAATGAGACAACACAGAATATTAGAAGTTAGTCCTTATGACAATTAAGTGAAGCCAATATATAAAATATGGTCTTATGTAATCTAACAATTTCAACACCTGACAAGAACATATTCTTTTTTTCTTTTTATTAAGAGATTTTCCATTCATTTTAAATATAAACCACGAATTCCCCAGTCCTCCCTCCTCCCACCCTTCAGGCTTTTCCCCCCAAAACACCTCCAATTCCTACCTCCTCCAAGGCAAGTTCTCCCCTAGGGATTCAGCAGAGCCTGGTATATTCAGCTGAGGCAGTTCCAAATACCTCCTCCCTGCACCAAGGCTGAGCAAAGTGTCTCAGCATAGGCACTAGGTTCTGAAAAGCCAACTCATGCACTAAGGACAGGTCCCAGTCTCACTGCCTGGGGGCCCCCTAAAAGTTCAAGCTAAACAACTGTCTCACTTATCTAGAGGGCCTAGTCTAGTGCTGTGGGGGCTCCTCAGCTATTGGTTCACAGTTCATGTGTTTCCACTAGTTTGGCTAGTTGTCTCTGTACTTTTTCCAATCCTGGTCTTGATATCTCTTGCTCATATAATCCCTCATATCTCTCATTGATTGGACTCTGGTAGCTCTGCCTGGGGCTTGGCTGTGGATCTCTGCATCTGCTTCCATCAGTCACTGGATGAGGGTTTTATCATGGCAGTTAGGGTGTTCGGCCATGAAATCACCAGAGTAGGTCAGCTCAGGCACCCTTTCGACCATTGGCAGTAGTCTATAGTGGAGTCATCTTTGTGGATTCCTGGGGATCTCTCTAGCACTCTTCTTCTTCCTATTCCCATTGTGTCTTCATTTATCAGGGTTATCTCTCTCCTTGTTCTCCCACTCTGTTCCTCATCCAGCTAGAACCTTCTGCTCCCCTAAGCTCTCTTTCCCCTGACCCTTGCCCTCCATTACCCCCCTCAACACCAGTTTGCTCATGTAGATCTCATCTATTTCTCCACTGCTGGGTGATCCCTGTGTCTTTCCTAGGGTCCTATTTACTCACCAGCCTCCCTGGAGCTATGAGTTGCAGTCTGGTTATCCTTTGCTTTACATCTAGTATCCACTTATGAGTGAGTACATATCATGCCTGTCTTTCTGAGTCTGGGTTACCTCACTCAGGATGATAGTTTCTAGTTCCATTCATTTGCGTGCAAACCTCATGATGTCATTGTTTTTCTCTGCTCATTGTTTTTCTCTGTTGAGTAGTATTCCATTGTGTGTATTACCACATTTTCTTTATCCATTCTTCAGTTGAAGGGCATCTAGGTTGTTTCCATGTTCTGGCTATTACAAATAATGCTGCTATGAACATAGTTGAGCATGTGTCCTTGTGGTATGATTGAGCATTCCTTGGGTATAGGCCCAAGAGTGGTATAGCTAGGTCTTGAGGAAGATTGATTCCCAATTTTCAGAGAAAGTGCCATACTGATTTCCAAAGTGGCTGTACCAGTTTGCATTCCCACCAACAGTGTAGGAGTGTTCCTCTTGCTCCACATCGTCTCCAACATAAGCTGTCTTCAGTGTTTTTTATCTTAGCTATTCTGATAGGTATAACATAGAGTCTCAGAGTCATTTTGATTAGGATTTCCCTGATGACTAAGAATGTTAAGCAATTCCTTAAATGTCTTTCAGCCATTTGAGTTTCTTCTGTTGAGAATTCTCTGTTTATCTCTATAGCCCATTTTTAATTGGAATGTTAGGTATTTTGATGTCTAGTTTCTTGAGTTCTTTATATATTCTGGATATCAGCCCTCTGTCAGATGTGGGGTTGGTGAAGATCTTTTCACATTCTGTAGGCTGTCGTTTTGTCATATTGAACATGTCTTTTGCCTTACAACAGCTTCTCAGTTTCAAGAGGTCCCATTTATTAATTGTTACTCTCAGTGTCTGTGCTACTAGTGTTATATTTAGGAAGTGATCTCCGGTGCCAATGCATTCAAGACTACTTCCTATTTTCTCTTCAATCAGGTTCAGAGTAACTGGATATATGTTAAGATCTTTGAGCCATGTGGACTTAAGTTTTGTGCAGGGTGACAGATAGGATCTATTTGCAATCTTCTACATCTTCTACAGTTATGCTCTCATCATTCGTTGAAGATGCTTTCTTTTTCCCACTGTATAGTTTTGGCTTCTTTGTCAAAAATCGTATATTCATAGGTGTACGGATTAATGTGAGGGTCTTCAGTTCAGTTCCATTAGTCCACATGTCGGTTTTTATGCCAGTACCAACCTGCTTTTATTACTGTAATCTATAGTAGGGCTTGAAGTCAGGGATCATGATGCCTCTAGAGGTTGTTTCATTGTACAGGATTCTTTTGGCTATCCTGGGTTTTTTGTTTTTCCATATGAAGTTGAATATTGTTCGTTCCAGGTCTGTGAAGAATTGTTTTGGGATTTTGATGAGGACCGTATTGAATCTGTAGATTGCTTTTGGTAAGATTGCCATTTTTCCTATGTTAATCCTACCTATCCAAGAGCATGGGAGATCTTTCCATTTTCTGATATCTTCTTCAATTTCTTTCTTCAGAGACTTGAAGTTCTTGTCATACAGGTCCTTTGTTTGCTTAGTTAGAGTTACCCCAAGGTATTTTATATTATTTGTGGCTATTGTAAAGGGTGATGGTTCTCTGATTTCTTTCTCAGCCCATTTATCTCTTGTATATAGGAGGGCTACTGATATTTCTGTGTTAATCTTGTATCCTGCCACATTACTGAAAGTGTTTATCAGCTGTAAGAGTTCTTTGGTTGAATTTTTGGGGTCACTTATGTATATTATCATGTCATCTGCAAATAGTGAAAGTTTGGCTTCTTCCTTTCCAATTTGTATCCTCTTGATCTCCTTTTGTTGTCTTATTGCTCTAGCTAGAACTTCAAGTACTATATTGAATAAATATGGGGAGAGCAGACAGCCTTGTCTTGTTCCTGATTTTAGTAGAATCGCTTTGAGTCTCTCTCCATTCACTTTGATGTTGGCTGTTGGCTTGCTGTAAATTGCCTTTATTATGTTTAGGTATGCTCCCTGTATTTCTGATTTCTTCAAGACCTTTATCATGAAGGTTGTTGAATTTTGTCAAAGGCCTTTTCAGCATCTAATGAAAGGATCATATGGGGGTTTTTTTCTTTCAGTTTGTTTATATGGTTGAACCAACCTTGCACCCCTGGGATGAAGCCTACTTGATCATGGTGGATAATTGTTTTGATGTGTTCTTGGAGTCTGTTTGTCAATATTTTATTGAATATTTTTGCATCAATGTTCATGAGGGTGATTGTTCTGTAATTCTCTTTCTTTGTTGCATCTTTGTTTGGCTTGGGAATCAGAGTAACTGTAGCCTCTGTGAAGGAATTTGGTAAGGTTCCTTCTGTTTCTATTGTGTGGAACAATTTAAAGAGTATTAGTATTAACTCTTCTTTGAAGATCTGGTAGAATTCTGGGTTGAAACCATCTGTCCTGGGCTTTTTTGGTTGGGAGACTTCTAAAGACCTTCTATTTCCTTAGGGGTTATTGGTCTATTTAAATTGTTTATCTGGACTTGATTTAACTTAGATATGTGGTACCTATCCAGATATTGTCCATTTCTTTTAGATTTTCCAATTTTGTGAAGTACAGGTTTTTTAAGTATGACCTGATGATTCTCTGGATTTCCTCATCATTGTTATGTCTCCCTTTTCATTTCTGAATTTGCTAATTTAGAAGCTCTCTCTCTGCCTTTTGGTTACTCTGGATAAGGGCTTGTCTATCTTGTTGATTTTCTCAAAGAACCAACTGTTTGTTTCATTGATTCTTTGTATTGTTCTCTTTGTTTCTATCTTATTGATTTTAGCTCTCCATTTGATTATTTCCTGGCATCTATTCCTCCTGGGTGACTTTGCTTCTTCTAAGTTTTATTCTAGAGTTTTCAGGTGTGCTGTTAACTCACTAGTGTGAGATTTCTCCAACTTCTTTATGTGGGCATTTAGTGCTATGAATTTTCCTCTTAGCTCTGCTTTCATAGCATCCCATAAGTTTGGGTATGTGGTATATTCATTTTCATTGATCTCTAGGAAGTCTTTAATTTCTTTATTTCTTCTTTGACACATTGGTGATTCAGTTGAGCATTATTCAGTTTCCATAAGATTGCAGACTTTCTGTAATTTTTGTTGTTGTTGAAACATAACTTTAAGCCATGGTGGTCTGATAGAATATAGGTTATTCCAAATTTTTTTTGTATCTGTTGAGATTTGCTTTTTAACCGAATATATGATCAATTTTAGAGAAGGTTCCATGGGGTGCTGAGAAGGTATTTTCTTTTTTGTTAGGGTGGAATATTCTGCAGATATCAATTAAGTCCATTTGAGGCATAACATCAGTTAAACCCCTTATTTCTCTGTTAAGTTTCAGTTTGGCAGATCTGTACAGTGGTGAGAGTGGGGTGTTGAAGTCTCCCACTATAAATGTATGGGGTTTTATGGGTGATTTAAGCTTTAGTCATGTTTCTTTTACATATGTGGGTGCCCTTGTGCTTGGGGCATAAATGTTCAGAATTGAAACTTCATCTTGGTGGATCTTTCCTGTGATGAGTATGTAATGTCCTTCTTGATCTCTTTTGATTGATTTTAGTTTGAAGTCCATTTTGTTGGATATTAGGATAGCTACACTAGCTTGCTTTTTAAGACCATTTGATTGGAAAGACTTTTCCCAGCCTTTTATTCTGAGGTAGTGTCTATCTTTGAAATTGAGATGTGTTTCTTGTATGCATCAGAAAGATGGGTCCTGCTTTGGTATCCATTCTGTTAGCCTGTGTCTTTTTATAGATGAATTAAGTCTATTGATATTAAGGCATATTCATGACCAGTGATTGTTGGTTCCTGTTTTCTAATGGTGGTAGAGTGTGTGTATTTCTCTTCTTTGGGAATTACTGCTGTGGTGCTATCCATTGCCTCTGTTTTTGTGGGTGTATCTGCCTTTCTTAGGTTGGAATTTTCCTTCTAGTGCTTTCTATAGGGCTGCCCTTGTGTCTAGGTATTCTTTAAATCTGGTTTTGTCTTGGAATGTCTAGTTCACTCCGTCTATGATGATTGAAAGTTTTGCTGGGTATATTAGTCTAGGCTGGCATCCGTGGTCTCTTAGTGTCTGCGTTACATCTGTCCATGTCCTTCTGGCTTTCAAAGTCTCCATTGAGAAATAGAGAGTTATTCTGATGGGTTTGCCTTTATAAGTCACTTGGCATTTTTTTCTTTGCTGCTCTTAATATTCTTCATTTGTTCTGTAGATTTAGTTATTTAATTATTATGTGGCAAGGAGACTTTCTTGGGGGTCTAGTCTGTTTGGTATTCTATAGGCTTCTTGTATTTTCATAGCTATTTTCTTCTTTAAGTTGGGAAAGTATTCTTTATGATCTTGGTGAATATATTTTCTGTGCCTTTGAGTTGGTATTCTTCTCCTTCTTCTATCCCTATTATTCTTAGATTTGGCCTTTCATACAGTCCCAGATTTCCTGGACATTTTATGTTGTGACTTTTTTGGCTTTGGTATTTTCTTTGACTAATGAATCTATCTCATCTATTGTATCCTCTACACCAGAGATTCTCTCCTTCATCTCTTGTATTCTGTTGGTTATGCTTGCATCTGTGTTTTCTGTTTGTTTACTCAGATTTTCTGTTTCCAGCATTCCCTCTGTTTGTGTCTTCTTCATTGTTTCTATTTCCCTTTTCAGGCCTTGAACTGTTTCCCTCACATGTTTAATTGATTTTTCATGGTTTTCTTGGCTTTCTTTAAGCGATTATTTGATTTCTTCCAATTTTTTGTTTGTCTTTTTCTAAATTTCTTTATTGATTTCTTCCAATTTTTTGTTTGTCTTTTCTTCAATTTCATTTTTCATTTTTTCTTGAAAGGCCTCTAGCATCTTCATGATGCTATTCTTAAGGTCACTTTCTTCTGTTTCTTCTACATTGTGATGTTCAGGTCTTGCTGTTGGAGGAGGGCTAGGTTCTGGTGATGCCATATTGCTCTTTATATTGTTGTATATATTTTTTGCCTTGATGTCTGCCCATCTCCTCCTCTAACAGGTATAAGTGGTGCCTGTGTCTGAGTGAGTTGCTATTGGTCTACTCTGTGCTTGTTGTGTGTGTCCCAGGGTGCCCCTCTTGGTCTAATCTTAGCTTTTAGTCTAATTGGAGCAGGCAGATTCTGTGTCTCAGGGAGCTTCTCTTGGGTCAACCCAAGCTAGTTGATTCTGTGACTCAAGGGACCACTTTTGGTCTTATCAGGGCTTTTGGTCCAGTCAGAGTTGACACATTCTGTGTTTCAGGAAGCCTCTGTTAGTCCAATTGGAATTGGCAGATTCTATGTCTCAGAAAGCCACTCTTGGTCTAATGAAGGCTGGTGGATTCCCTGTCTCAGGAGGTTACTCTTGGTCCAATGATCGCTCTTTGTCCAATGAGAGCTGGTGGTTTGGTTTCCATGCCTCAGAAAATTTCTCTTGGTCCAATGAGAGATCTTGGTCCCATATGAGCTGTTGATTTGGTTTCCATGCCTCAGGAAGTGGCTGGGGTCTCAGGCAGATGGGTATGGGGGCAGGGCATGTAGATTGCAACATCTAGTGAGGGTTTTGGTGAGGGGAGCCTTCCTGGAGGAGTTTTGCCTGCTGGCCAGCAACGGGGACAGAGTTGGGTAGGGGTTCCCGGGAACTGGTTGTGTCCCAAGGATGGGTCCTAGGGGCAGGAGCAGAAACATTCACCTCTTAGTCCAATGCCAGCTGGTGATTTGGTTTCCTTCCTCAGGAAGTTGCTGGGGTCTCAGATGGATTGGTATGGGGGCAGGGTGTGTAGATTGCAGTGTCTGGTGGGGTGTTTTGGTGAGGGACAGTCCCACCCAGAGGAGTTTTGCCTGCTGGCTAGCAACTTGGACAGATTTGGGTGAGTATTTCCAGGGACCGACTGTGTCCCAGGGTGGGTCCTGGGGGCAGGACTCTCTGGGTATGAGCAGAGTCACTCACCTCTTGGTCCAATGCGAGCTGGTGATTTGGTTTCTGTGCCTCAAGAAGTGGATGG
Organism: Peromyscus eremicus; assembly: GCF_949786415.1. NCBI lineage: Eukaryota > Metazoa > Chordata > Mammalia > Rodentia > Cricetidae > Peromyscus > Peromyscus eremicus. Next base: position 85,917,093 of record NC_081419.1, read on the forward strand.
GGTCCCAGGCTAATGGGTATGGGGGCAAGGCATGTAGATTTCAGGGTCCGGTGGGGGGAGGTCTTGGAAAGGGGGGTCTTTTCACAGGAGCCCTGCCTGCTGGCCTGCAACTAGGACAGAGTAAGGCAGGAGTTCCTGGGGACTGGCTTTACAAAATCCTCAGCCTCAAGAGAGCAAGAATATATTCTTAAGTGTACAATAATGTAGATAAGTAGGAAAGACAACAATTTTTTAAAAAATAATTAGAAGCATTCATGGTTTATCTTAGCTCATTTTAATGTCTTCATGGTAATTAAATATGTAAAACAAAACAGATAAGAACTGAGACTTTTTAATATATAGTCACAGAATTTGTTCTCTGTTCTCCACATTCTAGTCTTCAATATCTTAAGCTATTATCTATTTACAACATCATTCACTGCCTGGTTAATCTGCTAGAATTTATTTTCTCTATATTACTTTAGTTTTGTGACTGTGATTTGTTTTTTGTGTGTGTGTGTGTTTCTTTGTTTTGCAATCACACTTAGTTTAAATGAGATGGTGAAATTATCCAATGATCTAAGAAATTGTGGCAATGTCCCTCATATCAGGAATAGTCCATGTTTCTTTCAATGGCCAAGGGAAAACCTGTGGCACTATAGGACAGTCTCCCCTCTCAACCTCACTCAGGATGTTTCTGGATTCTGAAGCAATTTCTGATTACTGCCTAAATGGCTTATTATTAGCCAAGCAGTTTGCTCAGAAGAACAAAGCCATTCTCCAGATAAGTTAATGCTTTATATATATAAGAGGGATTCTGTACTATTCTTTCTCTTAAAATTACTACTGTCTCTTGAAGTTGTGAAGAGGTAAGTTGGATCAAAAATTTATATATCAGTGAATCAAGTAGAATTCCACTGATATTTCAATGCTACTATTCATTCTGCAGAATTCAATTATGTTATTTTCTTCAGGAAAACAACTGGAAACTCCTATAGGGTTGCCTTAAATGCATAGAAGAACTAACATAAGTAATATTAGAAAGGATAAGCCTTGTTATGAGTGTTCTAGTATCAATAATTATTGACTCCTACACACATTTTTCTGAGATAATATATTCCTCCTTCTCTATATAGTGATTTTATACAAATTTTCTTTTCCTACCAAGTCTAAATAATGGCCCTGATTATCTCTCGTCTGCCTTTATGTAATTTTGTATCCAATGGAAAATTCAACATGTTGTTGGTATCCCTTATAATCCTCAAAGTCAAACTGTACACAAACAACTCAAAGAACAAATTTATCAATGCAAAGGGGGCTGGAATATGAGTCTGAATAAAGCACAGCCTCAACATCTTACTAATATGGCATTATTTATTTTTAAGTTTTTGAAAACAGATGACAAGGAAAATACTGAAGCTCATAAATATCAGGTAGCTTACTGAGGATCTACAAGCTTCCCTCTGGTGACCTAGAAAGATGTAGTAACAGGTAAATGGTAATCACCAGTCCTGTTATAAACCATTGGGAGAGGTTCTGCTTGTCTCTTTCCAGAAAAAGAAACACAGCCCACCTGGATCCATGCCTAACTCACCAAATCCCAGACATCTGATAACAGCAATGAAGCACATGAAGTTGAGCAGCTGCAAGAGATGGCGTAAGCACCTATTCTGCTCTTGTTTTCTTACTGCACTGACTCTAAATAATGTCATTGGGTATTACTTGGTATTGGTACCTAACTATCCCTTGTTCTTAGGGATGGAGGTTGGAGGACCTTGTCCTCAGCTGTTTGCTAATGACTCCAGCATGCTTACTGATATGGGTCCAATAAGAGAGGATTCTAAATTTGGAATGACACCATTCCCATGCTCAGATACTCTCTTTGCTTTCAGACCTTATCATCTATTTACCTATGCTATTATCTTTTTAGTTATAATGTAATGGTTGTCAAAATCTGCTTGTGGTTCAGGAGGCTCAGTTCTTGGGAGGGCAAAAATAATACAAAGGAAAGAACTGTAGGAGAAAATGCAGGAATGACACGATGGTCAGCCTATCTGACCACACTGAGCTTCTAAGTAAGAATTGCACACAATGCTCATGAGTAGTCCCAGAATTCAGAACACTGATTTCTAAGTTACCATAAATAGGTGGCCTACTGGTGCATCTTCACTCTCTCCATTTCCCTTTATATGTGTTTCTTCTGTATAGAGACTTAGGCATGAATATACACATGTATGGACACCTGATTTTTAATAAGGAGCCAGAAGTACAAACTGGGAAAAAAGATAGCACCTTAAAGAAATGGTACTTATAAAATTGGATAGCACCATGTAGAAGAATGCAAATGGATCCATTCTCATCACACTGCACAAAACTCAACACTAAATGGATCAAAGACCTCAACATAGAACCCAACACACTAAACCTGGAAGAGAAAGTGAGGAGTAGCCTTGAACCCATTGGCACAGGAGAATACGTTCTGAACAAAAACCCAATAACACAGACACTGAGATAGACAGCTAATAAATGGGACCTAATGAAACTGAAAAGCTTCTGTAAAACAAAGAATGCACTCAATAGGACAAAAGGTCAGCCTACAGAATAGGAAAAGATTTTCACCAATTCCACAACCTTTAGAAGGCTAGTATCCAAAATATATAAAGAACTCAAGGAACTATATATAAAAAAAAAACCAAATAATCCAATTTTTAAAAACGGGATAAAGATCTAAACAGAGGCCGGGCGGTGGTGGCGCATGCCTTTAATCCCAGCACTCGGGAGGCAGAGCCAGGCGGATCTCTGTGAGTTCGAGGCCAGCCTGGGCTACCAAGTAAGTTCCAGGAAAGGCGCAAAGCTACACAGAGAAACCCTGTCTCGAAAAACCAAAAAAAAAAAAAAGATCTAAACAGAAAATACTCAATAGAAGAATCTCAAATAGCAGAGAAAGACATAAAGAAATGTTCAACATCCTTAACCATCAGGGAAATGCAAATGAAAGCTATTTTGAGATTTTATCTTACACCTGTCACAATGGTTAAGATCAATAACATAATTCACAACTTGTGCTAGTGAGCATGTCAACTAAGGGTAACATTCCTCCATTGCTGATGGAGTGCAAACTTCTATAGCCACTATGGACATACCCAAAGGATATTTTATCCTATAATGAGAACACTTGTTTAACCATGTTCATTGCTGCTCTATTAATAATATCCAGAAAATAGAAACAACCTTGATGTCCCTCAAAAGGAAAAAGAAAATGTGGTACATTTACACAATGTAGTGTTGCTCAGCTGTTTTTTTTTTTTAATGACATCATGATAATTGCTGGAAAATGAAAGGAACTAGAAAAGAAATTACCCTGAATGAGATCACCCAGACCCAGAAAGATAAATACAATATGCATTCACTTATTTGTGTATATTAGTCATTAAATAAAGGATAAGCAAGCTACAATCTATAGTCCCAGAGAAGTCAAGTATACAGGAAGTGATTAGGGGGACACATGAACCTTCCTAGGAGAGGAAAATACAATAGATTTTATGGGTAGAGTGTAGATGATGGGAGAGATGAAAACAAAAAGATCAGGTGGAAACTGTAAGGGGGGATGTAGTTAGTAAAGGGAATGTGGGGAGAAACAACTATAATTGGATTTGTGGGGGGAACCTACTGCAGTGGAAAATTCTCAAAATATATAAAGGAAACCCTAATAAAGTCTCAAAATAATGTGGAAGACCCAACTGGTCTTCACTTGTCAACAAATGAAGCTTCCCTTTTGGGACTCAGCTACATCCTGGAGTTGTCACCTAACAAGGTCCCGTGGAAATCTCCAAAAAACTCAGACATTTACCAACATAATAGGCTGCTCTTTCCAAACTGAAACCAAGACCACATTGCTGTAGATAACACTCATACAACTCATTGAACATGGAGAGACCAAATGGGTGCCTGTATAGACCCTTTTACTGTATCTAGGTTCTTTGGTATGTGAAGGTACTCTTGAGGCTACCAAAAAATATATAAATACCAACACAGCCACAAAATCTTAGATTTACAATCTGTACTGCTTGTAAAATATTCTAAAACAATGGTGCCACAAAACCTGTGGGAGTAAACAATGAATGTCCAATTTGACTTAAAGTCCTCACCAAAAAATGGAACTCATAATCAACAATGAACCAGAGACAAGGTCGCCAAGAGACCTAGAGAAAAAAAATACCACAGGTCAAAAACATTAAAAATTAATGAATCCTAATGATATTCTATACTCATAGATCATTGCCTTATTCAGCCAGTGTTGTAGGAGCTTCATCCTGCAGTAGATGGAAATGAATACAGAGACTCACAGTCAGACATTACACAAAGAGAAAGAACTTGAAACATACAGCTCTAAATGGGATGTCTCTATCAAATCCTTCCCCTCAGAGTTCAGAAAATACAGAAAAGGAGAATGTAGAAAAAGTGTAAGAGTCAGAGAGGATGGAGGACACTAGGAGCACAAGGCCCTGTAAATCAGCTGAGAAAAACTTATATCAACTCACAAAGACTAAAGAAACAAGCATGGAGCCTTCACGGGCCTGCACCAGGTCCACTGTATATAAATATTATAGCTTTCACCTTAGGAATTTTATGGGACTTCTGAGTGTGTGGATGATAGGGTATCTTGTTCTAGTGCCTTCTCTTAGGCTTCTTTTCCTTCTGTTGGTTTGTAGGGTCCAACTTCAATGTAATGGATTTTGTTTTAGCTTACTATGTTTTAATTTGTTATGTTTTGTTGTTATCACTTAAAACCCTTGTCTTTTCTAACGAGAAACAGAAAGAGAAGGGAACCAGAAAATAGGGGAGGTGGACAGAAATGAAGAGGAGTAAAGGGAGAGGAAATTGTAATGAGGATATATTATATGAGAGAATAATCTATATTTAATAGGTGACTTAAACAAATTTATAATCATCTCCGAGCTTTTTAAGTACATTGAAGTCTGTAGCAGACTGAAAACATGGGTTTTAAAATAATAACAAAATAAATCCTTTTCCTTTCAAAAGTGGCCAATATGAGGATCAGTGAGGTACTGATGAGCATAATAAGTTGAAGTAATAGTACATAAAAGTATTCACAAAAATAATTGTTAAAATTTTTAAAAAATCAGTACTTTCCTTTCTTTGGATGGAACTAGTAAGCTCATTAAATATTCTGAACCTTCTTGGATTTTTGCAATAAATATAACAAAACAGATACCCAGAGAGTCCTGCCCCTAGGACCCATCACTGGGACACAACCAGTCCCCCCGGAATGGCCACAACTCTGTCCAAGTTGCCCACCAGCAGATAAAACTCCTGCTGGAAGGCCCCCCCTCACCAAAATCCATTTCCTGACCCTGCAATCTACATGCCCTGATCCCATAACCATCTGCCTGAGACCCAGCAACTTCCTGATGCATGGAAAACAAACCACCAGCTCCCATTGGACCAAGAGGCCTCATTGGACCAACAGTTGCTGGAAAAAAGAGAAAAATCCACACAAAGTCATGCTCCATCAAAACCCTGCCTTAGACCCGGGAATCTACATGCCCTGGCCCAATATCCATCCACCTGAGACCCCAAAAAATTCCTGAGTCAAGGAAACCTTACTGCCAGCTCTCATTGGACTAAGAGTAACTTTCTGAGGCATGGAAATCAAACCATCAGCTCTCATTGGACAAGGAGCTATCATTGGACCAAGAGTAACCTCCTGAGACAGGGGATCAATCTCCCTCAACACCCAGCTATACCACTCTTGGGCATATACCCAAGGAATGCTCAATCATACCACAAGGACACATGCTCAACTATGTTCATAGCAGCATTATTTGTAATAGCCAGAACATGGAAACAACCTAGATGCCCTTCAACTGAAGAATGGATAAAGAAAATGTGGTACATACACACAATGGAGTACTACTCAGCAGAGAAAAACAATGAGCAGAGAATGACATCATGAGGTTTGCACACAAATGAATGGAACTAGAAAATATCATCCTGAGTGAGGTATCCCAGACTCAGAAAGACAAACATGATATGTACTCACTCATAAGTGGATACTAGATGTAAAGCAAAGGATAACCAGACTGCAACTCACAGCTCTGGGGAGGCTGGCTAGTAAAGAGGACCCCAGGAAAGACACAGGGATCACCCAGCAGTGGAGAAATAGATGAGATCTACATGAGCAAACTGGAGTTGAGGGGGGTGATGGATGGCAAGTGTCAGCGGAAAGAGAGCTTAGAGGAGCAGAAACTGGATGAGAAACAGAGTGGGAGAACAAGGAGAGAGATAACCCTGATAAATGAAGACACAATGGGAATAGGAAGAAGAAGAGTGCTAGAGAGATCCCCAGGAATCCACAAAGATGACTCCACTATAGTCTACTGGCAATGGTCGAGAGGGTGCCTGAGCTGACCTACTCTGGTGATTTCATGGCTGAACACCCTAACTGTCATGATAAAACCCTCATCCAGTGACTGATGGAAGCAGATGCAGAGATCCACAGCCAAGCCCCAGGCAGAGCTATCAGAGTCCAATCAATGAGAGATATGAGGGATTATATGAGCAAGAGATATCAAGACCAGGATTGGAAAAAGTACAGAGACAACTAGCCAAACTAGTGGAAACACATGAACTGTGAACCAATAGCTGAGGAGTCCCCACAGCACTAGACTAGGCCCTCTAGATAAGTGAGACAGTTGTTTAGCTTGAACTTTTAGGGGGCCCCCAGGCAGTGAGACTGGGACCTGTCCTTAGTGCATGAGTTGGCTTTTCAGAACCTAGTGCCTATGCTGAGACACTTTGCTCAGCCTTGGTGCAGGGAGGAGGTACTTGGACCTGTCTCAACTGAATATACCAGGCTCTGCTGAATCCCTAGGGGAGACAGACCTTGCCTTGGAGGAGGTGGGAATGGGGGCTGGGTTGGGGGGAAAGGCTGAGGGGTGGGAGGAGGGAGGACAGGGGAATCTGTGGCTGATATGTAAAATGAATAGAAAATCTCTTAATAGAAAAAGAAGGAAATATTAAAAAAATGTAACAAAACCAAAATATTCTTCTGCAAAGTTATTATTACAAGGGAAGACAGATTCAAGTATACATTCTTTGGTATGTTCAGACTGAGGAGAAGTAATTAAAAATTTAAGGAATAAATATTTTAGGAAAATTCAAGTTCATAATTAAAATTTGTATTCATGAAATTAGAAAACCAATTAATTGGCATGTGATGTTATACAGACTTATACTCAGTTAAAATTTACTAAGATTTTGTTCATAAAGATAAACATATGAGTTTGGTCAAAAGTGCTAAGTTAAACTTTATTAAAAACATAGAAGAATACTTTGATGACATTCCTGTGTGGAAAAATCATTCATATTTAGAATTTAAGACAAAGAATTAACAATGGTCTGCTGGTTGATCAATAAATGTCATATTGTCTTTAAGGTGTTAAATGATATCTACATTGAAAGAATGGTACAAATATTCAATATAAATGATATTTACTGGTTTTGAATCTCTTTCATACAGTCAGTCTCTTTATCTAAAGTAATTGGGACACATTTTTTAATATTATGAATTTCCTTTGGGACCCAGAAATTTGCCTATGAACCTTTTCATAGCATTTTTCATCTCTTTATTTCTCAGCGTATAAATGGCTGGATTCAGAAGAGGTGTAAAAACAGAGTAAAACACAGCAAGAAATTTGTCCAACCAAGTGATACTGAGGGGCCACACATAGATGAAGATGCAGGGCAAAAAGAAGATCATCACCACAGTGATGTGGGCACTGCATGTGGACAGAGCCTTTGATGCACCAGCTTTAGAGCTCTGGCGAACAGTGATAAGGATATATGTGTAGGATATGAGCAAGAGAATGAAGCAAGTTACAGCCACAACCCCACACTCAGCATTCATTAAAGTATTTAAATCATGGTAATCCATGCAGGCTAGCTTGATTACCAATGGCATGTCACAGAAAAAGCTGTCTATTTCCTTGGGGCCACAAAAAGGCAGCTGTACAACCACTACATAGTAACTTATACCATGTATAAAGCCAGTAGTCCAAGAAATCAGCACCAACCCAGTGCATCTTTTCAGGTTCATAATGGTGAGGTAATGAAGTGGTTTGCAAATGGCCACATAGCGGTCATAAGCCATTACCACCAACAACACCATCTCTCCTCCAGCAATGCAATGGGAAAAGAAGACCTGAGACATGCAGCCTGCAAAGGAAATGGTCTTGATTTCCCTGAGAAAGTCTGATATCATCTTAGGAGTGGTGTTTGAGGAAAGACACATATCAACAAAGGACAGGTTGGCCAACAAGAAGTACATGGGAGAGTGGAGATGGCGGTCAGTGGTGATTAAAACAAGGATGACAATATTTCCAGATACAATGAACAGATAAAGTGTCAAAAACATCACAAAGAGTAAGACCTGGAGATTCTTTGAATTGGCAAGTCCCCAAAGTATAAATTCTGACACCACAGACTGATTGCCTCCATCCATTTTACTCAGTGTCCTCGGAAGAAACCTGCAAAAAAAGAAAATTATCAGCTAGTCATAAGAAGAATTGTACTTCTTTTGTAGAACTTGGCATTCCCTTTGAAACTTACCTGAATAGAAATGCATAAATGTAAAGAGAAATCTAAGGTAAATGTGAGTGGCACTACTGTCCAAGTGAGCTAATGATCCAAGATCAACTCCCCTACAAAGAGAAGTATCAGATGTGACTATTACACCCATGCTCTATTAGGAAATTCATTTCCAGGAGAGTAGTGAGGAAGCAAGACAGCAACGTGAAAATAAAAAAAAAATTATCTGGTTTCTTAAATAAATGGTCTAAATTTGTCATTAGCAATTATGATATTCTATAACAAAAATGAGGTTTAAATTCAGAAATTGTATTGAAGTTCAGTACAAATGATCAGACAAGATGTCACCATTTTTGGAAGCATGTGTGATGACGTCATTGTGCATCAGTAAATTAATATCTGTGAAATAAATAAAGTAAAATTTTAGTTTAAAACGTTGAAGTAGGGAATGGAAAAAATTCAGTTGGGAAGCCTACAAAATACCATATAAGATTTACACAAGTACCAGATAGAAACATTAAACCAGGTTTACAGTTATTTATTAATAAACATATATCATTGAATTTATTTAACTAGACTTATTAACAAAGTATCTTCACAAAATCTGTAGGAGTGGATTTACCAAAGAGCAAGGCAGCACATATCCAAACCTGAGCTCTGAAAGTCACGTTTAGTTCAGTCTTAGCACTAGAAAATGTTTTTAACTTGTAGCAACAGATATTGAGAATTCTTAGACTTTGAGATATCATAGTTTCTTGACATGAATAATATGTCATCTACCATCAGTCTATCAACAGTATATTTTCTCATTATATCACTTATCTACTGATGATTTTTGTTGTTTTAAAGAACAGAATGAATTACATAAACATGTAAGCATAGCTGATCTTTGACTGTCAGCCTTGGATGGTTGTGACATTATACTTTCAGTAAGCATCGCTTATTCACCTCAAAGCACAAGCAGAGTGCTTATACTGTTCTAACTGATAATACTCAAGCTGGATGTTGGATAATCATTCTCCCTTTTCTGCACCATTTAGTGATTCTCAACTTGTGGTTCTTATCATCCTTTATCCTTTGAAATGGGAGGAATACAGCAGGTGAACAATGAGATCTCTGATGCTATTATCAGAACTATTTTACATTCCTGTTTTCTGAAGGCTCAGAAAAGTGGAGTAAGGATGAAAAACAAGAAAGTTCTGAAGACAGCAGGTAACACATCCATCTGCTATAGCAGCATGATAGCAGATAAGTAAACACATGTGCCTTACAAAGATTTACCAAATATCTAAGGAAAATATACTGATTATACAAGAGAATTCATGTTCCTTGATAAGTCTGATTTTTCACATGACAGCTTCTGGTCAGTCTGAAAATTTCCAGGGCAACTTTTTGGGTTTTGTTTTGTTTTAATGACTTCTTTTATTTTTTGAGATTATACTTTAATTACATCATTTCTCCCTTCCCTTTCTTCTCCACATATCATACAATAGACCACCTCATGCTTTCTTTTAAATTCATGGCCTCTTTTTTTCAGTAATTGCTACTGCATGCATATATGCTCATATCTAAATATAACCTGCTCAGTCTGAATAATGTTGGCTTTTATATTAACAAACATTAATGAAAGGAGACAAACTGAATTATCTTTTTTAGAATCTAGAAGCAAGGTATTTATTTTCTTCTACGTGTAAAGTTTTTTCTATATTGATTGCCCTTCTATTAAAGTGCTAAACTTTATTATAGTCTCAAAATTTATATTTCTTTAAGTATTTATGGATATAGTCATATTTATAGAACTTAATACATATCAAGTGATAAATAATGGTGATTTAAAGAGTGATATTTTAGTAGCTTCTAGTAGTTTGCTTTGCTAGCAGATTGGTTGCTGTTGGGTTTTTTCTCTGTCTGTCTGTCCATCTGTTTTGATTTGTTTTTTAGGGGGTGTAAGTTTAATTTAATTTTTAGATATATTTTAAGTGAAATATAATTATATCACTTCCCTTCCTCACTTTCCTTCTCATATCCCTTCCAACTACCCTCCCTAAACCCTTCTAGTACCACCATTAAAGTGGATAGGCTCTTTTTCTTTGGTAATTATTCTTACCTCTGTGTGTGTGTGTGTGTTTGTGTGTGTGTGTGTGTATCTGTAAGCACAAACATACACACATAACTTGTTGAGTCCAGTTTTACTATTGTATATGAATTCAGGACTGTCCACTCTACATTTGAAAACAAATTAATGAGCTCATCTCTGGGAGCTGCTAACTCTCCTCCCTGGAGTCATTCATTTTCAGGTTTTTTAAAATTTGAGTTCTATAATAACCATGTATTATGTCTATTCCCATTTAATTTGCTATCATTTTTACCATTTCTATGCTGAAAGTTATTTTATATATGAGTCACTGTGATTTAAAAATATTTTGTCTGGGTAAGTTGAAGGGAATATTTGTACAATGATAGCTGTATAATGCTGTTATGGATTATCTGATAAAGAATGATGATTTTCTGATTAGACATAAATAGAAGAATATGAGAAGTGGAGAAAACTCATTAATTGGTATCCAAAGATAACAAAAGACAAACAGTTCTCAGCCCATCACATAATGGGTATTGATAAAAAGAGATAACTAGAAAAAATTTCAAGAATTACCTAACAGAAGAATATCAGAGAGATGACTTACCAAAATCATAGTTTTCTCTTGGGTCAGATTTTCTTCCCATCTGATGTGTGCTTATGAAGACATTCATGTAGTGTAGGAACAGTCTTCTTTTCAGCCTGACCAATCTTCACTTCCTGAAACTGTCCCATGGGTGAACCATGTCCTTTGTTCTGTGTTCTGAACAAAATGAGAACCTTGTAAATAATTATCTTGGACATCTCTTAGGGATTTCTCTGATACAAGTGATACTGAGTGCTGCATATTTGTGAAAATAGAGAGAAAAGTAAAACCCTCTGTTAGTCAGACCAGCATTGATAATGTTAGTGAACTTTTCAAAATTATTCACTTCACCAATAAGGACGAAGGAAAAGCATGCTGTCTGCGTAGTCTGTTACTGTATCAATATAATCAAAGTGACTAAAAAAATTATAGCTATGAGACCATTTGCTAAGAGTGTGAGATATGACTAGAACAAAACCCATGCTTTGAACATAATTCCGTAATGTATTGTAAATCTGTTTCAAGTCTTGGTCACATAACTGATGTATTTAGTGTGTTCTATACTTGTATGTGATATTAATAGGTTTAAATTAGCTGTCAAGTCATTTAGACACCATTATGTTTTTTAATTATTTACCTATGCGTGAATTTGTGCGATAGTATGTATACATATATATGAACATATATGTGTGTGTGTATATACACATATAAATACATACATGTATGTAGGTCAGAGGGTCTTTCTGTCAATTCTCTTCTTCTACCTTTACCAATTTTCTAGGGGTTGATGATCTCAGATTGTCAGATTTGCACAGCAAACATCTTTATTTTTGGAGACATTTTGGCCACTCCTCTTTCACTATGTTTTAAAAAGAAGATATAGATGCACATTTCAAACATACTTATTTTCATCTTAGATTTAAAACATTTAACAAGATCAGCTAAAAGATTGGCCTGTAGAGAGAGCAAGGGAAGTGACAGAACTCCAATTCAAAGATTTCCAACATCACCCAATATAACGTTTTGTGTGAGAATGTCTCCCACAGGCTCATGTATTTGACCACTTCCTCCCCAATTGGTGACATGTTTGAAAAGGTTATAGGGAAGTATGGATTTGCAGGACATATGTCACTTAGAGTGGGTTTAAGAGTTAAAACTTGGAGCCACTCCACGTTCTCTCTTTTGGCTTCATGCTGTGTTTAAAGAACCAAGCTCTCAATTTCCTGCTTCTGTCACTTGTAGTCATGTTTCCTGCCTTTAAAAATTCTTATTTTTCTTGGACAATGAGTCCAAATAAACTCTTCCTTCTAAACAACAAACAAATAAAATATTTATTTAATGTAATAGATAAGAAAAAATGAAATTTAAAATGTAAAATTTAAGAAGTGTTGATAAACCCTTTCAACTATGAAGAAATATCACCACATCATAGACAATGAACTAGTTCCTTAACCCATGATGTTTCCTATTTTGTATTTTTGTGTGGTGTATGCATATGTGCACATGTTATAAGTATGTGCATCTGTAAGCTAGATAGAGGTCAATGTAGTGGATCTCCCTATGTTATTCTCCATCTTATTTTTTAAGTACTTCTGTGTTTAATATTACAGTGATTATAAGTTGAAGTTATTTATAACAATTTAATTTCTTTTTCAAACTTTTAACATAATTAACTTTCCCCAATTTGTCTCCCTCCCATCCCTTCCTACTCATCTTTGATATTGCTTTTTTCCTCTCTCTCTCTCTTTTCCTTTTGTTTCTTTTTCTTTTTGTTTATTTTTTTTTGAGACAGGGTTTCTCTGTGTAGTTTTGGTGCCTGTCCTGGATCTCACTCTGTAGACCAGGCTGGCCTCGAACTCACAGTCCCTAGTGCTGGGATTAAAGGAGTACACCACCACCACCCAACAGCTTTTTTCCTCTCTTTCTCCATTGAAACCAGTTTGCACTGCCCAGTTATTCTTGGGAATAAGGACTGCCTCAGTGTGTGGTGGGCCTACCAGAGATCATATCACTAAAGCAAAACAACAGTCCTATCCCACTGCTATCAAATGCCAGTAACTCCTCAGGGAGCAATGGGATTTTGTGCCCACCTTCCCATCTCTGGATGGAGCTTATACAGGCTTCATGTATGCTGTAACAATTGCTGTGATTTCCTATTGTATCAGCCCTGCTGTATTTGGAGTAAAGTTCCCTCAATATTATCAACCACCTTGAGCTTTATGCACTTATTCATGGACAATTGAATTGACAACTTAACTATGAGAAGTAATACTAAAAAAAATACCTATGAAGATATTTCTTCAACACCTTAATTTCAAAAACTTCAGATATATACTCAGAAGCAGCATAGCTGGGTTACATATTAGCTCCATTTTTAATGTTTGTGAAACTTGCATATTGTTTTCCATAATAGTTCTACTACTTTACATTCCCACCAGTAGTATAATGTCTACTTTGCAACAAGCAAACATAAACTGACATGAAAACTAAGATCTGAATTTTCAAAGATAAAATTAACAGGCTCTCAGCTGCAAAAAGTCAAGAGAATCAAGTATATGCAACTCAAAGGGAAGAGGAGACATATGACACTTAGAAATAATAATAATTATCAGATTCGTATATATGCCTGTCAATGGACTGAGTAATCTACAGAAAATGATGAGGTCAAATCATGATGCCAAGTTTCTGTTGTATGAAAAAATGACTGTAAATTTGACAAAGAGGATTCTTGAAATATCTTTGAAAAAATATGCACTTTAAGCAATGTTATCACTTATAATTCATGAATGTTAGAAAGAGGTATGGGATATTGCCTGACTTTAAAATATATTCTAAGGGACTGGAGAGATAGATCAGCTATTAAAGGCTAGGATCACAACCAAAAATGTTGCAGTCTTTAGAGTACCAATTCCAAGACTGCACCCAAGGTATGCAAAAAAAAAATCCACAATGTCAGCTAGAACTAAACTTTTTCTGTCTGAGGGGTAGGAAAGGAGCACACATGTTCTGATGGTAACTTTCTTTATTACTGTATCTTAAAATCACTTCATCTTTGTTTGCCTTTATATATACCCAACAGAAAGCTCAAGACAATATATGAGTTACATTTTGAGGGTCACATTACATTTTTTGAGTAAGCAATAAGAAGCAGAGCCATTCTGATAACACATGTGAAATCACATGGTTTCTCTTGGACTTGGAATGTTGTGCTGACTGGGCAGCTGGTATGGCTGGGAATGATTAACCATGGCAATGCTCAGCTATCAGTCAAGCTCCCTGGTGACCAGGCTGTAAAGCAAAGATGGGAGCCACGTAATTCCAAGTGCTTCAGCACCTCCTGATGGACAGTGACATTGTCCCTGACTTAAAAATATTTTCTCCTATCCTTCCCAGGACCATATGCAACCCTTCTCCTATGCAACTCCAGATCATAAGGAAGGAAACTTGTAACTTTTTATTCAAAGCTAAGAAGTTAGATTATCCTCTGTAGCCCTGGATAATTATGAAAGCTTTTCCCAAGGTTTAGCTGGGCATAAAGCTGTTTCTCTCTGGACTTGGTTAATTGATTAATTGCTATTCTGTCACCATATAAATTTCAGGACCTAAACAATAAACAGTTAGTTGGCTGAACCTCGAGTCTTGAATCACAGAGCTGAGATTAGGACTTTGTGCAGTTAGTTGCTGAGGAATTTGTGTAGGAAATTGTTTTCAATGTTATCAGCCAGAGTTTAGCAAGTGGGGAACTGCCACCAAAGTTGTTTTATGCCTGACCTTGGTTCAACAACTAGACACCTAGGAATTTGTTCTTGTGTAATTCATTTGTAGAGGCAACTAGACTACTTTGAATTTGCTCTGAGGTTTTAAATCAGCTAATTGTATGTAAGTGTCTTGAAGCCATGGAATAAAGGTGAGGCTATAAAAGTATATTTTATTCACCATAATTACTCAGTAAGAAGAAATAATCTTTCTGTTGATCCACAGACATAATTGTGCCCAATAAATGAAAAACACACTACCAGTGGGCTGTGGGAAGAATCCCATGGTCTGTTTTAAGGGAGAATTATGATAGCATACAAGAAAATTATAAACAGAAGTAAAACAGCATTTATAGTCTGTTGCCCTGTAAGCCTTGCTTGATGAGCTTCTCCCATCAGAGAGTTATTTATCTGGTGAGTTGACCTTATGAGTACCAGTTGTCATCTGCTGTATATTCTTATGGCCTCTGGCAAAAAAGTAAAACATACTA
Organism: Peromyscus eremicus; assembly: GCF_949786415.1. NCBI lineage: Eukaryota > Metazoa > Chordata > Mammalia > Rodentia > Cricetidae > Peromyscus > Peromyscus eremicus. The sequence continues at coordinate 85,932,591 of NC_081419.1, forward strand.
TCAGTAGTAATAAAGGGTGCATAGTAGTGTCATAAAATCAGATATATAAATTGATATGACATAACAGTAAATACAAACGATTTAACCTATTCTGGCCAGTTTATTTTAAATAATGATGCACATCACATAAATGAGAGAGAAAGATGTCTTCAATTTTATAAAACATTGTAATTGAAAAGTAGTTTGTTTTTCATAAAATATATTCTGATTGTGGTTTTCCCTTCCCCGACTTCTCCCAGATCCTCCTTGTCCAACCAAATCCACACCCTTCTCCCATTAGAAAACAAGCAAGCATCTAAAAATAATAATAGTAGTAATAATAAAAAATAACAAATAAAATATAAATGAAGCAGAATAGGATAAAACAAATACACATACACAAGAAGAGAGCCAAAGAAAAAGCACAAAGAACACATATAGACACAGAGGCACACACATTTGCACACACAAAAATCCCATAGAAAACACAAAATCAGAAAACATAATGTATTATGAAAGACCTGTAATGTTTAAAAAAAGTCCAGAAAAAGCATTATGAGACAAAGCAAAAGGGAGAGAGAGAGAGAGAGAGAGAGAGAGAGAGAGAGAGAGAGAGAGAGACTCCAAAGATACCATTGAGTTTGTTTTGTATTTGCCATCTACTGCTGGGCATGGAGCCTGTCCTTAAGTATGTTTGTATACCCAGTGAGACTCCACTGGAGAAAATTAAGTTTTCTTTTCTGAATGGTTATCAATTGGAGATAGCTTCTGGGTTACAGATGGGGGCTTATGTCAACTTCCCCTGTTATCACTGGGACACCATCTGGCTTCAACCTGTTCAAGCTCTGTGAATGCTGCCAAAGTCTCTGTGGGTCCATATGTGCATCAGTCCTGTTGTATATATAAGGCCTTGTTTCCTTGAGCCTTCTGTCCCAATTGGCTATTAGAATCTTTATGCCTCCTCTTCCCCATTGTTCCCTGAGCCATAGGGGCAGAATTAGATGGAGACATCCCATTTAGGACTGAGTGTTCCAAGGTTTCTCATTCTTTACACATTGTCTAGTATTGACCTCGGTATTTGTTCCTATCTGCTGCAGGAAGAAGCTCCTTTGGTGATGGCTGAGCAAGGCACTGATGTATGAGTACAGCATGTCATTAGGGGTCATTTTATCACTATATTCTTTTAGTAGAATGCAAGTATTTGGTTTTCCATTAGATCCTTGTTCTGTCTAGTCTTAGGTTCTTGACTACGTGAGCAGTGTCCAGCAGGGGTTCCAAGTCAAAAAATGAAAAATGTATATGATAGTATGATAGTTTCAAGAGAAACTTCAACAATCACTTTAATATTGGTCAAAGTAAGATTCAGATGGAAGAGTATTGCTAGAAAAAAAACATTTCATATAGAAAAAGTAGGTCAACTAATTATAATAATACAGTAATTTTAATCAGCATGTTATAAACTACAAAGTTTTAAATGTATGAGTCTTCTGATGGCATTACAAAAATAAGTAATCACACATAGGAAAAGATATAAATGAAACAGTCAAAACCCAATCAAAATGTGTGGGGTCCTCTTTCCCCCTCAGCCTGTTGGCCACCAAGTCAAGAGGGGAAAGAAGCAGATGGGGAGACAGAACGCTTTGGTGGCCCATGAGCATGAACAGAGGACAGCCCTCCAGGAGACAGATTTTGGTGAATCAGTTCAATTTTACTCTAGAGTATAAGAAATACATAGAATTGGAGACCCTGGGGAGAAACCCTAATTTGCACTAAGTGGCATGCTCCTATCACAAGGCTTAGTATGTGGCAGTAGGGTCTATAGCAGAGCTCCTAGCACAAGTCCTCTCAGCATGGATCTGTGCCAAGGTCAAGCTAAAGATGAATCATGCATCTGGTTTAGAAACAGCTTTCAGATAAGGCCAGTCCTCTAGGCCCAGGGATATTCTCCAGATAAGGGCAAGTAGAGGATAGGAAGCCTTGCTGGAGGGAAGGAGCTCCATTTTGCTACTAGGCCATGGAGAGGCTCTGACCCCTGACTAGCCATCAATGTCTTCCAACATAAATAGTTGATATAAGGAGATACAATTTATCAAAGATGAACTGATTTGATAATTTTATAATTACATAAAACATGCACCAAAAATCACACTTCTACTCCCTAAAATACATAAAATGTGTAGTAATATGTTATACAATGATCTGGGCTATGAAACAAGAATTAATTTTCTTAAATTTTATTTTTCACCTATATTATGCTGACTTTTTATATTTTAATGCATTTTTCAATACATATTAAATTACATGTTTTAAAGTGAAGTTATCTACTTTATTGCAATAAAGCTATATTGTAGCTAAAGTTTTCTCTGGTCCTGCCCAGCCCCATGGAACCTGCAGCCACTTATAAAATAATCACTCAGAAGCTTATATTAATTAAAACTGCTTGGCCATTAGCTCAGGCTTATTACTGACTAGCTCTTACACTTAAACTCAGCCCAATTCTGTTAATCTATATGCCACCACATGTCCCATGGCTTTACCTGTATGCCATTACATGCTGCTCCCTGGATGGTGGGCTAACTTCTCCTGACTCAGCCTTCCACTTCCCAGAATTCTCCTTGGCTGTTTATCCCACCTATACTTCCTGCCTGACTACTGGCAAATCAGCTTTTTATTTATCAACCAATCAGAGCAACACATTCACAGCATACAGAACATTCCTTTACAATGTTTTAATAACTTAGATTTTTTTTCTTTTTTTATGACTATGAGACATGTCAGCTCCTGGCAGCACCTTTCTACTTCAGAGAAGATATGAGCATTGAAGAAACTGCATATGGAGTTAACTTTCATTATATCAAAAGTTGGCCACAGGGCAACAAAATGCCCTCGAATCAACTGCTGACATTATGCTATCCAAAATGGACAGACAGGACACAAAACAAAGGACTATTGATTTTTGCCATGACAAGTGAGGTTGTGGCTTTAGCAACAGGTGTCTTCTGAGGCCAGGACAATATGGAACCATTGCTGAAGTGGCCTTGCAATTCAGAAAAGATACAGTGCCCCTTTCTTCAAAGGCAGCTGAACAGGCAATGGACCTATGGCTTCTGTTGTGCAGTGGAACAGTAGCTGAAACAGTTATTCTTATAAGAATAACTAGAATGATAGAGTCTAAACTCTCAATGGCATTTAATAAAAAAGATGAAGCCACTCATAAGCCAAGAAGAATGGGATTTAGAGAAGAATGGGATGCAGAGAAGAATGGGATGCCGAGATTAAGCCACCCACAAGCCAAAAAGAATGGACAGCCAAATTACAAAAACACCAACAATTTCCAGAATTTAAAATCCTGAATCATGACAGAACTTTGCTGGAATTCAGGTTTATCTGGTACATGGACTACTCACACCGAGTGTGAGGTCAAGCTATAGGCCTTGTCTACCTCTGACTTCACAAATGAGTCTGTCAGATATGCTAAGCCTGTAGGCCAAAGATGATGCCCCAACATTGCAGAGAAACCTCGGGTGACTGTCCAGGCAGCTGGCTATTTCTGTCAACTCACATTTTTGGGGGGAAACCACTTGTTTGCACTTCCTGTTTTACTAGGTAATATTATTTTCTTCTTGGGTCTTTGAGGGAGTTGAAGATTAGATAGTTATAGTTTTCCTTGTTAAGAATTTCAGAAAAGAAACTCAGTAAAGAGGTGTAAAGTGTATAAATTTGAAAGACATTATAAGATAGTTTTCTGTTAGTAATATAAGTTAGGATAGAAAGTGAATCAGGTACATTTTGGACTTACCAAAATAAGATAGATAATGGAATATTTTCTCTGAGTTTGTCAAATGTGAATGGACTAGACATTGTTGAGTTATTTATTGCTTGTATATATTGTATATAGTTATTTACTTATTGTATATAGTTTTTCTTATATTTTTATTCTTTTTTATTTTTATTAGAAAAAGGGGGAAATGTGGTGATATTTTATTTGTGCTGAAATGTGGTGATATTTTTTTGTATGTTAATAAATAAAGTTTGCCTGGAGATCAGAGGACATAGATAGCCAGCCATAAATAAATGTCAGGTGGTGGTAGCACACACCCTTAATCTGATCACATCACAGGCAGAGTCTCTGTGCGTTCAAGGACACAGCCAAGCATGGTAACACACGCCTTTAATCCCAGTACCAACCATAGAGACCTGGAGGTCTGTATAGACAGGCAGTGACAAGGAAGTGAGGTGGCTGGGCTAAGAACCAATTAGAAGGCAAAACAGCAAGGCAATAAAGGCCCAGGTTAGAGAGGAAAAAGCTGATTCTCTTGGGAAGCTACCGAGGCATGGTGAGCTAAGTTTAGTTGGTGGCTATCACTATTTCTCTGATCTCTGTGGCTTTCATCCCTGTATTTGGCTCCATGTTTCTTATTTAATAAGACTGTTCAGAAATTTGTCTACACTATATATATTTTATATATAATATGTTAGCATTTAGGCATCTGAACTGGCCTGCCCTTAGGGTCCTGACAGGATATATCCTCAGATACAGCCACTAAGATCACTCCCTGTGTGCATTTGCTGTGTTTCCTTACAAAAGGCAGGCCTTGCCCACCTCCCATCTCTTTCTCTTCCTTTGCTCTCATCCCCAGGAACTGGTCTCTGCCCACTTCTCTGCCCCCTCTCTCCCCTCCCCTCAATAAACCTCCCACGTGGGCCCTGTTGCATGGTGTGACTCTTTCCTGCCATTTTTTAAAATATAACATATACATATAAAAATACATACACAGTTTTTATATATGGATATATAGTTAAAATAAAATTTTCCCTAATTTTCCTTTTTTTTTATTTTTTGTGGATTTCACTTAATGCATCTGGATCCCACTCATCTCCCTCTCCCTTCACATCTGCCTTCTGCCTTTGCAATCTCCTTCCTCCCAAGATTAAACAAAATAAAATTTAAAAGAGAAATAAAGAAATAAAAGAAAGATCTCATTGTGGAAGCTGTAGTGTGACACAAGAAATCACACAGTATACCCTTTAGTCCATACATCTTTACTTAGAAGTGTTCATTGAAACGAGTCATTGGTCTGGTTTGTGCCTCTGGCTTCTGCTACACTATCAATGCTGTGCCCTCAATGGGACTCCTCTTGGATATCCTGTTTTGTCCTGTGTCATAGAGATCCTGCTACTTTGGGTCTGGAGGACTGGCCCCTTCATATGCTACAGTAGATCATAGATGGAGTGGATGTTGAGATGGGCCAACTTATAGGCCTGGCTGGTTACTGGATTGATTAGTACACCAGCTCTCCCTCATCCTCACCATCCAGGTGAGCTCTCCAGCACCACCCCAGCTAGCTCACCTTATCCAGTAAGCAGCAAGGGGCAGGGCCAGTTCTCCTGTTCTCATATCCTCTGGGCCAGCTCATTCACACCTACACCACCAGGCCAGCTCTACTGTTTTGCCCAGGTGAAGTGCAGGGGTCACTCTACAGAGTCTTGCTTCTGGTGAGAGGCAGGGCCAGCTCTCTTGCTTGCATGGTGAGGGAGCGAGGAAGATCCCTCCCTCACTCATGCCACCATAAGGCAGATGAGAACCAGACGTTCTCTGAGTCTGTTCACCCACACCTGTGCCCTGTGTCAACAGGGTCAGCTCCACTGTACTGCCCAGGCAAGGTACAGCACTCCCCTGAATGCTGCAGTTGGCAGGGGGAGCAAGAGAAAGAGCATCATTCCCTGAACCGCACCACCACATGGCAAAGGAGGGGAAAAGGACTAGTTCTTCCACTCTCATGCCCCCAGCCCCAGATCGCCCATGCCCCCTGCCAACAGCTTGAGCTCTGTCCTGCTACCCAGTTGAGAGGCTGAGCCAGTTATGCCTAGTGTTTTAGCCAGTGAGGGTCAAGTCCAACTCTGTGCAGCCCTATCATCTTGGCCTTTGGTGGAAACAGGAGCCACAGAGACCGTGGCTGTGGCAGCAGTTCAGGCCTGGACGTCACCATGGCCCCAGATGGTAACCAGGCCACTAACCTCAGCATGCTCCTCATCACTTTTACCTCTTCAGATCTGCCTGTCATCACAGAACATGAACCATTTTGTTTCTCTCTCTCTCTCTCTCTCTCTCTCTCTCTCTCTCTCTCTCTCTCTCTCTCTCTCTCTCTCTTCCATACCCCACGACATATTTGTTCACCACAATAGTGCCCAACTGCTAGGCTCCGCAATGCACTGGGCAGGTCCATGTTTTCCCTTCCCTGTCCAAGGCAGAGAACCCTGAGGGAGCATATGGGTCTTCTCCCACTCAATCTTAATCAAAATAAATGTGTTTGAAACTCACATCAATGTCTTCTTTTCAAAACCTCCTGAGGTTTTAATAATTTGAAAAATCAAGTTCATACCCTCCAATATAACAAATAATCAGAGAACATACTGAAATACAATTTCTATATGATTAGCATTTCCTGTCTGATTGAGACAACTTCATCATGTATTAAAGGACCACTTTGTTATGATCATGTAGACTACACAACACATGGTTTCCCTTAGACCTGGGAACAAAATTGTTATGAAATTTGGCTACATAGAATAACAGGCCAGGCGGTGGTGGCGCACGCCTTTAATCCCAGCACTCGGGAGGCAGAGGCAGGCGGATCTCTGTGAGTTCGAAGCCAGCTTGGGCTACCAAGTGAGTTCCAGGAAAGGCACAAAGCTACACAGAGAAACCTTGTCTCAAAAAACAAACAAAAAAAAAAAAAACAGATCACATATGAATAAGTTATCACTGTGGCAGTTATTGGCCAAGGGAAAAAATTATACTGCTTCACTAATTTTAAATTCTGGAGCTATTTGTACTTTTTGCTTGTATCTCTGTTATATTTAATAAATATGCAGCACTCAGAATCACTCAACCATATAAATCCCCAAGAGAACACAGATATAATTATTTATTCTCTTTTGCTCAGAATGTAGGCTAGATGAGTTTAGCCTTGGGACAAATTCAGGTAGTGAATAAAAGCCAGGTCGAAGGACAATGATTTCAAGATAGTATCATTAAACAACATGTATATCTTCACAGGTGCACATCAGAAAGGAAGAAAATCTAATCTACAAGGAAATATTGAGTCTGGTAAGCTATCTCATCTCCCTGTTTCTTCTCTAAGACAATTCTGAAAATATATCTGTGCATCTGTTTTACCAACATCCACTAGGATTGGGAATGAGAATTATTTCTTTGCTTTGTTACATTTTAGAAAATAATACATGGGCTTCACAACATCTCCTCTTCCACCTAGATTCTGTGTATTATCATCAGTTCACACACAAGAAAGAAGCGTGGCCTCAGAAATGTGCTTAGTCTGCATTAACTCATTGATATTTACTTGATGTACCATAGGAGCAGCATCCAGCTGCTCTTCTTCACAGTCCTCTACCATCTAATAGGATAGTGTCTTCTTACATCAGATATGTTTAGCATGTAGGATAACTTTCAGCATAGAGGGAGATGTAAAAAGGGATACCAATCTAGTGAGAAATAACATTACACTTGGGTATTGCAGAAATAAAATGAAAAGGAACATGAGAAATGTAAATACATTAATGAACTCCTAGAATGTCCTTCTTACCACATCAGAGTACACCACACAGAATCTGCTGCCTTATCTAAGCATGAATATATGCATATTGCTTGCAAAAGTACAAATGTTGAGAATATTGTAGAGTTTTATAGCGTATAAACTTTTCTGGAAGAATACTAACCCCACAAGAGAATGAATATATTTCTTAAAATCTTTTTATTTATATATATGGGTGTTTTGCCTACATAATTCTGTGTATTGTGTGTATGGAAAAAGAATACATCAGATCCTCCTGGAAGTTACAGACAATTACAGTTACAGACAATTGTGAGCCATCATGTGGGTGTTGGAGACTGAACCCAGGTCCTCTGCAAAAGAAGTCAGTATTATAAAACCTAAAACCAATATTAGCATTTTCTAGAAGAATTCCAACCATATTGACAGTAAGAATTCTAAAGATGTTTTCATGGAAATTTCTATGTTGTGCTCCTGGGATGAAGACATAAAGAGTGTGGTAGCTGTTACATTCCTGAAAAAGAGCCAGTCCTTTAATATGTCATTTGTGTCTATATATCCATGGTTACTCAGTAGGTGAATATCAACATAGACAAGGCATTTTAAAGAAAAGTGTTTAAAACACACATACAGGGAGAGAGAATAAATAGCTATTACTTACACAGAGTTCAGCTGAAGAGTAAAAACCCATAACTTTGAACACAATATTGCTTAAATGTATACTATAAAGAATAAAGAAAAGAAATAATGCTGTGGATATCGCTCTGTATAAATAAAATGCTGATTGGCCAGTAGCCAGGCAGGAAGTATAGGCTAGGCAGGACAAGCAGAGAAGAGAATTCTAGGAACAGGAAGGCTGAGTGAAGAGACGCTGCCAGTTAGTACAAACATGTAAGATACTGGTAAGCCACAAGCCATGTGGCAAGGTATAGATTTATAGAAATGGGTTAATTTAAGATGTAAGAACAGCTAGCTAGAAGCCTGAGCCACTAGGCCAAACAGTTTAAGTAATATAAGTCTCTGGATGTTTACCTGGTTGGGTCTGAGCGGCTACGGGACTGGCGGGTAAGAGAGATTTGTCCTGACCGTGGGCCAGGCAGGACCAGGAAAACTCTAGCTACAAAATAATAAAAATTTATCAACATACTAAAATGTTAAAACGCTTAAGGGTTTTCTGTGTATCGTTTTCTACAAAGTACAAAATTGTATTTTGAAAACATTGTAAATTTCACACTGATGAGAAAATAAGTTAAGGGGGGACTCAGATTATTCATCCTTTACAAGGACCACAAACATGTTTGGTACAATATTGAAGTATTTTCCTCAGAAAACTGGTGAACCTTTCTTTAATAGAAAACAGATTTCTTTTCAAATTATCTAATACGCATCTTTTTTTTTTTTTTTTTTTTTTTTTGGTTTTTTGAGACAGGGTTTCTCTGTAGCTTTGCGCCTTTTCCTGGAACTCACTTGGTAGCCCAGGCTGGCCTTGAACTCACAGAGATCCGCCCGGCTCTGCCTCCCAAGTGCTGGGATTAAAGGCGTGCGCCACCACCGCCCGGCCACGCATCTTTTCTATTACAAGTGTTTCACCTGATTTTCTTCCTTTGCTCCTCAGTAAAGGAGAAGGTAAAATAACGCATGATGGTGGGAGGCTTCTCTGTGGTCAACTTCGCCACTTCCACCCTAGGGATTTCAAAGGATGCATATGTAAGAATTGAGTACATGATGACTGGAATGTGAACTTATGTTCATACTTAATATAAATTAAAATGTATTAGGGAATTTATTTGGTCAACTAGACTCACTAGAAAAATGTCAATGCAGGTAAATGCAGAAATGGATTAGCCAAACAGGAGGACAATTCAGATTCAAATTTATGAAGGAAGAGAGAACATTTACAAATTTTCTCTCCCATGCAGTTTGATTATTGTCAATATTACCTGTCAGTATGGTCACTGTTATCTTTGGATGTACATAATTAGTTCTCACTGGATGTTTGACTTCACACTAATACAAGACTAACAGTCAAAGACCCACTTTATTTACATGTATATGTAATATATTCTCATCTTTCAAGTAACACAAGTGATCAGATAAATGATACAAACTGAAGATAGATAGACGATAATGATGATAGATGATAATGATGAAGACAGACAGACATACAAACAGATAGATAGTAGATGAATATATCATTTATAATAAAAGGCACTAGTACTGCACAGTTTAGTGATTCATTACTATTTATTGATATGATTTTAAATAAATACTTTCTAATTATAGGCTTAAACCATATGTAAAGTTCAAGGTAGAATCTGAATTCTCCTCCAGTTTGGCTAATCCATTTCCACATTCACCCGCAATGACATTTTTGCTAGTGAGTCTAGTTTACCAAATAAATTCCCCAATACATTTTAATTTATGTTAAGTATAAACATGATGTTCACATCCCAATCATCATGTACTCAAGCATCAAGTGTTCTATAGGTTCTCTCATAATGATTATCATAACATTTCCTTCAGAGGAGTAAGATAAAAATTTAATATTGTGAAGTATTATAGGAAAAACTTCATTATGTATTAAAAGAATCACTATTTGTAATGATTAAAAAAACAGTAAGACTCTAGAACTTCCTGTGCATTGAAACTCAGTGTAATTCATCACCATTTCCCTGAGACTATGAGTTAATTTTTATAGAGTAGTGGGATGACTGTTGACTCCACATTTAGATTTTGTTTAAACTAAGCTAGTGGGTAAAATCTCCCTCAAAGGGAAAATATAATTATGTGTAGCCTCTTAGTTTGCTGACCTGTGTTCCTCACTCCTAACATACAGAGAAGATTTCCGAAACATTGTTCATTTAAATTTACTCTATGCTCTGCTTTTACTAAAGTTAATCATGGCTCATGAGCTTTTACTTTGGATAGCAATGCCATTCAAATTCTTCTTTTTACATTTATTTGATTTCTCTTCACATTTATTTGATGTATAGATGTTAAGTCCCAGCGTGACTGTCCAATTCAACAATCTAGTCCTTCTTCCACATCCCTCTGATAATCTTTCCTTTTCTGCAGGTTGTTTCTGAGAATAAAATGGATGGAGGTAATCAGTCCTTCCTATCAGAATTTGTGCTTTGGGGACTTACCCAATCACAGAATCTTCAGGTTTTACTCTTTGTGATATTTTTGATACTTTATCTGCTCATTGTGCTGGGAAATATTACCATCATGATCTTAATAACCACTGATCACCATCTCCACTCTCCCATGTACTTCTTACTGGCCAACCTGTCCTTTGTTGATATATGGCTTTCCTCAGTCACCACACCTAAGATGATCACAGACTTTCTCAGGAAGCACAAAACCATTTCCTTTGCAGGCTGCATGTCCCAGGTTTTCTTTGCCCATTGCATTGCTGCAGGAGAGATGGTACTGTTGGTGGTAATGGCTTATGACCGCTATGTGGCCATCTGCAAACCACTCCACTACTTCACCATTATGAACCTGAAAAGATGCACTAAGTTGGTGTTGACTTCCTGGACTATTGGCTTTGTGCATGCCATGAGTCAGCTTGTGGCAGTTCTACAGCTGCCTCTCTGTGGTCCCTTGGAAATTGACAGCTTCTTCTGTGACATGCCACTCGTAATCAAGTTATCCTGCACAGATTCCCATGATTTGGATATATTAATGAATGCTGATTGTGGGGTTGTGGTTGTAACCTGCTTCATTCTGTTGCTCATTTCCTACACATATATCCTTATCACTGTTCGCCAGAGCTCTAAAGCTGGTGCATCTAAGGCCCTGTCTACATGCACTGCCCACATCACAGTGGTGATGCTCCTTTTTTTGCCCTGCATCTTCATCTATGTGTGGCCCCTCAATATCACCTGGTTGGACAAATTTCTTGCTGTGTTTTACTCTGTTGTTACACCTCTCCTAAATCCAGCCATTTATACACTAAGAAACAAAGAAATAAAAAATGCTTTGAAGAGATTAAAAAACTATTTCAAGAATCACAAGGTAAATACTTAAAACCCAGAAAATTCACTATAAATATTTTTAATTGACATTTCAATAAAATTCGGAGAGGTTATAAATTTTGGTATTTATAAGTACAATTAATTTTAGTATTTTGATATGTAATAGGCCTAGTATAATTCTAGATACTGAACATTTTAATTATATAGAACACTAAATTATTTCTGAAAAAATTTAAAAACTGATCCTTCATCCTGAGAAAATTAGTGAATTGGCTCTTATATATCTTTAGTAATATGAAGAACCTAAATGTATTTGTCAAACTCATACTACCATTTTTGTAAAAGTCACCTAAATAATGCTCTAACAACACGAAAAATTTATCCTTTACCTTACCATACCCCACAAACATTTTATTCATCCATTTGTAAAAAGTCAACATCACAACCTTTACATTATTCCAGCTTTCTCCAAAAGCACTAAAGGGGGAATAAGAAAATTGTGGAAGGATAAAACAAAAATTATAATCTGCACAAGATATACAAGTGGACGTTATTTGGTGTTGATTTTATTACCTTAATAAAAAATGAAATGGTAGTATAAAAATATAATATTTTCTCAATTATCTGAGATTTAATAACTAAAGTTGTCCCTTAAATTACTGTTTATTATTTCAATAAAATCATGAACTATGGTTTTCCACATACATATTAGTCCTAATATATATATATATATATATATATATATATATATATATATATATGGCCTTGTTTCTCTGTATCTTCTATCCCAACTGGCTCCCACACTCTTTATGCCTCCTCTTCTCCATACTTCCCTGAGCCATGAAGGGAGAGATTAGATGGAAACATCCCATTTAGGATTGAGTGTTCCAAGGTTTCACATTCTTTGCACATTGTTCACTTGTGGGCCTCAGTATTAGTTCCAATCTGCTGAAGAAAGAAGATTTTCTGATGAGCAAGACACTAATAGCTGAGCAAGACACTGATCTGTGAATATGGCATTTCATTAGGAGTCATTTTATCACTATATTCTTTTAGTAGAATTGTAGCTGGAGAGCTTTTCTCTGGGTCCTGCCAAGCCCCCACAGTCCCGCAGCCCACTTATAAAATAAACATACAGACACTTATATTATTTAAACTGTTTGGCCTAATGGTTCAGGCTTCTAGCTAGCTGTTTTTATATCTTAGAATGGTAGTATTTTGGTTTTCTCCTAGATCTTTGGTCTGTCTAGTCTTAGATTCTTGGCTACATTATCAGTGTCAAGCAAGAGTTCTACTTTTAAAAAAAAATATAAATACATGTTATAAAAATATACATAAAGAGAAACTTCAGCAATTACTTTAATATTGCAAAGTAAGTTTCAGATGGAAGAATATTACTAGAGAGAATAAAAGACCATTTCACATAGAAAAAGTAGGTCAATTAATTATAATACAGCAATTTCTAAACTACATATTTCAGCATGCTCTAAACCACAAAGTTTTAAATATGTGAATCTTTTGATAGAATTACAATAAGTAATCACATATAGGAAAAGGTATATTGAAACAGTCAAAATTCTATTTAAATGTTGATATAAGTAGATACAATTTATCAAAGATGAACTGATTTGATAAATTTATACTTGCATAAAACTTGCACCAAATTATCACACATCTGCTACCTAAGATACATGTAATATATAATGATATGTTACACAATGATCTGGGCTATGAAATAAGTATCAATTTTCTTAAATTTTATTTTTAAAAGGTTCATATATGTGTACAATGTATCTGTATCTGAATCATATCCATCCATATTACCTCCTTCCAACTCCCCCAAGGTTTCCTCTAATACATGTCCCTTCTAAATCCGTGTTCTCTTTTTAGTAACTCAATGAGTCCAATTAGTGCTGCCCATGTGCACATGAGTGTTGGGTTATCCACTGGGACATGAGAAAGCTACAAGTAGCCACCCCAGTGGCTATCTATTTTAAATAACTGCTCAACTGGAGATCATATCTGAGAAGTTCCTCTTCTCTCCATGTTGCAATTTTTAGCTAGTTTGATCTTGCTCTTGGTTGCTCAACATAGCAAGATAGATAAGACCTATAAGCAGGAGCAGGCTAGAATCTCATATCAGACACAAAACAAATGCAATAAGTACACAAGCTCAGACAAAAGGTCAACACAATGGCAGTATCCTTCCACGACTACTACTCCTATGGAAGAGGTCTTGAATGAAAATTACCCATAAGAATCTTAGGGCATGGGATTTAAAAGAACAATTATAAACATGATCAAAGAATACAAGACTTTACAGAGATCAAAATAAGCAAATGAAAGAATTTAAAGAAGAGAAGAGTAAATTCCTAATTAAAATCTAGGAAAACACACAGAAAAGTTTAATGGTAAAGACAATTTAGGATTTGAAAGATAAATTTAGAAAAGAGAAATATAAAAAATAACTCAACTTGAAATTGAGATGGAATTGAAACAACACCACAGTTAGAAAACTTGGGAGGATATCTTACAAGTAGAATGGATTGAATAAAAGAATATTAAAATTGAAGCTAAAAAAGATCAATTTGACCACTCAATAAAGATAAAACTGCACACATACACACACACATACACACACACACACACACACACACACACACACACACACACATACACACCACAAGGAAAATGCAGGAACATTAGGACACCATGAAAAGCCCAAATCTACAAATTATAGTCATAGAAGGAGAAAGATCCCTGGTCAATAGAATAGAATAGATCTTCAATAGGATAATAGAAGAAAACTTCCCCAAATTAAAGAATATGGATACAAGAAGCTTATGGACTGCTAAGAAAGAACAGAGGAGAAACTCCCCATGCCATAAAATAGTTTAAACACTAAATATTCAGTTCAAAGAAAGGGTATTAAAAGTTACAAGAGAGAATCTACAAATCCTACATAAAGGTAAACCCATCAGAATAACATCTGTCTTCTCACTGGAAACTTTAAAGGGCAGAACAGCACAGTACTCCAAGTTCTAAAAAAAAAAAAAAAAGAAAAAAAACCACAGATTTTAACCTAGAGTTCTTTGTCTACCAAAACTATTTGCCATATATAAAGGAAGAAAAACTAAAATTAATGTTGTAATATTAAAAAAAGCTAAAAGAATTTATGTCCATCAAACTAGTCCAACAGAGAATATAAGAAATAATACTTTGAACTGAAATGAGGAATAAGCATGCCCACAAAGCTACAATATGAAAACAAATGAGGATATAATTACTGGAGTGTAAAATAGGACTAATACAAACAGAAAAAAGGCTAGAAATCCATAAAAACATTGCAATAATAACTTTAAATATTAATGCTCTAATTGCCAAATCACAAAAAAAATAGCTAAATATAATAGATTAAGAAGAAAGAGGGAGAAAAAAACATTTTTTTGTGTACAAGAAACTCATCATACCTTCAAAGATAGGCATTAACTTAGAGGGAAAGGCTGGGAATAATGTATTCAAAAAAAATGGGACCTCTGAACATGCATGTGTCCCAATACTATCTGACAAAGAAGAGTCCAACCCAAAACTACTCAGAAGAGATAAAGAAGGAAATTTCACTCAGATTTAGGAAACAATTGACCAAGAACATAATTCAATAGTGAACATGTATGTACCAAACTTTGGTATACCCAACTGCATAAAAGCGAGACTGTGTCTCCTAGTAATGTCATAAGCTACACCCAAAAAAATCTCACCAACCTGACTGTTAAACATGAATTAAACAAGGATGATATAAATAGACATCCAAAAATGGGCAGGGAAAAATGCAGGAGACTGTAGCTAGAGTTTTTCTCTCCGAGTTCCACCAAGCCCCGGAAGTCCTGTAGCCCACTTATAAAATAAACATACAAACTCTTATATTATTTAAACTGCTTGGCCATTAGCTCAGGCCTACCATTGTCTAGCTCTTATTCTTATACTCAGCCCATTTCTGTTGATCTATATGTCACCACGTGTTCCATGGCTTTACCTGCTGCTTTACATGATGCTCCCTGGACAGCAGGCTGGCGTCTCCTCCTCTCCGCCTTCCTGTTCTCTCAATTCTCCTCTCTGCTAGTCCCACCTATACTTCCTGCTTGGCTACTGGCCAATCCGTGTTTTATCAATCAGTCATCCATAGCAGGGGACCTTAACTCTACACATACAACTGGCATGCAACTAAGAATTCAGAGAGTAGGAAAAAATAATTTTCTACAAGAAAGAGCACACTGATTGGTTATCCAACACTAAATAGTCAGCACTAAAAACATATTCATACAAGTAACATTACAAAGACTGAGCAGGTTATATTTAGGAATATATATATGAAAATACAATTAATGAAAAGAGAGGCCACGCATTTGAAAAAGAGCAAGAAGGGGTATATGAGAGGTTTGCCATGAAGAAAAGGGAAGGGAGAAATGATCGAAGTACATGTTAATATCAAAAAAAGAAATAAATTAAAATAGCACACATAAAACTGGACTTCAGTACACCACCTAACCTCAACTCAGTAATAGTAGGTAATTTCAACATCCCCATTTTCTGATAGTCATGTCATAAAGACAAAAATTCCACCAAAATGCTGAAGAATACATATTATATTCAGTTGTTCATGGAAGTTTCTGTAAAATGGACCACACACTGGGACATAAAACAAATATGGACAAATACAGAAAAATTAAAATAGCTCTATATGACCTATCTGATAAATGCAATAAAATTTGAAGTCAATAAATAGCAAAAAGATCTCTACCAAAAATGCACCAAGTCATGGAGCTTAAACAATGAACTACTGGATTAAGAGTGTGGCTAAGAAGAAATCAAGAAGACAAATTAAAAACTTCCAGGAACTAAATAAAAACAAAAATACAATATATTAAATGCTCTTGAACCCATTTTGAGATTAATCCTAAGAGAAAATAAGTCACTAAGGAGAAAAGAAACTGGCTCATGCCTTCTCCAATCTTAGGCATTAGACAGAAAACTCCAGGGGCTGGTGAGCAGACATAAAAGTTAGAATAGAATTGCCTTGGAACTTAGTACAAGGTTCTCTTTAATGACATTCAACACCAGGAAAAAAAAAACAAAGGTCCTATAACCTGGACAGAGCTCACTTTTGGAGCCTCTGGACTCTCAGGCATGATTAATAAGTTCTTTCAGTAGTAGGAAGCCTACAGCAGTGTGGGTTTTGCTCCATTCATGTGCTCTGCCATTATTTATGGATACAAGGGGTCATTACTATACATAATTGTATCACTGGAGGCCATAGTCATGATTTAGAAACCTGAGGCTGGTCCCTCCAGAGAGTCTGTCCATTGATAAGTAGAACCCACCCATCCCCACTCCCATGTCACTGACTGCAGATAAGGCATTCAAGACCAGGGAAAAACTTTCACAAATTGACTATCCATTTGGGTATACACTTAGGCCATGCAGAATAGCAGGGCACTTGTGAGGTTGGGAGAAACCAAAGTTTGTGTTATCCCACACCAAAGAAATATTGAGCAACCATGAATTCATAGCATACTTAGACGAAGGTCACCATCTAGTGCTGAAGATTGGTAAAGCAGGCACAAATCAGGCTGGATTGCAAAAACTAATAAATATAAACTTCTTCAATGAGAAACTAACCTTTCCAAGCAAAAAAAATATTAAGACAGATTTCTCTAAAACTGTATCCCCTGATAAGTCTACTAGTCTACAGTGAGAGAACATACATCTAGTGGAAGAACCGGAATCTAAGAATATTTGAGCAGCAGAAATTGATTTTGATGGTTTTGTTTATTTTTAATGAAAGGACACAAAGTTGAATGGGTGGGGGTGGATTTGAAAAGAGTTAGAGGAGACGAGGTGAATATGATCACAACAATTTATAAAACTCAAACTCTCAAAGAAGTATTTTTTCTTAAAAAAGAAACTTTGAGAGAACCATGTTCTCATTTAATAGAAAAAAAAAATGGCTCAAAAAACTGGCCAGACAGAAACCATTATTGGTGAGTGCCTGAAATTATTGACAAAGTCTCTGACGAAGAATTTATATTTTTTCCTCTTATTGAAAATAGATTCTTGAGCCCCGGCCCAGGAGAGGACTCCAGCAACAGCTCCATCCCAAGCCATGAGGCCAGGGCAGGCAAGACTCAGCCAAATGCAGCCAGGGGTTTCTAGCTCCTGCCAGCAAGAGGATTCCAGAAATAGCTCTGCAGCAACCAGTGGGGCAGGAAGGAGAGCTGACCGGAGCAATACTGGAGAGCTCACCCTGGTGGTAAGCATGGGGAAGAGCTGGTGGACTGACCAACCGTGCAACTATCCAGGCCCAGAACCAGGGTTATGCCTTGACCCACCCCAACTTCCACACCATCTGTGATCTCTGGGAGCACGTTAATGGGCCAGTCCTGAAGACTCAAAGCTGCAGGATCTCCACAACACAAGACAACAAGAGGATATTCAAGAGGAGTTCCAGTGAGGGCCCACCATTGACAGTGTAGCAGAAAGCAAAGGCCTACAGTGAGATCAATGATTCATTACAATGAGCCCTTGAAAGATATATGGACAAAAGGGTTTACTACTGCGTGACTCACTGTGTCACACTACAGCTTCCATGATGAGATTTCTCCCTTTTTTTCTTTTAAATTTTATTTATTTTATTTTATTTTATTTTTGGTGGGGGGCGGCGCAGAGAGTGGATATGAAGGGACAGGAAAATGAATGGGATCAAGATGCATGATGTGAGAGACACAAAGAATAAATAAAAAGAAAGCTAAAAAAGAAGAAAGTAGGTTCTTTTCTCATACAATATATCTTGATAATAGTTTCCCCTCCCTTTACTCCTCCCAGTCCCTCCTTACTTTTCCTCCCCTCCAGATCTACTCCCTTTATGTCTCTCATTAGAAAAGAACTTGTAGGAGTAGGTAACCAATTTTTTATTTGACTTAAGGTCTGCTCCACAAGAAGGAACCAATATCTGATGAAAAATTTAAAGCAGCTATTCTGCAACACTCTGAACTTCAGTGGGATGTAAATGAGTATTTCAACAATATAGTAAAATGTAGCTGGAGTTTTCCTGTGTCCCAGCCTGCTGGTGGTCAGGACAAATCTCTCACCTGCCAGTCCCACAGCCAATTAGACACAAATAAACACACAGACGTTTATATTATTTATGAACTGTGTGGCCATTTGCTCAAGCTTATTAGTGACTAGCTCTTACTCTTAAATTAACCCATAATTCTTATATATGTTTAGTCACATGGCTTGGTACCTTTTCCCAGTTCTGCCTTCACAACTTGCTTCTCACGGTGGCAGCTGGAAGTGTCTTCTGACTCAGCCCTCTTGTTCCCATAATTCTCCTTTCTCTTTGTCCCACCTATACTTCCTGCCTGGCTACTGGCCAGTCAGTGCTTTATGTATTAACCAATCAGAGAAGCACATTCACAGCATACAGATATCCACAACAATTCCCCTGTTCTTTTTTTTTCCGAAAAGGAAGGTTTTAACTTTAACATAGTAAAATTACATATAACAAAATAATTATCAAGCAAGAATTATAGTTATAATATCTAGTCTATATATATTTGGCAAAATTAAAGAAGATATCCTATCCATCCTATATTTGTGAGTCTAAGATTTCATATCTAACTTATCTTTTATCATAACTAAGGAAATTATAGCTATCTAGTCTTCAACTACCTCAAAGACCTCAGAAGGATATACTATTACCTGAGAGATGGGAGAAGGATGCAAGCAACTTTTGGGAGTCTTGCGAGAGTAGACAGAGACAGCTGGCAGCCTGGACAGTCATTCAAAGTTCTTCTGTAAAGTTGGGGCATCTGTCTTCAGCCCACAGGCCTAGAATCTCTCAGTCACTTCTCTCTGTGTCCTGTGGAATGTCTGGCAGTTTCCTCTGCAAAGCAGGAACCTGAAGAACCACTTTGCCAAGCAAAGTTCAGTGGTCACCTTCCTATGGGTCCTACATGTCCAGTCAATCAAGCAGTCCAGGCAAGAACAGTTTCTTGCCCAAATGGCTATTTTTGCCAAGAAGAAGATAAATTCCATATAGAGTGCCTTTGATGCCCATCCTCCTCTCTGAAGTAAATCGGTGCTGTCAGAAGCAGACATGTCTCACTGTCCAGAAAGTCTAAATTTTTAAAACATTTTAAATGCCATATTCTGTAGGTCTTTGAAGTGCTTGATGATTACCTACCTAATTGAATTATATCTATGTATATGTAGAAAATTTAACATGACTATCATAGAAGACTATTAATCTGTATTTCTTAACTATACATTACAATTTAAATGAGTTATATAAACATAATATCTTAAACAAGAGTGGAAATATATATACAGTATAACAAAATTAACCTTAAATTTATAGCAATAAACTAAAATCCATAGCAATGTAAAACATTTCTAAACAAGTTGTTGTTCTTTAAAAGTAGGTTCATTAATCTACCCTTTTATCCTATCATATCTATATTATATCCCCTTTTCTTCTTTAGAAAGAGATCACATTTGTAATCAACTTGATTTAAATAGAAATATTGGTTTTTCTTTGTCTCACACCAGAGGGCTCTTCTGATATGGGACAGAAGAACCTCTTAACCTTTCAGGACCCATAGGAATGTGACTACTGAACTTTGCTTGGCAAAATGGTCCTTCAGGTTCCTGCTTCACAGAGGAAACTGCCAGACATTCTACAATAAAATATTTAGTGAACATGAAAATGTTTAAACAACAGAAATGCATAAGGGGACAATACTTCGAGAAACCCAGATTCTTTAAAAAAAAAAAAAAAGTAAGAAAATAAAAACCGGAGGAGATTAGAGGCAGAGAGGGAGGTTACCATAGACTTAGTTTGGTCCCAGGAGAAAGCCCTGGCACAAACTTTTGGGATTTTAATACAAGAGAAAATTGGACTCTGAGTAGAATGGAATAGAAGATGCAACACCCTTTAAACATGGATACCTAAGGCTCACAGAACAGTAAACAAAACCCAGGCTCCTACAGATTCACAGAATTCTATCAGACTTGCAAAGAAAAATCTATAACAAATACCTCTTTATATAATATTTTTTTATTTTTGAAGTTATAATATAATTTCCCCCTTCCCTTTTCTCACTCCAACCCTTTTCATTTACCCCTTTTCTCTCTTTCAAATTTATGGCCTCTTTTTCTTTAGTAGTTTATATATATAATCTATTATTTATTATAATATATATTGCTGCCATGAGGACCAGCCTTCAACAGTTCAGGGTTTGAGGAGGAGTCATGGAGTCAGTGAACTAATCACTCTACTTGACATTTCTGTCTGAAGGAGTAAAATTCAATTCTCTGGGACCAGCAAGTGGGGCAAAAGTTAACTCTCTGTGGCCAGCAAAAAAAGGGAAACACACATGCACACACACCTTTAGGGTCTGTCTATTCTCTCTGTCTCTCTCTGTCTCTCTCTCTGTGTCTCTCTGTGTCTCTCTGTCTCTCTCTGTCTCTCTCTGTCTCTCTCTCTCTCTCTCTCTCTCTCTCTCTCTCTCTCTCTCTCTCTCTCTCTCTCTTTTAGAGTATATATATCCCAGCAAAATCTTTCAAGCAATAGAAAAATTACAAAATGGTTACAGTCTATTTTTCAAGTGAATGATTACAATGAATACAGATGAAAAACAACATGTTTATCATTTCCCTTACATGATTAAACATTTTATGTATCACAGGTTAAAAAAATTACTCCCCCAAACCCACATACATTCATGTCCAAGCAACTTGTTATAGATTAACAAAAAGTAAGCAAGCAAGGTGTTTTTCAGCCAGTTCTTTGACTGGCAGGCTACATTTTGCAGTTGCAAGGGAAGGATCAATCACTGCATTATTTATCTTAAAAGGTAATTTTATAAAAAATCTTAAAAGAATAACATATCTAAACAGCTTTTTTAATCAGGAAGCTGAGGGCAGAAATGGGTACAAGGAATTAATCATCACCTTTGATAACCAACCCATCCTAGCAAGAAAGGCACATCAGCAAATCATATGCAGGCTGTTATTGTTCCTGTTTCTTGACCTCAACAAGTCCCTCACTCAACTAAACTATGTGCCTTTCTAAACTTTAAATTCTTCCCCAAGGTTTTCTACCTCAAAACCATTAACAAAAACATCTTAGCCTAACCTTAAGTCATTATTTAAAGCTATGTTTTAGCTATGATGCACACCAAAACCTCTGAATACATCTCCCAATATTAACATTAAAAGAATGTGAGCTAACCTAGCTTCAGTAACACAACTGTTTTTCTTAATCATTAACCTAAGCCACAGTCCATATGACTCCTCAAGAGATACTCATAAGTCCTAGCTTTATGATACTTCCTTGTTCTTATTTTCTATCCATTGCAGCCCCTGC
Organism: Peromyscus eremicus; assembly: GCF_949786415.1. NCBI lineage: Eukaryota > Metazoa > Chordata > Mammalia > Rodentia > Cricetidae > Peromyscus > Peromyscus eremicus. The sequence continues at coordinate 85,954,550 of NC_081419.1, forward strand.
TTTATCAAGAGTGGGAGCAAAGCCATATCCTGCCTTTACCTATATTAATTTCCCTGATAACTAACCTATTTCATAATCCCGTACTACATTTATTTAAAAACTCCAATCATCAAAATTCTGTTTAAGACTGCTGGCAATGGTCGAGAGACAGCCCGAACTGACCTACTCTGGTGATGGGATGCCCAAACACCCTAATTGTCGTGCTAGAAACCTCATCCAACTACTGAGGGATCTGGATGCAGAGATCCATGACTAGGCCCTGGGAGGATCTCTGGGAGTCCAATTAGCGAGAATGAGGAGGGTTTATATGAGCGAGAATTGTTGAGACCAAGGTTGGATAAAGCACAGGGACAAATAGCCAAACGAACGGAAACACATGAAATATGAACCAATGGCTGAGGGGTCACCAACTGGATCAGGCCCTCTGAGTGGGTGAGACAGTTGATTGGCCTGATCTGTTTGGGAGGCATCCAGGCAGTGGCACTGGGTCCTGTGCTCATTGCATGAGTCAGCTGTTTGAAACCTGGGGCCTATGCAGGGTCGCTTGGCTCGGCCTGGGAGGAGGGGACTGGACCTGCCTGGACTGAGTCTACCAGGTTGATCTCAGTCTGCAGGGAATGCTTTGCCCTGGAGGAGATGGGAATGGGGGGCGGGCTGGGGGGAAGGTGAGGGGGGCGGGAGGGGGGGAGAACAAGGGAATCCGTGGCTGATATGTAGGACTGAATTGTATTGCAAAATAAAAATTTAAAAAAAAAATTCTGTTTAAACTAACACTATTGTTGTATAAAATAATTTAAGTTAAACAGTACAACTTAAGAGTAAATCATCTTCATAATAATCCACCAGTAAAAATGCCGAGTAGAATGGGATATTTCCATAAGATAATCACACTACATTAAAGGTAGTAGGGATCCCCCACACCCATTGACACCATGCCAGATACCAAAGAAAAATAGAAGTCGTGAATATGTAAAGATATAGCAGTAGCAAAAGACACTCTGGAGCTGAAGCCTTCAGGGCCTTGCCTATCTGAGATTCAACCATGAGTGCCTTGCTTCCTGATCTCCTGAAGCTCAATTGCCACCTGCTGCTCCTCTGACATGGCTACCAGCAATTTCTACTATTCTCAGGTCTTGTCTTTTCATGGTGTCCTAGACGCTGGATGTTTTGTGTCAGAGATTTTTTAGATTTAACGTTTTCTTTGACTGATGTATTGATTTCTTCTATCATATGTTCAACACCTGAAATTCTTTCTTCCATCTCTTGTATTCTATTGGTGATGTTTGAATCTGTAATTCCTATTCACTTACCTAGATTTTCAATTTCCAGAATTCCCTCAACTTGTGTTTTCTTTATTGCTTCTGTTTTCATTTTCAGAACCTTGAACAGTTTTGTTAACAGAATGATCACGTAAAACCAAAGAACACCTACTAAGGAAGCACTTGGTTTTGAAGGCTCACCCCCTAGATGTTTTTAAATTTTAATTTCCTAATAGTATGACATACTTAATATGACATACAGTGACAGCAGTGATTCTGTGAGAGAAAGATATATTTATAATTGCATATATACAAATCATATTTATAACCTAATGGCACATTAGGTTTCTTTCTTTTTAATTGAAAATAGATTCTCTCAAACAATACATTTCAACCACAATTTCCCTGCTCTCCAATCCTCCAATCCTCCCAGCTCCACGCCCCCCAGCACTTCTCACCCCTTCATTTCCTCTTCAGAAAAGATAAGCCTTCAAAAGATGACAACCAGACAGAACAAAACAAATTACAATAAGATAAGGTAAAGCCTTCATATATTGAGGCTGGACAAGGCAACCCAATAGAATGAAAAGAGTCCCAAAAGCAGGCAAAAGAGTCAAAGATACACTCACTCCCAATGTTAGGAGTCCCACAAAGGAGTCATAGCCATAACACATATGCAGAGAACCTCGTGCAGACCTATGCAAGCCATGTGCATGCTGCTTCAGGCTCTGTGAACACGTATCAGCCATGCTTAGTTGATTCAGTGGGTTATGTTCTCCTAATGTCCTCCATCTTCTCTGACTTCTACAGTCTTTCCTCTCTCTTCCACAGAGTTCCCAATCTGCAAGAAGAGAGACCTGTTGAAGATCTCCAATTTAGACTCTCCACATAATGTCTGGCTGTGGGTTTCTTCACTTGTTCCCATTTGCTGCCAGAGAAAGCCTCTCTGAAGATGACTAGATAAGATACTGATCTAAGAGTATAGCAGAATATCATTAGGAATCATTTCACTGACATTTTTTTTTTGCCAGTTTTATTTGGTTTTAGATATCCAGTCTCCAGTTCCTGGTCATCCAGGCAGTGTAGGGCACAGACTCTCTCCTGTGGCATGGGCCTCGAGTTAAATCAAACATTGGTTGACCACTCCCACAAGTTTTGTGCCCCACAGTCCCAGTACATCTTGCAAGCAAGACAGATTATAGGTTGAGTGTTTTGTGCCTGCGTTGGTGTCCAGATACCTCTTTTGGTAGCCTGCATAACACTTCCCATACCAAAGAGACCAGAACGTAGGGGTGAAGGCTCCATGCAGGCACCATCTCAACCTCTCTATGTTCAATAAGCTGTGTGGATGTTGTCCTCAGCAATGGGAGCCTGCTGTCAGTTTTCAGAGAGTGACCTTATGTCCTAGTATCAGCCTGGGGTTGTTTAGGGGACCTATGGGAACCTCTTAGGCAGCAACTCAACTGAATGTAACTCAGCCCCACCACTGGAACACTTGCCTACCTATAAAAGATGGCCAGTTCAGATTCCAGATCCTCCATTACTAGGAGTCCTTACTAGGGTAACCCTCATAGATTCCAGAAAGTTTCCACCACCATAGGTTTCCACACTGTCCTCCAAAATGCCTGCCAATTTCAGCTGTCTCTCCTGAACTCTTCCCCTCTAGCCCTCCCCAATACCTGGTCCTTCCCACTCCCATACCGACCTGCACCCAGTCCCATACACAAAGTTTATTTTATTTACCCTTCCCAGGGAGGCCCATGCATTCTCCCCTAGAGCCCTCCCCTTTACCTAACCTCTCTGGGTCTTTGGATTGTGGCTTGATTATATAACAGCCAATATCTACCTATAAGTGAATACATACCATGACATTTGCTCATTTATGTTCACTGTAGCTTTATTCATAATAGCCAGAAACTGGAAATAACCTAGCTATCCCTCAACTGAAGAATGAATAAAGAAAATGTGGTACATTTGTACAATGGAGTATTACTCAACTGTTAAGAAAAATGACATCATGAAATTTCCAGGCAAATGGATGCAACTCATAAAAATCATCTTGGGTGAGGTAACACAGACCCAGAAAAATAATATGGTATGTATTCAAGGCCTTTCAAAAACAAGTAACAACAATGTTCCTAAAACTAATCATGTGAAAATAAAAGAAAATCTTGAATCTTATTCTACAAACTCAATATTAACCTGATTCTAAATCCAGATAAGGTCAAAGCAATGGCAGCAGCAAAAAATTGCAGACCAATTTCCTTGATGAACTATATACAAAATCTTCAATATAATACTTGTAAATACAATTAACAACACTGTGAAAATAACATGTGCAATGATCAATTTTCATTCATTCCAGAGTTGTAAGAGTGGTTTACAACATATAATTTAATATAAATATAATAAATGATTAACCATTACATAATCATCTCAATATTTACAGAAGGACCTATTACCAAGATTTCAATACTGCTTTATAACAAATGCTGTCAGGAAACTAGGAATAGAAAGAACATACCTCCACGTAATACAGGTTATATATGGTAGACCTATAGACAAAATATACTATGTTGAGAAAAATCAAAATATTTCCTGTAAAATCAGGAATTCAGCCAGGTTGTCTCCTATCAACATTTTAATTCAATATAGTATTTAAAATATATAAAACAATAGAATAAATAAAAGAATGCAAAAAAGAAAGTAAAGGATTGGAGAGATGACTCAAAGGTTAAGAACAATGACTTTTCTTCTAGAGGACCAGAGTTTGATTACCAGCACCTACATGGTGACTTAAACCACCTGTAATTCCAGTTCCAGGAATACAATTCCCTCTTCTAACATCTATGGGCAGTTCATGCATGTGATACACAAACATACACACAGGTAAAGTGTATGTGTATATATATGTTAATTATCACAGTCTTAAAGAAATAAGCCAGACTCAGAAACATTGCATAAGAATTTTTTTTTTTTTAATTTTTATTTTGCAATACAATTCAGTTCTACATATCAGCCACAGATTCCCTTGTTCTCCCCCCTCCCGCCCCCCTCACCTTCCCCCCAGCCCGCCCCCCATTCCAATCTCCTCCAGGGCAAAGCCTTCCCCACAGACTGAGATCAACCTGGTGGACTCAGTCCAGGTAGGTCCAGTCCCCTCCTCCCATGCTGAGCCAAGGGACCCTGCATAGGCCCCAGGTTTCCAACAGCCAACTCATGCAATGAGCACAGGACCCGGTCCCACTGCCTGGATGCCTCCCAAACAGATCAGGCCAATCAACTGTCTCACCCACTCAGAGGGCCTGATCCAGTTGGTGACCCCTCAGCCATTGGTTCATATTTCATGTGTTTCCGTTTGTTTGGCTATTTGTCTCTGTGCTTTATCCGACCTTGGTCTCAACAATTCTCTCTCATATAAACCCTCCTCATTCTCGCTAATTGGACTCCCAGAGATCCACCTGGGGCCTAGTCATGGATCTCTGCCTCCAGGTCCCTCAGTAGTTGGATGAGGTTTCTAGCACGACAATTAGGGTGTTTGGCCATCCCATCACCAGAGTAGGTCAGTTCGGATTGTCGCTCGACCATTGCCAGCAGTCTGTTGTGGGGGTATCTTTGTGGATTTCTGTGGGCCTCTCTAGCACTTTGTTTCTTCCTATTCTCATGTGGTCTTCATTTACCATGGTCTCCTATTCCTTGTTCTCCCTCTCTGTTTTTGATCCAGCTGGGATCTCCCACTCACCCAAGCTCTCTTTCCCTCGACCCTCGCCCTTCACTACCCCCACTCCTGTCCAGGCTGTTCATGTAGATCTCATTCCATTTCTCTGTCGTTGGGCGATCCCTGTGTCTTTCTTGGGGTCCTGTTTTCCAGGTAGCCTGCCTGGTGATGTGAGTAGCAATCCAGTCATCCTTGTTCCACATCTAGTATCCTGTTATGAGTGAGTACATACCATGTTTGTCTTTCTGAGTCTGGGATACCTCACTCAGGATGATTTTTTCTAGATCCATCCATTTGTCTGCAAACCTCATGATGTCATTGTTTTTCTCTGCTGAGTAGTATTCCATTGTGTATATGTACCACATTTTGTTTATCCATTCTTCAGTTGAAGGGCATCTAGGTTGTTTCCATGTTCTGGCTATTACAAACAACGCTGATATGAACATAGCTGAACAAGTGCTCTTGTGGTGTGGTTGAGCATTCCTTGGGTATATGCCCAAGAGTGGTATAGCTGGATCTTGGGGGAGATGGATTCCCAATTTTCTAAGAAAGCGCCATATTGATTTCCAAAGTGGTTGTACAAGCTTGCATTCCCACCAGCAGTGGAGGAGAGTTCCCCTAGCTCCACATCCTCTCCAGCATAAGGTGTCTTCAGTGTTTTTGATCTTAGCCATTCTGACAGGCGTAAGGTGGTATCTCAGAGTTGTTTTGATTTGCATTTCCCTGATGATTAGGGATGTTGAGCAATTCCTTAAATGTCTTTCAGCCATTTGAGTTTCCTCTGTTGAGAATTCTCTGTTTAGTTCTATAGCCCATTTCTTAATTGGACTGTTGGGCATTTTGATGTCTAATTTCTTGAGTTCCTTATATATTCTGGATATCAGTCCTCTGTCAGATGTGGGATTGGTGAAGATCTTTTCCCATTCTGTAGGCTGTCGCTTTGCTTTGTTGACCGTTTCCTTTGCCCTACAAAAGCTTCTCAGTTTCAAGAGGTCCCACTGATTGATTGTTTCTCTCAGTGTCTGTGCTACTGGTGTTCTATTTAGAAAGTGGTCTCCTATGCCAATGTGTTCAAGACTACTTCCTACTTTCTCTTCTAACCCCTAACGAAATAGAAACAGTCATTAAAAGTCTCCCAACCAAAAAAAGCCCAGGACCAGATGGTTTCAGTGCAGAATTCTACCAGATCTTCAAAGAAGAGTTAATACCAATACTCTCTAAATTGTTCCATACAATAGAAACAGAAGGAACATTACCAAACTCCTTCTATGAGGCTACAATTACCCTGATTCCCAAACCAAACAAGGATACAACAAAGAAAGAGAACTACAGACCGATCTCCCTCATGAACATTGATGCAAAAATACTCAATAAAATACTGGCAAACAGACTCCAAGAACACATCAAAACAATTATCCACCATGATCAAGTAGGATTCATTCCAGGGATGCAAGGATGGTTCAACATACGAAAGTCTGTCAATGTGATACACCATATAAACAAACTCAAAGAAAAAAACCACATGATCATCTCACTAGATGCTGAAAAGGCATTTGACAAAATCCAACACCCCTTCATGATAAAGGTCTTGGAGCGATCAGGAATACAGGGAACATACCTAAACATAATAAAGGCAATTTACAGCAAGCCAACAGCCAACATCAAATTAAATGGAGAGAAACTCAAAGCAATTCCACTAAAATCAGGAACGAGGCAAGGCTGTCCGCTCTCCCCATACTTATTCAATATAGTACTTGAAGTTCTAGCCAGAGCAATAAGACAACATAAGGAGATTAAGGGGATACAAATTGGAAAGGAAGAAGTCAAGCTTTCCCTATTTGCAGATGACATGATAGTATACTTGAGCAACCCCAAAGATTCCACCAAGGAACTGATACAGCTTATAAACACCTTCAGCAACATAGCAGGATACAAGATCAACTCCAAAAAATCAGTAGCCCTCCTATATACAATGGACAAAAAAGCGGAGAAGGAAATCAGAGATACATCACCCTTTACTATAGCCACAAATGACATAAAATACCTTGGGGTAATACTAACCAAGCAAGTGAAGGACCTATATGACAAGAACTTTAAGTCCCTGAAAAAAGAAATTGAAGAAGATGTCAGAAAATGGAAAGATCTCCCATGCTCATGGATAGGCAGAACTAACATAGTAAAAATGGCAATCTTACCAAAAGCAATCTACAGATTCAATGCAATCCCCATCAAAATACCAACACAATTCTTCACAGACCTGGAAAGAATAATACTCAACTTCATATGGAAAAACAAAAAACCCAGGATAGCCAAAAGAATCCTGTACAATAAAACAACCTCTAGAGGCATCACGATCCCTGACTTCAAGCTGTACTATAGAGCTACAGTAATAAAAACAGCTTGGTACTGGCATAAAAACCGACATGTGGACCAATGGAATCGAATTGAAGACCCTGATATTAATCCGCACACCTATGAACAAATAATTTTTGACAAAGAAGCCAAAAGTGCACAATGGAAAAAAGAAAGCATCTTCAACAAATGGTGCTGGCAAAACTGGATATCAACATGTAGAAGGCTGCAAATAGATCCATATCTATCACCGTGCACAAAACTTAAGTCCAAGTGGATCAAGGACCTCAACATAAATCCAGCTACTCTGAACCTGCATAAGAATTTTTTAAATACGCAATATTTGAAGAGGTATTGTTAAATATGATGCTCTACCGAGCTTTATCACACTCCTTCCCTCTAAGGCTCAAGGATCATCATGGAAGATGGGGTGTCTTAGTTAGGGTTTTTGTTGTTGTTGTTGTTGTTGTTGTTGTTGTTGTTGTTTTGAGACAGGGTTTCCCTGTGTAGCTTTGCGCCTTTCCTGGAACTCACTCTGTAGCTCAAGTTGACCTTGAGCTCACAGAGATCCGCCTGCCCCTCTGCCTCCCGAGTGCTGGGATTAAAGGCATGCACCACCACTGCCCAGCCAGTCTATTGCTGGGAAAAGGCATCATAACCAGCTCTTATAAAGATAACATTTAATGAGGATGGCTCCCTTACAATTTCAGAGGTTCAGTCCATTACCATAATGGCAGGGAGCATGGCAGTGTGCATGCAGATATGGTGCTGGAGCTGAGAGTCCTACATCTTGACTCCGAGGCAACTGACTGTCACACTGAGTGAAACTTGAGAAAAGAGACCTCAAAGTCCACCCCCACAGTGACACACTTCTTCCAACAAGGCCACACTTCCTAATAGTATCACTCCTTTTGGGGGCCATTTTCTTTCCAACAACCAAATGGGTCAAAATGATTTTAAGAGCCAGAGTTACTGGATATCTGCAAAAAGTGGAGTACTTGTCAGATATGACAGGACCACAGCACAAATGAGTTTACAGTAGACTGACTCCATGCATAAAGTCCTTCACAAGCTAAAGTTTTATATATATATATATATATATATATATATATATATATATATATATATATATGCATGATTTGGAAGCTCATGAATTCCAACTCCTAGCTGAGGGGATGTTGGCAACTGATACCTTCTGGGGAAAGGACAATTAGATTTCAAGGACGCAGCCCCTGAGAAGGTGCTCATGCTCTAGTGTAGCTAGAGTTTTCCTGCCTGGCCCACCTCAGGACAAATCTCTCTCACCTGCCAGACCCACAGCCGCTCAGACCTGACCAAGTACACACAGAGACTTATATTGGTTACAAACTGTATGGCCGTGGCAGGCTTCTTGCTAACTGTTCTTATAGCTTAAATTAATCCATTTCTATAAATCTATACCTTGCCACATGGCTCATGGCTTACCGGGATCTTCAATGCGGCTTGTCATGGTGGCGGCTGGCAGTGTCTCTCTCTGACTCAGCCTTCCACTTCCCAGCTTTATTCTCCTCCTTGTCCCGCCTACACTTCCTGCCTAGCCAATGGCCAATCAGTGTTTTATTTATTGACTAATTAGCAACACATTTGCCATACAGAACATCCCACAGCACTTCCCCCCCCCTTTTTTTTTTCAAAAAGGAAGGTTTTAACCTTAACAAAGTAAAATTACATATAATTTGGGAATTTGGGCGTAGCTTCTCTTACTACTTCCTGCTGGAGGGGGGCGCTGTATCTTATGGGGACACAAAGAAAATTTTAGGATCATGGAGTAGTCTATGAGGCTGTATTGTCTGAGCCAGTCGCCTTCAAACCATTCTGGATGTTGGATCATCTGGGCCATGGTGTCATCGGAGACCTTTCAGGGGGTCTTGGCTGGTCAAACCTGATGTATCTTAATCTGGAACAAATCCATAGCCTTTGGCTTTCTGTGGGAACAAAAGCAGAGTCTCCTTTCCAAACTAACATGTCCTTACATACAAATTTTGAAGTCAAGGTACCTTTAAAATATACATTTTGGCATAACTCAACAGCTTTTACAATCAAATGTTTTTCTGCAGTTAAAAATCCCAAAGACAACACAATCCAGATTCTCTGTGTAATATCCATTTTTACGTGGCTTATTTTTTATACTACCTTTACTGTCTCTTTAAAGACTTTATTTTTTAAAACTATGTATTTGTTTCTATAACTCTATATACCACCTTTTTTGTCTCTTTCAAGCCTACATATCTTTTACACACATTGTAAACTATTACATCTGAATCTGTCTTATTGTAAATCTATTGCCTTAAATTGCAGCAGCTGTGGCTGCTGGCTCTGCCCACCTCAGCTTCCCAACATGGCCGTGGTACTTTACCACCAGCTCTGGGAGCTATTGTGGGTCTATGCTTCTATCAAAGCAGCGTGTAGTCCAGAAACCTCTTTTTTGTTTTGTACCAGCAAAGGCTAAATCCACCAAGCAGCTTAACGTGCCACTTGCAGAGGCCTCATTCTCGCCAAACTGCAGGTCGAGTGCACACGCTAGGAACCCGCCAGTAGCTCAAACCGGCAGCTGCCGCTCATTTGAGAGAGACAATTAGGAACTGTTTTTAGCTCCGTTTTAGAATCTTTTTTTTTCTCAGGTTTTAGGTGGAAACTCTTGCCACCACGTTGGACGCCATTTGTAGCTAGAGTTTTCCTGCCTGGCCCACAGTCAGGACAAATCTCTATCACCTGCCAGTCCCACAGCCTCAGACCCAACCAAGTAAACACAGAGACTTATATTGGTTACAAACTGTATGGCCGTGGCAGGCTTCTTGCTAACTGTTCTTATATAGCTTAAATTAATCCATTTCCATTAATCTATACCTTGCCACATGGCTCGTGGCTTACCGGCATCTTCACATGCTGTTTGTCATCATGGCGGCTGGCAGTGTCTCTCTGACTCAGCCTTCCACTTCCCAGCTTTATTCTCCTCCTTGTCCCACCTACACTTCCTGCCTAGCCAATGGCCAATCAGTGTTTTATTTATTGACTAATTAGCAACACATTTGCCATACAGAACATCCCACAGCACTCTAGTATAGTGATTCTCAACCTGTGGGTCATGACCCCTTAGACAAACTTCTATCGCCATAAGTATTTACATTATGATCCACAACAGTATCAAAATTACAGTTGTGAAGTAGCAACCAAAATAATTTTATGGTTGGGAGTCACCACAACATGAGGAACTATATTAAATGGTTGCAGCATTAGGAAGATTAAGAACCACTGTTCTAGTAGATGGTCCTACAGTATGCACATATAGGAAGAACTAAGAAGAATCAGAGGGCTTAATAGAGAGATACAGAGAAAGTACATAAAATTGGGGTAGAAAGTGCTGGAAGTGATATCAGAGGTATTGGAGATGAGGGAAAGTGGAGTACAATATAGAAATGCAATATATATACATATGAAATTCTCAAACAAAGAAATATGCAATAAATTAGAATGATATGGTAGAGATACTTCAAAATCACTTTAATAATTTATTCAAATGTTAAAGGGACTTATGTTATGACTCAGCAATTCCAAATTTAGGTGGACCCCTTAAAGAATTGATTTTTTTAAAAGGTATACAAAATCTTCTGCATATTTGTCTTTGGCAGAATTCTTCACAATAGGAAAACCTATAGATTACTCAAATGTTTGTCATCAAGTGGATGAATAAACAAAAGGTTGAACAATTAACTTTCCACAATAGAGGAGGGCCATTCTTTGATTAAGGGTATACAAGTAGCTGTGCTATCCTGCTAGGTATCTGAAAATCTCTCAAGGTTCATCATCAGAGGGAAAGATCTCAGTAGCACATAGATAGAGCTCTAGAGAAAGTATAAAAGGCCCAAAAAACTGGAAAATCTATGTCACATACCATCACATAATATCCTGTGATATTGCCCCATGAAGTAAGGAATTCTTCTGAACTCTGGAAAGGATGCCAATGGAACATGGCACTTGCAGCAAGATTCTGGTTTGTAGCAACAAATTTCAGGATGCACCGACTGTGAAGACCTCAGCAGTGGTGTTGTAAGAGAGTTTGAAGCCCAGAGAGTCTCAGCATTCCCTACCCCAGTCATATCAGGGAGGACCTGGACAAACCACAGGGGGTTTCTGATAGAACTCAATACAGTATGCTGACCGAACTAAAACACAGACAGTAGGCCCTCCCTTGTAGCGGAAAGATTTGACTGTCAAGATAACACCTTTTATTTCATTTTATTGGTCATTGATATTTATATATTCTTTTTTTTTTGATTTTTTTTTAAATTTTTATTTTGCAATACAATTAAGTTCTACATACAGGCACAGATTCCCTTGTTCTCCCCCCTCCCGCCCCCCTCACCTTCCCCCCAGCCCGCCCCCCATTCCAATCTCCTCCAGGGCAAAGCCTTCCCCACAGACTGAGATCAACCTGGTGGACTCAGTCCAGGTAGGTCCAGTCCCCTCCTCCCAGGCCGAGCCAAGCGACCCTGCATAGGCCCCAGGTTTCAAACAGCTGACTCATGCAATGAGCACAGGACCCAGTGCCACTGCCTGGATGCCTCCCAAACAGATCAGGCCAATCAACTGTCTCACCCACTCAGAGGGCCTGATCCAGTTGGTGACCCCTCAGCCATTGGTTCATATTTCATGTGTTTCCATTTGTTTGGCTATTTGTCTCTGTGCTTTATCCGACCTTGGTCTCAACAATTCTCGCTCATATAAACCCTCCTCATTCTCGCTAATTGGACTCCCAGAGATCCACCTGGGGCCTAGTCATGGATCTCTGCATCCAGATCCCTCAGTAGTGGGATGAGGTTTCTAGCACGACAATTAGGGTGTTTGGCCATCCCATCACCAGAGTAGGTCGATTCGGACTGTCTCTCGACCATTGCCAGCAGTCTGTTGTGGGGGTATCTTTGTGGATTTCTGTGGGCCTCTCTAGCACTTTGTTTCTTCCTATTCTCATGTGGTCTTCATTTACCATGGTCTCCTATTCCTTGTTCTCCCTCTCTGTTTTTGATCCAGCTGGGATCTCCCACTCACCCAAGCTCTCTTTCCCTCCACCCTCGCCCTTCACTACCCCCACTCATGTCCAGGCTGTTCATGTAGATCTCATTCCATTTCTCTGTCATTGGGCGATCCCTGTGTCTTTCTTGGGGTCCTGGTTTCCAGGTAGCCTACCTGGTGATGTGAGTAGCAGTCCAGTCATCCTTGTTCCACATCTAGTATCCTGTTATGAGTGAGTACATACCATGTGTGTCTTTCTGAGTCTGGGATACCTCACTCAGGATGATTTTTTCTAGATCCATCCATTTGTCTGCAAACCTCATGATGTCATTGTTTTTCTCTGCTGAGTAGTATTCCATTGTGTATATGTACCACATTTTGTTTATCCATTCTTCAGTTGAAGGGCATCTAGGTTGTTTCCATGTTCTGGCTATTACAAACAATGCTGATATGAACATAGCTGAACAAGTGCTCTTGTGGTGTGGTTGAGCATTCCTTGGGTATATGCCCAAGAGTGGTATAGCTGGATCTTGGGGGAGATGGATTCCCAATTTTCTAAGAAAGCGCCATATTGATTTCCAAAGTGGTTGTACAAGCTTGCATTCCCACCAGCAGTGGAGGAGAGTTCCCCTAGCTCCACATCCTCTCCAGCATAAGGTGTCTTCAGTGTTTTTGATCTTAGCCATTCTGACAGGCGTAAGGTGGTATCTCAGAGTTGTTTTGATTTGCATTTCCCTGATGATTAGGGATGTTGAGCAATTCCTTAAATGTCTTTCAGCCATTTGAGTTTCCTCTGTTGAGAATTCTCTGTTTAGTTCTATAGCCCATTTCTTAATTGGACTGTTGGGCATTTTGATGTCTAATTTCTTGAGTTCCTTATATATTCTGGATATCAGTCCTCTGTCAGATGTGGGATTGGTGAAGATCTTTTCCCATTCTGTAGGCTGTCGCTTTGCTTTGTTGACCGTATCCTTTGCCCTACAAAAGCTTCTCAGTTTCAAGAGGTCCCATTGATTGATTGTTTCTCTCAGTGTCTGTGCTACTGGTGTTCTATTTAGAAAGTGGTCTCCTATGCCAATGTGTTCAAGACTACTTCCTACTTTCTCTTCTAGCAGGTTCAGAGTAGCTGGGTTTATGTTGAGGTCTTTGATCCACTTGGACTTAAGTTTTGTGCACGGTGATAGATATGGATCTATTTGTAGCCTTCTACATGTTGATATCCAGTTTTGCCAGCACCATTTGTTGAAGATGCTTTCTTTTTTCCATTGTGCACTTTTGGCTTCTTTGTCAAAAATTATTTGTTCATAGGTGTGCGGATTAATGTCAAGGTCTTCAATTCGATTCCATTGGTCCACATGTCGGTTTTTATGCCAGTACCAAGCTGTTTTTATTACTGTAGCTCTATAGTACAGCTTGAAGTCAGGGATCGTGATGCCTCTAGAGGTTGTTTTATTGTACAGGATTCTTTTGGCTATCCTGGGTTTTTTGTTTTTCCATATGAAGTTAAGTATTATTCTTTCCAGGTCTGTCAAGAATTGTGTTGGTATTTTGATGGGGATTGCATTGAATCTGTAGATTGCTTTTGGTAAGATTGCCATTTTTACTATGTTAGTTCTGCCTATCCATGAGCATGGGAGATCTTTCCATTTTCTGACATCTTCTTCAATTTCTTTTTTCAGGGACTTAAAGTTCTTGTCATATAGGTCCTTCACTTGCTTGGTTAGTGTTACCCCAAGGTATTTTATGTCATTTGTGGCTATAGTAAAGGGTGATGTATCTCTGATTTCCTTCTCCGCTTTTTTGTCCATTGTATATAGGAGGGCTACTGATTTTTTGGAGTTGATCTTGTATCCTGCTATGTTGCTGAAGGTGTTTATAAGTTGTATCAGTTCCTTGGTAGAATCTTTGGGGTTGCTCAAGTATACTATCATGTCATCTGCAAATAGGGAAAGCTTGACTTCTTCCTTTCCAATTTGTATCCCCTTAATCTCCTTATGTTGTCTTATTGCTCTGGCTAGAACTTCAAGTACTATATTGAATAAGTATGGGGAGAGCGGACAGCCTTGCCTCATTCCTGATTTTAGTGGAATTGCTTTGAGTTTCTCTCCATTTAATTTGATGTTGGCTGTTGGCTTGCTGTAAATTGCCTTTATTATGTTTAGGTATGTTCCCTGTATTCCGGATCGCTCCAAGACCTTTATCATGAAGGGGTGTTGGATTTTGTCAAATGCCTTTTCAGCATCTAGTGAGATGATCATGTGGTTTTTTTCTTTGAGTTTGTTTATATGGTGTATCACATTGACAGACTTTCGTATGTTGAACCATCCTTGCATCCCTGGAATGAATCCTACTTGATCATGGTGGATAATTGTTTTGATGTGTTCTTGGAGTCTGTTTGCCAGTATTTTATTGAGTATTTTTGCATCAATGTTCATGAGGGAGATCGGTCTGTAGTTCTCTTTCTTTGTTGTATCCTTGTTTGGTTTGGGAATCAGGGTAATTGTAGCCTCATAGAAGGAGTTTGGTAATGTTCCTTCTGTTTCTATTGTATGGAACAATTTAGAGAGTATTGGTATTAACTCTTCTTTGAAGATCTGGTAGAATTCTGCACTGAAACCATCTGGTCCTGGGCTTTTTTTGTTTGGGAGACTTTTAATGACTGTTTCTATTTCGTTAGGGGTTATTGGACTATTTAAATAGTTTATCTGGTCTTGATTTAATTTAGGTATGTGGTACCTATCCAGAAAATTATCCATTTCTTTTAGGTTTTCCAGTTTTGTGGAATAGAGATTTTTGAAGTATGACCTGATGATTCTCTGGATTTCCTCAATGTCTGTTGTTATGTCCCCCTTTTTATTTCTGATTTTGTTGATTTGGATGCTCTCTCTCTGTCTTTTGGTTAGTTTGGATAAGGGCTTGTCTATCTTGTTGATTTCATGAGGGTTTTCTGTATGTCTGGCAATTTCAATATCTTGACTTGGGCAAGAATTACAAGGGCGATCACTTTATAAAAATATTTTTTTCTACCAGTTGTGCTGGCTAATTTTTTTGTCAACCTGATACTAGCTGGAGTCATTTTGAAAGAGGGAACCTCAAATGAGAAAATTCCTCCACTAGCTTGGCAGATGGACATGCCTGTGGGATCTTAACTGCTGACTGAGTTGGGAAGACCCAGCTCACTGTAGGAGGTATCATCCTAGGCAGGTGGTCCAGGAGGGTTCAAAAAGCAGGTTTGTGCCTAGTCTTATTGTAACTTGTTATGCCACATCTGTTGGTTGATATCCCCAGGAGGCTTGCTCTTTTCTGAAGGGAATGTAGGAGGAGTGAATCAGAGGGACAGGGGAAGTGGGAAGAGGGCCTGGGAGGAATGGAGGAAGGGGAAACTGAGGTTGGGATGTAATGTATCAGAGAAGACTTTTTTTAAAAAAAAAAAAAGGCAACTTATTGAACCATGAGAAGCAAGCCTGTAGCACTCCTCATAGTCTTTGCCCCAGTGTCCCAGCTCTTGGTCTCTGCCCTGAGCACCTGCCCTGACTTCTCTCAATGATGGACTGTAATCTTCAAGGTGAAATAAACCCTTTTCTCCCCAAGTTGTGTATGGCCATGGTATTTTATCACAGAAAATTAAATCCTGATAAAGATAGCACTCTTTTCTGTATTGTGATTTATTTACAAATTTAATTTAAAAATTAAATTCAGTACATGGTGGACAAGTTGAGACACATACCTCCAATTTATAATCTCCCATATCTGAGACCAACGTTCAGCTACCACTGCCAGAGGGAAATCCCATCAGCAGCTGTACTGTTGATAACAGACACAATAAACAGAAGAAACGCTGTTCCTGTGACTACAGGGCACAGGCAACTGCATCTTCAGGGAGTCGAAGCAACGCAGAAAGTTTCTGTCTGCTGCATGAGAGTCCCCTGTGGAAAGAGTGTTACAAAACCCTGCCATGGTGAAAGCAGTTAATTAAGAGCCCTGATTGTACTTGGGTAGTGACCAAGAGGAACTTCAGAGACCAGACATTGCCTGCCAAGAATCTGTCTTGGGAGTTGTCTTCTGAAATCAGATTGGTTTTCCCAGTGTTATAAGAGGGAAAGTGGTTAATGGGTCACTGGAGGATTCCTTCTATTCCTGTAAATTAGTGTTTACGTCTCCTTGTAATAATTTATTACCCAGGAATCCAAATAACAAGCAAATTAAAATGAATTAAAAATAACAGAAAGAAAAACTGAAAGAACAACTATGTTTTTTTAAAACTGGCTTTGCAATATGAGATCTGGATTAAGAATAGTAATCATAGTGCCATTAGAGACACTAAAATTGAAGCAGATGGGACAGTATTTTCTTCATCTTATCTACTTATTGACTTTTTCATGGTAAATGGATGCAAACCAATAGGACAATCATGTGGAAGCCACAAAAATCAAGAGAGTAGAAGCATTCATGACTCATTTGTCCATAAAGATCTTTAATTAGCAATGATGTAATGTATAAACACCAATGATTGCGTCAGCACATGCCTTATAAGTGTTAATTTATTTTGACTGGAACTATCCAAAGCTCAAATTTCTATGACAACAATTTTAAAGAAAAATTTGAAATTCCAAAATATTCTAAAATGGTCCCTGAGAACACAATGAGTGAAATATATTAGGAGTAAATATGCATTAAAAGGGAATTTCCAATATTCACACACACCATAGAGTGGGAGGCATTTTCAAAATCACTGAAATCCATGATTAAAATAAGTTCAAACACTTTGGATACTCTTAATCGACTATGCAAAACTACATATGTTCCACTTAACCTCTGCCTTGTCTCTAAAGTTGGTTGACCTTGCATTAGAAAGCAGGTAATCTAGTCCATGGTTTGCAATAATCCCTTGTGTTTGCTCCGTGTGTGTGTGTGTGTGTGTGTGTGTGTGTGTGTGTGTGTGTGTGTTCTTGTTGTTGTTGTTGTTGTTGTTTTGGATTTTGTTAGTTTTATTTGCTTTGTTTGTTTAATGTATGGATATACCACACACACACACACACACACACACACACACACACAAATGCACACACAGAGACATGTACACAGATACGCATACAAATGAAAGTCTTAGATCCACATGTGAAAGTAAGAGTGTTGTATTTGTTTCTTTGAGTCTGATGACTTCACCGAGGTTAACAAATTCTATTTCCACCACCTGGAAATGTTGTCACTTTACTTTTATTCAAGGATAATGAAAATTCCAATGTGCGTAAACACATTTATCTGTTGATGAACGTCTAGACTGGTTCCATTTCCTGCCTGCTGAGAATAGTGTATCAAAAAAAATGAGGATGTTTAAGACCCCTATGCAGTAAGATCTGATCGAGAAGTGGTACACCTGAGTAATATGATAGTTGTACGTGTCCATACAGTTTTGAGAAACCTCCATACTGATTTCTATAGTGGATGCTCCAGCTGTATTCCCACAAGCATTGATAAGGGTTATTCTTTCTCCTCATCCTCATCAGCATTTATTGTCACTAGCTTCCTAGTCATTCAGACGGCAGTGAGCTTGAACCTCATAGTTGTTACTACCACTGGTGCTCTCAGATTATTTTAACATCTACTTCTATTGACATGTCACTTCATGTCACAGAAGTCCTTGTTACAAGATAGTTTCGTGCAAAGGAATTGAACAAATTGCAATTAATAGTTTCTTTCTTTTACTGAGAGTTAATGAGAATTTATCTCTTCAATCCAGTCAATAATATTGTCTTTGAGCATTTATTTATTCAGCTAGCTTTAGCTGAACATTGGTGTCAATTTTCTTTTGGGCATGCTTAGTAAATCCTGAAGCAACATAGGACTATATCAGAATTAGTCAACTCATTACTTTCTTCCTGATTCTAACCCATGTAATTTCAGCTACAGGTTGTCAGAGAGCAAATTATTTCTATTTATCCCAGAAGAGACTTTCCAAAAATTCATTTCCATTTCATTCCTCATTTCACTCATGCTCCTAAAAGCAAAAGCAGGCACTAATTTCTGCTCACTTCAATGGACTCACCACTTTCTCAAGATTGTTAATGTGAACATTTTTTTGTATTCCATTTTTATACGTTTAGTTTGACCATGCTCAAGTGAGTATAAGAACAGCACAATTTGGACTTGGTATTTTTTTCTCTTTTTTCTTCTTCTTTTGATTTGGGAAAGGTCATAAGGGTGTGGGGGGACCTGGAAGGATTGGGAAATGAATGTGATAGAGGTGTATCATGTGAAATTTACAAATAGTCAACAAAAATATTATATATAAAAAGCAGTAAAAATATGACATCAATTGGATTCTCCAAAAAAATATTTTAACACCATTTTGTGATGTCCTTTTAGCAAGAATAACATTTGATTCTAAAAGAAATAAAAGATTGCAAACTAATAGTTAGCAAAAGAAGTCTTTCTTTTTACATTGAATTCATGTTTTAAAAAACCCACAGTTAGAGATAACCAATAAATAGTAATTTTTTTTTTTTTTTGGTTTTTCGAGACAGGGTTTCTCTGTGTAGCTTTGCGCCTTTCCTGGGACTCACTTGGTAGCCCAGGCTGGCCTCGAACTCACAGAGATCCGCCTGGCTCTGCCTCCCGAGGTAATTTATTAAGACTAGTGATCTGTCTTAATATACAGCCAGTTTTGATAAATTCTCACATTTGCTTCAAAACCATATATTCCATTATATTTATTTAATCCATACACCAATGTTATTCTCATAAATAATAGATAATAAAAAGAAAGATCTATAAAGTGATAAACTGTAAATGGAGGGATATCTATTTAAGATATTAAATTCTTAATCTTATGTTTTTAAATATGTTCACTTTTAGACAGGCTCTCACTGAATACCCCAGCTATGGCTTGAATTCACATTCCTACTGCATAAGCTTCCTGGGAGTTCAGATTCCAGGCATATGGTGTCATGCCTTAATTATCCATATTTGCATATTTTCTGCCTGATTTCTCATCACTTCCCATTATTTTTCCTATTTATCCACTATGTATATTTTTATGAATCATTGCTTTATATGTTTTGAAACAATAGTCTTCTATGCAAACCAAATTAATTTTATGCATTAATCTTAGTAAGTTTAAAATACTGTTATGGTCATGATATTTACTTATACATTTTTAACCTCAATGTAATTTATCCAACATTATTATGGTTTTAGCAAATATTTTGAAGAAGCTAAAATTCAAGTTGCTTTCATAAGTTCCTATACATTTTTTAATATTCTGTTTCTATTTTTCTTTACCTGAAATATTTTGAAATTTTCTTTCTAATTCCTACTCTGTTTAGTATAACAGTAGTTCAGTGATATATTGTTTATCAGGAAAAGATGAAAAAAATGGAAGTTGAGACAGTTTGCCTTTTCTCATGGATGTTAGAATGCATGAGAAAGAGAAATAAAGTTAGGTCTATGTTGATAATCTCCTGAGATAGGAAAGTTTACTGGATATTCAGGAGAGTAAAGAATGAGGTGTGAAAGTACACTCTGATTGTATTTATATATGCATAATATACATATAACTACATATGTGTGTAACATTAATAATTAAAGATGAAGAGGTCATTAGTTGTATTCAGAGTGGGGGAAGACACAGGAGGAGTTGGAGGGGTGTAGGGAGGGGTGGAAATGGTGGAAAAAGAGTCTGATGCAGGAATTCTAAAAAAAAAAAAAAAGGATTTAATTTAACAAATGAAACAGAACTCATACCTGACACTGTTAATTAGGACAATAACCCAATACTAGAAAGGTCATGGGCCTAGGGAAAACCTGTTACTATTACTCTACTAAATGAACACAACAATAAAATGACCCCTAATAACATAATCTATAACATAAATGAGTGCATCATCACTCAACCCTCATCACAGAAGCTTTTTCTTGTAGTCGACAGTAATAAATGTAGGAACCCCCACCTATGCAGAGAGTGAGAGACTTTGGAGCACCCAGCACTAATTGAGATGGCTCTATCACATCCCTTCTCCCAGAGCTCAGGTAGCTATGCAGAAGAGGAGGTGGAAAGATTGTAAGAGCCAGAGGTGGTGGATGACTTCAAGAAACTGGGTTTTCCAGACACAAGAGATACACACATGAATTCACTTGTGAATGTGACAGCATTCACAAGAGCTGCATAAACTCAAGCCAGACAAAATCCCAACAGTGACAAGGAAAAATGAACACAAAGCCCACCCCTATCCAAGAACATATTCACAATTGATACCTACTGGGAAATATAAAATCATTTTTCTTCATGGAGTGACACTGGGCATTTCAATCATACTTCAGAACACGCCTTATTCTCATAGTTGACCAGCACAAAACAGACTCCATGTTTCTTATGTACTTTTTTGTTATTGTTGTTTTTGGCATTTTTTTTTTATTGAAAAAATGTTTGGGTTTTTTTTCAGGCAAATATCCTGACTACAGTTCCCCCATCTCTCCTCCTCCCAGCTCCTCCCCAGCTCGCCACCCATCTGGATCCACATCTATTCTGTTTCTCATTTAAAAAGCAAACAGGCATTTAAGGGATAATAGTGAAATAAATCAGAAAATGATAAGATAAAGCAAAGACAAACAAATTGAAATAGGACAAAACAAACAAACAGGAGCAAAAGAACCCGAGAGAAGGAACAAGAAACAGACATAGACTCAGAGACCCACTTGGTCATACTCTCAGAAGTCCCACAAAAACACAAAACCAGAAGCCATGATATATACATAAAATCTGTAGGATTAAAAAAATTAAATTAAGTAAAAAAATTTTAAAAAAAACATGTGATATGACATTATGAAACAAGAAACCTCCAAAGATGCATTTAAGTTCATTTTCTGTTGGCTATCTACTATTGGGGATGGGTACTACCCTTAAGAATAGTTTGTTTCTCCAGTGAGACTTGCTTGGAGAAAACTAATTTTATATTTACAAGTGGCTATCAATTGGAGAGCTTCTGGGTTAGAGATGTGAGCATGTAACCACTTCTCATTTTTAGCTCTAAGACCCCATCTGGTGCAGACTCATGCCAGCCCTGTGCATACTGCCACAGCCTCAGTCATATGCACGTCAGTCCTGCTGTGTTTAGAAGGCCTTGTTTCCTTGGTGACCTCTATTCTCTCATGCTCTTACACTCTTTCTGCCTCCTCTTCCTCTGGGTTCCCTGAGCCTTGAGGGGATGGATTTGAAGGAAACATCACATTTAGGGCTATGTTCCAAAGTCTGTCACTCTCTGTATATTGGCTGGCTGGGAGTCTATGTGCTTGTTCCCATCTGCTGCAGGAGAATGCTTCTCTGATGATAACTGAGCAAGGCACCCATCTATGAGTATAGCACAATATCAGAAGGAATTATTTAATTGTTGCTGCATTGCATTTGTAGCACAGTAATATTTGGTTTTCTCCTAGGTCTCTTGGCTATCTAGTCTCAAGTACTTGGTTACCCAAGCAGCAATGGGCATGGGTTCAAATTCATAGAGTGGACCTTAAATAAAATCAGATATTGGTTGGTTACTCCCACAATATTGTGCCACCACCACACTAGCATATTTTGCAGACAGTACACCATTGTCAATCAAAGGCTTTGTAACTGTGACTGTGTTTACATTTCTCTTTTTGTTAGTGTTGCATACCTTCCATACCAAGAACATTAGCCAGTAAGAATAAAGGTTCTATGAAGGCATGAAATTGACTTCTCCATGTTCAGTAAGATATGTGGATGTTATTTCATAGGACTCTGCCATCAGTTTGTGGAGAAACTTGGTTGTTTGGAAGTTCGTTCCCACAGGACTCCTTTGGTTTTCTTAAGAGAGAGGAAAAAAAGAAAGTTGGTTGGGTAGGAAGGTAGTGGAGGAGTTGGGAGGATTTGGAAGATGGGAAGGAATATAGTCAAAATGAATTGTATGTAGTTCTCAAAATATAAATAAAAATGTTAAAGGAAGAGAAACAGACTGAGATTGACTCCTCAGGAGTCTAAGGAATGGTATAAAGCTTTAGAATATCATTGATCTATAAATGTGACATGAGTTTGTGAAGTTGGAGAGGCTTTGAGAGATCTGAATGACTTACCACCATGTATCTTTGGTTTATAAAATGCTAAAGCAACTATGAAAGAATATTTAAAAAGAAGAAGCATTCAAGGGATTCTGTGTTTCACTTGTTGGCAAATGTGTCAAGATTTGTGTCAAGGTGGCATTTCTGGGGGAAAAATGACTGCCAAATACAATTTACAATTCTGTTGAGGTTCTAGGAGGATTTGTAGTCTAAACAGCAATATACTTCTTTGATTGTTGGCTTCTTAAAGTTTTTAAATTAAAATATATATAAATCATTCCCCTTCCCTTTCCTCCGTTTAACCTCTCAGCTGTATACACCCCCTTAGCTCCCTCACATTCATAATCTGTTCTTTGTTATTGCTGTATGTATGTATACATGTCTAAATATATAAATACAATCAGCTCAGTCCATTTAATGTTACTTATATGTACATGATTTCAGGACTTACTACTTGGTATTTGATAGCCAATTATAGGGTTCCTCTCTGCGGAAGACTGTTTCTTCTATTCTCTGCATCCTGTATTCTTTGTATAGGGTTGGGGCTCTGTGATATTTCTCCTTTGACATCACATGTATGTTGTTGTAGTCATTGTTCAGGTCCTACTTAAGCAGTCATACTGTTTAGGTATCATGGATGAAGCTTTCTTGTCATTTCTGGATACAATCTCACAGCACATTTCCTGAACCACTGGCTTTCTTTCAAAGCCCTTTTCTGCAATGTTCCCTGACACTAGATGCAAAAGTTATGTTATAGATGTGTCAGTTGGGGCTCATTAGCCCATGATCCCTTATTCTTTGAATTATGACCAGTTGTATCTTTCTGTAATGGTATCCATCTCTTATAGAGATATGTTTATTTGATGAGAGATTCAAGTTATACTTATCTGTGAGTTTAAGGATAAGTATTTAGAATGCAATTAGAATTTACTAAACCAGTGTTTAGTAAAATGTTATATTAAGTTCCCCACTAAGTTTCATGGTCTCACTAGCTTCAGGTAGATGACTAGATTTCCATTACCAGGTATGATTTCCTTCCCATTGAGTGGACCTCAAGTCCTATTAGGAAACAGTTGGTTACTACCAAGATGTGAGTGCCATTATAGCGCCCTTAGGTGTGGAGAACCATGAAGTTGGCCTCATCAGCTTGCCTTGAGAGGATTGTGTCATAGGTCTTTCAGGTTAGAGTCTGTGGCTCCTGGGGCACAGTGTTCTTTTAAGTTTGTGAGAAACTGAGGCATTAACCCAGGCAGTGAAGCATTCAGGCCACCTGAGTTTGTCTGTGTTCCATAGAAGTCTGTGAAGCATATAGAAGCGTGTCTGGATAATTAGCCTTAGACATTAACCTTGTATATCATCTATAACTTGCAAATGAGATTGTATCCTGGCAACTACAATTGTATTGATTCTAGCAAACTCCATTGTATTCTGTTTCTGATAAGGGTATAGAAGGTCTGATTTCTTACAATAAACTTGTCTCAACATCAGCCTTGCTGAGACCCATACATCCCAGACAGGTTTTCATTACTCATTAGATAACTTTGACCCAGGGAGTAAATTTTGGCTCTTACACTTAGGGACATGATGCCAGGTTGCTAGGTTTTGTGGTTCATATGTAACAGAGCTAGCTACAACTGTTAATTACTTTCCTAACTTGGATGCTTTTATAGTAACTAAAACTTCTGGTACTATGAAAGCTAATCATCAAGGAAATAGCTTTGAGGTCAAATCCAGCTTGAACCCTTTTCATCCTGTGACCAAAGTACATGGTAACATTTTTTTCCCCAGCAATAAGAAATTACCTTCAATCTCTGGGAGGCAACAGCAATAACCTGTTGTTTTAGAACTCTCTTGAATTCCCCAGCAATGACTGGAAATGGGGTATCTCATGCCTGGTACAAGGTCTTCTTAGATACTCTAAGGCTGTTATGGGTGGCATTGTCAGCCCAAGTTGGATAACTTTACTTAAACTATATTGCATATGCATACACACAAACATATATGTAATATATGTAATTTTAAATAAATATGTAGATGATCCTTAATTTTATTTTCTTCTTCTCTCTCCCTCTCCTTCTTTGTTGATCACTTTCTCCCCTCCCCAGCTAAAGTCCCCCATTTTCATATTTCCCTCTTGAAGCACTTGTACTCTCTTACTCCCCTTTCTATTGTTCCCTCCATGGTCCATTTTTACTTGGCTGGTTTCTGCTACTACTCTAGGTTATATACTTACATCTGAAGATTTGAATTTAGGAGACTCAGATGGGAATGAAGGGTTGGTGTTTGTCTTTCTGGGTCTGGGTTACCTCAAACAATATGATCTTTCCCAATTCCATGAACCCCTACATGCAAATTTTATTATTTAATTTTTTTATCTACAGCTGAATAGTATTCCATAGTGTTTATATATCACATTTTCGTTATCCACTCCCCAACTGAAGGAGCTTGGGATTGGTCATTCCTTAACTGTCATGAGCAAGGCAGAAATGAACATTGCTGAACAAGTATCTGTGGAGTATGAGGTTGAGTCCGTGGATCATGTGCCATTAGTAGTATGACTTGGTCACGTGGTGGACTTATTTTTAGCTTTTGAAGAATTCCCCACACTAATTTCCAGAGGGGCTGGACCAGTTTGCAACCCAACTGATAACGAATATGGCTTCCTGTTTCCCAACATCCTCACCACCATTTTGTTCTCAGTTGCTTTGTTGATCTCAGCCTTTCTGACTGGGGAAAGATAAAATGCCAAAGTTGTTTTGATTTTCATTTCACTAATGGCTATGGATCATGAACATTTTCAAGATGTTTTTAGCCACTTTCATTTCTACACAGCCCATTTTTTCTTATATTGAGAATTGAATATTTTCCCCATATACTATATCCTGAACCTGGTTTTCCCTCCCTCTACTCCCCCCAGTTCCTCCTCACCTCCCCTACAATCAGGATCCAGCTTCTTTCTGTCATTAGAAAACAAACGAGCTTCTAAGGGATAAGAACAAAATATAAAAAGATAAAACTAAAATTAGCAGTGGGACCGGGTCCTGTGCTCATTGCATGAGTTGGCTGTTTGAAACCTGGGGCTTATACAGGGTTGCTTGGCTCGGCCTGGGAGGAGGGGACTGGACCTGCCTGGACTGAGTCTACCAGGTTGATCTCAGTCCTCAGGGGAGGCTTTGCCCTGGAGGAGGTGGGAATAGGGGGTAGGATGGGGAGAAGGGGAGGGGGGCGGGAGGGGGGAGAACAAAGGAATCTGTGGCTGATATGTAGAACTGAATTGTATTGTAAAATAAAATAAAATAAAAACAAAAACAAAAATTAAATTTTAAAAGCCTAATAAAATTTTGATTATTTGTCACCAAATTATACCTGTCACCATCACATACAGTCACAAATCAGACTGAAACACATCAACCAAGGGATCAATCGACTGACCAAATGCCAATTTGATACACCCTTGTCATGAACTAGGGAACTGTATTCACAGCATGGATTTTGTTCCTGTCACATCGTACAGCACATGACCTCTTGTAACTATAAACCAATTCTATTAACTTTGATGATATAGATAAAATAACAGAACATATTAGCAGAAAACTTCTTATTGGTCAAGTGAATAATTTTGAGATATGGACTAATTATGTCAATTATGGGATAATTAATAAGAATACCTCTATACTTTCATAGATATGTAGAACTTGGTATCATTGCAAGCAGAGAAATCCCTGAGAGATGTCCAAGATAATTATTACCAGGATTCTCATTTTGTTCCACAGAACAGGTGAATTTACCCACGGGACAACTTCAGGAGTGAATATAGGTCAGGACGGGGGGAAGTACTTCCAATAAACTCTCTGTATGAAATGGATGTCTTCACATATACACGTCAGATGGAAGAAAATATAACCCAATAAAAAATCGTGAGTTTGATAAGACAACTCATCTTTCCAACATTTTCTTTAAGATAATTCTTAAAATATTTCTAGGTATTTCTTCTACCAATTCCCATTATGTGTGGACTTGAGCAATGTTTGTCTTCTGTCATTTTTAGCAGCCAATTAATGGGTTTTCTCTATCTTTCCTAATCCAACAGCAGTTTCTGTGGATAAACATCAGGGCACATACCACGAAAAGGCATACTCACAGAAGCGTGTTAGTGTCTGCATCAATATTATTCCTAGTGATCAGCATGAGCAACACCCAGCTAGCATTGTACAATAATTTCCTGTTTCTTAAACAATTGCAGTATTGTTTAATCATAGAGTTCACTATAGATAAGATAATTTTCAGCTCAGAAATAGCAGTAAGTGTAATAGCAAGTTAAATGAAACAAGGCATAACACTTGTTCATTCAGAAATCAGATTAAGGCAATCTGGCAGCAAACAAGAAATTAGGAGCAACTACAGTAATCAGGATCTACAACATAGTACGTATTTAAAGTGTTATTAAAAGTATTAAAGCCGGGTGGTGGTGGCACACACCTTTAATCCCAGCATTCAGGAGGCAGAGCCAGGTGGATCTCTGTGAGTTCAAGGCCAGTCTGGTCTACAGAGCGAGTTCCAGGACAGCCAGGGCTATACAGAGAAACCCTGTCTCAAAAAAAAAAAAAAAAGAAAGAAAGAAAGAAACAAAGAAAAAAGTGTATATTAAACTTTATCCACAAGTGCTCATAAAAATACAAATACATTATTACAAAGTTTATAATTTTAAAGCAAAACAAATTACACGAAAAAAGTCTTTAATTAGAGAAAAGAATAAATACTTGGTTTAAATGCTTTACAGTGATAATTTGGTGTGTTTCCTTTCAATGATTTTTTTTTTTTTTTTTGGTTTTTCGAGACAGGGTTTCCCTGTGTAGCTTTGTGCCTTTCCTGGAACTCACTTGGTAGCCCAGGCTGGCCTCGAACTCACAGAGATCCACCTGGCTCTGCCTCCCGAGTGCTGGGATTAAAGGCGTGCACCACCACTGCCTGGCTGAATATCAATGATTTTTTTAAATGTACTCATTTACAAGCCAAAGTTAGCATTACCTATGGGAATTGCTATCAAGTTATAGACAAGAATTATAGGTAAAGCAGTAGAAGATTCTACTGAACCTAGGACCTCTGAAAACATCTCCTAGATGCACTCTTAAGCAATAAAAGGAAGTATGAAATAGTTGTTAAGGTTTTGGAAAACAGTCATCATTGCCAATTGTTTTTCTGCATTTCCAATTCTCATAGTTAATAAGTGTATGTCAACTTAGAGGAAATGTAAGTATGAAGTATCTTAAAGACAGTTGTAATTCCTATCAGGTCCAAAGTATAAACCTCATTTCTATTATAAAGTGTTATGATTGCTGGTGACACATTCAGATCATTTTTTTATTAGACTGATAAGCAGAAACTCCCTTCCAGGTGGAGTTTCGGACATTTTTAGGCTTTCAAATTGTTGTCCTGCTTCCTCACTGCACTCCTATAAGAGCAATTTCCTAATGGAGCATGTGGATAGCATTCACACCTGATGCTTTTCTTCATGGGGAGTTGGACTTGGCTCATTAGTTCTCACTTGGGCAGCAATGCTTCTCAAAGTTGGCCAAGACTTGTCTTTACATTTAGCCTTTCTGTTTCATGCATATATGTTAACTTGCAATATGAAGGTCAGATTTGACTAGTTAAGTCATTTTGCATATCTATCTAATTGATCTTTCTTTATCTGCAGGTTGTTTTTAAAGACATCCTGAGTATAATGGATGGCAGGAATCAGTCCATGGTATCAGAATTTGTGCTTTTGGGACTTTCCCATTCACAAGATCTTCAGGTCCTTCTCTTCATAATATTTCTGATCTTTTATCTGCTCATTGTGTCTGGAAATATTGTCATAATGGTCTTAATCGCTATTGACCACAATCTCCATTCCCCAATGTATTTTTTTTTTTGGCCAACCTGTCCTTTGTTGATATGTGGCTTTCCTCAGTCTCCACTCCCAAGATGATTGCAGACTTTCTCAGAAAAAACAAGACGATTTCCTTTGCAGGCTGCATGTCCCAGGTCTTCTTTGCCCATTGTATTGGTGCAGGAGAGATGGTGCTGCTGGTGGTAATGGCTTATGACCGCTATGTGGCCATCTGCAAACCACTCCACTACTTCACCATTATGAACCTGAAAAGATGCATTGGGTTGGTGTTGACTTCCTGGGCCATTGGCTTTGTGCATGCCATGAGTCAGCTTGTGGCAGTGTTACAGGTGCCTCTCTGTGGTCCCTTGGAAATTGATAGTTTCTTCTGTGACATACCACTGGTGATCAACATAGCCTGCATGGATTCCCATGATTTAGATACTTTAGTCAATGCTGACTGTGGAGTTGTGATTGTAACCTGCTTCATTCTGTTGCTCATATCCTACACATATATCCTTTTCACTGTTCGGCAGAGTTCTAATTCTGGTGCATCTAAGGCCCTGTCCACTTGTACTGCCCACATCACAGTGGTGATGATCTTTTTTGTTCCCTGCATCTTTATCTATGTGTGGCCACTCAATATCACCTGGTTAGACAAATTTCTTGCTGTATTTTACTCTGTTTTTGCACCTCTTCTAAATCCAGCTATTTATACACTGAGAAATAAAGAAATGAGAAATTCTATGAAGAGATTAAAAAGTTATTTCATGAATAACAAGGTAAATACATAATACCCAGAAAAACTACTATAAATACTTAAAATTTATATTTTGCTAAATGAGGAAAGGTTGAAATTTTGTGACAGTTAATTGTATGTACCTTAATTATAGTTTTTTGATATGTAATAGGCTCAATATAATTCTGGAGATTGAACATTTTAATCACTTATAACATTTTAAATTATTTTTGAAAAAAATTTAAAATGACACTTCTTCATGAGAAAACTATTGAAAAGGTTTTTAAATATCTACAGCAACATAAACAATAACCTAAATGTATTTGTCAAGCTCCTAAACAACATTTTTTGTAAAGTTCACTTAAATATTGCTCTAACAACATCAAAAAACAATAATCTGCCTTAACACTACCCACAAGCCTTTTACTCACCCTTTCTAACATGGCAACATTATTATTTTTACTTTATTCCAGCTTTCTCCAAAATAATAAGAGGGAAATAGAAAAAATGGGAAAGAATAAAACAAAAGTTATAAACTGCACACAAAATAGCACTAGACATTATTTAGTGTTGATTTTATTACCTTAATTAAAATGAAATAGTTATATAAACAAACTAATACTGATTTTTCTCAATTATCTGAGTTTCAAGAACAAAAATTTGTCCTTCAAATTATTGTTGACTATTTCAATAAAATCATGAACTATAATCTTTCTGAGATAGTGGCCATGGCCTTGCTTCCTATTCTTTATATTTAAATATTTGGTATAGCTAATAATATATAATAAACAATTTTACAAAACTTAAATCCTGAGAGTTATTTCATTGCAATATTAATGTTTATTTGTGAATAAAAATTTAAGTATGACCTTTGACATTTCAAATATTCTGAAAATTGCAGTTTACATAGTAATGTGCATCGTAAGATATAATACATCTCTTTTTTCTCAAGAGATGGATTTAAATTCAGTGATAAGAACAATAACAGAAATAAGACCAAAAATATATATAGCTTTTATCTTATAATATAGGAAAAATACAACAAAATGATCATTAAATATGTTTATGATTGTTAGCTGTCTGTTCAGGTCTGCCTGTCATATTAGAAGTATTATTGCCACAAAGACATTTATTATTAACTCAAATGTTTTAGTAGCTGAAGACGACTTTGAAATATATATTAAATTCTTTCAGGTAACAGACTTGAGTTCTTCTATAGTTAAAAGATGCAGAAAACAATTTTATTCTAACAGTATTCATTTGTTAAATGTCATTGCACAATATGCGAAAATAATAATGATTTTCTAAGAACAGTAATTCATGCTAAGTGAAATACCTGACTATCCCCTTAAATTTAGATTATTTTTAATTATGTAATGCCATAATTAACATTCTGTTTTTACTATACAGTGTGAATTGTGAACAATTCTGATATACATTCTGAACTGTAATTGTAGCACATGTTGGTACATAGCACTAAACAACTGTCAGATGTGTATTCACTGCCTCAGCTATACTTATTATATCTATTGTTACTAATAAAAATAAGAACTTAACCTTTTTTATTCATTGTCAACTTCAGATACTTTTGTTCTCATCTAGCATTCTGAGTTATATCCTCAGAATATAACCTGAGTGAGGAATATTTTCTATTAAATTTTCTTTTTTAAATTAATTATTTGAGAATGTACACATGTATGTAATGAAATATGATCATATATAACCCCATTTCCTCCCTCAAAGTATTTCCAGATGCCAGTAAACATGATCCTCTCCCAAAAATCAAGTCATCTTAAATGTAATTAGTGGTCCTATTAAGTGGAGAAGTATGCAGCCATCCAGTGCAACACAGACAGCCCTCACATGGTAAAACCTCCAAAGAAGAATGATTATCCCTCCTAAAGCAGCTAACAATCAGTTAATAGCTCCCCAGTTAAAGTTGGTACCCCAAGAGCTCCTCCTACATCCATGCAAAACTTGGATCTGGCTTGATCTTGTGCAGGTCTTAGGCAGGTAACCACAGATAATGTGAATTCAATGAATATAATAACCATGTGCAGAAGACAGAATCCTCCAGCTCTTATATTCTTTCCACTTCCTTTTCCAAAATGTTCCCTTAGTCTTGACTAAAGATGTTCCATTTAAGGGTGAGAATCCACATTCTCAGCACCATGGCCAATTATATATGTTTCTATTGATACTGAACACTGAAAATAAAAAAATAAGCATCTCTGACAAAGTTTGCAAGTAGCACAAATCTGTGGGTGTAAGCCTAAAAATTTAGAAATAAAAATAGTAGGTTCCTCCCTAGTTCCTATGACCCTCTAGATACTGACTTTTGGCTAGGTTTACAATACCAGGCATACATTCCCTACAGTGGAGCAGGTCTTAAATCCAATCAGAAAAGAGTTGGTTAGTCCATAATAGCCAAGTCACTCTTGTTCCATCCTGCTTGGCAAGTCAATACTATATCATGTAAAGTCCAATGCTGTGTCAAACCCATAATGCCCTTTCTCTCCCAGTAGTCTGAATAAATAACCTCCTGCACTGTGAAAGCTAGCCAACATGAAAAAAGTTTTCAGTGAACCTAGAAATCAAACTATCTTTTTCAAATGTAAAATAGGAACGTTTATGATACATTCAACACATACAGGAAATAATGTTTCATGAACTTCACTCCTATTCATGATACCAACATTTAAAAAACCAAAATGGAAGCGTCATCTTATTTTTGTTATTGGAATATATGAATAAATCTTTCTGAAGTGGCAATCACAGAGACTGCATGGGTCTATGCCAGATCCTCTGCATACATGCTGTGATTGGCTTGGGGTTTTAATAAAAGCCCTAACATTGGAAGTGGAAGTATGTCTGACTCTTTCACCTGTTCTTGGGATGCATTTCCTCCTACTGGGCTGCCTCATCCAGTCTTGAAATAAGGGTTTGTGCCTAGTCCTACTGCATCGTATTATGCTGTGTCCAGTTGATATCCCTGGAAGGACTGCTCTTTTCTTAAAGGAGGATCAGTGTATCTGGGGGTAAGGGGAAATGGATGGAATGGGAGAAGTGGATGGAGGGGAGGCTATGGTCTGAATGTATTGTATTAGAGAAGAACAAACTATCCTAAAAGCAAAAAAAGTCAGAAGAGAAAATAAAAAGAGAAAATTTGTGAACCTTGTGACTATAATTTTGAATAGATACAAAGGGAATCCACTCC
This sequence comes from Peromyscus eremicus, assembly GCF_949786415.1. NCBI lineage: Eukaryota > Metazoa > Chordata > Mammalia > Rodentia > Cricetidae > Peromyscus > Peromyscus eremicus. Next base: position 85,986,833 of record NC_081419.1, read on the forward strand.
CTGAAGAACTAGAGGAGATAGCAAATGGTTGTTTTTCCTAGAGGACCAACCAAAGAGAGAGTTCAGCGATGGAATGTTGGAGCTACAATATTTGCTATTCTCGGGACACATATAGATTTTCCCCAAAACTTCCCATCATATCCTGTGCTGTGTGATAGGAAGAGGGTTTTGAAAAGAGAGCAAAACCACACTTTCTCCTATCAGAATGATCATGTAGAAACAAAGAAAAGCTGCTAGGGTTTTAAAGGCTCTCACCCTAGACATTTTTAAACTTTCAGTTACCTAACAGAATGCCACACTTAACATGAAATATGGCGACAGCAGTGGTTTTATGAAAGAATGATATGCTTATAAATCCTGTGATAACCTAATGGCATGTGTCAAGTTGGTAGAAAAAAAAAGAACAAGATAAACACCAAATTCATAAAATGAGAGAAATAAGGAGTTGAAATTAATGAAAAGAACAATACAAAAGACAATAAAATGAATACTGCTTAATTAAAGGATGAAAAGTTTTAATAAAACCTCAGTAGGAAAAAAAACACAAAAAAATAGATATAAGGGATAAATTAATAAAATTAGAAAAATAAAGGTGACATTACAACACAACCACTGAAATCCAGAGGATTTCTAGATGTTTTGAAAACATATGCTCCAATAAGTTAGAAAAGCAGCTAAATCTGCATACTATGATACTACTAATTTTGAATGAGCAAGATATTTTTTAAGAAATACCCAAATGGATATAATATTGAGGCAGTAACAAAATTTAAGCTAATGGTACAAACCAGGACCAGATGGATCCAGCCCTGAGGTCTCCAAGGTCTTTCAAAAACAAATAACATCCATGTTTCCCAAAATGATCATGGGGGAAAATGGAGAGAAAATTTTGAAGCTTATTCTAAAAACCCTAATTTAACCTGATTCTAAATTCATATAAGGTCATAACAATAATAGCAACAAGCGGTATAAGCAAATTTCTTTGATGAACTACACACAAAATCTTCAATATGATACTTGCAAATAAGATTCAACAATACTTTTAAAAGGACATGTACTCAAATGTGTATCAGCAAATGAATGAATAAACAAAAGGTTGAAGAAAGAACATTTCCCAGCGAGGACCATTCTTTGATCAAAGGTATACAAGGATCTGTACTCCCACTCTAAGATACCAGAGAAACACTAAATGTCCACCAGCACAGGAAAATATCTCAGTAGCACAAATACATATGTTTAGAAAAAGTGTATAAGCCCCAAAAGTTGGGAAATCTGTGCCACATACCATCACATAATGTGCTATAATACTGACCTATGGAGCAAGAAATTCTTCAGAATTCTGGGAAGAATGTGGACAGGTCATGGAACTTGGAGCACTCCTTTGGCTTGTACCTGCAGATTTTAGCATGCACTAATATGGAGACCTCAGCAGAGGTGGAGTAAGAGAGTCTGAAGCCCAGATATTTTCAGCGTTCCTTACCCCAATCATATTAGGGAAGGGCCGTAGAGAGAAGTGAGGTTTATTATAGAGCATAGTGCAGTATCTTGATGAAATGCAGAGAGTAGGCCCTTGTTGTGGAATATTTGTTTAACTAGGCAAAGATGTGTTACATTCGTTTATGCAGCATTTGTGTAACTGTGTAAAGATGTGTTGAATTTGTTTTCTCTTGACTCTCTAAGATACCTCATTGATCTATTAAAAAGCAGAATGGCCAATAGCTAGGCAGTAGAGAGACAGGTGGGACTGGCAGGCAGAGAGAATAAGTAAGAGGAGGAACCTAGGCACAAGAGAGAACTAGGGGAGAGGGAAAAATGAGGGAGATGCCCCTGGGCCAGCCAACCAGGCAGCCGCTAGCCTGTGAGGTGACACAGAGGAAGCAGGAAAACAGGACACACAGAATGTAAGAAAGGTTAAAAAAAATAAAACCCGTGACAAAACATACATGAAGAGAAACAGGTTGATATAAGTCATAACAGTTAGTGGGACAAGACTAAACTAAATCCAAGCATTCATAATTAATGAGTCTCCATGTCGTGATTTTGGAGACTGATGGTCCAAGAAAGCCTGCTACAGCTCTCCCTTGTCTAGGAAGGACAGGCTGTGAAGATAATACTATTTATTTTTATTAGTCATTTATGTCTGTATATTTTAACCCTTAATAGTATATCTTTGAAACTTGCATACAAGTATCTTGATGCAGGGTAGGGGTGCAGGGCGGGGGAACAAGGGCAGTTGGAAGGTTGCAGGAAAACGTGGAAGAGGTATAAAAAAAAGTCTGATATATGAAAGTCACAAAAAATGTTTAATTTCAAAAATTCAAGTGGATCTCATACCTGACACAGTAAATGTGGCCAAGAACCTGACACTAGATAGGGCATGGGCCTAGGGAAAACCTGTTACTATTATTCTACTAAATGAATATAGCAATAAAATGACTCATAATAACATAATCTATAGTATAAATGAATGAATCATTCAACTCTTATCATAGAAGCTTTTTCTTGCAGGGAATGGTAATTAATACAGAAACCCACACCTGGGCAATGTGCAGAGAGGGAGAGACTTTGGAAAACTAAGCCCTAACTGAAATGGCTTTATCACACCCCTCCTCCCAGTGCTCAGGTAGCTGTGCTGAAGAGGAGTTAAAAAGATTGTAAGAGCCTGAGGTGGTGGATGACTTCAAGAAAATGGGGTTTTTCAGACAGAAGAGATACACATACAAAGTCACACAAACTGTCAAGGCATTCACAAGACCTGCACATCTTAAGCCAGACAAAATCCAAACACAGAGAAGAAAAAGGGAGCACAATGTCGAACCCCTAGCCAAAAAGCTATTTTGCAGTTGAACCTCCTAGGAAACAGAAAATTATTTTTTTTCCAATAGAACAACACTGGATATCAACCACACCTCAGGATATTCCTTATTTTTAGGAGTAGCTGCAAGCACAAAATGGACTCCATGTTTCTTTTGTACTTTTTATTGTTGCTTTGTTCTGAAAAATAGATTTTATTTCTCATACATTATATTCTAATTACAGTTTCCCCACACTCTACTCCTGCCAGTATCTCCTGAATTGCCCTCCTATCTGGATCCATCTCCTTTTGTGTCTCTCTTTAGAAAACAAACAAGCATCAAAGGAGTAATAATAAAATATTATATAAGAACCTAAAACAAACACAAACCAATCAAAATAGTACAAGACAAACAAACAGAAGGAAAAGAACTCAAAAAAGTCACAAGAAATAGATATAGACACGGACACATTTGTTCAAACACTCAGGAATTTCATTAAAACACAAACCTGAAGCAATAAAAAATATTTGCAAAGTCTGTAGGGTAACAAATATGTAAAGTAAAGGAAGAAAAAATTAAAAAGCTCTGACATGACATTATGAAACAAGGAGCCTCCAAAGATCCATTTCAGTTAGCTTTCTGTTGGCCATGGGAACATTGTCTGCCCTTAGTAGTAGCTTATACCCCCAGTGAGACTTGAAGAAAGCTAAATTTTTCTTTACAAGTGGTTATCAGTTGGACATAGCTTTAGGGTTAGGGGCATGTATCCGCTTCTTCTTCCAGCTATAGGACTTCAAATAATGCAAACCTGTGCTGCCTGAGTCGCTTAATTCCTATGAGTGTTGATCCTGCTGTGTTTAGAAGGCCTTGTTTCCTTGGTTACCACTATCTCCTCTGCTTCTTACACTCTTTCTGCTTCCTCTTCCACAGGGTTCCCTGAGCCATGAGGGAAGGGATTTGATGAAGATACCCCATCTGGGCCTGAGGATTCCAAGGTCTCTCACTCTCTGCATATTATTTGGTTATAGGTCTCTGTATTTCTTCCCATTGGCTGCAGGGGGAAGCTTCTAAGATGGTGGCTGAGAAGGGACTAATCTATAAGGATAGCAGAATGCAATTGGAGCTATTTTTTGTTGCTTTGTTTCCTTGGTAGAAGAGTAGTGTTTGATTTTCCCCTAGATCCCTGGGCTATCTAGTCTCAGGTACTTGGTCATTCAAGCAGCATTGGGTATGGGTTCCACGTCATGGAGTGGGTCTTTAATCAAATCAGATGTTGGATGGTTACTCCTATAAGCTTTGTGACACCAGTGCACTAGCATACCTTGCACATAGTACATCATTGTAGATGAAAGGTTTGTAGGTGGGATGATGTTTATGTTTGGAAGTGTGCAAAGTACCTTTCAGTAACAAAGTTGCCAGCATGTAAGAATGAAGGCTTTGTGTAGGCATCATTTTGACTTCTCCAGGCTCAATGAGTTGCATAGACATTATTTTCATCATTAGAGCTTTGTGGTCACTTTGAGGAGAGAGACCTATATTATGCCCTTTTAAACAGGCTTGGTTGTTTAAAGTTCCCATAGGACCTCTTTGAATCTTTCTTTAAGATAGAGAAAATATATAAAGTTGGGTAGGTAGTATAGGATGAATTTCTAAAGGTTTTATTAATAAAAAAAAACTCAGGGGAGCCAGGTATTGGTCTACAAAATAGGGAGATACAAAAGAAGCTGAGAATGATTTGGAAAACAGGAAAGAATATAGTAAAAATTTATTACTTAAAAATCTCAAAAATGAATAAAACCATTAAAAAGAAGAAAAATAGACTGAGTTTGGCTCATCAGGAGTCTAAGGAATGGTATAGAGCTAGAAAATCACTGACCTCGACCTCCATCCATTGCAGCTCGAGTTACAGGGCAGCAGGCAAGACTCTTGCAGGCAGGGCTGACCACCACCACCACCCACTGGACCCTGTAATCTACAAGCTCAACTCCATCTTCCAAACTCACCCATCCGCTGAGACCACAGATGCTCCCTGAGACACAGACTCAGCCAGCTCTGATTGCACCAAAAGTGGTTCCCTGAGACACAGACACCATTTGCACTGACTGGAGGAAGAGATGGGTAGACACCAGTGGAAGAATACATTCAACAACATAAAGAGCAATGTAGCATCACCAGAACCTAGCAGTTCTACTACAGCAAGACCTGAACATCCCAACATAGAAGAAGCAGAAGAAAATGACCTTAAAAATGACATTTTGCAGATATTAGAGGCCTTTAAATAGGAAGTGAAAAATTCCTTTAAAGAAATCGAGTAAAAGCCAGGCTGTGGTAGTGCACGCCTTTAATCCCAGCACTCGGGAGGCAGAGACAGGCAGATCTCTGTAAGTTCAAGGCCAGCCTGGACTACAGAGTGAGTTCCAGGAAAGGTACAAAGCTACACAAAGAAACCCTGTCTCAAAAAAACAAAAAAAAAAGAAATTAACAAATCCCTTAAAGAAAGTCAAGAAAATCAAGAAAAAGCTATTAAACATGTGAAGGAAATAGTTCAAGACTTGAAAATAAAAATAGAGGCAATAAAGAAGACACAAACTGAGGGAATGATGGAAATGGGAAATCTGAGTAAGTGACAGGAACTACAGATGCAAGCATAACTAGCAGAATGCAAGAGATGGAAAAGGGAATTTCTGACATTGAAGATATGATAGAGGAAATAGATTTGTCAGTCAAAAAAAACACTAAAGCCAAGAAAGTCATAACACAAAACATCCAGGAAATCTGGGGCACCATGAAAGACCAAACCTAAGAATAATAGGGATAGAAGAAGGAGAAGAATATCAACTCAAAGGTACAGAAAATATACTCAATAAAATCATGGAAAAAACTTTCCCAATCTGAAGAAGGAAATGCCTATGAAGATATAAGACACTTACAAGGGCATTTGGAAGCTGCAGAGTTGGTGAGGTAAGCTTAGCTGTGGCTTCCCTATTTCCCTGATCTCTCAGGTTCTCACCCCTATATATGGCTCTGTGTTTTTTATTTAATAACGCCATTTAGATATTCATCTACACCTCATCTTGCCCCCCAGCCAGTGCAGCCCAAGATATTGAGCAGTAGATTCTTTCCCAACTTCACTCACCAAACCAATCATCCCCTGTGGCACCAGTGACCACCAAAGCCATAAGCCCACACTGCACAAATTGGGAATAGCTGCTCCCAGAGACAAAGCCCACTAACACTAATTAGACTAAGAGCTGCTCCCTGAGACATGAAGTCCATCGGCACCAATTGGGCCAAGAGCACCAATTAGACCAAGATATCCTACTGGACCAAGAGTATCAACGAGACCAAGAGAGGCTCCCTCAGACACAGTCACCATTTGCACCAAGTGGAGGAAGAGATGGGTAGACAATAGTGCAAAAATACAGTCAACAACATAAATACCACCATGGCACCAACAGAACCTAGTGGTTCTACATCAGCAAGACCTGAACATCCCAACACAGAAGAAATCAACCTTAAAAATGACTTTTAGGATGATAGAGGCCTTTAAAGAGGAAATGAAAAATTCCCTTAAAGAAATCAAGGAAAAGGCAAACAAAATATTGGAACAAATCAACAAATCCCTTAAAGAAAGCCAAGGAAAAGCAATTAAATAGATGAAGGAAATAGTTCAAAATTTAAAAACTAAAATAGAGGTAATAAAAAAGATACAAACTGAGGGAATGCTAGAAATGGGAAATCTGAGTAAACGAACAGGAAACACAGATGCAAGCATAACCAACAGAATGCAAGTAATGGAAAAGAGAATCTCTGGTGTTGAAGATACAATATAGGAAATAGATTTGTCAGTCAAAGAAAACACTAAAGCCAAGAAAGTCATGACACAAAATGTCCAGGAAATCTGGGACATCATGAAAAGACAAAACCAAAGAATAATAGGGGTAGAAGAAGGAGAATACCAACTCAAAGGCACAGAAAATATATTCAACAAAATCATAGAAGAAAACCTTCCTAACTTAAAGAAGGAAGTGCCAATGAAAATACAAGAAGCTTACAAAACACCAAATAGATTGGAGCCAAAAAAAAGTCCCCTCACCACATAATAATCAAACCACTAAACATACATAATTTAAAAAAAATATTAAAAGCTGCAAAGGAAAAAGGTCAAGTAACATATAAAGGCAGACTCATAAGAATAACACCTGACTTCTCAGTGGAGACTCTGAAAGCCAGAAGGACCTAAACAGACACTATGCAGACACTAAGAGACCATGGATACCAACCCAGACTATTATACCCAGCAAAACTCTCAATTGCTATAGACTGAGTAAACAAAATGTTCCATGATAAAACCAAATTTAAACATTACCTGTCCACAAATCCAGCCCTACAAAAAGCACTAGAAGGAAAAATTCAACCTAAGGAAGCTATATACACCCATGAAAACACAGGCAATGGATATCCTACACCAACAAATACCAAATAAGGGAAACACACAACACTACCATCAAAAAACGATAGGAATTAAAAAATCTCTGGTCATTAATATCCATTAATATCAATGGTCTCAATTCATCTATAAGAAGACACAGGCTAACAGAATGGACACAAAAACAGGATCCATCCTACTACTGCATACAAGAAACACACCTCAACTTCAAAGACGGACACTACTTCAGAGTAAAAGGCTGGGAAAAGACTTTCTAATCAAATGGACATAAAAAGCAAGTTAGTATAGCTATTCTAATATCTAATAAAATAGACTTCAAACTAAAATCAGTCGAAAGAGATCAGGAAGGACATTACATATTTATCACAGGGAAAATCCACCAAGATAAAGTCTAAATTCTGAACATTTATGCCCCAAATACAAGGACACTCACATTTGTAAAAGAAGCATTACTAAAGCTTAAATCACACATCAAACCCCATACACTAGTAGTGGGAGACTTCAACATCCCACTCTCACTAATGGACAGGTCTGCCAAACAGAAAATTAACAGAGAAAATAAGGGAACTAACAGATGTTATGACTAAAATGGACTTAATAGATGTCTACAGAATATTCCATCCTAACAAAAAAGAATATACTTTCTTCTCAGCACCCCCAAGGAACCTTCTCCAAAATCGACCACATGCTTGGTCACAAAGCAAATCTCAACAGATACAAAAAAATTGGAATAACCTCCTGTATTATATCAGACCACCATGGCTTAAAGTTAGATTTCTACAACAACAAAAATTACAGAAAGCCTACAATCTCATGGAAACTAAATAATGTCCATTTGAATCACCAATGGGTCAAGGAAGAAAGAAAGAAAGAAATTAAAGATTCCCTAGAATTCAATGAAAACGAATGTACAACATACCCAAACTTATGGGACACTATGAAAGCAGTACTAAGAGGAAAATTCATAGCTCTACATGCCCACATAAAGAATTTGGAGAAATCTCACACTAGTGACTTAACAGCTCACTTGAAAGCTCTAAAACAAGAAGAAGCAAACTCACCCAGGAGAAACAGATGCCAGGAAACAATCAAACTGAGGCCTGAAATCAATAAAATAGAAACAAAGAAAACAATGCAAAGAATCAATGAAACAAAGAGTTGGTTCTTTGAGAAAATCAACAAATAGACAAGCCCTTATCCAGACTAACCAACATGCAGCAAGAGGAAATCCAAATTCACAAAATCAGAAATGAAAAGGGAGACATAACAACAGACAATGAGGAAATCCAGAGAATCATCAGGTCATATTTCAAAAATCTGTACTCCACAAAATTGGAAAATCTGAAAGAAATGAATGATTTTCTGGATAGTATCACATGCCAAAGTTAAATCAAGACCAGATAAACTATTTAAATAGTCCAATAACCCCTAAGGAAATAGAAACGGTCATTAAAAGTTTCCCAACCGTGCCGGGCGGCGGTGGCACATGCCTTTAATCCCAGCACTCGGGAGGCAGAGCCAGGCGGATCTCTGTGAGTTCGAGGCCAGCCTGGACTACCAAGTGAGTTCCAGGAAAGGCGCAAAAGCTACACAGAGAAACCCTGTCTCGAAAAACCAAAAAAAAAAAAAAAAGTTTCCCAACCAACAAAAGCCCAGGACCAGATGGTTTGAGTGCAGAATTCTACCAGATTTTCAAAGAAGAGCTAATTCCTACACTCTTCAAATTGTTCCACATAATAGGAACAGAAGGAACATTACCAAACTCTCTTTATGAGGCTACAGTTACCCTGATACCCAAACCACACAAAGATGCAACAAAGAGAATTACAAACCAATCTCCCTCATGAACATTGATACAAAAATACTCAGTAAAATATTGGCAAACCGAATCCAAGAACACATCAAAAAAATATCCATCATGACCAAGTAGACTTCATCCCAGGGATGCAAGGATGGTTCAACATACGAAAGTCTGTCAATGTATAAACATATAAACCATATAAACAAACTGAAAGAAAAAAACCACATTACCATCTCATTCGGTGCTGAAAAAGCTTTTGACAAAATCCAACACCCCTTCATGATAAAGGTTCTAGAGAGATCAGGAATACAAGGAACATACCCAAACATAATAAAGGCAATTTACAGCAAGCAGACAGTCAACATCAAATTAAATGAAGAGAAACTCAAAGCAATTCCACTAAAATCAGGAACAAGACAAGGCTGTTCACTCTCCCCATATTTATTCAATACAGTACTTGTTCTAGCTAGAGCAATAAGGCAACAAAAGGAGATCAAAAATATAGAAATTGGAAGGAAGAAGTCAAATTTTCACTATTTGCAGATAATATGAGAATATACATAAGTGACCCCAAAATTCTATGAGGGAATTCTACAGCTGATAAACTCCCTCAGTAATATGGCAGGGTACAAGATTAACTCAAAAAAATCAGTAGCCCTCCTATATACAAATGATAAGTGGACTGAGAAAGAAATCAGAGAAATATCCTTTACAATAGCCACAAATAATACAAAATACCTTAAGGTAACGCTAACTAAGCAAGTGAAAAACCTGTATGATAAGAACTTTAAATCTCTGAAGAAGGAAATTGAAGAAGATATCAGAAAATGGAAAGATCTCCCATGCTCATGGATAGGTAGGATTAGCATAGCTAAAAATGGCAATCTTATCAAAAGCAATCTACTGATTCAGTGCAATCCCCATCAAAATCCTAACACAATTCTTCACAGACTTGGAAAGAACAATACTCAACTTCATACAGAAAAAAATCCAGGATAGCTAAAAGAAACCTGTACAATAAAGCAACCTTGGGAGGCATTACAATCCCTGACCTCAAGATCTACCATAGAGCCATAGTAATAAAAACAGCTTGGTACTGACATAAAAACTGACATGTGAACCAATGGAATCAAATTGAAGACCCTGACATTAATCCATACACTTATGAACACCTGGTTTTTGACAAAGAAGCCAAAAATGTACCATGGAAAAAAGAAAGCATCTTCAACAAATGGTTCTGGCATAGCTGGATGTTAACTTGTAGAAGATTACAAATAGATCCATATCTATCACCATGCATAAAACTCAAATCCAAGTGGATCAGTAACCTCAACATAAATCCAGTTACACTGAACTTGATAGAAGAGAAAGTAGGAAGTCTTGAATGCATTGGCACAGAAGACCAGTTCTTAAATATAGCACCAACAGCACAGACACTAAGAACCACAATTAATAAATGAGACCTCCTGAAACTGAGAAGCTTCTGTAAGGCAAAGGACACAGTCAATAAGACAAAACAACAGCCTACAGAATGGAAAAAGGTCTTTACGAACTCCACATCTGATAGAGGGCTGATCTCCAAAATATATAAAGAATTCAAGAAATTAGAGAACAAAATACAAAATAATCCAATTAAAAAATGGGATACAGCACTAAACAGAGAATTCTCAACAAAAGAATCTCAAATGGCTGAAAGACACTTAAGGAATTGCTCAGCATCCTTAGTCATTAGGGAAATGCAATCAAAATGACTCTGAGATACCATCTTACATCTGTCAGAATGACTAAGATCAAAAACACTAAAGAATGCTTATGTTGGAGATGATTTGGAGCAAGGGGAACACTCCTACACTATTGGTGGGAATGCAAACTTGTACAGCCACTTTGGAAATCAGTATGGCGGTTTCTCAGAAAATTGGGAATCAATCTTCCTCAAGACCCAGTTATACCACTCTTGGGCATATACCCAAGGAATGCTCAATCATATCACAAGGACACTTGCTTAACTATGTTCATAGTAGCATTATTTGTAATAGCCAGAACCTGGAAACAACCTAGATGCCCCTCAACTGAAAAATGGATAAATAAAATGTGCTATATATATACAATGGAGAATTATTCACTGGAAAAAGCAATGACATCATGAAATTTACAGGCAAATAGATAGAACTCAAAATATCATCCTGAGTGTGGTAACCCAGACTCAGAAAGACAAACATGGCATGTTCTCACTTATAAGTGGATACTAGATGTGAAGCAAAGAATAATCAGACCTCAACCCACAGCTCCAGAGAAGCTGGGAAATAAGGTGGACCCTCAGAAGGATGTATGGATTGCCTTGGTAAGGGGTAACAGATAATATCCCCATAACTAAACTAGGGATGAGGTAGGGGGGCAATAGAGTGGAGGGATGGAGGATGAGCAATGAAAGAGATATCTTGACAGAGGGAGATACTATGGGGTAAAGGAGAAACCTGGTGCTAGGGATATTCCAAGGAATCCACAAGGATGACTCCAGATTAGAGTGCTAGCAATAATGTAGAGGGTACCTGAACTGGCCTACCTGGGAAATCAGATTAGTGAATACCCTGTCATTATAAAGCCTTCATGCAGTAACTAATGGAAGTAGATGCAGAGATCCACAGCCAAGCATCAGAACAACCTCCAGGAGTCAAATTGAAGAAAGGGAAAAGGGATTATATGAGCAAGGGGGGGGTCAAGATCATGATAGGGAAATCTACATAGACAACTGAACCAAGCTTATAGGAACTCACGAACTTTAGACCTGTGGAACCTGCATGGGAATGGACTAGGCCCTCTGCACAAGTGAGACAGTTGTGTAGCTGGTCTATTTGAGGGGCCCCTGGCAATGAGGTCAGGATCTATCCCTGATTCATGAATTGGCTTTCTGAAGCTCATAACCTATGGTGGGATGCCTTTCTCACCCTTGATGGTGGGGAAGCAGGAGTGGGTGAGGGGTGCTTGGTCCTGCCTCAACTGAATGTACTAGGCTTTGCTGACTACCCATAGGAAGCCTTACCCTTTTGGAGGAGGGGATAGGGGGGTGGGCGGGGTGGGGTGGAAGGAAGGATGAGAGGGGGATCTGAGGTTGGTATATAAAATGAATAAGAAAATTTTAATTAAGAAAAAGAAAATCGGGTTGGGGATTTAGCTCAGTGGTAGCGCGCTTGCCTAGCAAGCGCAAGGCCCTGGGTTCGATCCTCAGCTCTGGAAAAGAAAAAAGAAAAAGAAAATCATTGATTTCTAATTGTTTCATGACATTTATGAAGTGGGAGATGCTTTGGCAGATCTGAATGATACCATCATGTAACTTTGGTTGATGAAACACTAAAGCAACTACAGCAGGATCTTTAAAAAGAGGAAACATTCAAGGGGTTCTGTGTTTCATTTGTTGGCAAATGTGGCAAGATTTGTGTCAAGGTTACATTTCTGGGGGAAAAAAATGACTGCCAAATAAAGGTCTGGTGATATTCTAGGAGGTTTCACAGTTTAAACAGCAAGATTTTGCTTGGTTGTTAGCTTTTAAAAATAAAATATATCATTTTCCCCTCCCCTTTCTTCTCTCTAACTGCTCACATGTACATGCCTCCTTGGTTCCCTCAAACTCATGGCCTGTTTTTCTTTGTTATTGCTGTATGTATGCATATATATCTAAATAGATGAATAGAGCCTTTTCTGTTCATTTAGTGTTACTTTTATGCATATGATTTCAGGACTGACCACTTGGTATTTGATAACCAATTAGAGGTCTCCTCCCAGGGGAAGACTAATTCTACTCTCAGCATTTCTGAAATTCTTTGCATAGGACTAGAGCTCTGAAATTTCTTCTTTCCACGTCAGAATTATGTTGGTGTAGTGATTGTTCAGGTCTTATTTAAGCAGTCATATTGTTGAAGCATCGTGAGTGAAGCTTCTCTGTCATTTCTTGGAGACACAATCTCATCACACATATCCTGAACCTTTCTATTATAACCTTTCAGTGACTTCTGCAGTGTTCCCTGAGCACTAGATGTAGAAGGTGTGTTGTAGATGTATCAATTGGGGCTGATCAATTGTTATCAATAGTTCTCTGCATTTTGACAAGTTGTTTTTCTGTAATGGTCTTCATCTCTTATGAAGAGATGTTTATTTGACTAAGATGTTTATTTGACAAAGATGTTTATTTTTATGTGGGTATAGGAAGTATTTAGAATGCGCTTAGAATTTCCTAAACCAATAATTGGTAAAGTGGTAGTAAGAGGTTCCCCTCTGAAGTTAGTGAAGTTGATCAACTTCATTTAAACTATATATATATATATATATATATATATATATATATATATATATATACATATAGACTTATATGTTTTACATGTAATTTTAGGTAAAAATAATAATATGAATCCTTACGGCTTTTCAAATAACCTCCCTTCCTCTCCTTCCATTTTGATCAACCTCTCTCCTCCCCAAATAAAGTCCTCCATTTTTTTCATTTCCCCCATCAAATAACTTATCCCCTCTCTATTGTTCCTCTCCATGGTCCCTTTTTACTTTGTTGGTTTTTGCTTTTACTCCAGATTATTTACTCAAATTTGAAGATTTGGGGTTAGAACTTCAGATGAGAGAGGATAACTAGTTTTTGTCTTCCTGGATCTGTGTTACCTTTCACAATATGATCTTTCCTAATTCCATCCACCTACCTGAAAATCTTATTTCATTTTCTTCATACCTGAATAGTATTCTATAGTCCAAATGTATCATGTTTTCATTATCAATTCTTCAGTTGAAGGACATTTGAGTTGTCTTTTTCCTACCTATTGTGAACACAGCAGCAATGAAGATTGCTGAGCAAGTACCTTTGAAATAGGATGTTGAGTCCTTTAATGATATGCCAAGGAATGGTAAAGCTTGATCAGTTGGTAGCTTTAATTTTAGCTTTTAAAAAATGCTCCACTGATTTCCAGATTATCTGAACCAGTTTGCAACACCACTAATAGTAAATGAGGTTTCCCCCTTGCCCACGTACATCATTTGTTGTCATTTATTTTGTTGATCTTGGCCATTCTGACTGGGGAAGGATTATAATAGCTATTTTGATTTGTATTTCCCAGATTTAAAAGAACAATAAATATATTTTAACATATTTTTTAGCGATTTTAGTTCTTCTTTTGATAACTCTGTTCATAATCAAATTTCATTTTTAAATGGATTGTTTTGAATTTTTCTTAATTTTTATTTTAATTAAAATACAATTATGCTGGGCAGTAGTGGCACACACTTTTAATCCCAGCACTTGGGAGGCAGAGGTAGGTGGATCTCTGTGAGTTCGAGGCCGGTCTGGGCTACAGAGTGAGTTCACAGGGAAGGTGCCAAAGCTACACAGAGAAACCCTGTCTCAAAAAAAAAAAAAAAAAAAAAAAAGCTACATAATTTTCCCCATTGCCATTCCTTCCCCCAATCCCTTCAGTGTCCTCATTCTCCAACTGTTCCCATGTCTACTCACTGTTACTCCCTCTCAAAATCATGGCTTCTTTTTCTTTGGCTATTACTGCTATACCTGTACACATAAAACATAAATACAACAGGCTGAGTCCATTTAGTGTTACTTGTATGTACATGATTTTAGGGCTGATCTCTTGGTAGTGTATGACTAATTGGGGCATTCATCCCTGGAAAAGGCTAATTCTAACTCTGTGTGCATGATTTAAGTGTATGTCAATGTTTGTCTAGAGGTGGGACCCTTGAGATTTCAGGTCTTGTTTCAGCAGCCATATTGGATGTATCTTCCTTCCCTATTCTATAAGACAAAATCTCACAACAGACTTCTTAATCATCTTCTTCTTACAATTTTTCCACCTTCTACTTCTGTAAATTTCCCCTGGCCTTGGGTACAGGAATTAGGTTGACATTGTATTTTATGTTTCTAAGTACTCCATAATCACTTGCTCTCTGTGTTTTAAACAGTTATGGTTTTATGTGATAATTGTTATCTGGTTTAAAGAGTAGTTTCTTTTATGTGGGTATAAGGATAAGTATTTAAAATGCAGTTAGAATTACTTTGTTTTGTAAAGTGCTGGTACTCGGTTACCTACTAACAGTCATGGCTTCACTAGTTCCAGGTAGTTGGCTCTGTTGCCAGTACCAGGTATTTTTATTTTTCCATTGAGGAGATCTTAAGTCCAATTAGAGAGCTGTTGGTCACCACCAAGATATGAATGTCACCATTTCTCCTTTAGGACTAACTTGCAAGACTGGTCATAGGTATCACAGCGAGGTAGCAATCTTGATTGCTCCCTTCCGTTGGAAGCTTGTCTAGCAATTTCTGTTACTATGAAGGACAGTCCTTAAGAAGGAGGTTTTCAAGTCAGATCTAGCTCAAATCTTTTGAGTCCTATATCTGAGATACACTTCAGCAATGAAGGCTTACATTCAACCTCTGGGAGGTAACCAAAGGTAATAGAAATAGCCTATAGGTTTTGGGAGTCTCTTAGATATTTCTAACCAACCATTTGTAAAGAGGTATCTCATGCCTGGTTCTGAGGTTTTCTTTTTCAGATGATCTGTCATTCTTATGGGGAGTATTGTCATCCCAAGTAGCAAAACTTCATTTAGGATATGAACATATATATCACATGTAAGTTTTAATAAATAGAAAACAATGTTTCCTTTAAAAAATTATCCTTTTCAAATATCCTTAGTGCTATTTAACTCTCTTCCTATCATCCCTCTCCTCTGCTGACCTCCCTCCCCCAATCCCAATTAAAGCCTACTTCTCTGTTTTTCAGAGTTCTTTATGCATTCCAGACATTAATCCTCTGTCAGATGTATAGCTAGCAAAGATTCTTTATCATTCTCTGGATTTCTTCTTCTCTGAGATAATTATTTCTTTATCTGTGTAGAAGCTCTTTGGTTTTTACAAGGTCTTACTTGCCAATTTTAAGCCTTGATTCCTGGGCAAGTTGAGTCCTATTCAGAAAGTCCATTCCTACACATTTATCATATACTATACTGACTTTTTTTTTCTACCAGGAATCGGGTTTCAGTTTTCATATTTAGATTTTATCAATTTGGAGTTCTTTGTTGTGCAAAGTGATAGATAAAAATCTAATTTCAGTCATCTGCATGTAGATGTCCAGTTTTCCTAGGACAATTTGTTAAAAAATGCTGTTTTTCTACAACGTGTGTTTTTGACATCATTGTCAACTATAAGATGACTGTAGTGGCAAGTAATTATATTGTTCCATTGATCTACTGCTTGCTTATCTGACAGTACCATGCTATTTTGATTGCAACTAAGCTCTAATATATCTTGAGATCTATAATGGTGAACTCTCTAGCACTGTTGGTTTTGTTCAAAATTGCTTGAGCTATCCAGGGAATTTTGTGGTTCCAAACAAATTTTAGGATAGTTTTTCCTTCTATCCATGTGATAAATGAGATGGGAATTTTGATTAGGATTGCATTGAATCCTAAATAGCTTTTGCTAATAGTCATTTTCATAATATTTAACTCTATCAACCAATGAACATGGGATGTCATTCCATTTTCTAGTGTCATTTCCAATTTCTTTCTTCAGAGATTTAAAACTTACATGTCATGATTTCTTCATGGTTGATGACACGTATCAACTCTTCTTAAATTATACATTCAAATGTCACTTGTTCCTTATTTATTGTATTACTGTAGAAGTATTCTAAATATAATATCAAAACAAGTATATTTGAATTGCATATCTATGTCCTTTTTTCTTTAAACATAATGGAAAGGGTAATGGGTAGATGGTTAATAGCATAAGAAAGTTTGCTGTGCAATTCTGGAAGCTAGAGTTCAGTCCCAAAACACTTGGTGAAATAGAAGGAAAACATCAACTCCACAAAGTTTTATTATATACGTATCATGAGTCACATGTACACATATATGAATAAAAAACTTTAAAATTTAAAAACCCAATGGTGTTTTAATAATTTGACACCCAATTAATACCTGCCACCATCACAGAGAGTTCCAGATAAAACTGAAATATGCAACAAAGTGACCAAGATTGCCTGCCAATTTGACATAGCCTCACCATGCATTAGGGAACTGAATCCACAATAAAACTTTCATTTTAGTCATATCTCACACTGTTCAGCTCACACTGTTCAACACATAGCCTCTTATAACTATGAGAAAATATATTCACCTTGGTCCTTATTGGTCAAGTGAATAACTTTGAGAAATGGACTAATGTTGTCAGTTCTGGGGTGATTACTAAGAATGTCTCCCTAATAACACACATATGTAGCACTTGGTGTTGTTCTTTTTTGGGGGACAGGATTTCTCTGTGTTGCTTTAAAGCCTGTCCTGGAACTCACTCTGTAGACCAGGCTAGCCTCAAACTCACAAAATCCACCTGCCTCTGCCTCCTGAGTGCTGGGATTGAAGGTGTGTGCCGCCACCACCTGGCTCTTGGAATTGTTCTTAACAGAGAAATCCCTAAGATGTGTCCAAGATAATTATAGCCAGGTTATCATCTTGTTCAGAACACAGAACAAGTCAATTGACCCATGGGACAACTTCATGCAGAGAATATAGGTCAGGCTGAGAGGAAGTGCTTTCAAGAGACCATCTCTGGATGACATAGATATCTTCACAAGCACACATCAGGTGGAAGAAAATGTGATCTTGGAGAAAAACATGAGTTTGGTAAATCATCTCATCTTAAATTCTTCCCTAAGATAATTCTTGAAATATTTCTATGTATCTCCTCTATCAATTCCCATTATGTGTGTACTTGAGCAATGTTTCTTTGTCTTCTGTCATTTTAGCAGACAATTACTGTGTTTTCTCTACCTTTCCTAATCCAACAGCAATTTCTGTGGATAAATATCAGAGCACACACCACCAAAAGGCACACCCTCAGCGCATTAGTGTCTGCATCAGAAGATCATTATTTCTTATCTAATGATCAGTATGAGCAGCAACCAGCTAACACTGCAAAATAATTCTCTGTGTCTTAACCAAATGCAGTATTGTTTAATCATAGAGTACACTGTAGATAACATAATTTCAGCTTAGAAATAGTAAATGTAATAGCAAGTCAACTTGGGCATAACTCTTATTCATCTCAGAAATCAAATTAAAGCAGTCTACCAGCAAACAAGACATTATGATCATCTACAATACCACTCTGAGTCATGAGGACCTACCATATGGTATCTACTAAAGTGCATAATTCTGACTATATCCACAAATGTTTACAAGAGTATAAATATTGACACTATTACAGAGTATGTAACTTTAATAAAAAAAATCTACATGGAAAAAATACTTAGAGAAAAAAATAAATACTTGGCTTAAATGCTCATAAAATGTAATTTGCTGTTTCTTTTGTTGGTTTTTTAATCTTTAACCATCTAAAAGTCAAAATTAGTGTTTTCTGTGAGAATTGCCACCAATTTAAAGACAAGAATTACATATGAAGTAACAGAAGATTCTATTGAATCTAGGCCCTCTAAAATACTTATAGCACCCCTGAGCAAAAGAAAAAGAAGCATGAAATGGTTATTAGGTTCTTGAAAATAGTCAGCATGACTGATATGCCCTTCACATCTACATAGTTACTGAAAAGATGTGTGTCAACTTGGAGGAAATGTAAGCATCAAGTATTTTAAAGAAAGGTGATTGTATATATTCTTTTACACACACACAACACACACACACATACACACACACACACACACACATACACACTCATCTTAAACATGGTGTTCAGTTGAACGATAAAATTCTTGCCTAAAAGTTTAAAACAGTACAAACAATATTGCTTTAAGATATACATGAAAGTATACAGAAAAGAGACAACTCCTGTGGATTATTTGACTCCAGATACTGTCTTTTCTTTTACACCTTCACAACAAAATATTAAGTATTAAGTATTTTATTTTAAAGGAATGTAAACACATACATTTAGGACAAAGCCATACATAATATCAACTGCTAATGAGAAATCAATTAGACCTGAATTTATTTAAAATCTATGTTTAGTCTAATAATTGTCTTAAACATTGGTGAATGTTAATAGACTAATATGACCATTCTTCCAGGATTTAACTTAATTTTAAAACTGTTATGTTTTATTAGCCAGTTGCTTACTAAGAATGTGTATGGTCATTGTGCAGCAAATTTCTATCTTAAACAATGAAATTTTTAAATTTTATTTTATAATTAATTTAATTTTACATATTAGCCACAGATTCCCCTATCCTCCCCCTTCCTAGCCACCCTGGCTTCCCCCACCCAGTCCACCCCCCATTCCCACCTCATCTGAGGCAAGGTCTCCCCTGGGGACTCAGCTCAGCCTGGTAGATTCAGTCCAGGCAGGTCCAGTCCCCTCCTCCCTACACCAAGGCTAAGCAAAGTGTCTCAGTATAGGCCCTAGGTTTCAAAAAGCCAGCTCATGCACTAAGGACAGGTCCTGGTCCCACTGCCTGGGGGCCTCCTAAATAGTTCAAGCTAATCAACTGTCTCACTTATCCAGAGGACCTGATCCAGTTCCATGGGGGCTCCTCAGCTATTGGTTCATAGTTCATGTGTTTCCACTAGTTTGGCTATTTGTCCCTGTGCTTTTTCCGGTCATGGTCTCAATATCTCTTGCTCATATAATCCCTCGTCTCTCTCATCAATTGGACTCCTGGAGCTCCACCTGGGGCTTGGCCGTGGATCTCTGCATCTGCTTCCATGAGTCACTGGATGAGAGTTCTATCATGACAGGGTGTTCAGCTATCCGATCACCAGAGTAGGTCAGCTCGGGCTTTCTCTCGACCATTGTCAGTAGTCTACAGTGGAGGTATCTTTGTGGATTTCTGGGGACCTCTCTAGCACTCTGCTTCCTCCTATTCCCATGGTGTCTTCATTTATCACGGTATGTCTTTCCTTGTTCTCCCACTCTGTTCCTGATCCAGCTGGGACCTCCCCCTCCCCTAAGCTCTCTTTCCACTGACCCTTGCCCTCCATTACCCCCCCACATCCAGTTTGCTCATGTAGATCTCATCCATTTCTGTTGTTGGGCGATCCCTGTGTATTTCTTAGGGTTCTCTTTACTAGGTAGCCTCCCTGGAGTTGTGAGTTGCAGTGTGGTTATCCTTTGCTTTACATCTAGTATCCACTTATGAGTGAGTACATACCAGGTTTGTCTTTCTGAGTCTGGGTTACCTAACTCAGGATGATTTTTTCTAGTTCCATCCATTTGCCTGCAAACCTCATATACGCAATGGAGTACTACTCAGCAGAGAAAAACAATGACATCATGAGGTTTGCAAACAATGAAATTTTAAATTTCTATCACCCATGTAAATTACATGGATACAGAACTGGTTTTTGAAAACCTATGCTGGAAATTTTCAGGATGACAAGAAACTAATTTAGAGATAGAATTTAGATTATCAAAACTTTCATGGAACATGGACCTATTTGGTATAATATCAACATTATTTTCCTTAGACAATCAAGTAATCTCTAGAAAGTACATATATTTATTTGTAACATACAAGACTCTTATCAATTATCACGTTTCTATAGCAGATGAATGTGTTATCTGATGTCCTCTTTGTTTTCATCCTAACTCCACCCCTGAGTCCAAATTAAAAAAATGGGAATGTAAATATAACTCTGATGATAATGTGAGAACTTTTGTTCACCTCTTTTATTACCTCACCATAGTGACTTCAAAGAATAAAAGAATAAGACCTAAAAATTGAAAACCACCAAGAGTATTACTGAAGGTAGAAGAAAATGGGCAATCAACTCCCACCACTCAGCTTGAATATTTTCTGTTACAGATGAATATAATCACTCCGCCTGTGCTTTGAAGTGAATAACTGCTGTTCACTGAAAGTTCAACATCACATTCATCCAAGGTTGACAACAAAACACACCCTTTGCTTACATGTTTATGTAATTTATTTTCTCCTTTGAAACAATACAAATGATCAATAGGTAAGTGACAAAATGAGAAAGCAGATGATAGATGAAACATAGTCCATGCCAGGAAATGATAATATTTGAAAATCTAAGAATTTTCAAGATTAGCTAGTAAATTTCAAGGTCAGGTGTTTTTTTTTTGTTTTTTTTTTTTGTTTTTTGGCTGCTAAAACTGAATTAAATCTAACTGTCAGAGTTCAGGCTTGACTATGATTTGCCTTCTTCTTTGGTTATCATTATTACACGTATTTTCTTTTTTTACTTGAATATATACTACCTTATTCTTACAGGTTTTTCCCTTTGCATTCTTTTTTTCTATTCAATTTTTTAAAGAAATTTTCTATTCATTTTACATACCAACTACAGATCTCCCTCTCCTCCCTCCTCCTGCCCACTCAAACTTCCCTTCCAACCTATTCTCCATTCCCACCTCCTCCAAGGCAAGGTCTCCCATGGGGAGTCAGCAGAGCCTGATACATTCAGTTGAGGCAGGTCCAAGCTTCTCCTCCCTGCACCAAGGCTGTGCAAGGTGTCCACCATAGGCACTGGGCTCCAAAAAGTCCGCTCATGCACCATATTACATGTATTCTCAATGATAGCTGCTAATCAGTTTAGCTAAATAAATAATTTCTATGGTAAGTTTTTGTTGACAAAATATTGTGATTCTTGTTTTTACATATCAGTCTCAAACTATGTATTTTTATGTGGTATTCTGTACAAGTTACCTCCAGCAACATTTTTAATTCAGTCACAGAAATGATTCTGTCGGTCATCAGTGGATTCATTATATATGCTGCAAAAATATGTTAAGATCTCATCAGAACATTTGTTCTGAAATTCAGTGTAATTCCTATCAGGTCCAAAGTTTAAACCTCATTTATGAAGTGTTGTGATTGATGGTGATACATTCAGACCATTTTTATTAGACTAATGGGCAGAAAACACCATCCAGATCAAACCACACACATTTTTTTTTAGGCTTTCAAATTGCTGTTCTACTTCCTCACTGCTCTCCTGTAGAGGAATTTCCTGATAGAGTGTGAGTATAACAGTCACACCCCGTGCTTCTCTTTGTGGGGAGTTAAACTTACTCATTAACTTACACTTGGGCAGCAATGTTTCTCAAAGTAGGCAAAGACTTGTCTTTAAATTACATTTTTTCTATTTCAAGTGTGGAGGTTAGCTTCCAATGTGAAGGTCAGATTCAATAGTTAAGTCATTTTCCACAACCCTCTAATTGAACTTTCTTTCTCTCCAGGTTATTTCTAAAGACCCCCTGAGTAAAATGGATAGATGGAATCAGTCCATGGTACCAGAATTTGTGCTTTTGGGACTTTCCCACTCACATAATCTTCAGCTCTTACTATTTGTGATGTTTTTGATGATTTATGTGCTCGCTCTATCTGGAAATAGTATTGTCATGTTCTTAATTGTCACGGACCACAATCTCCATTCCCCCATGTACTTCTTTTTGGCTAACCTGTCCTTTGTTGATATGTGGCTTTCCTCAGCCACCACTCCTAAGATGATTGCAGACTTTCTCAGGGAACCAAAGATCATTTCCTTCACAGGGTGCATGTCCCAGGTCTTCTTTGACCATTGTGTTGGTGCAGTGGAGATGATGCTGTTGGTGGTAATGGCTTATGACCGCTATGTGGCCATCTGCAAACCACTCCACTACTTCACCATTATGAACCTGAAAAGATGCACCGGGTTGGTGTTGACTTCCTGGGCCATTGCCTTTGTGCATGCCATGAGTCAGCTTTTGGCAGTTGTGCAGCTACCTCTCTGTGGTCCCTTGGAAATTGATAGTTTCTTCTGTGACATACCACTGATAATCAAGTTATCCTGCACAGATTACCATGATTTGGATATTTACATGAATGCTGACTGTGGCGTTGTGGTTGTAACCTGCTTCATTCTCTTGCTCATTTCCTACACATATATTCTTATCACTGTTCGCCAGAGCTCTAAAGCTGGTGCCTCTAAGGCTCTGTCCACATGCACTGCCCACATCACAGTGGTGATGATATTTTTTGTGCCCTGCATCTTCATCTATGTGTGGCCACTCAATATCACCTGGTTGGACAAATTTCTTGCTGTATTTTATACTCTTATTGCACCTCTCCTGAATCCAGCCATTTATACACTGAGAAATAAGGAAATGAAAAATGCTGTAAAGAAATTAAAAAGCCATTTCATGAATCACAAGAGAAATACTTAATGCCAAGAAAATTCGTTGCAAATATTTCAAACTTACAATTCACTAAAATTACTACAAACTGATAATTTGGGTATTTAGTTTGTATGTACAATTAGTTAAGGTATTCTGATATGTAATAAGCTTAATATAATTTGGAGATTTAACATTTTAATCATATAGAACATTGTAAATTATTTCTGATTGTTTTTTAATATGGCGCTTCCTCATGACAAAATTATTCAATTGATTCTTATATCTTCAATAATATTAAAAAAGAACATAAATGTATTTGTCAGGCTTATAAGTGGCATTTGTTTTGTAAAATTCACTTTAATATTGCTCTAACAATATCAAAAATATACTTTGTTTTTCAACACAGCTACAAACCTTTTATTCACTCCTTTGGAAAAAGACAACATTATTATTTTTACCTTATAACAAAAGTTATAAACTGCACACAAATAGCAGTGGACTTTTATTTAGTTTAGTTTTTATTACCTTAATGACAATGAAATAGTTGTATAAACAAATCTAATGCTGTTTTTCCTTAATTATCTGAGTTTCAAGAATTAAAATTTATCCTCTAAGTTATTGTTTATTATTTCAATAAAATCATGAACTATAATCTTTCTGAGACAGTAGCCATGAACATTCTTGCTAATTCTTCATATTTAAATACTTCTTATAGTTAATTATATAGTTATATATATGAACAATTATACAAAACAGAAAGCAGGCCAATTGTTTCATCTAATATTAACATTTATTTGTGAATAAAATTTGAATATGATCTTTGACATTTGAAATATTCCTAAAATTATCATTTGCATAATAATATGCATCATAATAATATGCATCGTAATAGAGTACAATATATCTTTTATTTCTCAAGATAAGGGCTAAAATACAGTGAAATAATAGAAATAAAGCAAAAAATAACATACATATATATAGCTTTTATTCTCTTAATATAGGAAAATACAAGTGGTAGAATAAATAAAATATATTTATGGTTGTTAGCTATCTGTTCATGTTTATGATGTAAGATATGTTATTATCACAAACACATTTATTATTGTCTTGAATATTTTAATATTTAAAGAAAACTTAGACATATATATTACATTTTTTTGGTAACAAAGATTGAAATTTTTTATTGTTGAAGGATGCAGAAAATAATTTTCCCAATGGCATTTATTTGTTAAATGTCATTGCACAATATACTAAAATAGTAACTTTTACACAAAAGAGTAGCTCGTGCTAAATGAAATGCCAGAACATCACTCTTAAAGTTCAGATTATTTTTAACGATTTCATGTCACGATTCACATTCTATTTTTACAAAACGGTGTGATTTGTGAACAATTGTGCTATGCATTCTGAACTGTAGATATAAGTACCTTTGGCATATAGGTAACACTAAGTAACAATCAGATACGTATTGGACAGCCTCAATTATACTTATATTATCTATTGTTACTGATAAGTATAAGAACTTAACAATTTATATTTCCTGTACATTTTAGATCTTTCCCCATCTGGCATGCTGAGAACATCCTCAGAATATGACTGTATCCTGTATTCCTTAATGTGGAACAGACTTAAATCCAAATGGAAGAGTTGGTTAGCCCATGATAGCCCATCCATTCTTATGCCAGTAGTTCATCTTGCTTGGCAAATCAGTATTGTATCATGTAAAGTCTAGTGCTGGGTCAGACCAATAATACCTTTCTCTCCCAGTAGCCTCAATAACTTCTGGCGCTGTGATAGCTAGCCAGAAGGAAAGAAATTTCCAATGACCCTAGAAAACAAACTACCTTTTTACATTTCTTATTTATTTTTCTCTCGTACAAAACACCCCAACTGCAGCCTCCTGTCTGCCACTCCTCCCTGTCTCCCTCCCACCTCCCCTCTCCCCCAGACCCACTGTCCCTCTGTTTCCCTTTGGAAAATAGCGTGCCTCCCTCTCTTTCTTTGTTGCATCTTTATGTGGTTTGGGTATCAGGGTAACTGTAGACTCATAAAAAGAATTTGATAATGTTCCTTCTGTTTCTATTGTGTGGAACAATTTGAAGAGTATTGGTGTTAACTCTTCTTTGAAAATTTGGTAGAATTCTGCACTGAACCATCTGGTCCTGGGCTTTTTTTGGTTGGGAGACTTTTAATGACCATTTCTATTTCCTTGGGGGTTATTGGTCTATTTAAATAGTTTATCTGGTCTTGATTTAACTTTGGTATGTGGTACCTATCCAGAAAATCGTCCATTTCTTTCAGATTTTCCAATTTTGTGGAGTACAGGTTTTTGAAGCATGACCTGATGGTTATCTGGATTTCTTCATTGTCTGTTGTTATGTCTCCATTTTCATTTCTGATTTTGTTAATTTGGATGCGCTCTCTCTGCTTTTTGGTTACTCTGGATAAGGGCTTGTCTATCTTGTTAATTTTCTCAAAGAACCAACTCTTTGTTTCATAGATTCTTTGTATTGTTCTCTTTGTTTCTATTTTATTGATTTCAGGCCTCAGTTTGATTGTTTCCTGGCATCTGTTTCTCCTGGGTGAGTTTGCTTCTTCTTGTTTTAGAGCTTTCAAGTGAGCTGTTAAGTCACTAGTGTGAGATTTCTCCAAATTCTTTATGTGGGCATGTAGAGCTATGAATTTTCCTCTTAGTACTGCTTTCATAGTGTCCCATAAGTTTGGGTATGTTGTACATTCGTTTTCATTGAATTCTAGGGAATCTTTAATTTCTTTCTTTATTTCTTCCTTGACCCATTGGTGATTCAAATGGACATTATTTAGTTTCCATGAGATTGTAGGCTTTCTGTAATTTTTGTTGTTGTAGAAATCTAACTTTAAGCTATGGTGGTCCAATAAGATACAGGAGGTTATTTCAATTTTTTTGTATCTGTTGAGATTTGCTTTGTGACCAAGCATTTGGTCAGTTTTGTAGAAGGTTCCATGAGGTGCTGAAAAGAAGGTATATTCTTTTGTGTTAAGGTGGAATATTCTGTAGATATCTATTAAGTCCATTTGAGTCATAATGTCCGTTAGTTCCCTTATTTCTCTGTTAAGATTCTGTCTGGCAGACCTGTCTATTAGTGAGAGTGGGGTGTTGAAGTCTCCCACTATTAATGTGTTGGGTTTGATGTACTATTTAAGCTTTAGTAACATTTCTTTTACAATGTAGGTGCCCTTATATTTGGGGCATAAATATTCAGAATTAAGGCTTCATCTTGGTGGATTTTCCCTGTGATAAATATGTAATGTCCATACCAATCTCTTTCAATTTATTTTAGTTTGAATTCTATTTTATTAGATATTAGTCAGATACACCCTCAAAAACACAGGCAACAGATAACACCAGAGCAGTAAACACCAAAGAAGAGAAGTACACACACACTACCACCAAAAACAAAAATAAAAGAAATGAACAATCACTGGTTATTAATATCCCTTAATATTAATGGACTTAATTCACCTATAAAAAGACACAGGCTAACAGAAAGGATATCTAAGCAGGACCCATCGTTCTGCTGCATACAAGAAACAAATTCAAAAATAGACACTACCTAAGAATAAAAGGCTGGGAAAAGACATTCCAATCAAATGGTCTTAAGAAGCAAAGGGGTGTAACCATCCTAATATCCAGCAAAATATACTTCAAACTAAAATCAATCAAAAGAGGTCAAGAAGGGCATTACATACTAATCACAGGAAAGATCCACCAAGATGAAGTTTCAATTCTGAACATTTATGCCCCAAACACAAGGGCACCCACATATGTAAAAGAAACATTACTAAAGCTTAAATCACCTATAAAACACCACATTAATAGTGGAAGACTTCAACACCCCACTTTCACCACTGTACAGATCTCCCAAATTGAAACTTAACAGAGAAGTAAAGGACTTAAGTGATGTTATGACTCAAATGGACTTAATCAATATCTACAGAACATTCCATCCTAACAAAAAAGAATATACCTTCTTTCTCAGCACCCCATGGAAATTGACCACATACTTGGCCACAAAGCAAATCTCAACAGATACAAAAAAAAAATGGAATAACCTTCTGTGTTCTATCAGACCACCATGGCTTAAAGTTAGATTTCAACAACAACAAAAATTACAGAAAGCCTACAATCTCATGGAAACTGAATAATGCTCAAGTGAATCACCAATGGACCAATGGGTCAAGCAAGA
This sequence comes from Peromyscus eremicus, assembly GCF_949786415.1. Lineage (NCBI taxonomy): Eukaryota > Metazoa > Chordata > Mammalia > Rodentia > Cricetidae > Peromyscus > Peromyscus eremicus. The sequence goes on from NC_081419.1 coordinate 86,014,242, forward strand.
AATAAAGAAAGAAATTAAAGACTTCCTAGGAATCAATGAAAATGAATATACCACATACACAAACTAATGGGATTCTATGAAAGCAGTGCTAAGAGGGAAATTCATAGCACTAAATGCTCACATAAAGAATTTAGAGAAATCTCACACTAGTGACTTAACAGCACACCTGAAAGCTCTAGAACAAGAAGAAGCAAAGTCACCCAGGAGGAACAGACACCAGGAAATAATCAAATTAAGAGCTGAAATCAATAAAATAGAAACAAAAAGAACAATACAAATAATTAATGAAACAAAGAGTTGGTTCTTTGAGAAAATCAACAAGAGAGACCAGCCCTTATCCAAGCTAACCAAAAAGCAGAGAGAGAGGATCCAAATCAGCAAAATCAGAAAAGAAAAGGGAGACACAACAACTAACACTGAGGAAATCCAGAGAATCATCAAATCATACTTCAAAAGCCTCTACTCCACAAAACTGGAAAATCTGAAAGAAATGGATAATTTTCTGGATAGGTACACATACCTAAGTAAAATCAAGACCAGATAAACTATTTAAATAGTCCAATAACCCCCAAGGAAATAGAAACAGTCATTAAAAGTCTCCCAAGCAAAAAAAAGCCCAGGACCAGATGGTTTCAGTGCAGAATTCTACCAGATCTTCAAAGAAGAGTTAATACTAATACTCTTCAAATTGTTCCACACAATAGAAACAGAAGGAACATTACCAAACTCCTTCCATGAGGCTACAATTACCTGATTCCCAGGCCAAACAAAGATGCAACAAAGAAAGAGAACTACAGACCAATCTCCCTTATGAACATTGATGCAAAAATACTCAATAAAGTACTGGCAAACCAACTATAAAAACACAGGAAAACAATTATCCACCATGATCAAGTAGGCTTCATCCCAGGGATGCAAGGGTGGTTCAACATACTAAAGTCTGTCAATGTAATACACCATATAAACAAACTGAAAGAAAAAAAAACACATGATCATCTCACTAGATGCTGAAAAGGTATTTGACAAAATCCAACACCCCTTCATGATAAAGGTCTTGGAGAGATCAGGAATACAGGGAACATAACTAACATAATAAAGGCAATTTACAGCAAACCAACAGAGTAAATGGAGAAAAACTCAAAGTGATTCCCCTGAAATCAGGAACAAGGCAAGGCCATTCTCCCCATACTTATTCAATATAGTACTTGAAGTTCTAGCCAGAGCAATAAGACAACATAAGAATATCAAGGGACCAATGACTGATGGAAATGGATGCAGAGATCCACAGCCAGACCCCAGGTGGAGCTCCAGGAGTCTAATTGGTGAGAGAGAGGAGGGATTGTATGAGTGAGAGATGTTGAGACCATAATTGGAAAAAGCACAGGGACAAATAGCCAAACTAGTGGAAACACATGAACTGTGAACCAATAGCTGAGGAACCCCCATGGAACTGGACCAGGCCCTCTGGATAAGTGAGACAGTTGATGAGCTTGAACTGTTTGGGAGGCCCCCAGGCAGTGGGACCATGACCTGTCCTTGGTGCATGAGCTAGCTTTTTGGAGCCTAGGGCCTATGCTGAGACACTTTGCTCAGCCTGGGTGAAGGGAGGAGGGGACTGGACCTGCCTCGACTTAATCTACCAGGCTGAGCTGAATCCCCAGGGGAGTCCGTGCCTTGGAGGAGATGGGGATGGGGGGTGAATTGGGGGGAGTGCAGGGGGTGCCTGGGAGGAGGCAGGACAGGGGAATCTGTGGCTGATATGTAAAATCAAATTAATTATAAAATTTAAAAAAATAAATAAATAAAAGATACAGTGGAGAAAACAAAGATGGTGGCAGCCACTGCGACCTGCTGCAGAACTCCTAGGAGTCTGAGAGACCCATGGAGGCTCTGGAGAGTGGCATGGCAGAAAGGGAGTCTGTGGAGTCCCCAGTAGCTCCAGAACGACTGAAAAACTAAAAAAGGCAGGTTTTATGGGAAGACGCTTTTAAAAAGTTGGAAAGAAAGATAGCAGAACAGTGGGGGAGAATGATGAATCCTTGTTGCCACATCTTAGCCAGCAGACTGCAAGCACAAAGGTCATGCCTGATGAGCTGTGGGGCTCCCAGAACAGATGGCACAGAGATGTGTGACAGCCTGGATCTCCCACAGATACAGGTCAATACTGGGTAGGGCAATTCCTAGGCTCACTATCCAGATCCTTGTTTGGAGCCACCTGAGCGATGGCCTGTGCTGCTTTCCCTGTGGAGAGAGAAAAGGCACCAGACAGCTGCACTTCCCATGGCCTACAAACAGCATTTGTGCCCCAGGTGGCTGCCACCATGGACAGAATAGTATGCAGTGGCCTGGAGCTCCCAGGGAAACATCATTACTGAACAGGTCCAGCCCTAGGCCCTCCAATTGGCCAGCCTCCAACACAGAACCTCCAAGGCTGCAGCCTGTGCTGCTTGTCCTGCTAGAAGATGGAGGGTATTGGGCAGTGGTGTTGCCAAAACTCTACAAGCACAAAAGTAGAGCCCAGTGAGCCTCAGAATGGCAGACATTGAGGGTGGAGTGTAGTCGGACTTTTCTTTGGACTGCCAACTCCTGATTAATGACACAGAGACTTTTTTTTATTGATTGTGAAAGCTTGGCCTTAGCTTAGGCTTGTTCCCAACTAGTTCTTAAAACTTAAATTAACCCATTTATGTTAATCTACATTCTGCCACATTGCTTGTTACCTCTCCTCAGTACCATATGTCCAACTTTCTCCATGTCTAGCTGGTGAATCCCCCACCTCAGATTCCTTCCCGTAGTTCCTATCTGTGCCTGGAAGTCCTGCTTATCCTCTTCCTGCCTAGATATTGGCCATTAGGATCTTTATTAAACCAATCAGAAGGTGCCTTAGGCAGGTGAGGTAGAACAGAGACACATCTTCACACCATTTACTAAAACAATTATCCTAACAGTGGGGAGGTGTGCAGCAGCCGGGAGCTTGTACAGAACCTGTCCTCAAATGTGCTGCCTAGCTGCAACATTACCCTGACTCTGGACAACAGCAGGAGACAAGTCTCAGCAATGGTCCAGTATTTATGGTGCTTCAGAAACTAGAAACCTTGAACCAGAACAATGACTAGTTGCAATAAGAATTTGCATGTAGAGCTATTTGGGCAAAAGAATATTCTGTGTGACACACTGCAGTTTCAAATGCAAAAACAACAAACAAATATGGTATGGAGAGGTGGGAAAGATGGAGGGATGGAGTGGTGAGTGCAAGGTGGAGAGATGTGGAACTAGGGATACAACTACAGTGACAGGCATAAGAGAAGGCTGTAGTAGACAGGGAAACATGACCTTGTTGAGTAGAGCTGACAGGGTGGTGTGTGCCAGCCTGGAGCTTATGCAGACTCAGCCTCTGAACACTCTGCCCAGCCACATGATCACCTTGGTTCTGAGCAATGGGGGCCATGTTGATATGAGTGGCTTGTCCTACAACCTGAGGCCATGTTGATGTCCTTGGCCTGTACTGCTAACAAGGGATATGATGGTGTCCATGGCCTGTGCTGTGGCAGAAGGCCATGTTAATGTCTGTGGTCTGTACTGCCTCCAGAGACCATGCTGAGGTCTGTGGCATGTGTTGACACTGGATGTCCATGGTCCATGTGTTCACCAGAAACCATGTAGAATTCCATGTTCTGTGCTTCTGCTGACTGTAAAAGGCAAGGAAGCTACTTTTGTAGTGGTCTCAATGACTGAAAACTCACAGTTGAGAAAGAGGGACATAAACAGCTTCTCTGATAACCCCTATCCCCACCTACATCTTCCAAAAAATTAACAGCCTAGAAATCCATTACAGAGAACTCTTAAAATCCATGATAAGAGCCAGATGGTAGTGGCACATGCCTTTAATACCACCACTAGGGAGGCAGAGGCAGGCAGATCTCTGTGTGTTGAAGGCCAGCCTGGTCTACAGAGTGAGTTCCAAGAAAGGCTCCAAAGCTATATAGAGAAACCCTGTCTCAAAAAAAAATAGGTAAAAACTGTGATGAGGATACTGGCATGTAGCTCTCTGCAATTTGTGGCTTCTGGTGGAAGTGCAGGTAGAGAAGAAGTCTGTTTTCTTTAAGGGACTGTCCACGGGAAGTTTTGACCATGCTCCAGTGAATATATGAGCAACACAAATTGGACTTGTTTTCTTCTTCTTCTTCTTCTTCTTCTTCTTCTTCTTCTTCTTCTTCTTCTTCTTCTTCTTCTTTTTCTTCTTCTTCTTCTTCTTCTTCTTCTTCTTCTTCTTCTTCTTCTTCCTCTGCAACTGCTGCTGCTGTTGCTGTTGCTGCTGCTTTTTTTCTGGGGAGGTCACAAGGGTAGGGGGTGCACCTGGGATGACTGGGAAGAGTATGATCAGAGTTCACTATGAGACATTCACAAGTGATCAGTAAAGATTTTGGAAGGAAAGAATACAGTTATATTATTTTCCCCGTTACCTTTCTTTCATCAAATCTCTCCAGTGCCCTCTTACTCAACAGTTCCCATGTCCATCCACCCTCACTCGCTCTCAAAACCATGGCTTCATTTTCTTGATTATTACTTTTACATATGTATGCATAAAATATAAATATAACAGGTAAGTCCATTTAGTGTAGCCCTGTACATGATTTCAGGGCTGACCACTTTGTAGTATGTGACTAATTAGGGCATTCATCGCTGTAAAAGGTTACTTCTGACTCTCTGTGCATGATTTAACTACATGTAGTTCTTTGTCTTGAAGTGGGGCCCTTGAAATGTCTGGTTTTGTTTCAACAGCCATATTGGTATGTTATCATGGGAACATCTTTCCTCTCTATTCTAAGAGACAAAATCTTACAACAGACTTCCTAATCCTCTTCATCCTACAGTCTTTCCACCCACTATTTCTGCAATAGTCCTTGGGCCTTGAATACAGGAATTATGTCAATTTACTTGATGGGGATGGTCACCCCATAATCACATATTCTCTGTATTTTGACCAGCTAGGGTTTTCTGTGATGATCTCCATCTGCTGCAAAAAGTAAGGTTTTCCTGATAAGGTATGAGAGCAACACTTATTTTTTATTATACGGATAAGTATTTAATGTACAATTAGAATTTAACTGTTTTGTAAAGTGGTGGTACTAGGTTTCTGAATAAGACTCATGGCCTTACTAGACCCAGGTAGTTGTCTAGTTTGCCAGTATCACATATGTTTATCCTCCCATTGAATAGAACTTAATTAGAAAACTGTTGGTTACCATAAAGACACAAATGCCACTATTGCTCCTTTAGAACTAACTTGCAAGACTGATCATAGGCATCACAGCTAGGTAGCAATACTGATTGCTTCCCTCCATTGGAAGCTTGCATAATAATGTCTAATATTATGATAGCCAGTTCTCAAGGAGGAAGTTATCAGGTCAGATCTAGCTCAAATCTTTTGAGTCATATATCTCACATACATGGTGTCTTCAGCAACACAGGTTTACCTTCAATCTCTGGGAGAAAACCAACGGCAATAGAAATAGCCTATAGGTTTTGGGACTCTCTTAGACTTTCCTGACCAACAACTTGAAAAGAGATATCTCATACCTGGTTTTGAGTTGTTGGTTTTTTGTTTGTGTTTGTTTGGTTTTTATATGGCTCTTGTGGGAAGTGTTGTCAGCCCAAGTGGTAAAATTTCATTTAGAATATAAAGAACATATGTATTACATGTAAGTTTATATATATAAAGCAATGTTCCTTAAGGCTTTTTCAAATAGATTCAATGTTATTTATCTGTCTTCCCTTCCTCTCTCTTCTCTGCTGACCTTCCTTTCCCAATCCCAATTAAAGACTACTTCTCAGTGGCTCTGTTTTTCAGAGTTCTTTGTGCATTCTAGATATTAACCCTCCATCAAATGTATGGCTAGTAAAGATTCTTTCTCATTCACTTGGCTTCCTCTTCACTCAGATGACTTTTTCTTCAGCTGTGTAGAAGTTTTTTTTTGGTTTTCATGAGATCTTACTTGCCAATTGTAGGCCTTGATTTGGAGGAAATGGAATACTATTGACAATGTCCTTTCCTTCACCTTTATCATCTAGGGTATGTAGATGTAACCAACCTTCTTATTAAATAAGAAACACAGAACCAATGCAAAGAAGAAAACCAAGAGGTCAGAGCTAAGAGCTAAAACCTTACCCTTCCTCCTGCAGTGGTCCTACCTCTCCAAACCAGAACTACCCCTGTGTTAAAGTCTTTATATAGAGTTTCTGTTCTGCCTTCTTATTGGTTGTAAACCCAACCACATGACCACCTCGTCACGGCCTGTCTGTATAGGCCTCCAGGTTTTCCATGCTTGGTATTGAGATTAAAGGCATGTATATCCAATAATGGCTGTATCCCTGAACACACAGAGCCTTACCCAGCTCTGCCTACCAAGTGCTGGGATTACAAGTGTACGCCACCACTACCCTGCTTTCCTATGGCTTGCTAATAGCTCTGACCCCCGGGCAACTTTATTTATTAACATACAAATAACATTTTAATACAAATAAAATATTACCATATTTCCCCTTTTCTATTTTAATAAAAAGGAAAAAAAGAAAAAGCTTATAACATAAGAAAAACTATATACAAAAGTACAATAACTATATACAATATATATAAGTAATAAATACCTAAACAATGTCTAGTTCATTTGTATTTGACAAATTCAGAGAAAATAATTCCATTATCTATTCTATTGTATCTAATTCACTTTCTATCCTAATTAATCTTCAACTATAACTAACTAATCTTCAACTCCCTCAGAGACCCAAGAAGGGAGTAATATTAGCTAACAAAAAAATAAAAACAGGAAGTATATGCAAGCAACTTCCAAAAAATTGTGAGTTGACAGAAACAGCCATCTGCCTGGACAATCATCTGAGGCTTCTCTGCAGTGTTGGGGCATCATCTTCAGCCTATAGGCTTAGCGTATCTGAAAGACTCATTTGTGAAGTAGGATGTACACAAGGTCAACAGTTCAACCTCACATTGAGTGAGAGCAGTATATATACCAGAAACACCTGAATTCCACTAGTGTCATGTCATGATTCAGGATTTTAAATTCTAGAAATTGTTGATGTTTTTTTAATTCAGCTGTCCATTCTTCTTGGCTATGTGTGTATGTGGCTTCATTTCAGCATCCCGTTCTTCTCCATATCCCTCTATTAAGTGCCATTCTACTGTTGAGAGGTGTGAGCTTAATTACTCTTCAAGAATAACTGTCTCAACTACCTTCCCATTGCACATCAGAAGCCATCGGCCCACTGCCTGTTAAGCTGCCTTCGAAGAAAAGGGCACTGTACCTTTCCCGGATTGCTAAGGCCACTTCAGGAATGGTGCCATATTGTCCTGGCCTCAGAAGATGCCTTTTGATAAAGCCATAACCACACTTGTTTTGACAAGAATCAGTAGTCCTTTGTTTCGTGTCCTGTCTGTCCTGTTTGTCAGCAGTTGATTTGAGGATACTTTGTTGTCCAGTGGCTAACTTTTGCCACAATGAAAGTTAACTCCAATTGCAGTTTTTTCAATGCCCATATTTTCTCTGAAGTAGATTGGTACTGTCAGGAGCTGGCATGTCTCATATTCATAACAAAAAAGAAAAATTTTCTAAGTTATTAAAACATTTTAAATGCCATATTCTGTAGATCTCTGAAGGGTTTGAAGATAACCTATCTAAAATATATCTACTCAATCTTGAAAACATACCTAATATGACTACAAGTTCTATTATAATGTCTAACTACTAGCTTTCATTTCTTTATATCCTAATAGTTGGTAATAACAACATTCAAGGATCAGAAAATTGCATTACATTGTTAAATGAATGGTACACTTAGGGTACAATTAGAAATATACATATAGCATTTTCTAACAATATCAATTTCAATATATATAATTTGTATACAATATAAAACAATCCAATCCAATGTAAAGTATTTACAAGGGTGCTGTCTTATTTTCTTCTAACAGTTTCGGTGTATGGTTTTCATATTTAGGTTTGATCAGTTTGGAGTTTGTTGTACGAAGTAATAGATAGAGATCTAATTTCATTCTTCTGCGTGTAGCTGCCCATTTTTCCTATGAAATTTTATTAAAGATGCTGTATTTTTTCAAATGTGGGATTTTGGCATCATGGTCAAATATTAGATGACTGTAGTGGTGAGTACTTATGTTTGGTCTTTATTTGGTTCCATTGCTCTCCTGTTGATTCTGTGCCAGTACTATGCTGTTGTTGTTATTATTATGAATCTATAATATATCTTGAGATTTGTAATGATAATCCCTCCTACAATGCTGGTTTTGTTTGGACTATCTAGAGTCCTTTGTGGTTCCAAATTAATTTTAGAAGAGTTTTTCTTTCTATTTATATGACAAATACAATTAAAATTGTTCCTGGGACTATGTTTAATCTTACATAGATTTTAGCAAAATGATCACTTTCACAATATTAATTCTACTAACCCATGAGCATGAATTGTCTTTCAGTTTTCTAGTGTCATTTCTGATCTTTTGTATTCAGAGGTTTAAAGTTTATATGTAATGATTTCTTCATGGTTGATGGCATGTATCAACATTTCTTAAATTGTACATTTAAATGTCACTTGTTTCTTATATATTGTATTATTATAGATATTTTAAATGTAAAACTCAAAACAAAAACATTTGAATTGTACATCTATGTCTTCTTTTCTTAAAACATGATAGGAAAGGCATTGGACATGTGGCTGATAAAATAAGAAGAATTTCTATGCAAGTGTGGCAACCTGAGTTCAGTCCCAGAACACTTGGTAAGTGGAAGGAGAGAATCAACTCCACAAAGTTGTTCTAATTCCCATAACATACCAGGACTCACATGAACACACATATTATTAATGTCTGCAAAATAATAAAAAATTAACTAATAGTGTTTTAATAACTTGACACCCAATTCTTACCTGATGCTGACATATAGAGTCATATATCAGACTAAAATGCATCAACCAAGTGGCCAAAATCGCCTGCTGATTTGACACCACCTTATCATGCACTAAGGAACTGCATTCATAGCATGGCTTTCATTCTGGTAATATCTCACACTGTTCAGCACGTGGCCTCTTGTAACTATAAAGCAATTTTATTCACTTTCATTCTGGTAATATCTCACAGTGTTCAGCACATGACCTCTTATAACTATAAAACAATTTTATTCACTTACATGATATAGACATAGTAACATATCAGGATAGCAGAAAACTTCTCTTTGGTTCTTATTAATCAAGTAAATAATTTTGGAAAATGGACTAATGTTGTCAACTCTGGGATGACTAATAAGATAAGTAACTCTTGGTATTGTTCTTAACAGAGAAATCCCTGAGAGATGTCCAAGATAATTATTTTCAGGGTTCTCATTTTGTTCAGAACACAGAACAAGTCAATTCACCCATGGGACAGCTTCAGGCAGGGAATATAGGTCAGGCTTAGAAGATACACTTCCAAGAGATTGCATCTGCATGAAATGGATGTCTTCAGGAGCACACATCAGCAGGAAGAAAATATGATCGAGTTTGGTAAATCATCTCATATCTTTGGCATTCTACTTTAAGATAATTCTTGAAATATTCCTGGGTATCTCTTCTACCATCTATTATATATGGACATGAAATGTTTTTCTTTATCTTCTGTCATTTTTAGAAGCCATTTAAATGGTTTCACTATCTTTTAAGCCACCAGAATTTTCTGTGGATTAACATTTATTTGTGCACACACCACCAAAAGGCACACCCCCCCCCAGTGTGTTAGTGTCTGTGTCAGAAGATCATTATCTCTTGTCCAGTGATAAATTTGAGCAGCACCCAGTTAACATTAAGCAAGAATTCTATGACTTAATCAAGAATAATGATGTTTAATCATTGAGTGCACAGTAGATAAGACAATTTTCAGCTCAGAAACAGGAGTAAATATAATAGCAAGTCAAGTGAGTGGAAGCATAACTCTTGTTGATCTCAGAAATCAGATCAAACAATCTGCCAGCAATCAAGACATTAGGAGCAACTACAGTACAATTCTAAGTCATCAGGATCTATAACATAGTATTAATTAAAGTGTATAATTCTGACTATATTCACAAATGCTTACAAAAACATAAATATTGACACTATTACAGAGTTTAGAATTTTGATACAAAACTACCTACATGGAAAAAATGTTAATCAGAGAAAAGAATAAATACTTGGCTTTAATGCTCCTAAAAATAATTTGATGTGTTCCCCTTCATTGATTTTTTTCAATATTATTCATCTAAAAGCTGAAGTTAGTACTTTCTATGAGATTAGTCACCAATTTAAGAATTCCAGATGAAGTAATAGAACATTCTACTGAATCTAGGCCCTCTAAAATACTTAGAGCACGCCCAAGAAAGAAACTGAAGCATAAAATGTTTGTTAGGTTTCTAGAAAACAGGCAGCGTGCTTAATATGTCATTTGCATCTGCATATCCCATAGTTACTGAGTATATGTATATCAACTTGGAGGAAATATAAATATCAAGTATTTTAAAGAAAAGTGACTATATATATTCACATACACACAATCTTAAAGTGTTCCACTGAACAAAAAAATCCTTACCTAAAACAGTACAAACAATATTGTTTTAAGACATACATGAAAGTATACAGGGGACAATTCCTATGGATCATTTTACCATACATACTAGAAAAATCTTCTTTATTTCTCTTTATGTGTTGTTTTATAGCTTCCCAATACAGTACCAACTTAAGTATGTTAATTTTGTAGATAAAGAAATGGAAACAAATACTTCTAAGAAAAAAGTATGCATATTGTTAACTGCTAGATAAATATAAATCTGATCTTATTTTAAAATCTATGCTTAGTCTAGTAACTTGATAAACATGGGTTAATATTAATAAATGAATATGATCATTCCTCCATGATTCTGAATAATAATAAAATTAAGCTTAATTTTAAAATGGTTACACTTTTAATGGCTAACTGTTTCCTAAAAATGTGTATGTTCATCTTGGAGGAAATTTATATATTAAACACATGAAATATTAAATTTATATTATCTAAATAAGTTGTTCCTGAAGATACAGAATGGGTTTGTGGAAACTTTCCTGGAATTTTCAGAATGACAAGAAGCTAATTTAGAGGTAGAATTCAGATTATCAAAATTTTCAAGGCTCACAGGCCTGTTGGGTATAATATGAGTGTATTTTCCTTACAGAATCTGGTGATCTCTAAAAGTACATAACATTTATCCAGCATACAATACTCTTAGCTACTATCATGCTTCTATGTGCAAATAAATGTTACCTAATGACTTTAGAGCATTCTTTTCATCCTTATCTGTTGAGTCCTCAAAAAAAGGGAAGGTGAATTTAACTCTGATGATAATGAGAGAGCTTTCATTGATCACATGCTCTGTTCCTTTACCATAGATATTTCATAGAGTAAAAGAATAAGACTTAAAAATCAAAAATCACCAAGAGAATTACTCAAGATGGAAGAAAATGGGCAATGATTTCCAACCATCCAGCTTGAATGTTTTTCATTACAGATCAGCACAAGCACTCCAGCTGTGCTTTGAGGTGAATAACTGCTGTTCACTGAAACTTCAACATTACATTCACCTAAGGTTTACAATTAAAGTCATCCTTTGCTTCTGTGTTTATGTAATTTATTTTCTTCTCAAGCAATACAGATGGTCAATAGGTAAGTGACATAATGAGAAAACAGATGATAGATTATATATTATTCAAGTCAGGAAAGTATAATATTTCAGTCTAAGGATTCTAAAAATTAGTTTAAAGAATTCAAGATCAGTATTTTTGACTACTAAAACTGAATTAAATGTAACTTTCAGAGTTCAGGTTTGAATATGAGTTGCCTTGTTCTTGATTACCACAAGTATTTACAATGGTAGCTCAACAATCAGTTTAGCTGAATAAATAAATCCTATGATAAAATTTTATTAGCAAAATATTGTGATTCTGGTTTTTACATCTCAGTCTCAAACTATGTGTTTCCTATATGGTATTCTGTACAACTTATCTCCAATGAGGTTGGAACATCTACTTTATAGCTTTAAACAAATGTTTCAATTCAATGATGTCACAAGAATGACTCTATTGGTGATCAACTGATTCAATATACATGTTACAATTAAATAGTAAGAACTTTTGTACTGAAATTCAATGTAATTCCTATCAGGTCCAAAATATAAACCTCATTTCTATTATGAAGTGTTATGCTTGCTAGTGACATACTCAGATCATTTTTTACTAATGAACAAAAACCCTTTCCAGGTGAAATCACACACATGGTTAGGCTTTTGGATTGCTATCCTGCTTCTTCACCGCTCTATTATATAGGAATTTCCTGATAGAGCATGTGGATAACAGTCACACTTCATGCTTCTCTTCATGGGAGCTGCTCTTGGCTCATTACCTTTCACTTGGGCAGTGATGTTTCTCAAAGTTGGCAAAGACTTGCCTAACATTTATACTTTTCTCTTTCAGGAGTAGATGATAACTTTCAATGTGAATGTCAGATTCGAGTAGTTAAATCATTTTCCACATCCTTCTAATTTATCTTTCTTTCCCCCACAGGTTGTTTCTAAAGGCACATGAGTAAAATGGATGGAGGCAATCAATCTGTGGTGTCAGAATTTGTGATTTTAGGACTTTCCCACTCACAGAATCTTCAAGTCTTACTCTTTGTGATGTTTTTGATATTGTATCTGCTCATCGTGTCTGGAAATATTGTCATCATGGTCTTAATCACCACTGACCCCCATCTCCATTCCCCCATGTACTTCCTGTTGGCCAATCTGTCCTTTGTTGATATGTGGCTTTCTTCAGTCACCACTCCTAAGATGATCACAGACTTTCTCAGGAAGCACAAAACCATTTCATTTTCAGGCTGCATGTCTCAGGTATTCTTTGCCCATTGCATTGCTGCAGGAGAGATGGTGTTGTTGGTGGTAATGGCTTATGACCGCTATGTGGCCATCTGCAAACCACTCCACTACTTCACCATTATGAACCTGAAAAGATGCACTGGGTTGGTGCTGACTTCCTGGACCATTGGCTTTGTGCATGCCATGAGTCATCTTGTAGTGATTGTGGAGCTGCCTTTTTGTGGACCCAAGGAAATAGACAGTTTTTTCTGTGACATGCCATTGGTAATCAAACTAGCCTGCATAGATTCCCATGATCTGGATATTTTAATGAATGCTGACTGTGGACTTGTGGGTGTAACCTGCTTCATTCTCTTGCTTATTTCCTACACATATATCCTTATCACTGTTCGCCAGAGCTCTAAAGCTGGTGCATCTAAGGCTCTGTCCACATGTACTGCCCACCTCACAGTGGTGATGATATTTTTTGTGCCCTGCATCTTCATCTATGTGTGGCCCCTCAATATCACCTGGTTGGACAAATTTCTTGCTGTGTTTTACTCTGTTTTTACACCTCTCCTAAATCCAGCCATTTATACACTTCGAAATAAAGAGATGAAAAATGCTATGAAAAGGTTTATTAACAACTACATGTATTCCAAAGAAAATTACTAATAGCCAGAAATCTCCACTAAATACTTTGAATAATAGAGACTGATCTTACAAAATAAGTTTAAAATCAGGAAATTTACTTATAGTCAATATTTTTACCAGTCTACAAATTCAGGTATACGTCAAAGAACATAATTGTTACTAATCAGCCAGCATAACATTATGAGTTATTCACCTGGAATACAAATATGAATGATCCTTCTTACAGGAATGTTATTCAACCCATTTTGCATTCTCTTTTGTCTTCCATAAAGTAGAACAATGTTTGTTTACCAAACTTGTATGCTTTCTCTGTGAATAACTTAGTAAATTTCTTTTGAATATAATTCTGTTTATTACCATATCCCCAAAACTTTTAACTTAAGCCCTGCCAAATTGAACTTTTGCTTATCACAGATATCTACGAAAATGCTAATGGGGACAGGAAGAAGAATTAAGAAAAGATGAGATAAAAGTAATAAACTGTACATTGAACAGCAATGGACTTTGTCATGTATCCTTTTTTTTTTTTTCATTATCATGTTCTTGCTGTTTTTTTCAGGTAGGCCGTCAATAAATATTTGTTCATTGATGCAGATGGTATTTTTTATTTATTTATTTTTTAATTTTATAATTTGATTTAATTTTACATATCAGCCACGGATTCCCCTGCCCGCCCTCCTCCTGCCCCCCCTCCTCCTGCCCCCGCCCCGCCCACCCCCCAGTCCACACCCCATTCCCATCTCCTCCAGGGAAAGGACTCCCCTGGGGATTCAGTTTAACCTGGTAGATTCAATCCAGGCAAGTCCAGTCCCCTCCTCCCAGGCTAAGCAAAGTGTCCCTGCATAGGCCACAGGCTCCAAACACCCAGCTCATGCACTGAGGACAGGTCCTGATCCCACTGCTGGGTGCCTCCCAAACAGATCAAGCTAATCAACTGTCTCACTTATCCAGAGGGCCTGATCCAGTTGGGGGATCCTCAGCTATTGATTCATAGTTCATGTGTTTCCACTAGTTTGGCTATTTGTCCCTGTGCTTTTTCCAATCTTGGTCTCAACAATTCTCCCTCATACAATCCCTCCTCTTTCTCGACAATTGGACTCCTGGAGCTCAACCTGGGGCCTGGCTGTGGATCTCTGAATCCACTTCCATCAGTCATTGGATGAGATTTCTAGCACTACTGTTAGGGTGTTTGGCCATCCTATCACCAGAGTAGGTCAGTTAGGGCTTCCTCTCGACCATTGCTAGTAGTCTATTGTGGAGGTATCTTTGTGGATTTCTGGGGACCTCTCTAGCACTTTGCTTCTTCCTATTCCCATGAGGTCTTCATTTATCATAGTCTCCTTTTCCTTGTTCTCCCTCTCTGTTCTTGATCCAGCTGGGATCTCCCACTCCCTAAGCTCTCTTTCCCTACAACCTTGCCCTTCATTACCCCCACTCACATCCAGTTTGCTCATGTAGATCTCATCCATTTCTCTGTCATTGGGCAATCCCTGTGTCTTTCTTAGGGTCCTGTTTTCTAGGTAGCCTCCCTGGAGTTGTGAGTAGCGGTCTAGTCTTCCTTTATTTTACATCTAGTATCCTCCTATGAGTGAGTACATACCATGTTTGTCTTTCTGAGTCTGGGTTACCTCACTCAGGATGATTTTTTCTAGATCCATCCATTTGCCTGCAAATCTCATGAATGTCATTGTTTTTCTCTGCTGAGTAGTATTCCATTGTGTATAGGTACCACATTTTATTTATCCATTCTTCAGTTGAAGGGCATCTAGGTTGTTTCCAGGTTCTGGATATTACAAACTGGATATTACAATCTGGATATGCAATGTTGATATGAACAAAGCTGAGCAAGTGCCCTTGTGGTATGATTGAGCATTCCTTGGGTATATGCCCAAGAGTGGTATAGCTGGATCTTGGGGGAGATGGATTCCCAATTTTCTAAGAAAGTACCATATTGATTCACAAAGTGGCTGTACAAGCTTGCATTCCCACCAACAGTGGAGGAGAGTTCCCCTTGCTCCATACCCTCTTCAGCATAAGCTGTCTTCCATGTTTTTGATCTAAGCCATTCTGACGGGTATAAGGTGGTATCTCAGAGTCATTTTGATTTGCATTTCCCTAATGATTAGGGATGTTGAGAAATTCTTTAAATGTCTTTCAGCCATTTGAGCTTCCTCTGTTGAGAATTCTCTGTTTAGCTCTATAGCCCATTTCTTAATTGGACTGTTGGGCATTTTGATGTCTAATTTCTTGAGTTCTTTATATATTCTGGATATCAGTCCTCTGTCAGATGTGGGGTTGGTGAAGATCTTTTCCCATTCTGTAGGCTGTCGCTTTGTCTTGTTGACCATGTCCTTTGCTGTACAGAAGCTTCTCAGTTTCAAGAGGTCACATTGATTAATTGTTTCTCTCAGTGTCTGTGCTACTGGTGTTATATTTAGGAAGTGATCTCCTATGCCAATGCGTTCAAGACTACTTCCTACTTTCTCTTCTAGCAGGTTCAGAGTAACTGGAATTATGTTGAGGTCTTTGATCCACTTGGACTTAAGTTTTGTTCACGGTGAGAGATATGGATCTATTTGCAGCCTTCTACATGTTGCTATCCAGTTATGCCAGCACCATTTGTTGAAGATGCTTTCTTTTTTCTATTGTACAGTTTTGGCTTCTTTGTCAAAAATTATATGTACATAGGTATGTGAATTAATGTCAGGGTCTTCAATTTCATTCCATTGGTCTATATGTCAGTTTTTATGCCAGTACCAAGCTGTTTTTATTACTGTAGCTCTATAGTAGAGCTTGAGGTGTATATTCTTTTATAACTCAACAAGCATAATATCATAAGTTTACTAATGAATTCTGATGATATTTTCTACGTTATCTCAGTCTTGAGGACTGAAATTTTGTCAGGTGATTATTAATACTTTTGTAATATTTTTTAAATATAATCTACCCGAGGACTGTGTGCATGAATCCACTCTTTAATTCATGAACTTGTATTTAATCTACTTGTTAACATTTAACAGACCTCTAACATATACATTTGTAAGAATCTGTGCTGTGCTATATTCCTATGGTTTATAGTCCAGGAAATCCCCAAAGGCCTCCAAAAATAGCAGCGGCCATTTCCATTGTTCTTAGTTGCCCATCATAACTAAATGGCATGATCTTATTGCTGAAGGCACAACATACTTTGGCTTCAATAAGTAGAAAAATCAATTTCAAAGTGACAGAGATACTTCTTCTGATCTAACTTGCATTCATAGTATTGGAAGGTGCTATGTAGGCCACAAAAGAAGAAAAGACATCCGTGGTCTTATCTATCTCTGGATTCTGCATGCAATGAATGACCTACCAAGCAAGATGTGCCCACTGATGCAATAATGGCATTGCTCCTATGGAGTAACTAATCACTTTCTTATTGGATTTGAGGCATTTACCATGGGAAGGAATTTATGGCTAGGCTCTGAAGCCTGATTAAAAGCCCATAGCTTCGAGAGCCAGATGCAAATTTCTAAAGGGTGAATCTATTAGTATTAGTTTACAAAATGTTCATGTTGTTGAACTCCTTTTAAATAGTCATGTTTGTAACCATAGATCTGTACTATTCTCAACCTTAGTGAGAGAAGATTTTTTTTTTGAAGTGGGTAGTGATTAATGTAGAGACACAATAATATTCAAAGTGCTGGAAAGCCAATTGAACCCTAATAAGATTGTTTATGTGCATGTACTTTCTAATGACTCAGCAATAAGAAATGTATGGATGAGTGTTCTCTTCCACCATATTCCCTCTTAGTTCTCATGGTTACACAGCTATTTGGGGATTACCGGTACTCCTCTAAGTAACCCCTCAACTGTGTTATGTAATAAACCTCAACAAACTCACTTACCTCACCAAGTTGGACTTTGGTGAAATTGTACTTTGGACTGTCTTTGATGACCTTCTGGGATTGTTAAACATTTAATAGTGTCACCTGGGGAATGCTAATGCAACATGAAAGAAAAAAACCTACAACTCAAGCCAAATGTATTTTAAAAAAAAAAAGTCATAACCAAAACTGAAGGAGAAAAATGGCCTCTGATATACTCTTCAGCAGGTAATTTATTTTTAAATTAATTTTTGAGTGAAAGCTATACATGTTTCATTTGGGACTTACAGAGATAAAGTAAAGAAACAAAACTATGCCTGAGCTTGATACAGAAATGGCACCTAGGAAATCCAGGGTAGGAAGCAACAGGACTCCGGAACAATTGAAGGAGTCATCTAGAAGTAAGGTTTATATGAAAGGAAGAGCATTCTTTATTTTTATGAATAACTTAAAATATATTTTACACGTTCACGTTACCAAATAAGCTTTCTTTTGTTAATTATTTGCCACTGCATCATTTCATTTTCAATTTAAACTATTATGTTTTAGATTTATTTTTCTTCAAAAAAAACATGCAGCTGTCTTTAAAGAATACTCATCATTGTTTATGCATCCATTTCTAGGAAGGACTTCCTAAACTGACCGTTTTCATTTTATTTAACAATTATAACCCAGAAGGATATCATTACAAAACTGCTCAAAAATAAATATGAAGCATGGGGGGGGGGCAGAAGTGTAACGTGTTGGATTAGAATTGGTGTTATTGATGTTATATTCTCTGCTTTCTCCCTCTTTCTCTCTCTCTGTATCTCTTCCTATTTTGTTATTTTGCATATATAGATGTATATATGCATGAAGATATATATTCTAGAATATAGCAATATATGTGTGTATATATAATTATATGCATATATATGTACATTTAATAGTATTGAAAGTTAACAGCTGGCCGGGCAGTGGTGGTGCACACCTTTAATCCCAGTACTCAGGAGGCAGAGGCAGGTGGATCTCTGTGAGTTTGAGGCCAGCCTGGGCTACAGAATGAGTTCCAGGAAAGGCACAAAGCTACACAGAGAAACCCTGTCTCGAAAAACCAAAAAAAAAAAAAAAAAAAACCAAAAAAAAAAAAAGAAAAAAAAAGAAAAAGAAAGTTAACAGCTGATAGTAAGAGAAAACACATAATTATGCTTCCTGATTCATGAACACAGCAGTACTATGTTATCAAAAACAGAATCAAACCTGTGTCTAATTAATCTTCCATATCCAGCTTCCATTTGAATAAAATGCAAAAGTGATTAGAATGTTAACATTAACCGAATCTATAACTGGAAAAATTCAAATTGCAAAAAAAAAAAAAGACAAAAGGTAACTTTCAACAAATACAGTAAGGTGGAATTTTGGGAGGAACTCTATATTATACAAGGATCTAAAAACACGTCAAGTGAAAAATTAAAGAAGACTAAATGATAGCGTTGTGGAATGCATACTTGGGCAGTAAAACTGTAAAATGCAAATAAACCATTTGTTGTTGTTCTCTCCCAAACCAGTTTTTTCTGCCATTGGTGGCTACTGATTGTTAGAACAATTTGCATTTCCCTGATAACTAATATAAGCCAGACTATTCTTACTTTTTAAAGTATGTTTGATAATTTCATGAATGAATACAATGTATTTTGATTATACACACTCCCAGCCCTCCCCCTGTAAGTCCCCATTGCTCCCTGCAACATGTCCTATTCCAAACTTCATGCCTTTTTCTTAATTCCATGAGTCAAGTTATTACTGCTTGTATGCACACAATATGCAGGGGCATGCACTGGAACATGAGCTACCTGACAGGGGCTACATCCTTGAAGAAAAATGACTCTCCCTCTCACAGTGATTGTCAACTACAAATAACTCCTTAGCTAGGTATGACGACTCATGTGCCACTATCACATCAATGCTGAAATGTGACTAGCTTTATATCATGGAGAATTTATGTAGGTAACAAGAGGTGCTCTGAGTCCATGAGTGGTATGGCCCTGTCTTGCCCGAAGACCCTGATCCACAACAGTCTTTCCCAACCTCTGGTTCTTA
Organism: Peromyscus eremicus; assembly: GCF_949786415.1. NCBI lineage: Eukaryota > Metazoa > Chordata > Mammalia > Rodentia > Cricetidae > Peromyscus > Peromyscus eremicus. Next base: position 86,033,752 of record NC_081419.1, read on the forward strand.
CCTCTTTCTGCCACCTCTTACACAAAGTTTCCTGAGCTGTGGGCAGGGCTTGGGTGATACAGATGTCCATTTAGGGCAGAGAACTGCACACTTTCTATACTTGGACCAATTGTGAGTTCCTGTATTAACCAGTATTGCCTGTTGCTAAAAGAAGCTTCTCTGGTGAGGGCTGAGATGTGCACTAATCTGTGCATGCAAAGATGAGCATTTGCAGTGGGTAGGATTAGCAAGAGCCACTTAAAAATTTCTGCAGTAGCTGGAAAGTTCCATTTCTAGACGTGGAGAATGCTTACAAGAATACTCACTTTATATAAAATCATTTGTCCCATTGTATGTTCTGTATTCCAGTTTTTGCAGTCTCAATATAAATAAATAAATGAGATAAAATTCAAAGTTTGGTAGAAAACTGTAGATACATAAATCCAGCCCATAATCTACTTTGTCAGGAAGCCAAGATTCAACTATCATTGCCAAAGGCAAATCTCATAAGCACACTCCCTGTTGACAATAGAACACAATAAACGGGAGAAACTTTGCTCTTGTGACTGGAGGCTATAGGCATCTTCAGGGAGTTGAAACAGCATACAAAGTTTCCATCCCTACATGACAGTCCCCTGTGTAAAGAATGTTACATAGTTCTGCCACAATAAAAGCAGCTAATTAAGAGCACTAATTGTGCTTGGACAGTGACCAAGAGGAACTTCAGAGGCCAAGTGTTGGCTGCCAGGAATTGGTCTGCCACTGAAGTTTATTTTGGAATCACATCAGCTCTCCCACAGTAATGAGAGCTAAGGTGCTTAATGGGTCACCAGGGGATGACACTGATTTCTGTGAATTACCATTTCTTTATTCTTCTAAGAATTATTTTGCCTATGAAGCTGAATAACAAGCAAATTAGAATTGAATACAAAATAACAAAAGGAAAAAACTGAAACAGTTTTGAGAGTTATTTCTGTAATATCTATGTCAAGAATAGGGAAACATAGTCTCAGGGACCCTTAAGTCGAAGCTGGCAGTAAAACTTATTGCTTTGGTAGTTACTTATTAATGTCTTCATGGAAAATGAAAAAATTAATAGGATAAACAAGGTGAAAGTCACAAAAATCTAGAGGGAATAAATATCCATTACCTAGCTGACCATAAAACTTTTAATTAAAAATTATATTAAAAATAAACACCAGTGTTTTCACCAACACAGATTTTATAAGTGGATTCTAGTCTGAGCAGAACATCTAAAGGTTGACTTCCTGTAACAGCAGTTTAATAAACAATCTTAAATCCTGAAAACTAAAATGATTCCTGAGACCACAATTAGTGAATATATATATATATACATATATATATATATATATATATATGAATTAAGAGAAAACATGAAGTATCTGATCATAGAGAGGGAGAATCTGAAAAATCATTTAAATCCACACTTAATAATAAATAAATGCAAATATTTTGACTAATAATTAATTGTGATAAAGAGTGTATTTTCTATTTACCCTTTGCCGTAGCCCCCAAATTGGTGGATCTTATATTTGAAAACAGGAAATCTGCTCTAGGACATATACATCTAACCAATTCTGCTCATGTTTGCTCCCTGTGGTTTTTTTATATATGTATACATACATACATACATACATACATACATACATATATATGTATGGATTTGTGTATGCATGTGTATACATATGCATATATGTGTGTACAAACATATATGAAACAAAAGGGAGATACATATATACAAACACAGGGGTAAAGAGATAGAAGGTAGAGAAAACATGTTAGAACAGTTTGTTATTACTATAAGATAATTATACAATCATATGATCAACAGGATTCTAAAATCATCCACATCAAGCGAAAAATAGAGACCAAGAAGCTAAACATGTCCACCTGTGATATATTCCCATCATTGCAGGCTCAAATCAGTACTCTCAAAGTACAGTTTAATTCAGCAAATGTTTCCTGAGTGGTTATAGGACATCAGAAACTACAGCTGACAAACAAAATAAAGCCAACTAAGGAATTGCTCAACTTTATCTCTCTGCTGTCTTCTTATCTCCTGTGAGAGCCAGCAGGTAAAGGGAGAAATGGTGGAAGGGATGACACCATAGTACGAAGAACTGGGTAGAAAGATGGTGAAAATAATACAAGAAAAGAGAAGAAAGTATTTAAGAAATGTTCCAAGAGGAAATGAGGAAATGATGGCGGGAAATACTGAAAGTAAAAAAAAAAATATTAACCAAATGATTGCATGTGTGTGTTTGTGCATTTTCTAAACAAAAACGTGGGCACATGCAATGGGCTGAGAAACCATCATTTAGGAGTGCTCATAGGTCTGTGTTACTGCCAGATAATTGATTAAAGAATATTACCAGCACAAGCTATTGGAAATATGTTTAGGTCATGAAAATTTCTAATGATATAAAGTTTGAAATACAAGGGAGAATGTGGTTGTTTTAATGAAGATGGTGTTTTACCTTTTTCAAGTGGCAGGGAAGTTGGTACATATTGAGCCACTCAATTGTGTCACCGCTCCATCTCCAGGAGAATGGTTAGCCATATCCTGGAACACAGGAGACTTCAGCACAGCACTACCCAACACAGGGTTTAGTGCCTGGGGGGCTGCTCTGAATCCTCAGGTGCTTGAAAAATGCAGTAACCCCCCCCCCTGACGCTGACATGGACACCCCTATGCTATCCAAGCTTCTCATTCTTGATATACACCATTATTGGGAACAATTCAAATCCAACAATACATGAAGTAAACAAGATGTTGGGGAGCTTGGGTGAAAGGAGTTCAGAGACCCAAACAAGAGCCAGAGAGATATTTCTATCCTGTATTTCTGAGGCCCCAGGCCCTAAATTTGATACTTGTTCCTTCTGAATGGTGTCTCTGGTGACAGCTGAACTGACTTTTCCATTTACTAATGGACCTCAACTACCAGAACCTGCTGTTACTTACAGATCCTCTGAAAAGATCTTTGGACTGGCCTACGGTATCTGTTGGACTCTACATGGTGTCATGTCTATTCCCAAATGCTGTGAGAACCTCTGAGTATGGCTTCTTAAAAAATTCTAAAGGAAATTTTTGTTGCAGGCTCAGTTACTCATTAGTCATCACATAGGGCCTGGAACTTCACCTTCATGGGATGTTGCAGTCTCTTATTCCCTACTGTGACCATGTCTACCTTTGCCAGTACAGAAATACTAGATCTTAATGTTTCTAGCCCTGACACTCTAGAAAAAGTTCTTGTGCTTCACCATTAACACATGGAGGTGGTGGTTGGCAATAAGGCAAGGGTTGTCAAAGCAGGCCAAACAACTGGGTGGAGGCTAAGAGATATCATCACATATATCAGTCTTCTGGCCTCACAGTGACTATTTAAGGCAAAGCAGGCATGTGGTAAGACTCATAGTCAACAGAAAAGTGTGCCTTCTCTCTCCAAACATCTCCAATTTCCAGATGAAGAGATCTACCAACTGCTACACACTCTTGCTCTCGGTCAACAGCATTCTGGAATGCACAACTCATTGAAGTTGAGCTGTCAAGTATATAGCCACAAGCTACTAGAGGCTGTTGGATCATGCACAGGACAGGGGTGGTGTAGAAGAATTCAAAGTTCCATTTGACACTGAAGTCATCCCCACGACACTAAACTAGAGGTAGCATGATCAAGCATTCAAACATGGAGCCCTCTAGCAGTCCACATAAGCTGAATGACCCTAATGCAAGCTATTAGAAGAGAAAGTTCCAGAAACACTAAATTCTGTTGTCATTGTTTTGTTGCTGTTGTTGTTTGTTTATTTCATAATGGTTTTGGGGACTGGGATGAGGTGGAAGAATCTTGGTAACTGCATTTCTCTGATAGCGAAAGATGTTGAATTTTTCCTACATTTATTTGTACTTCATTTCCAAAGTGTCCCCTCAAATCTCTTGCCTATTTATGGATCAAATTAATTGTTTTGTTGTTAAATTATTTAATGTCTCTATATAGTCTGGCTATGAATCCTCTGTCACATGAGTGGCTACCACACATCTCCTATTCTGTAGGCTTTCTCTTCAGCCTATCATTCGCTGCCTTGGCTGCACAGGAGCTTCATAATTTGATATAACCTCATGTGTCAGTTGTTTTCTTTCTTGGGCTACTGGAATCTTATTCAGAAATTCATTGCCTAATGCCTGTATTTTCAAGTGTTTCTCCTCTAAGATTCCTCCAAATAGCTTCAAAATGTCAAGCCTTACCTTAAGGTCTCAGATCAAATTTGAGTGGATTCCTTAAAGAAAACTCACAGAATCAACTAACAAGGAAGGACCTATAGGGTTTCACAGAGACTGAACCAACAACCAGGGAGCCTGCATGGGACTGACGTGGGCACTCTGCATATATGTGACAGTTATGTAGCTTGGTCTTCTAGTAGGACTCCTAACAGTGGGAGCAGGGGCTGTCTTTAACTTATTTACTGGCTTTTGGTATCCTATTCCTCATAAGTTGCCTTGCCCAGTAAAATAAAATTTATATTAAAAAATAGATTCTTCTCTCATACAAAGCATCCCAGCCACAGTTTCCCCTTCCTCCACTCCTCCTAGCTCCCCCACACCTCCCCTCTCCCCTAGAGCCACTCCCTCTTTGTTTCCCTTCAGAAAAGAGCAGGCCTCCAAGAGACAACAGCCAAACACTACAAAACAAGATACAATAAAATGAGGCAAAACCCCTCCCATATCCAGGCTGGACAAGGCAACCCATTAGGAGGAAAAGAGTTCTAAGAGCAAGCAAAAGAGTCAGAGACACACCCACTCCCACTGTTAGCAGTCCCAGAAGAACACCAAGCTGGGAGCCATAGCATACGCAGAGGACCTCATGCAGACCTGTACAGTCCCTGTGCTTGCTGTTTCAGTCTCTATGAGTCCATGTGAGCCCTGCTTAGCTGATTTGACCGGCCATGTTCTCCTAGTTTTCTTCATCTCCTCTATCTTTCCTCCCCCTCCTCAATGGGTTTCCCTGATCTCCAAGGGTAAGGACCCAATGGAAACCTCCAATTTAGACTTTTTATCTCTGCATAACGTCCATGGGTCTCTGTACCCACTCGCATCTGCTGTAGGAGGAAGTCTCTCTGATAAACCTGGACAAGACACTCATCTATGAGTATAGAAGAATAGCATTAGGAATCATTTCATTGTTTTTTGTTTGTTTGTTTTGTTTTCGTTTGGGGGTTGGGTGTTTTGTTTTTGTTTTGTTTGGGAGTTGTGCTCAGTTTTACCCTAGGTCTCTGGACCGTCCAGTCTCTGGGTCCTGGCCATTAAGATAAAATAGAGCATGGGCTCCCTCTTGTAGCATGGGCCCCAGGTTACACCAAACGCTGCTTGGCCACTCCCACAAGCTTTGTGCCATCATTACCCCAGCTCATCTTGCAGGCAGGACAGATTGTAGGTGGAGGGGTTTTGTGGCTGGGTTGGTGACATAATCTTGAGTGAGTTCTTGTGCAGGATGAAAAGTATGGATCTAGTTTCATCATCTTACAAAGGAACATCAAGTTTTCCCAGCACCACTTACTGAAGAGGTGCTCTGTTCTCCAATATGTTTTTGGCACTTCTGTCCAAAGTCAGAGCACTGGAATGTGTGAGTTTGTTTCTCTATCATCCATTCTACTACTTCTTTAAAAAGAAATTTGTTTTTAAGAAAACATTATGCTGCATTTTCTTTTGTTTGTTTTTAAATTAGAATACAAAGTACTGTGTTCCTGTGGCATTTTCATACATAATTTGTTCTTATCTTCCTCCCCCAGACCAGAGAAAGATAACTGTCTCAAAATTTTAAGTTGGCTGCACATGAGAAACAGCATCTTGGGTTGACCTCTGGCCTCCACACATATACATACACACATGCAGTCATACCCACATACATGTATTCACACAAACAACAAATTAACTGATAATATGAATTAACAAATATATAAATAAAATATATAGAAGGAAAGAATGAAACAAAAGGGAACATGAATCAAAAGACTGCTTTCCAGATCATCTAACATCAAAACCCACCAAGTGTGGAGGGTAGACAGTAACAGCTGAGGTCTGTTACAATTCATCTCTGCAGCCACTGGTAGCTTGGTGCTACAGAATAGGTAGGCTGAGCCATGTCCCCACATTTTTCACCAGATAGTTTTGTTTAGTGTTGTATGGTCTGTGGCAGCACCACATCCACCCTAGACTTTTATGCACTCTAAGCTGCAGCTATCCCCAACAATCTCTGTGTCTTGTTCCTGAACAGATGTCCACTTGTTCCAATGACATTCCAATATGTGCACACAAGGACAGGGCATATGCTCAAGCATGTTCCCAAATGCAGTATAGACATAGGGAGAGAATAACTGAATTCTACAATGAAAGGAATCCATGAGACCAACAATTCTCTGCCCTCAATAGTGGCCTTCTCATATCCTGCCAGCTCAGTGGACAGAAATGGACTTGATCTCATTCCTCACCACAAAACACAAGATCAGTAACCATCATGCTCTCCATCATCCAAGATTGTGCTGCTTACTCTTATCAGTGCAATTGTAACAGGATGTTTTCCTCTCTGTCACTCTCTGTAACCATCTCCTACCAAATCACTAAAGAAAGGTGTCCACAAGGATCCTCAGTTCTTACTGTTCTGTGTTTTCCCGGTCCTCTGAGTATTCCAGGCCCAAATCATAAGCACCTTCTCAAGATGGCTTCTGATTATAGCATTCCTAGACTTGGCAAGCAATCACTGGATTTCTTCTCCAACAGTAGCCTGGTACACAGCAGGAACCACTCTGGGGCTAATCCCCACATTGGATTTAAACACTGCAAGAATTTCTCCTTCAACAAAGACTGGCACACTCTTGTTGCCCTGGGGACTGACCTTATTCTCTGCACTTCCCTGTACTGTGACATCAGGTTACACTCCACTGAGTGCCTGGGGTTGGTGCAATGGATTGCTTCATAGTTTTCTGTGAGTTGCTGTTTCTTTCTCTAGATGCTTTTCAGTTTTGTTGCCATCTAATTCTTTCCACATGTTCTTCACAGCGCTCTCAGAATATAGTTTCTCTGATTTTGTTCTAATTTTCCTCTTTTACGGGATCACACAAAACATACTTGTATTTCACCACCTTACCGCACTCCCCACACCACAAACAGATTTTGAGGACAAGTTTTATAAGCATGTGATCTAAATGCCAATGGTCTTTCATCCTAAAACTTAACTTCTCTTTCTACTTGAACCTAGAACCTCGAACCTCATTGTGAGTATCCAACTTGAACAGCTGATTAAAAGAAAAAAAATTGAACTCCTTTTAAAGGCAGTTCTGCATAGCTTGTATATGTAGTTTGTATTTGCTACGGGGTAGTAAATTACTTGTTTTATTGGCCTGTCTATCATATTGAAAGATCTTACTACCTGAGTTTGTAAGTCTCTGGGTTCAGTCACTAGTATCATGACAAAAAAGATACCTAGCATCTCTACGTTTCAGAAGCAAATATTAGTTGTTTTGGTTATCATAACAGAAATATCTCCACATCTAAAAAAGATATTGATTAATTACTAGCATTATTTTACTAAGTGCCATTAATATTATCCCATAACTATTTCATTAAGCAAAGCCCCATAGAGATGTTGCTTTCTATACTAAGAAATGCTTATACACTTTTTTCTCAATACAGTGATTTATTGGCTTATACGTTTCTTTTTTATAATTTTTTTATTTTTATTTTGCAATACAATTCAGTTCTACATATCAGCCATGGATTCCCTTGTTCTCCTCCCCTCCCGCCCCCCTCACCTTCCCCCCAGCCCACCCCCCATTCCCACCTCCTCCAGGGCAAAGCCTTCCCCACAGACGCAGACTGAGATCAACCTGGTAGACTCAGTCCAGGTAGGTCCAGTCCCCTCCTCCCAGGCCAAGCCAAGCGATCCTGCATAGGCCCCAGGTTTCAAACAGCCGACTCATGCAATGAGCACAGGACCCGGTCCCACTGCCTGGAAGCAATTTTGATGATACTAGTGTTATTCCACCCAATTCTGTCCTTAGTGTTAGAATAATAATAATTCAAAGTCACCACCAGGGGACACTCTACACATATCAAAGTTTCTCCACCACTTTTTATGTATCTACTGAAACATAACTTGAGGGAAGAAAATACTTTTAAGGAATAAACTGTGGAGATGTATTGTGTACTCTAACAAATTTGTCTGAAGATCAAAGAACAGAACAAGCCACTAGATTAAATATAGAAGCCAGGCAGTGGTGGTACACACCTTTAATCCTAGCACTCAGGAGGCAGAGATTCATCTGGATCTCTGTGAGTTCAAAGCCATCCTGGACTACATAAGATTGACTCAGTCTAGGAGAGAAAAAGAGCCAGGCAGTGGTGGCATACACCTTTAACACCAATACTTGGGAGTCATGTGCCTTTAATCCCAGCACTAGGAAAGTTGAGACAGGAAATGATACGGGTGGGCAGAGAAAGGTATATAAGGCATGAGGAGACAGGAACTAAAGCTTTTCAGCTGAGGAAGCTCACTGGGATAAAAGCCTATTGGCTGAGGCTCTTTCAGGCTGAGGAGTTGGTGAGGTAAGAGGTGGTGGCTGTGGCTTGCTCTGCTTCTCTAATCTTTCAGTTTTCACCCCAATATCAGGCTCTGCCTCTCAAGTGATGGGATTAAAGGTGTGTGCCACCACTGTCCGGCTCTGTTTCTCTCTTAGACTGAGTCAATCTCATGTAGTCCAGGGTGGCTTTGAACTCACAGAGATCCAGATGAATCTCTGCCTCCTGAGTGCTAGGATTAAAGGTGTGTGCCACTACTGCCTGGCTTCTATGTTTAATCTAGTGGCTTGTTCTGTCCTCTGATCCTCAGGCAAGCTTTATAGGGTACACAATATATCACCACAGGTTACACTACTGAGTTATTGCCCAAAGAGGTCCCACCAAAATCTCCAAACAACCCAAGCTGTTGCCAAGACGATGGGTTGTCCTCTGCAAACTGACAACAGGGTCTCATTGCTGAGGACAACACACACATAACACATTGAACATAAAGAAGTAGAGCTGGTTCCTACATAGAACCTTTAATTCTACATTCTAATGTCTTTGGTATGGGAAAGTACTCTGAAGGCTACCAAAAGAAGAAACATATACACCACAAAACCCTTGATCTACAAGCCTGTCCTGTCTGCAAATTATGCTAGGGTAATGATGGCCCAAAGCTCATGGAAGTAACCAAACAAGGTCTGATTTGACTTAAGGTCCACTCCACGAATTGGAACCCATCTCAATACAACCAGAGGCTAGACATCCCAGAGACCTAGGTTTTAACTAATGGACAATTTTAAAAAGTAACAATAAAAATAACTCCTAATTATATTCTGCTATACTCATAGTCAGTGCCTTGTTTAGCCATGGTCAGAGATGCTTCCTCCTTCAGTAAATGGGAACAAATACAGAGACTCAAAGCCAGACATTATTCATAGAAACAAAGACCTTGGAACACACAGTTCCAAATGGTATATCTCCATCAACTCCCTCCCCTCAGAGATCAGGGAACCCCGCAGAAAAGGAGTCTGGAAGACAGAGGGGATGTTGTTTTTATTTGTTTTTCCTAAAGATCAAAAATGTTAAACATCTTTTTGTGTATTTGTTAACCATTTGTATTTCTGTTTCAAAGTATCTGGTCTGTTCATTCCTCACTGTAGTATGGATTATGTATTCTTCCTGTGTTTAAGGTTTTTACAAATTCTTTATATATTCTGTCTATTGATCTTATTTCTTCCCAAGTAGCTATAAAAGCTTTTTAATCTAGTGATGATTTCTTTGTTCTGCACAAGATTGTTAAAGTGGTACAATCCCATTTGTCCATTCTTGCAATTATTTCCCAAGTTAATAGAGTCCTGCTCAGAAACTCATTGCCTGTGCCCATTCTCCATGCTTTCTCAAACAGTTTCAAAGTTTCTGAACTTACACAAACTGTAGTCTCTGGTCAGTTATGAGATGGTTTTTATACGGAGTAAGAGAGATAGACCTAGGAATCAAGTTACAATCTGATGAGTATGCATAATATTACTTGCATGTATTTTTACAGTACTGACCATTTTGTATTGGATAACCAATAGGTGTTCTCTTCCCCAGGGAAGACTATTGCCAATGCTCTTATCATTCCTTAGTTGCTTATCATTCTCTGTGTAGGGTTAAGGCCTCTTGGCTTACCTCTGTCCACTTTGGCATGCCTATTGTTGTCCTTGTTCAGCTCATGTTTAGATAGTCATTTTAGTATGAATGTATGTGTGTAGTTTCTGACCTTCCAAGAAAATACAATCTCACATCAAACTTTCTGATCTACTGGCTCTTAGACTCTTTCTACCCCAACTCTCTCTACAATGATCCTTGAGCCTAAGGTATGGGAGTTGTACTGTAGTTGTATCCACTGGGACTCCCTCCACAACTCTTGAGTTGATGTACTGTTTTCTTTAATGGGTCCCTTCTATTGCAAAGAGATATTTCCTTGATGTTGAGTGAGGACTACCCTTATATTTGAGTACAAAGACCAATATTTAGAATGTAGGTAGGGGTGAGGCTGGTTTAGAAAAGTGGCAGTTGTAGGTTTTCCTCTAAGATCCATGACTTCACTAGCCCCGGGTAGTTGGCTAGGTTTGGGTACCAGGTATAATTTTCGTCTTGTTGATCAGTTGGTAAGTCCAATAAGAGAGCATTTAGGTATCTCCAAGTTAAGTTTGCCTCTACTGCACCATCACAGCTATCCAGCCACACTGATTGCTGTGGCCCGTGGGCGCAATAACAAGGAACGGCTGTTGGTTGATTTTGGAAGCTTACATGGTGCCTTGTGGTACCATGAAAGCTAGTCTCAGGGAGGAGGCTTTCAGGTCAGTTCCAGCTCAGGAGCCTCTGGCCCCTGTGCCTGAAGTGCATGGTTTACTTTTCACCTCTGGGGACAACTAAGAGAGATACCAATGGCTATAATGTTTTGCGAGTCTCTTGGAAAAACCTAACCAACAACTCAAAAGAAGGCTTCTCATGCCGGGTATTGGAATTTTTATTATATAGTCTTTTGGGCTCTTAGAGATAGCATTGTCAGCCCAGATGTGAAAATTTCATTTAAAAATATATATACATATAGTACATATAGTTATATAGTTATATACAGACTTTATGGATATTTTTAGGTAGATGGCTAATAGTATGGTATTTTATTAATATACTTTATATTTTCAAACATCCTTACTGTTATTTTATACTTATCCTGCCTAGTTAAGTATTTATTACCTTCCTCCTCTGTAAGTAGTGGCCCCAGTTTTTCCACTTTCTTCTATTTGATCACTTGTCCCCTGCTATCCCCATCTCAATTGCACAGCCACACACCACACCTAGAAGTGGTACCTTTTTTGCTGTCCTGGTATCTGTAGTTACTACAGAATATGTAATTACATCAGAAGATTTGGGGCTAGGAGCCTCTGATGAAAATGAACACCTTGTTTGCCTTTCTGGGTCTGTGTTATATGAATCAATATGATCTTTACTAGTTGCATCCATTTGCCTGAAAATTTCATGATTTCATTTTTCTTTGCAGCTGAGTAGTATTAAGCATTGTATATGTACTCTGTTTCTTTTCTCCTTTTATATTATTTTTGAGATTATAATATAATTACATTTCTCACTTCCCTTTTCTCCCTCCAAACACACTCATGTACCCTCCCAGCTCTCCTTTAAACTCACGGTTACCTTTTCAACTAATTGTTATTGAATGCAAAAATATAACCTGTTCAGTCCTATAATATTATTGATTCTAGTAGATTTTTCTATTGTTTTCTATGTTTCTATATCACTAATTTCTGCTTTGATTTTTATTATTTCTTGCACTTGACTGGGTTTGAATTTTTCCAAAATTTTTAGGTGATTAATAGCATCTTAGTGAGTATATAAATAGCTTGAAAAAATAATAAACTGATAATCTTGAAATAAAATAAAAGTATAAACTTGAGCTGAAAATGTTGTATATTTACTACATATTTGTGTACACTATCTGAATCAATAGAAAACTTTATTTAATTAAATCTTCCTTCTTTGAATGTACAAAAGCATTGTTAAAGAACATAACACTCATTAATTATGCACACCAGTGATGCCATTTCAAACATGCCTCATATGGAACATATTATTATTCAAATAAAGATATTAATTATATCATTTATGAAATATTTCTGAAAGTTAATAATGTTTTGAACACTCTCTTTATTGCTGCCTTCATCTCTTTATTCCTGAATGTGTAGATGACTGGATTTAGAAACGGAGTGAGGACTGCATCAAAAAGAGCAAGAAATTTGTCTATTTGGGAGTCAGGGTGTGGCCATGTATAAACAAGCAGTGTGGGACCGAAGAATAAAAACACCACAGTGATGTGAGCTGAGAGAGTGGAGAGGGCTTTGGATGAACCACCTGATGAATGTTTCCAGACATTGAACAGGATGAAGATGTAAGAAATGAGAAGCAATAAGAAAGAGCCAGCACAGATGAACCCACTGTTGATAGTGACCATAAACTGTAATTTGTAGGTATCTGTACAGGCCAATTTGAGAAGCTTAGGAAGGTCACAGTAAAAACTGTTAAATACATTTGGGCCACAGAAGGGTAAGTCAATAATAAAAGCCAGCTGGAACAATGAGTGGCTAATGCCCAGGCCCCAAGATGCAGCCAGAAACAAAGCACATACTCGTGGGCTCATGATGGTCATGTAGTGCAGAGGCTTACATATGGCCACATACCTGTCAAAGGCCATGGCCAAGAGCAGCACCATCTCCACACCACCAATGACATGAATAAAGAAGATCTGAGTGATACAGCCTCCAAAAGAGATGACTTTGTGCTTTCTAAACAAATCATAAACCATCTTGGGGGAAGTAACAGAACAGGCTGCCAAGTCAATGAAGGAGAGACATGCCAGAAGGAAGTACATGGGGGAGTGTAAGTGAGTGTCAATGGTCACAGAGAACACAATGAGGATGTTTCCAGTCATGCTTAGCACATAGAGCACAGAGGCGAGCACAAGGAGCAGGAGCTGAATCTCCCAGGAGTGGGTGAGCCCCAGAAACACAAATTCAGACACCACTGTGTGGTTCCCTCCATCCATTGATTCAGCCAGTGATTCTGCAGATACACCGGAGAACTAAGGAAATGAGTAAGAAAGTAGAATCATTAGGGATTATAGTAATTTATCATTTGTGTTTATATTATAAAGAAAACTACTTAATAATAAAATTTATCACATGGGCTGAATAATGATGATACTAATGATAATAAAGATGACAGTGATGCTACAATGAAAACACCATAACTCAAACGTCATTAAAAAACTACCAACAAAGCCACTCTAATAGCCTAAAATTAATGAGAAAAATTACACAAAACTAAAATTTTCACAGCTATCTAGACCAATAAATGGATTGTGCAAGCAAGAAATTATATTTGTTTACAAATACAAAAGAATGCATAGGAAACTTATTTTAGCTCAAAGGTACATAAGACCACAGTGTTACAACTGACCATGCTATGCCAACTCATTTCTTCACTTCATTCCAGTTTTCATATTTTACATAAAACTTACACAAAGAGACTGCTTAAAGGGAAACATTAACTTCAAAATTAATTGATGAATCTCCACCTACAAGTGAGAACTTAAGCTAGAACTGAATTTAAAATAGGCTAAACCATAAGATAGCGTTTGAGATTAAATAAATGAAATTTATGTAATATATGAAGAGCAATGAATTTATCAAAGGGAGAATGTGTATACATTCTTTGTCATGTTGACCAGGTTCCCTATTCTTCTAAGTCATCTCTTATTTAATGTGGATTTAAAAATAGGATGATCCTGATCATTTTAAATATACAGCTTAGTGATAGTGAATATCTCATATTATTACAAAATAGATATTCCAAACTTCATCATACAACTTTGAAATGTTATATCTATGGAACAACTCTAAAGCATGACTCCTAAGACCCTTCTCCGGCTCCTGGTAACCATCCTACTTCTGTGCCTGTCAATTTGACAACTTCATATGTTGAGTACATTTTGAATCACACGGGGCCTTTCTTTCTGTCTCTAGCTTGCCTCTCTTACTTCAGACTGGTCCACTGAATCTTTCCTCATCTGCTCCCAAGTTCCATTAAGATTTTACCAAGCCTCCACTGCTCATAGCACTACAAGGATTATTCTGGAGCCTATGCCTCATCCTGCAAGGCTTTTCCCTAGACCTAAGAAATACACAAATATTTAAGATTTCACACTGTCTTCTGTTAATGTATATGCCTATGTGGCTACCTTGGATGAAAAATACATCTGAAAAACCATTCAGTTTGTACACATTTCTTAATGTTAGTAGCTAGTACTTGTAAAAGAGGAAATATGAAGTTTTATTCAACATTTCCCTAAGTTTACCCACCCATTCTTTTTCAGTAATATCTCCCTTTTAAAGCATTCATACTTTTCTCTAGTACTCCCTGGTCTGGTATTCTATAACATTGTCTTTACATTGTCTGACAGGATACAGGCATGTTGTCTGTTCAAAGCTTCAAGTTTTCAAATCACTTTTATTTTTTTGAAAAAAAAGTCAAACTATTAAGTAATTTAGGAAAGCACCAGAGATTTTTTTCTTAGCTTTGATCATACATACCTAAAGCTGATACTGAAGGACTGGCAAGTTTTAATTTTTGAGTGTGAATGAACTTGAGGAGAGAAAAAATGATGGTAGTGAAAGTTAGTTCATGTGTGTGTCCAATTGCTCTCATAATATATTCCTAGTGGGGTTGAGCTCTAAAAAGTTTATTGCCTTAGAAGACACTAAGATGGAGAATAAGTTTTCTGACACCCTCCAACTGTTGACACAGCTTGAGAAAGTGATGACACCATCTTAATTTACCTCTTTGCCTCAAGCATCCCAGCAGCTCTCATCATGTCTTGATCCCAATTTTGACTTGAGGCCTCTCAGCCAAGTCTTTGTATAGTCAGTTAAGTCACACAGCTTTGCTCTCATCTCCTGAACCCACCGTTCACAGTCTTTAAAACCACATGTTTTGTGTTTTAATTCTCGGAAATGTGAAAGCCCAAGCTTGGAGAAGGGATTTCATGTGCTGCCCTGTGGGTAAGAACAGACAAAATGAAGAGCGTGATAAGAAGGAAACATATGGATGAATGACTGACTGATGCACTGATGAGAGGCTTGCCATAGTATACGGATAAAAAGAAATCAAGGCTTTGCGTGAGAAAATAACCACCTGGTAGACACCTAGAACTAGTTCACTCTGGCTTTACCATTACTCAACTGAAAAATTCTGAGACTCAAAATTATAAACTGAATTGCTCATATTCACACTATTATCAGAACTAGGAACCAGAACCAACGACTCTGGATTCTTGATCTATAAACTGCATATCCTGTAGAATATTCCCTAAGAAAGAAGAATCAAAATCAAAATTTAAAATGTAATTTAAGAATTAAAACTAACAGTTCACATATTGGCCCAATTTTTCTGTTATATGCACTGAAATGTTTTGCACGATATTACTAATTAATTTAAATAAGAACTATGATTAATAAACTCTAAAAATAAATAACACTATTTCTTACTTCCATACATCATTTTTATTCATTACTTTAGTGCTCATTTGAAAAAAACCCACAATGGTAAAAAAAAAAAAAAAATCAAAGGAATATTTGTTATCGGAATGTCTTTTCTACCTCCACATTTTTAATCTTCCCAAAACTATTTTGAAATTTCATCTCACCACAATTAAAATAGTTGTCATGGGGAAAACCAACAAAAAGATGCTGATTGAAATGCATGAGGAAAGAAACCCTTAGTCATTACTAAGAAAAAAAAAGTCCAGATACTATGCAAATAAGTATGCAAGCTCCTCACAAAGTTAAAACTAGGCTCCTGTATATTCTGGTTATGAATCCACAGAGGAAAATATCACCAAGATGCAGAGAAACTAGAATGCCATTAGTCAAAATAACCAAAGTGAGAAATTGACTTAGGCGCCCATCAATAAATAATGGATAAATAGGATGTGTTAAGTATACAGAATTGGCTTCTACTCAGGAATAAAGGAGAATTATATTGGCTTCAGGAAAACTGATAAACCTGGCTCTCATTCTGAGTAAAAAAAAAAAACAGACATACAAGGATAGATATTGCAGTTTCTATTATATATATATATATATATATATATATATATATATATGAGTTAAGACATGGAGCTAAAAAGGGAAATAATTAAGGGTGTAGAAGAATAATATAACAAGGAGTGTAGGAAGGTCCTAATAAAGAGTAGTAGAATGGGTTAAATATAGTCAGCATACTTTATGAGAATAAATAGAAATTTCATAATGAAACATTTTGTAAAATTAATAAATGCTAACAAAATATCAATGAAAATTCACAATGCTTTTCTTAACCATACCATCTCATAACAGTCAGGAATTTTTTGTCTAAAAAAACAGTTAGAAAAGCATAAATTATATAATTAATAGCTGTAACATAAAGCAATAAACAACATATGATATACAGAGAGTAAAGGAAATTATATTTTTACATGTATAAAAATAAGCATGAAGTAAGGGACTTATCTATAAAATACAATGAATTTAAGGAGAAGGTGGCCTATGGCAGAATATGAGTGATAAATAATAAAATAAAAAGCACTTTGGTCTACAATATGTAAATTCTTTACTCTGATGTTCTACATTATTCATTTCTGTCACTCCCAGTTCACAATGGACATGAAAGTCAGTAAATATTTCTGGAGTAAAATAGTGTTAATAATACCACCTCTTCTTTCCTCCTTGTCTTCAGCAGGTCCCGTATACGGAAACTTTTCTCATCTCAAAATTGATACTAATTACAACTAGTAATCTACTCAGAAGCATCTGGTTCTATACAAAACAACAAAATATATCTTGTATGGGCATAGGAGAAAAATTTCTTATGTAGATACGCTGAGAGGTAGAAAGTAAAGAGGAAGAAGGTAAAAAATGGAAGGAAAACAGAATCATAAAAGTATGGAAAGTGATAATGAGAGAGAGGGAGGAGGGAACATGAAGGGGAAAGCCAGGATTCAAACAACAATGAGTGTGTCATAAGTAAATAAGAAGATCTGTTTCCAACTTCCAGTCAAATGATCTGGAACTGCTCCTGGCTCTGAGATTAGGGAAGAAAAGTGTCACTCTTTCCAGTACCTAGATTTTCAGTACTCACATTTGTCTAATTACCAACATGATAATAGGTATAAAAATTGTTCTTTTCATACTGAAGTGTAGCTCTTCACAGTTGATGGCTTCTAGTGAGAGGATAGTAAAGGACTCAGTTTTCTTCAAGGGACTGGCCACTGGGAGTCTGACCATGCTCCAATGAGTATGTGGGCAACACAAATTAGACTTGGTGGGGTTTTTTTCTTTTCTTTTTCTTTTCTATTCTTTCTTTTTTCTTTTTATTGGAGTGGGGGAGGGCACAAGGGTAGGAGAGTGGATCAGGGAGGAATAAGAAGCCAGTGTGATCACAGTGCATTGCATGAAATTTCCAAATAATTAATAAAAGATATTATGTTGGGAAAAATCACTCCTTGAGAGGTAATAGATATGTGAATCACCTGTAAATATAATTGTCATGTGTATTTGAAAAGTCTGGTTGTAGTGAACAGGAGACCCTGTAATAATATAACAGACATATTCACTTATTATCTGCAAAATTTGACCATCCAGACATCCCTCATAATTTTCTACCCCTCTTCTTTAATACCTCTAACAAGAGAAAATTTTGGGTAGTTTTTTATTACAGTAGCATGATGAGTGGCATCGATTTTTAAATCTCCCCAGACTTTCAAATTACTCTTCACTTGCTCTCTAAACATGGTAAAGTATTGATAGAATTTTTTGAGAAATATAAACAACATAGATATATCATATCCATCCATCAGTTACTATATTTTAGACATAGCCACATACAAATGGAAAGCATATACACAATTTATGCAAATCTGATTGATAATCAATAATGGATGCAGAGGGCAAGTCAAGGCAAATGTAAACTGAGTTCTTTTGATTCTTATTCCAATGCATAATTTTATTAAATTATTTTATTATTAAAGTATATTTACTGAGGGTGTACTCTTTATTCGGTGCTTAAAAACAGTTTCTATTAACATTTATGGAAATAGGGATAGTACGGTAAATGTTACAGAAGCACCATAGACTCTATAATGCCCAAGTAAAGCACAAGGAGACACCTGCACCTGGATAATCAGAGAACAGAATTTCAAAAATGTGGTATTGAACAACACTTTAACAAATGAAAATGTTTAAAGATAAAACTTGAGCAAACCTTTCAAGAGGGTGATGCATATCAGAAATGACCGTCCAGTTCAAGACACTGTGTGATAATGATGAGAGTGTAAGTTGAAGCAAGCATAGAATTATTTAAAACACTGGAAGACAAAATTATTATAGACAGTTGAATAGGGTTGCCTGAGCTTAGACTTAAAGATGACTGAACACTACTAATAAATAAGTTCAAGAGAGTTAACATGGACTTTTGAGAGACGAATTAATGAGACCAGTGTCCAAGGAAGATGATCTACCCATCAATATGGTGCATAAACTCTAAGGACAAAAACGGTAGACATCCCAATTTCACAGAAATAGAAGTGAATACAGGAACAGAAAAAAGCAGAAAAT
Source organism: Peromyscus eremicus (assembly GCF_949786415.1). Classification (NCBI taxonomy): domain Eukaryota; kingdom Metazoa; phylum Chordata; class Mammalia; order Rodentia; family Cricetidae; genus Peromyscus; species Peromyscus eremicus. Next base: position 86,052,517 of record NC_081419.1, read on the forward strand.
CTTCATCATGCAACCAATACTATCTCCATCCTTAAAACATAGAGACTTCTATCCTCTGATATTGTTACTATTCCCCCTTTACCTACCATTTGTTCTAAAGGAACAAAAAGAACAATCTCATTACAGATTGAGATGTCATCCACCCCAAAATATCAACCAGGCCCTCCACAGGATTGTTGCAGACAAAAATAGCCCTACATTTGTTGGTATGGAAGCTAACTGTAACTCTAGAAGGAAGTGACTAAGTAGTGCTGCAGAGTTCTGGGATTGCCTGAGAGACTGAAATAACATGGTCTGGAGAATTATCCCACAGGAATATTTGTATTTTCCCATGGCAGCCAAGTAGTGAAGCTGTTAATAGGAGGAAATAGATTTGTAAATCCCCTATGAAGAGACATTTTATTATTTAGAAATATTTTGAATATTACTTCATCTGTTGGCATTTTTCCTTTTTTATTCTTTGAGATGTTCAAATATATCTACAATGTGATGTATCCAACCACATTTCAAGTTCCAGATCTTCCAAGGGTCACTTAACACATGCCTCTCCCAACTTTGTTTTCTTTTTCCAATTCACCAAGGAATCCACTTAATGTATGAGGCGATGCAGTGAAGCATGGACAAACTATCAGTGGTCACAGTCTCAAAGAAGAGTATTTCTCCCTTCCCTGGCAGCTATCAACTACCCATAATTCCCTTGTTAAAGGTAGAGAGTTGTGTGCACCTCCTCCATCCAGACTAGAATTTTAACTGGCTTGATCTTATGTATATTTGGGGCAGGTAATCACAAACTCTGAGTTCTGCTGTGGAATGTCCTTCTCTATGCTGTGAATGTGTGTTGCTCTGATTGGTTGATAAATAAAAGGCTGATTGGCCAGTAGCCAGGCAGGAAGTATAGGCAGGATAAGCAGACAAGGAGAATTCTGGGAAGAGGAAGGCTAAGTCAGGAGTTGCCAGCCAGACACAGAGGAAGCGAAATGACAAGGCAGAACTGAGAAAAGATACCAAGCCACATGGCTAAACATAGATAAGAATTATGAATTAATTTAAATGTAAGAACTAGTCAGTAATAAGCCTTAGCTAATGGCTGAGCAGTTATAATTAATGAAAGCTTCTGAGTGATTATTTTATAAACAGGCTACAGGACTGTGGGGACTTGGTGGGACCTGAGAAACCTTCCAACTACAGAATTCATTAATGCAATAGCTATGTCAAGTCCCCAGAATTCCTTCCCATCCTCCAGCTCTTAAATTCTTCCTGCTTTCACTTTCATGATGTTCTGTGAACCTTGGCCATACCTGTAAGGGACTCAGAAGTACTCACTACATGGTAACACACAGCCATTATACTTACCTAAGATCCAGAGAGAGCAACAGAATCAAGGAATGGAATACCCAGACACACAGCAAAGACAAGAACAGATATCAATACCTGTAATTCTAAACCCAGATGCCTAGACACCAGCGCAAAAACCACAATAATTAACATACAAGACAATATGTTTTCACTAGAACTTAAAAATTCTACTACAGTAAGCCCTGAGATGACATATAGACAAGACAAGGACTTCAAAATAGCTATTAGAAATATGTTCATGAATCTTTAAAGGAATATAAACAAATTCATTAATAAAGTCTGTGAATATACAAATAAAGTAAAATTAAATGATAAAAATAGTTCAAGACATAAAAGTGGAAATAGAATCAATAAAGAAACCCCAAACTGAAATAAAACTGGAAATGAAAAATTTATGAAGTCAAATAAATCCCCAGAGGTAAGCCTCATCAACAGAGTACAAGAGATGGAAGGCAGAATCTCAGGAATTGAAGACAGGATACAAGAAACTGATAGCTAAATCAAAGAAAATGTTAAATATAAAAAAATCCATGAACAAAGCATCCAAGAAAAATGTGATTAGGCCTATTCTATGAATAATAGGAATTGAGAAAAGAGAAAAAAACAGGTCAAAGTTGAATAAAAGTATTTTCAACAAAATCATGGAAGAAAATTGGTCTAACCTAAATAAAAACATGCTATTCAAGATATTAGAAGCATCCAGAAAACCAAATACACTGAACTGTACCCTTGGCATATAATAATCAAAACACAAGACATACAGAACAAAGAAAGAGTATTTAAAGACATCAAGAGTAAAAAGCCAAGTACATATAAAAGTAGACACATTAGAATAACATCTGACTTCTCAATGGAGATGCCAAAAGCCAGAAAGGCTGGGAGATATGTTGTACAAACTCTAAGAGATCTGAAAGATGCCAGCCCAGACTACTATACAAAGCAAATATTTCAATCTCAACAGATGCAGAAAGCAAAACATTCCACAATCAAAAACCAAATTTTAAGCAGTATCTATTTACAAATCCAGCTCTACAGAAGGCTCTAAAGAAAACTTCAACCATTAGAGGTTAACCACAACCAAGAAAACACAAGGAATAAGTAACCCTAGACCAGTAAATCAAAAGGGAAGGAACCAATACCATATCAACAAATTATAAGGAATCAGCAAACATTTATCATTGATAACCCTCAGCTTTAATGTTCCCAATTACCCAATAAAAAGACATAGACTAACAGATTAGATATATTAGAAAACAGTACCCATCCTTCTGTTATATCCTGGAAACATGCCTCACCATCAAGGATAGAGATCATCTCAGGTTAAAAGTATTGAAAAAGAAATTCCAAGCAAATAGACCCAAGAAGCAAGTAGGTGTAGCCATTTTAATATGTGACAAAATAGATTTCAAATCAAAACTAATCAGAAGAGAGGGAGGGACACTACATTTCATCAAAGGAAATCACCAATAACATTGTAATGCTAAACATTTATGCACCAAATACAAGTGCACCTGTGTTTGTGAAAGAAACACTACTACAGCTAAAGACACATATTGACCTTCACACACTGGTAATAATGGATTTCAATACCCCACTCTCACCAATGGACAGGCCATCCAGACAGAAACTGAACAAAGACATGCTGGAGCTAAATGACTTCATAAACCAAATGAACCTAACATATTTACAGAACATTTCCTCCAAACACAAATAAATACACCTTCTTCTCAGAGGCTCATAGAACTTTCTCCAAAATTGACTACATATTTGGACACAAAGCAAGACTCAACAGATACAATAAAATTGGAAAAAAAAAACATCCTGCCTATTATCTGACCATTATAGATTAAAGCTGGATATCAAGAACAAAAGAAAGTATTCAAACTCCTAGGAGCTAAACTACCTACTACTTAGTGAAAAATAGTTCAATATAGAAGCTAAGAAGGAAATTAAAAACTTTATTAGAATTGAATGAAAATGAAAACACAACATGTAACTAAATGTTTTCCTGTGTCCTTCTAAGTCTGCAGCTGCTCAGACCCAAGTAAACACACAGAGGCTTATATTAATTAAAACTGCTCAGCCATTAGCTCAGGCTTACTACTGACTAGCTCTCACATCTAAACTCAGCCTTTTTCTGTTAATCTATATGTTGCCACATGTTCCATGGCTTTACCTGTGTGCCATTACATGCTGTTCCCTGGACGGTGGGCTGGCATCTCCTGACTCAGCCTTCCTCTTCCCAGAATTCTCCTTGTCTGCTTATTCCACTTACACTTCCTGCCTGGCTACTGGCTAATCAGCATTTTATTTATCAATCAATCAGAGAAACACATTCATAGAATACAGAGCACCATCACCCATAAACAACATACCCAAACCTATGGGAAATATTGAAAATGGTTCTAAGAGGCAAGTTAAGAGCACTAAGTGCCTGCATTTAAAAAAATGCAGAGGATCAAGTGGGAGGGATATTGGAGATGGGGTTCAGAGAAGGAATACAGGGAGACAATTAGAATTGAGGGGCATTTGAGAAGTATTACAGTGGAAACTTCTGAAAATAAATGAAGATAGTCTAATGAAGTCTCTAAATAAGGAGAGAGATGGAATCTCAACTGGCCATCTTTTGTCATCAAACAAGGCTTATAGTACTGGGACTGTGTTACATCTAATTAAATTATTGACCAAAGAGGTCCCATGGAAACCCTCAAACAACTCAGGTTGTTGCCAAGATAATAGGTTGCTCTGTACAAAATGACAGCTAGGTCCCATTGCTGAAGTCAGCACCCAGACAACTCAGAGCTACTGACTAGCTCTCACATTGAACATGGAAAGGTAGAGGTGATACATACATCAAACCCTCACACCTCTGTTCTAGTGTCTTTGATATGGGAAGGTACTCTACAGGCTATCAAAAAAGAAACATGCACCAACCAAACCACAAAACCTGTTATCTATAATGCTGGCCTGCCGGAAAAATATGCTAGGGCAAGGGTAACACAAAGCTTGTGGAAGTAACCAACCAATATCTGATTTGACTTAAGACCCACTTCACAGGATGGAATCCAAACCCAACAATACTTGGTTGACCAAGAATTAGAGACTAGAGAGCCCAAAGACTAAGGTTAAAACCAAATATTAATGGCCTTTGGTGGGGGAGGGGAGTGGTGATAAAATGACTCCTAATGATATTCTGCTATACTTATAAAACAGTGCCTTATTCAGCCATCATAAGAGAAGCTTCCTCCTTCAGCAGATGGGAGCAAATACAAAAGCCCACAGCCAGAAGTTGAGAGAGAGAAATAGGACAGAGAGAGAGAGAGAGAGAGAGAGAGAGAGAGAGAGAGAGAGAGAGAGAGAGAGGGGTTTACTGTTTTGGGGGTGCTCCTGAGTGTGTGAACAAGTAAGTCCCTGATACTTGTGCCTTCTCTAGGGCTCTTTTCCTCATGTTGGTCTGCTTTTTCCAACTTTGATGTGATTTTTTTCTTATATATTTTATTTATGTTATGTTTTGCAGCTATCTCTTAGAAGTCTGTTCTTTTCTAGTGAGAGACAGAAAGGAAGTGCACCTGGATGGGAGAGAAGGTAGGGAAGAACTGGGAGGAGTAGAGGAAGGGGAAACTGTAATCAGGATATATTATATAAGAAAACAATCTATTTTCAATAGAAGGGGAACAAATTGGCAAGATCTCACATTAGTATCTTGACAGAAAATCTGAAAGCTGTGTAACAAAAAGAAGAAATAACATGCCCCTAAAAAACGTAGATGGCAATAAATGATCAAACTCAGGCTAAAATCAATAAAATAGAAACAACAACAAAAATATAAAGAACGAATAAAATGAAGAGTTGATACTTTGAGAAAATCAGCAATATTGATAAACCTTTATCAAAATTAACTATAAGACAGGGAAAGAAGATTCAAATTAATAAAATTAGAAACAAAAAGGATGACATAGCAAAAGACACCAAGGAAAGCCAGAGAATCATAAGGACATTGTTTATTTGTTTTTTCCCCTTTTTTCTTTTACTGAAAATAGATTCTTTTCTCATATAATGTATCCTGATTACAGTTTCCTCTCCTTTTACTCCTCCAAGTTTGTCCTCACCTCCCCCATGCCTGCCCAGATCCATTCCCTTTCTGTCTCTCATTAAAAAAAAAAAAAACAGGCTTCTAAGTATTGGTGAAATTATTAAGGCCACTCCACATAGTTAAAAGGGAGATTTATTTAGTGACGTAACTTACAAATGAAGGGATAGGTAACAGGGTCTGGGAAAGATGCAGCGCAGTCCGGCAGTGTTCTTTGGAGAACTCTGCTCAGTCTACTTCCAGCGTCCAGGGTCCAGAAACAAAAGAGGGTGGCGCATCCAGATCTTGGATCTTCAGGGCCCTCTTTTGGTTCTGCCTTGTAGGCGTGATAGTTACTGGAGCCTCAATGTGGGTTGGAACTTCCAGATCAAAACTGGAATGGCTACCCACTACATCTAAGAGACAATGACAAAACATAACAAAATAAAATATAATGAGATAAAACAAAAACAATTACATCCAAGTTGGACAAGGTAAAATAATAGAAGAAAAAGTGCCCCAACAGAAGGTGCAAGAATCAAAGACCCACTCATTTACACACTCAAGAGTCTCATGAAAACACTAAACTGAAAGCCATAATATACATGCAGAAGACCTGGTGCAGACCCATGTATGCTCTGTGCTTGCTGCTTCAGTCTCTGTGAGTTCATATGGACCTTGCTTAGTTAATACAGAGGGCCTTGTTCTATTGGTGTCCTCTGAGGGGAGGGATTTGATGAAGACCTCCAATTTAGACTCTCTCTCTCTCTCTCTCTCTCTCTCTCTCTCTCTCTCTCTCAGCACAATGTCTGGTTGTGAGTCTCTACATCTGTTGTCATCTACTACAGGAAGAAACCTCTCTGATGATGGCCAAATAAGGCACTGATCTATGAGTATAGAAGAATATTAGGAGTCATTTTATTGTTACTTTTTCTTATTGTTCAGTAGTATGTGGTTTTAACCTAGGTCTCTGGGATGTCTAGTATCTGATTATGTCAGGAATGGGTTCCAACTCATGGAGTGAGTCTTAAGTCAAATCAGAAATTGATTGACTACTCCCACATATTCTTTGCCATCATTGCCCCAGCATATTTTGCAGGCAGAACAGATTGTAAGTCAAAGGTTTTATGGCTAGGTTGGCGATAAGGACATACTTTAAAAATCTGTACTCTACCAAACTGAAAATTCTAAAATAAATGGAAACATTCCTTTATGTAAACCATCTAAAAAAGTTAAATCAAGATCAGATAAGCAGTTTAAACAGAGCTATAATATATAATGAAATAGAAGCAAAAATTAATTAAAAGTCTCCCAACCAAACAAACCTAGGACTAGATGGATTGAGCACAGAATTCTACCAGACTTTCAAAAAAAGCTAATGCTAATATTCTTCAAATTATTCCACAAAATAGAACCATAAGAGGAACGTTTGCCAATTGTTTTATGAGGCCACAATTACCCTGATACCTAAGCCACATAAAGACTCAACAAAGAAAGAGAATTATGAACCAATTTCGGTAGCTGAAAGTTTTTTTGTGTCCTGCCCAGTTCTCAGCTGCTCAGACCCAAGTAAACACACAGAGGCTTATATTAATTAAAACTGCTCAGCCATTAATTCAGGCTTACTACTGACTAGCTTTTACTCTTAAACTCAGCCCATTTCTGTTCATCTATATGTCACCACATGTTCTGTGGCTTTACCTATGTGCCATTACATGCTGTTCCCTGGATGTCAGTCTGGCATCTACTGACTCAGCCTTCCTCTTCCCAGAATTCTCATTATCTGCTTATCTATAGCAGCATCTATACTTCCTGCCTGGCTACTAGCCAATCAGAGTTTTATTTATCAATCAATCAGAGCAACACATTCACAGCATACAGAACATTCCACAGCAAATTTCCCTTGTGAACATAAATGTAAATTTTTCCAATAAAATACTTTCAAACTAAATACAAAAACACATCAAAATGATCATCCATCATGATCAAATAGGCTTAATCCCATAGATGTGAGAATGGTTCAACAAATGTAAGTTGACCAACATAATCCATCATACAAACAGACTGAAGAACAAAAACCACACTATCATCTCATTAGATGCAGAAAGGCCTTTGGCAAAATTCAAAATTCCTTCATGATAAAGTCTTGGAAAGATTAGGGAAACCAAGGGACATACCTCAACATAATAAGTGAATTTTGCAGCAAGCCCACATGTGGTGATATATTGTGTACCCTAATAAATTTATCTGGGATTAGAGGACAGAGCCAGCCACTAGATTAGACATGGAGGCCAGACAGTGGTGGCACACACAACTTAATCCTATCTCTGTGAGTTCAAGGCCACACTGGGAACAGAATCAGGCAGTCGTGGCACATGTCTTTAATCCCAGCGCTGGAGATATCATGCCTTTGCTTAGGAAGCACACATGCCATTAATTCTGGGAAATGACATGGCTGGGTGGAGAACGATATATAAAGCATGAGGAGACAGGAACTAAACAGCAGTTCAACAGATACGCTCAAGGGTGAGGACTCATTTTTAGTCTGAGGATTCATGGAAACAGGATCAGCTGAGGAGTTGGTGAGGTGAGGTTGGTTGTGGCTTGTTCTGTTTCTCTCTGATCTTTCAGCTTTCACTCCAATATCTGGCTCTGGGATTTTTATTAACAGGACCATTTAGTAATTTGTGTTACACCCACATCCAACTTGAATGTAAATGGAAAGATGATCAAAGCATTTTTACTAAAATTAGGAATAAGACAAGGTTGTCCACTTTCCCAACACCCACTCAGTAGAGAACTTGACACCCTAGCTAGCACAATGACACAGCCTAAAAAGACCAAGGGGGTACAAATAGGAAAAGAAGAAAATGTTTATTTATTTGCAGATGATAAGATTGTATAAAACAGTGACCTTTAAAAATCCACCAGGAAACATCTACAATTGATAAAAAAAAAAAAAAAAAAAAACTTCAAGCGAAGTATCAGGATACAAGATTAACTTTAAAAAAAATCAGTAGCTTTCTTATATGCAAATTACAAATGGACTGAGAAAGAAATCAGGGAAATAATACCTTTAATAATAACTAGGGGTAACTCTAACCAAGCAAATGAAAGGCTTTTATAATGAAAATGTTAAGACGTTAAAGAAAGAAATTGAAGAAGGCATCAGAAAATGGAAAGGTTTACTATGCTCATGGATTGGTGGGAATAACATGGTTGAAATGACTACCAAACACAATCTATAGGTTCAACACAATTCTCATCAAAACTCTAACACAATTCTTCACATAAATTGAAAAGACAATTTTCAGCTTCATGTATAAATACACACTCAAAAAAAAAAAACACATGACACTTAAAACACTCGTAAATAATAAAAGAACTGTTAGAATATCACCATCACCAATCTCAAGTTGTACTACAACATGCTATAGTAATAACTTTCTAAAGTATGGTATTGATAAAAACAGACATGTTAACTAATGGAATCGAGTTGAAAACCCAAGCATGCATCCACACAACTATAGACATTTGGTTTTTGATAATAAAGCCAGAAACACACTGAAAAAAAAAAAGACAGTATCTTCAACAAATGATGCTGGTCAAACTTGGGGGTGTCATGTTGAATAATGCAAATAGATCCATATTTATCACCCTGCATAAACCTCAACTCCATTTGGATTAAGTACCTCAACATAAGATTAGATACCCCAAATCTGAGAGGAGGAAAAGTGGGGAACAGTGTGGTGGTATTTTACTTGTACTGAAATGTGATTTTAATTGTATGTTAATAAATAAAGTTGCCTGGGGGTCAGAGTTTTAGAGCCATAGCAAGTGTGTGGCGGTGGTGGCGCACGCCTTTAAGGACCTGGAGGGCAGTACATACAGGCAATGACAAGGCAGTCACGTGGTTAGGTTTACAACCAATGAGAAGGCAGAACAGCTAGACTATAAAAAGGCATACACACAGGAAGTAGGCCCCTTTTTTCGGAGAGCTCTCTTGGCTGAAGCAGGATAGCTGAAGCAGGAAGGGTAAGGCTCTTAGTTCTGACCTCTTGGCTTTCTTCTCTGAATCGGCTCTGTGTTTCTTATTTAATAAGATGGTTGGTTACATCTACAGAACAGTCCTAAACTCATTGGCACAGGAAAAGACTTTCTGATCAGGAAACTGATAGCACAGGCATTAAGATCAATAGTTAATAAATGGAACTTCATGAAAATGAAAATCTTCTGCATGCAAGACACCTCCATTCAAACAAAGTAGCAGGCTGCAGGACAATGAAAAATTTTATGAACTACACATATCATAGAGGGTTAATATATAAAGAATTTTTAAAATGAAATCAAGAAAGCAAATAATCCAATTTAAAATGGGGTACAGGATGAAACAGAGAGTTCCCAATAGATGAAACACAAATGACTGAAAAACACTTAAAAGAAATGTTCAGTATCCCTAGTCATTAGGGAAATGCAAATCAAACTTTTTTGACATTTCACTTTACACCATCCAGAATGGCCAAGATCAATAAAACAAATGACAGTTCATGCTAGTGAAGATATGCTCACTTATTCTTTACTAGTGGGAGTGTAAACTTGTACAGCCACCATAGAAATCGATGGCAATTCCTCAGGAATCTGGGAGTAGATCTACCTCAAGACCCAAAAGAAGCTTCGTTCTAATACAGAAACACTTACTCAACCATATTCATTGCTGCTGTACTCATAATAGTCAGAAATGGGAAACAGCCTCGATGTGCATCAACAAATGAATAGATAATGAAAGTGTGGTACATTTACAAAATTAAAAAAATTATTGTTAATAAAGCAAAATCATGTAATTCACAGGAAAATAGATGGATCTAGAAAAAAACATCCCGAGTGAGGTGACCCAGTCCCCAAAAGACAGTACTGTATATATTTTTTTATATGTGGATGTTAGCTTTTAAGACTTTGACAAGCATGCTATTATACACATAACCACAGAAGAAAGGAGTAGGAGGAAGGAGAGGACCTCCCAAGTAAGGGAAATAGAATATATAGCTACGAAGAGATGTGGGAGAGACTGGAACAAGATGAATAAGAAAGAGGGAATTAAGGGAGGAAATCTGGGAGGAACAACTATCACTAAGGGCTATTTTAGGTGTCACATGGAAACCTAGTACTACAGAAACTGTTTAAATATAGACACATTTATTAAAGAAATCTAAACAGAGTTACCAAATAATAAGGGAAACAATGCCCCAACTCGAATCTACCACCACCAAGTGAAACATCCAATACCAAGAATGGGTTATATCTAGTTGAGTCATTGACTAAAGGGGCCTCATGAAAACACCCAAATATCTCATGCTATTAACAAGGCTATTAGATAGTCTCCACACACTGAAGGTAAAGTCCTGTTGCTGAAGGCAACCCTTACGTATCTTACTGAACACAAAGAAGTAAAGCTGGTGCCTAACTAGAGCCTTCAGCCCTACTGAATAGTATTCATGGTACTGGGAGGTACTCTGCACACTACCAAAAAGAGAAATACTGCTGCGGGATGTCTTTCTTTTTTATTTATTTATTTATTATGTATACAGTATTCTGCCTGCATGTGTCCCTGCAGGCCAGAAGAGGGCACCAGATCTCGTTACAAGTGGTTGTGAGCCACCATGTGGTTGCTGGGAATTGAACTCAGGACCTCTGGAAGAGCAGTCCGTGCTCCCAACCACTGAACCATCTCTCCAGCCCCCAGGGATGTCTTTCTGTATGCTGCGAATATGTGTTGCTCCCATCAGTTAATAAGTAAAACTGCATTGGCCTATGGCAGGGCAGAATGGAGCCAGGTGGGAAATCCAAGAGGGATGGAGAGAAAAGAAAGGCGGAGTCAGAGCAGATGCTGTAAGCCTCCGCCAGGAGAAGTAGGATGTGAGAGAACAGGTAACATGAAGCCACGTGGCAAAACATAGATTAATAGGAATAGGTTAAGTTATAAGAACTAGCTAGTAAGAAGTCTGAGCCATAGACCATACAATTTGTAATTAATATAAGCCTCTATGTGTTCACATGAGACTGAGTGGCTGCAGGACCAAATGGGACACAGGAAAACTTCTGGCTACAGACAAAGGTAACCACCAACCCAGCTACAAACACTTCAATCTACAAAGGTGACCTGTCTGTATAATATGTTGGTGGACCTGTGGCACAAGTGTTGTGGGAGTAACCAACCAACCACTCTGTCTGGATTTAAGGCCTACTCCATGAGATAAAATCCATGCCTGACACTGCTCTGCTAGCTGAGAAACCTAACACTAGAGAGGCCATGTGTAGTGGGTAGCCATTCCAGCTTTGTTCTGGAAGTTCCAACCCCCATTGAGACTTCGGCAACTGTCACACCTACAAGGCGGGGCCAAGGGAGGCGCCTGGGGACCCGAGATCCGGATCGGCGAACGCTCTCTTGGTTCCAGGACGCTGGATGGTGGAGGTAGACAGAGGAGAGCTCCAGAGAACACCGCTGGACTGCAATACACCTTCCCCAGACCCCGCGACCTACCTATCCCTTAATTTGTAAGTTACGCCATTAAATAAATCTCCTTTTAACTACGTGGAGTGGCCTAAATAATTCCACCAATATCTGGCGCTCACGTGGGGCAAATCCCAAAAGCCTGGGTGGCTCCTGCCCTCAGCCTCCTCCCCGGCTAGCGGGTACCTAAACCCGCCTGCAAAGTTCCATATAACCAGGGAACACCTACACGGTTCCATTCCCGAAAAAGGGAGCAGCTAGTCCGGTCTCAGCTCCCTAGCTTAGCTCTGAGACCAGCGAAAGAGGCACTCCTCCGCTTCCTGAGTGCACGCACGCCAGCTGCGTCTCGGCTCCGCCATCTTGACTCCAGCGATCTGCAGTCAGCCAAGATCACCAGCAGGCCCTGCTTTGGAGCTGTACCATCGCCACCTGCTGGCTGAAAAGTGCTACTACACCCCCCAAAACCACGAAAGGTAAGTAAAAGTACCTGATAATTTTACACCTTAAAATTGACTGACAAATTTTGAGTAATTCTGGTAATATGGCTGACAACATTACCTCACAAGAATTTGAAATCCTTTTTGCCTGTATGATGAATAACATCTTCCTGGAAATATACGACCTTCCTAAGGCATATCTGGCCTGTACCATTTTGGCATTCATCGTAATAATTCACACAGTGTTCAAACACTGGTTTAAAAACAAGAACAAAGATGAGTTATTATTGGGACTGATACAGGCTTTAAGCGAGAGCAATGACGGCTTACAGAAAAAGATTCTATCTCTGGAATCTGCTTTAATGGATAGCAATGAGACCTTAGAGAAAAAGATTCTCTCTCTGGAATCTGCTAACCAGGATTTACAGGCTTTCAAAACTAACAATGATGGCTTACAGAAAAAGATTCTATCTCTGGAATCTGCTTTAATGGATAGCAATGAGACCTTAGAGAAAAAGATTCTTTCTCTGGAATCTGCTAATCAGGATTTACAAAACAGGCTTGTACCAAAAATTGATCTTATTGATAATAAATGTGAATATTTAATGGACAGAACACTAACTCTCCAGACACTATATAAGGAAGAAAGATTATCATTAATTGATAAGATAAGGTCCATGGAATCATGTGTTTCTGAGGAACATAAAAACTTCTATGATTCCATGAGAAATCTGGAGTCCCTTGCCAGAGAGGAGGTTCACTCCCTAGAACAGACCCTAGGTGCTCGTTTGCAGGCCTTAGAAGAAACTCTCAGTAAACATGACAAGGGACCTAATAAGCAGAAGGGCAAGGCCATAGAGGTTGTAACATCTCCAAATGGCTCTCACACAATGGCTTATCCTGTTATCATCCATGAGAAGCCAGCGGATGACACACACCCCGAGCCATATAATACATATACATTACAACCAATTTCAACAAGGGACTTTAAAAATATAAAGGAAGCAGTAGTTACGTATGGGATACACTCCACATACGTAAAACAATTGTTAAATTCATGGTCTACCTCACATAGAATCATCCCAGATGACTGGCATCAGTTGATTTCAGCTGTTCTAGAATATAGTCAGCAGCTACAGTGGAAAAGCTGGTTGAGAGAAGAGGCAAAAAATTTAGAACAACAAGGTAAACTCAGAGGTTTTGTGATCTCCCAAGATCAAATACTTGGTGAGGGATGTTTTGCTGACAGGAATGTACAAGCCATTTATGATGAACATACAATATCCCTATGCCGTACAGCAGCTCTAAATGCTTGGGAAAAAATTCCAGAACCTGGAAAACCAACTGAGGTATACACAAAGATATTTCAGGGACCGCACGAACCCTTCACTGATTTTTTACAAAGACTGAACACAGCTATAACAAGAGCTGTATCAGATAAAGAATTAAGAAAAGTATTAACTGAGTCCTTGGCATTCGACAATGCTAATGCAGAATGCAGAAGAATACTTACACCATTAAAGATCAGATCAGCTCCTTTGGAAGAATGGATTCAGTATACTAATGGTGTTGAGTCTCGTAACTACAGTAATGAGGCTTGGATAGGAGAGACAAATCCCAGAGGTGAAAGAAGGCCCCGTGTTACCAAATGTTTTAAATGTGGTACACCAGGTCATATAAGTAAAAACTGTACATGGGGTACTCCTAGGAGTAATACTCCTTTTAGGAATAGCCTAAACAGGAGACCCCAACCACCTCCCGGATTATGTAGAAGGTGTGGCAAAGGCCGACATTGGACCAGTGAGTGCAGATCAAAAATAGATATACGAGGTAACCCTTTACTGGCGGGAAACGCTTCAGGGGGCCTCTTGCAGGCCCCCAAATCAAATGTAGTACGAACATTCCCAGCCACTGTGGAAGAAATTCCTCTCCAGGACAACTGAATAAACCACTGCCTAATGTAAAAACCGATACTGCAATGGATGATAAAACAGCTCTGATGGATGGATCACAGTTTACAAAGAACACTATAAAACAAATATTTTGGCAGACTTCCATAAATGGTCAAAGACCAAAGCTTAGAATTCGAATTAATGGCCTGGTTATGGAGGGACTGGTAGACACAGGTGCAGATGTGACTATAATTACACCAAAATCATGGCATCCGAATTGGCCTCTTCAAGAGGTAGATGTCCAACTTTTAGGGATTGGCACCCTATCTCAGATAAAACAGAGTTCGAGATGGGTTGAATGCATAGGGCCAGAAGGACAGAGAGGAAGACTGAAGCCATATGTAGCAAATGTAGCAGTAAATCTTTGGGGCCGAGATCTGTTACAACAGTGGAATACCCAGATTAAAATTCCTACACTTTCAGAAAAAGAATACAGACCAATGCATGTTTCTAGGAATAATATCATCGCATGCTATAAAAATCAGGCACCAACCATTCAGGCTGTTCACAAACAGAGCACAACTGCTGTTGAACTCTCAGAAGTACCAACTGCCTTACCTTTAAAATGGCTAACTAATAAACCTGTCTGGGTTGGACAATGGCCTTTGACAAAAGAGAAGCTACAAGCTTTAGAACAGCTGGTTCAAGAGCAGTTAAATGCTCAACACATTGAAGAATCTACCAGCCCTTGGAATTCTCCTGTATTTGTTATTAAAAAAAAGTCTGGTAATTGGAGAATGCTGACAGATCTGAGAGCTATTAATAAAGTAATTCAGCCAATGGGCTCCCTACAGACTGGGATGCCCTTGCCCTCTCTGCTACCTAAAGAATGGCCTATAATAGTTATTGACTTAAAAGACTGTTTCTTTACCATACCCTTACAAGAAAATGATAGAGAAAAATTTGCCTTCACAGTACCTAATTATAACAATTCTCAGCCAGTCAAGAGATATCAATGGAAGGTCCTCCCACAGGGAATGTTAAACAGCCCTACTTTGTGCCAATACTTTGTGCAGAAACCATTGGAGATAATTCGTGTAAAGTTTCCACAATCCATAATTTATCACTATATGGATGATATCCTATTAGCTGATCCAAAGTTAGATACATTAGAAAGCATGTTTGAAGAAGTAAAAAAAGTTTTGCCTCACTGGGGACTGCAACTTGCTCCTGAAAAAATACAAAGAGGAGATTCTATTAACTACTTAGGATATAAGATAGAGCTACAAAAAATTAGACCCCAAAAGGTACAGCTAAGGAGAGATCGATTGAAGACTCTTAATGATTTTCAAAAGTTATTAGGAAGCATTTCCAACTTACTGGGTATCATGGGAATACCCAAAGATGGACTACAAAATTTGGCTAATACTCTAGAAGGGGACAAAGAATTAAATAGTCCAAGAGAATTATCAGCCGAAGCTGAGAAGGAATTGGCTCTAGTAGAAAAGACAATTCAAGAAGCACATGTGGATCGTGTGGATCCAGAACTTAAATGCATTCTTGTCATATTCCCCTCCAGACATTCCCCAACAGGTATTTTGATGCAGAGGGAAGATATTATATTGGAATGGATATTCCTACCACGTAAACCAAATAAGAAATTAAAGACTTATATAGAAAAGATCTCTGATTTGATTCAAAAAGGTAAACTAAGACTTCGCCAGTTGACAGGAATGGACCCAGCAGAAATTGTAGTACCTTTAACTAATGAAGAAATTTCATCACTATGGAAAGATAATGAATACTGGCAGAGAGCCTGCAGTAACTTTTTGGGAGAGATTAACAACCACTATCCCAAAAGCAAGAGAATAGAATTTATAAAGAAAACCGAATGGGTCCTTCCTCACATTGTACGACAAAAGCCAATTTCTGGAGTCCTCACATTCTATACTGATGCAAATAAATCAGGGAAAGCAGGATATAAATCAGGAGACTTAAGTAAAGTGGTACAAAGTCCATACAGCTCTGTACAAAAGGCAGAACTGTATGCCATTCTTATGGTACTGATGGACTTCACAGAACCCCTCAATATAGTCACTGACTCTCAATATGCAGAGAGAGTTGTTTTACATATTGAAACTGCTGAATTTATTCCTGATAATACAGAATTAACTTCATTATTCATACAATTGCAGGAAATCATCAGAAAAAGGGAACATCCTATATATATAACACATATCAGATCCCATACAGGTCTGCCAGGACCTCTAGCACAAGGTAATGATGAGATTGATCAGTTACTAATAGGTAATGTGCTAGAAGCTTCAGAATTTCATAAGAAATACCACACAAATAGCAAAGGTTTGAAGAAGGATTTCTCCATCACTTGGCAACAGGCTAAGGATATTGTGAAAAAATGTCCTACTTGTTCCATCTATAACCAACTTCCATTACCTGCAGGGAGCAATCCAAAAGGTATACAAAGAAATGAAATTTGGCAGATGGATGTGTTTCATTTTGCAGAATTTGGAAGATTAAAGTATGTACATCATACCATTGACACCTATTCAGGATTTCAATGGGCAACTCCTATGAGTTCTGAAAAGGCTGATTCTGTGATTACACACCTATTAGAAGTTATGGCCATCATGGGGATACCTGTACAAATTAAGACAGACAATGCTCCAGCATATGTCTCCAATAAAATGAGACAATTCTTTGCTTATTACAATATAAAGCATGTTACAGGTATACCACACAATCCCACAGGCCAAGCAGTCATAGAAAGATCCCATCGAACTTTAAAGGATATGCTAAATAAACAGCAACAGGTAACAATGACTCCTAGAAATAGATTGCATAGTGCTTTATTAACCTTGAATTTTCTCAATGCTGATGAGAAAGGAACAACAGCTGCAGAGAGACATTGGACGACAGACAAAACTCCCGAGCTAAACCAACCGGTTTATTTCAAGGATGTGCTGACCTCAGAATGGAAACCTGGATATGTTCTACGTTGGGGAAGGGGTTTTGCCTTTGTTTCTGCAGGAGAAGAAAAGCTATGGATACCAACAAAATTAATAAAAATTCGATTTGAACAGGAAAAACCCCTTGATGAGGTGAAGTAAAAGATCATCCACCAATGTGACATCTCTACAAGTTGTAAGAAAAATTTAACAATCAAGGTTGGGGTAGGGTTCTGTTTTTGTCTTTCCAGGATAGTGGAAATACCCATCTTCCAAAAATCATAAGGCCTTGGATATCCGGATGTTTACAGCAGAAAGAAAGAATCTATTGGTACCAATCTACACACGGTAAAATCTCACTGTCTAACATCTATCTCTCTATTAATATAGAAAAGTTGTGGTCCCAATTCAATTATAAGCCAAGCTGGCTTTGGAGATGGAATTGGCTCACTCCTTCTCTAAACCCAAGCACATTGCTAAAAGAAAAGTTTGAGAGATTCTTCAGTACCATATCAGAAGAGCCCTCTGGTGTGGGACAGAAGGAAACCAATAAAAAGGGACCATTGTCTTCTAGATTCTAATTCTCTCCATGCTTACTCTTGATTTCTCAGAATCCTTTCTTACATGCTATGTCCTCTTTAAATCCAAATCTTCCATTTTGATAACAAATAAGTTTTTCTAATAGCAATCTCAGAAGTCTCCAGAAGGAAGATGGGGCCCCAACAACAACTCTACCCAATCCAGAATGATGCCATGGTAATCATCATCATACTACACTTCTTACCAGAATTTCAGACAATCTTACCCATTACTCTAAGACTTGCTGCAGAACCTACAGTTAGTCTAACTGAAATTTAACTATCTGCGCTTTCTCACAGTACCCAACAGAGATAACATCACCCCCTAAACAGCAGGAAGCAATCCTAAGAAAACGACGCCCCTTCTCCCTTAGGTTTCATAATTCTCAGGGTTATGGATGATGGTTACAGGGTTGGGGGTGGAAGGAAATATTAAACTCAGTACTCCCAAAAAAAAAAAAAAAAAAAAAGGAAAAGAAGAAATGGAATGGATACGTATAAGACATTATGGTAGATTATTGTGTATACTAGTAAACAAATTTAGTAAAATAGCAGCCTTAAATAATTTGCACTGTAATTTACACTGTTATGGATTCTTATATGTTGATACAAATGTAAACTATTTTTATATTCCTGTTTAAGATAATTTGTATATTGATACAAATACAGAACTATACTTGGTATAATGTACATATATTTCTACTCTTATTTGAAATGTTTGTATATTGATACAAATGTAAATTTATATCTGTCATACTTTATGTATGTTCTACTTCTGTTTAGGATATTCGGTATATTGATATATATTTAAGATTATTGTCATATTGCATATCCCACTACATACTCCTACCTCTGTTATAAATATTGATATATATTTAAGATTATTGTCATATTGTATGTCACACTATACACTCCTACCTCTGTTATAACATCTTGTGTATTGTCACAACTTTGAAGTCATCGTTCTTTACCATACACTTGCTTATAGACTGTCTACCTTGTTTACATGAAGCCTTAGTCCTTAGGTTATTTCAGTAGATAAGACTTGTAGATTTATAGTCACCTATGCTTGTCATCTCTATAGTTACGTTAGTCAGGTTATACAGATTTACAGATACATAGGTCAGATGGACAGGTAATCTTCAAACACTTCATAGACCTAGAGAATATGGCATTTAAATAACTTAGAATTCTGTTGATGCGAGACACAATTGCTCCTGGCTGCACCAATTTGATCCCGAGAGAATGTTGGGCTTCTAGACATTTCCATTTGGAAGTTTGTCTTCTTGGCACAAAATGGCCTACTGGGCAAAGAACTGCCCTTGCCTCGACAGCTGACAGTACAAATGCAATGCTATCCTTTCTGGACAAGCGGGACACAAGGAAAGCGACCACTGTACTCTGCCAAGACAGGGTAAGATGGTCTTTCAGAATTCCTGCTTCTGAAAATGGTCTGTCAGATACTTTAGGCCTGTAGCCAATTTGAATGCACCAACAATGCTGAGAAACATTAGGTGATTGTCCAGGCTGCCAGCTGTCTCGGTCTACTCTCGCAAGATTCCCGAAAGTTGCTTGCATCCATCTACCATTTCTCAGGTACCATTATATTCCTTCTCAGGTCTTTGATGGGATTGAAGACTAGCAGTTATAGTTACAACTTAGTAGATAGAACATATTAAGTATTAGATTCAGGTTCTTTAGGGTAGGACACCTTTTGGAATGATCTTTGTAACATGCCATTTATCTATGCTCTATACTTCTCTGGATTTTAATATGTGTTTCTTGCTTGATATTGTTTGCATTGGTTGTAGTTCCATCTTATCTAGGTCATTATCCCTCATTATTCCTGGACAATATTTGATAACCATTCCTTTGTATATAGTCTTGTATTAGGTTAGAACCTTCTTATTTAGACAAAAAGGGGGAGATGTAGTGGGTAGCCATTCCAGCTTTGTTCTGGAAGTTCCAACCCCCATTGAGACTTTGGCAACTGTCACACCTACAAGGCGGGGCCAAGGGAGGCGCCTGGGGACCCGAGATCCGGATCGGCGAACGCTCTCTTGGTTCCAGGACGCTGGATGGTGGAGGTAGACAGAGGAGAGCTCCAGAGAACACCGCTGGACTGTGATACACCTTCCCCAGACCCCGCGACCTACCTATCCCTTAATTTGTAAGTTACGCCATTAAATAAATCTCCTTTTAACTACGTGGAGTGGCCTAAATAATTCCACCAATAGCCATGGGCAGAGGGGAAAACCAAATACTATTGTTCTGCTAAAGGAACACAGCAATAAAATGACTGCTAAAGACATTCTGCTATATTCATAAGTAAGTGTCTTGCTGAACCACCATCAGAGAAGCTTCCTCTTAGTTAAATGGGAACTAACACAGAGACCCACAACTGGACAATGTGCAGAGAGTGCAAGACTTTAAAACAGTCCTAAATGGAATGTTTTTAATCAAGTCCCACCCCTCAGGATTCAGGTATCTATGCAAAAGAGAGGACAGGAAGATTGTAAGAGCCAGGGAGGATAGATGCCACCAAAGAAACTGTCTTCCAGATACAATAGGAATTATATGCTAATTAACTCACAGAGACTTTAGCAAAATGTTAAAAAGTTATAGCCAGATGAGGTCCCAGTGCTGAAGGGTAAGTAGACACATGTTCCCAACCCTAACCAAAAATCTATCTCCAAATGACGTCTGTTTGCAAATGAAAATTTGTTTTATTCCAATGAAGTCTCACTGGGTATACTAACCACACTTAAGGGAAGGCCCCATGTCCAGCAGTAGGTGGTCAACACAAAATGAACTCAATGGTATTTTTGTGTATTTTTTGTCTCATATTTCTTTGGCATTTTTTTCTTAGTGGTCTTTTGCTTGTATATTACGGTTTGCAATTTTGCGTTTTTATGTTTTGGTATGTGTGTGTTTTTCTTGTGCTTCTCTCTTTTTTTTTCCATTTTTGCTATTCTTGTTTGTTTGCTTTTTTCTAAAAATAGAAAGAAAGAAGGCATGGAGTGGGTGGGTGAGGAGGTAGGGGGAAAGCTAAATGGGTTGGGTGAGGTGAAAGATAATCAGATTATAATGTATGAAAAAAATTTCAATAAAAAATTTCAAAAAAGTTTTTAAAAATTATATTCTCAACAATTTTGGAGTAAAATATTCCCTGTGGTGAGGAGAAAAAGCAAGTATGAATTAATAGTAAATGATCCTGAGATCTTACAGGCATAAGGGGAATATCCTAAAATTGATTGATGGTAATGGTTTATGCAACTTGATCAGTTACCAAAAATATCATTGACTATATACTTGAAATGGTTTATATCTTTTCATTGTAACCAATATGTTATAAAAATACTTTATCTCAATAAAATTACTTTTTAAAAAGGTAATAAAAGAAACTTTGGCACTCACAAAGACAAATATAATTACAATCCAGCCTTTTGCAGAACATCTGCTAAAGTCTGTTCTATTTGATGAATAATAAGGTAGAAAATACTCTTCAACATATGCAAGAGTATAAAAATTAAGATCTGTGACATATGAAGTGTAAGTAATAAAACATCTTAAGGCTAAGACAACCAAGCAGAACTGGAGAAAAATTAATGTGCAATTCAAGCTAGCAATAAGTAAATCATTGTGTAGGATCTCTAGAAATGGTATTAACAGGATACAGGTGCTATGAACAGAAAATAGAGGGAAACAGGGTTTTTTAACCGGGGAGAGCAGAAGGAAAAGGACTGAGTAACACTAAGGATGTTTGTAAAAAGCTAAAGAGAATCATATGATTTTTTTACCTAAAATTACCTATAATGTACACATGGAGAGAAAGAGAGAGAGAGAGAGAGAGAGAGAGAGAGAGAGAGAGAGAGAATTTATAATACTTGAAGTAGTAGTGGCCCCTCCATGAAAAGCCATAGACTACCTAACAAGTTCTCCAACATCAGGCATGAGAAACCTCCTTTTGAGTTGTTGGTCAGGGGAATCCAAGTAACTCTTAAGCAATATAAGCAATTCTGGTACCTTTGGTTGCATCCCAGAATAAATTCTTATTGTGTACTTCAACACAAGACTTGGAGGAATTAAGCTGGATCTGACTTAGAAGCCTCCTCCCCAGGGGCTAACTTTCATAGTACCAGAAGGTGCTATGAAAGTTGCTACAAGGGAAAAGTAACCAATAGTCCTGCCCACACTTGTAGGTATCTATGATACCTATGAACCAGAAGAACACCAGCATAGCCAGGTATCCCCAAAGGTGCAATAGTGGTGCTTATATCTTTGTGGTAACCAACAGCTTTCCAATTGGACTTAAATCCCACTCAATAGGTGGGAACTCATGCCTGCTACTATAAACCTAGCAACTACCTGTGGCTAATAAGGTCATGGACCCTAGAGGAGAAGATGCTACTTCCCCTTTCACAAATCAAAATAATCTCTAAATGCACTCTTAATATGTATCCTTAAACCCACAGACAAGTGTAGCTCTCACCCCTCATCAAAAAAACTTCCTTTTTTAGCAGATTGAACTCATTAGAGAAAGCCACAATTGGCCAAAATGCAGAGAACAAAAGGCCATGGGGTACACATCCCTGTTGAGACATCTACAACATGACCCCTATACCTAAGGCTGAGGGACCATCAACAAAGTGGAGTCAGAATGATTGTAAGAGCCACAGGACCAGGGAGTCTCTGCTATATAATGTCTCCTAAATTTTGTAGCCTAAACAGGATGTGAATAATGACAACACAAGTTGACATGCCAACGTGGATGGGGGAAATCTTACAAGTCTTCATCCTGAAATAAAGAACTACAGGCAATTATTGACTGCTGAGAAAGAATCAGTTTCCCTAGGAATGAGGACCCTACTTGGTTATTCAATACTAATTGGTCACCCTAAAATCATATACAAATGAGAAACAATAAATAGACTCAGCAGGATATATGTACAGATTTATTCATGTACATGTGTGTAACAATAATAAAGAAAAAAGGCGGAGAGGCCTGCCCCTAGGTCCCATCCCTGGACACCAGCCATTCTGGGAAGACCTGCTGAACTTTGCCCCAGGTTCTGGCATCGGACGGGCCCCAGCGGGAAGGTTCCCCTTCTCCTAGACCCTCACCCCACCCCCTGGGAAACCCTGCAATCTACACGCCCTGCCCCACACCCATCTGCCCGAGACCCCCCGCCACTTCCTGAGACTCAGAGACTAGCCCGCAGCTCCCATCTGGCCTGGAGCTCCCAACTTGGCCCCAGTTTCTGGCAATCAGGTGGGGGGGGCAGGAAGGTTCCCCTTCTCCAAGACCCCCCCCCCAGCGTGCAGACCCTGCAGTCTACACTCCCTGCCCCCACACCATCAGCCTGAGATCCCCCCACACTTCCTGAGAATTGGAGACCAGCCCCCGGCTCCCATCTGGACCATAGCTGAGTGCCTGGGGTCATACCCAGAGAGGCCTGCCCCTAGGTCCCATCCCTGGACACCAGCCATTCCAGGGAAGACCTGCCCAACTTAGCCCCAGGTTCTGGCCATCAGGTGGGCCCCAGTGGGAAGGTTCTCCTTCTCCTAGACACACACACACACACACACACACACACACACACACACACACACACCCCGCAGACCATGCAATCTACAAGCCTTGCCCCCACACCCATCCATCTGAGACCCCTCCCCCACTTCCTGAGAATTGGAGACCAGCCCCCAGCTCCCATCCAGACCACAGCTCTGTCTGGACCAAGAGCACTGATAAGACCAAGAATGATTCCATGAAGAAATGGGCAGATGTTAAGGCAGAAGTACATACAACAAAATAAAGAGCAATGCAGCATCACCAGAACCTAGCCCTCCTCCAACAGCAAGACCTGAGCATCACAAAATGGAAGAAGCAGAAGAAAGCAACCTTAAGAATAACATCATGAAGATGCTAGAGACTTTTAAAGAAGAAATCAAAAATGAAATTGAGGAAAAGACAAACGATATTGAACTTGTTTCAAATTTAGCGGCTCTGATTCAGCAGGCCACGACAGTTAAAAACAAGGGTATCAGAAAGTTTTTGGATGGTATCTATGTGTCTGAAAAGGAAACAGTGCAGCAGGCTGATGAGTAAGACCTCAATTACCCTGCTCCAGAAACAAGATTCTTCACTTAAGTACGATTTGGGGTGTCTTTTGGGACAATAAAAGACTTGTATAAAAAAAAAAAAAAAGACAAACAAAAAATGGGAAGAATGCTATAAAAAAAAACAGAGGAAAAGACAAATAAAGAAGAAGAAAACAATAAATCTCTGAAAGAAAACCATGATAAAAGCAATGAAACATGTGAGGGAAACAGTCCAAGACCAGAAAAGGGAAATAGAAAAAATGAAGAACACACAAACAGAGGGAATGCTGGAAAGAGAAAATCTGAGTAAATGAACAGGAACTACAGATGCAAGTATAACCAACAGAATGCAAGAGATGGAAGAGAGGATCTCTGGCATTGAAGATACAGTAGAAGAAATAGAATCATCAGTCAAAGAAAAACCTAAAGCCAACAAAGTCATGACCCAAAATGTCCAGGAAATTTGGGACACTATGAAAAGACAAAACCTATGAATAATAAGGATAGAGGAAGGAGAAGAATACCAACTCAAGGGCACAGAAAATATATTCAACAAGATCATAGAAGAAAACTTTCCCAACTTGAAGAAGGAAATGCCTATGAAGATACAAGAAGCCTATAGAACACCAAACAGACTAGACCCCCCCAAAAAAGTCCCCTCGCCACATAATAATTAAACAACTAAACATACAGAATAAAGAAAGAATATTAAGAGCAGCAAAGGAAAAAGGCCAAGTGACTTGTAAAGGCAAACCCATCAGAATAACATCTGATTTCTCAATGGAGACTTTGAAAGCCAGAAGGACCTGAACAGATGTAATGCAGACACTAAGAGACCATGGATGCCAGTCTAGACTAATATACCCAGCAAAACTTTCAATCATCATAGATGGAGTGAACAAGATATTCCACGACAAAGCCAGATTTAAACAACTTATCCACAAACCCAGCCCTACAGAAAGCACTAGAAGGAAAATTCCAACCTAAGGGAGTCAGATACACCCTCGAAAACACAGGCAACAGATAACACCAGAGCAGTAAACACCAAAGAAGAGAAGTACACACACACTACCACCAAAAACAAAAATAAAAAATATGAACAATCACTGGTCATTAATATCCCTTAATATTAATGGACTTAATTCACCTATAAAAAGACACAGACTAACAGAATGGATACGAAAGCAGGACCCATCTTTCTGCTGCATACAAGAAACACACCTCAAATTCAAAGATAGACACTACCTAATAATAAAAGGCTAGGAAAAGACATTCCAATAAAATGGTCTTAAGAAGCAAGGGGGTGTAACCATCCTAATATCCAGCAAAATAGACTTCAAACTAAAATCAATCAAAAGAGGTCAAGAAGGGAATTACATACTAATCACAGGAAAGATCCACCAAGATGAAGTTTCAATTCTGAACATTTACACTCCAAACACAAGGGCACCCATGTATGTAAAAGTAATATTACTAAAGCTTAAATCACATATAAAACCACACACATTAATAGTGGGAGACTTCAACACCCCACTTTCACCACTGTACAGATCTCCCAAATCGAAACTTAACAGAGAAATAAAGGACTTAACTGATGTTATGACTCAAATGGACTTTATCGATATCTACAGAATATTCCATCCTAACAAAAAAGAATATACCTTCTTCTCAGCACCCCATGGAACCTTCTCTAAAATCGACCACATACTTGGCCACAAAGCAAATCTCAACAGATACAAAACAATTGTAATAACCTCCTGCATTCTATGAGACCATGATGGCTTAAAGTTAGATTTCAACAACAACAATAAAAACTACAAAAAGCCTACAATCTCATAGAAATTGAATAATACTCAACTGAATCACCAATGGGTTAAGGAAGAAATAAAGAAAGAAATTAAAGACTTCCTAGAGATCAATGAAAATGAATGTACCACATACCCAAACTTATGGGATGCTATGAAAGCAGTGCTAAGAGGGAAATTCATAGCACTAAATGCCCACATAAAGAATTTGGACAAATCTCACACTAGTGACTTAACAGCACACCTCAAAGCTCTAGAACAAGAAGAAGCAAAGTCACCCAGGAAGAATAGACTCCAGGAAATAATCTAATTGAGAGCTGAAATCAATAAAATAGAAACAAAGAGAACAATACAAATAATTAATGAAACAAAAAGTTGGTTCTTTGAGAAAATCGACAAGATAGACAAGCCCTTATCCAAACTAACCAAAAGACAGAGAGAGAGGATCCAAATTAACAAAATCAGAAATGAAAAGGGGGACATAACAACACTGAGGAAATCCAGAGAATCATCAGGTCATACTTTAAAAACCTCTACTCCACAAAACTGGAAAATCTAAAAGAAATGGATAATTTTCTGGATAGGTGCCACATACCTAAGTTAAATCAAGACCAGATAAACTATTTAAATAGCCCAATAACCCCTAAGGAAATAGAATCAGTCATTAAAAGTCTCCCAACCAAAAAAAGCCCAGGACCAGATGGTTTCAGCACAGAATTCTACCAGATCTTCAAAGAAGAGTTAATAACAATACTCTTTAAACTGTTGCACACAATAGAAACAGAAGGAACATTACCAAACTCCTTCTATGAGGCTACAATTACCCTGATTCCCAGGCCAAACAAAGATGCAACAAAGAAAGAGAACTACAGACCTATCTCCCTCATGAACATTGATGCAAAAATACTCAATAATTACTGGCAAACAGACTCCAAGAACACATCAAAACAATTATCCACCATGACCAAGTAGGCTTCATTCCAGGGATGCAAAGTGGTTGAACATACAAAAGTCTGTCAATGTAATATACCATATAAACAAACTCAAAGAAAAAAACACATGATCATCTCACTAGATGCAGAAAAGGCATTTGACAAAATCCAACACCCCTTCATGATAAAGGTCCTGGAGCGATCAGGAATACAGGGAACATACCTAAACATAATAAAGGCAATTTACAGCAAACCAATAGCCAACATCACATTAAATGGAGAGAAACAAAGCGATTCCACTAAAACCAGGAACAAGGCAAGGCTGTCTGCTCTCCCCATACTTATTCAATATAGTACTTGAAGTTCTAGCCAGAGCAATAAGACAACATAAGGAGATTAAGGGGATACAAATTGGAAAGGAAGAAGTCAAGCTTTCCCTATTTGCAGATGACATGATAGTATACATGAGTGACCACAAAAATTCAACCAAGGAACTGATACAGCTTATAAGCACCTTCAGCAACATAGCAGGATACAAGATCAACTCAAAAAAATCAGTAGCCCTCCTATATACAATTGACAAAGAGGCTGAGAAAAAAATCAGAGATACATTACCCTTTACAATAGCCACAAATGATGTAAAATACCTTGGGGTAACTCTAACTAAGCAAGTGAAGGACCTACATGACAAGAACTTTAAGTCCCTGAAAAAAGAAACTGAAGATGTCATAAAATGGAAAGATCTCCCATGCTCATGGATAGGCAGAACTAACATAGTAAAAATGGCAATCTTACCAAAAGCAATCTACAAATTCAATGCAATCCCCATCAAAATACCAACACAATTCTTCACAGACCTGGAAAGAATAATACTCAACTTCATATGGAAAAACAAAAAACCCAGGATAGCCAAAAGAATCCTGTACAATAAAACAACCTCTGGAGGCATCACGATCCCTGACCTCAAGCTCTACTATAGAGCTACAGTAGTAAAAACAGCTTGGTACTGGCATAAAAACTGACATATGGACCAATAGAGTCGAACTGAAGACCCTGACATTAATCTGCACACCTATGAACAAATAATTTTTGACAAAGAAGTCAAAAGTGTACAATGGAAAAAAGAAAGCATCTTCAACAAATAGTGCTGGCATAACTGGATATCAACATGTAGAAGGCTACAAATAGATCCATATCTGTCACCGTGCACAAAACTTAAGTCCAAGTGCATCAATAACCTCAACATAAATCCAGTTACTCTGAACCTGATAGAAGAGAAAGTAGGAAGTAGTCTTGAACGCATTGGCATAGGAGACCACTTCCTAAATAGAACACCAGTAGCACAGACACTGAGAGAAACAATCAATCAATGGGACCTCTTGAAACTGAGAAGCTTTTGTAGAGCAAAGGACATGGTCAACAAGACAAAGCAACAGCCTACAGAATGGGAAAAGTTCTTCACAAACCCCACATGTGACAGAGGGTTGATATCCAGAATATATAAGGAACTCAAGAAATTAGACATCAAAATGCCCAACAGTCCAATTAAGAAATGGGCTATAGAGCTAAACAGAGAATTCTCAACAGAGGAAACTCAAATGGCTGAAAGACATTTAAGGAATTGCTCAACATCCCTAATCATCAGGGAAATGCAAATCAAAATGACTCTGAGATACCACCTTACACCCGACAGAATGGCTAAGATCAAAAACACTGAAGACAGCTTATGCTGGAGAGGATGTGGAGCAAGGGGAACTCTCCTCCACTGTTGGTGGGAATGCAAGCTTGTACAGCCACTTTGTGAATCAATATGGTCCTTTCTTAGAAAATTGGAAATCAATCTCCCCCAAGACCCAGCTACACCACTCTTGGGCATATACCCAAGGAATGTTCAATCATACCACAAGGGCACATGCTCAGCTATGTTCATATCAGCATTGTTTGTAATACCCAGAACCTGGAAACAACCTAGATGCCCTTCAACTGAAGAATGGATAAATAAAACGTGGTACATATACACGAATACTACTCAGCAGAAAAAAACAATGACGTCATGAGGTTTGCAGCCAAGTGGATGGATCTAGAAAAAATCATCCTGAGTGAGGTTACCCAGACTCAGAAAGACAAACATGGTATGTACTCACTCATAGGGGGATACTAGATGTAAAACAAACATGACTAGACTGCTACTCACAACTCCAGGGAGGCTACCTAGAAAACAGGACCCTAAGAAAGACACAGGGATCACCCAATGACAGAGAAATGGATGAGATCTACATGAGCAAACTGGACGTGGGGGGTGGTAGTAATGAAGGGCAAGGGTTGAGGGAGAGCTTAGGTGAGGGGGAGATCCCAGCTGGATCAAGAACAGAGAGGGAGAACAAGGAATAAGAGACCATGATAAATGAAGACCTCATGGGAATAGGAAGAAGCAAAGTGCTAGATAGGTCCCCAGAAATCCACAAATATACCTCCACAATAGACTACTGGCAATAGTCAAGAGACAGCCCGAACTGACCTACTCGGTGATAGGATGGCCAAACACCCTAAGTGTCGTGCTAGAAACCCCATCCAATGACTGAGGGAACTGGATGCAGAGATCCATGGCTAGGCCTCAGGTGGAGCTCCAGGAGTCCAATTGGTGAGAAAGAGGAGGGATTGTATGAGCAAGAATTGTTGAGACCAAGGTTGGAAAAAGCACAGGGAAAAATAGCCAAACTAGTGGAAACACATGAACTGTGAACCAATAGCTGAGGAACCCCAATGGAACTGGACCAGGCCCTCTGGATAAGTGAGACAGTTGATTAGCTTGATCTGTTTGGGAGGCACCCAGGCAGTGGGACAGGGACCTGTCCTCAGTGCATGAGCTGGCTGTTTGGAACCTGGGGCCTATATAGGGACACTTGGCTCAGCCTTGGAGGAGGGGACTGGACCTGCCTGGACTCAATCTACCAGGTTAAACTGAATCCCCAGGGGAGTCCTTGCCCTAGAGGAGATGGGAATGGGAGGGTGGGCTCGGGGGAGTGGGGGGGTGGGAGGAGGAAGGACAGGGGAATCTGTGGCTGATATGTAAAATTAAATCAAATTATAAAATTTAAAAAAAAAGAAAGAAAAGAAAAAAGCCTATGAATTTGATAGGGAGGGGGGATATGTGAAGTATTGTGGGAAATAAAGGGATGGGGAAGTGATGTAAATACAGTACATATATGTGAAATTTTAATAATAAAATTACAAAAGAAATAAAATAAGTGATTAAAAATGAATAGTTTTAGATTTTTCAGCAGTTTATTTTTACTAGCCAAATTGTCTACCTGTTCCATTTTTAAACTTAATATCTTTGCATTAAAAAAAGAAACACGCCAATGGCAGAACATCTTGAAACTTGTACAGTTATTGTTAGAACCAAAACTACATTTGTCATAAACACATGTAAAAGCAATTATTGGCACATTTATTTGAGAATTATGAGGAGTTAATAAAATATTTGATTTCTATATGTTTTATAGAAACACCTTCTTTCTCTTCAAGGAAAGAGTCACCCATTATACAATGGAAACAACAGAGACTCACATGAGAGGTGGTGATTGTCTGAATATACTCAAAGGATTTCTATCACAAAGCCTTTTAGGAGGACTGTGCTTCTACTTCTCACTTGGGAATTTTATATCTCAGCCAAGCCATCTATATTGACTTTCTAAAGCCCAGGAGTTGATAAAACCCTTTCCTGATAGCTATCTTCATCTCTCTGTTCCTGAATGTATAGATAACTGGATTTAGAAAAGGAGTCAAAACTGCATCAAATATAGCTAGAAATTTATCCACATGTGTTGAAGGAGCAGGCCACACATAGAAAAAAATCAATGGGCCAAAAAACAAAACTACGACAGTAATATGAGCCAACAGAGTAGAAAGGGCCTTGGATGGACGTCCTAAGGAGTGCTTCTGGACAGTAATGAGGAGGAAGACATAGGAGATGATGAGTAAAAAAAATGCAACCAAGGAAATGAACCCACTATTGGCAGTGACCATGAACTCAAGTTTATAAGTGTCTGTGCATGCAAGTTTGAGAAGTCGTGGTATGTCACAGTAAAAGCTGTCTAATATGTTAGGGCCACAGAAGGGCAAGTTTATAACAAAGGCCAACTGGGTTGATGAATGAATGAGGCCAACGATCCAAGCAGCCACTAATATTAACAAGCACATCCGTGGGTTCATGATGGTCAGATAGTGGAGAGGTTTGCATATGGCCACATACCTGTCAAAGGCCATGGCTATGAGCAACACCATCTCAGTGCCCCCGACAGCATGACTAAAAAAGATCTGACTGATACAGCCTCCAAAAGAGATGACTTTCTGCTTTCTAAAAAGATCACAAATCATTTTGGGTGCTGCAATGGAACAAAATATAAGATCAATAACAGAGAGATTTGCCAGTAGAAAATACATGGGTGAATGCAAGTAAGGGTCAGAGGTGACAGTGACAACTATGATGAAATTTCCTGTCAAACTGGACACATAGAAGAGACAAAAGAAGAAAAAAAGAAAAATCTGGATCTCCCAGGAATTTGAGAGCCCCAGCAGCACAAATTCAGACACTGCAGAATGGTTTGCTCTCATCATGGGCCCAACTCAGGGATTCACTTTATTGTTACCTAAAGGGGAAAATCAGAATATTCAGATTAATAGTGTATTCATACTCACTATGAAAAGGTGTATTAACTGTGGATAGCAAATATTACCTGAGAATTTCATGAGAATCGAATTGCATTCTGTTGGCCACTCCTACTCTTGCTACAAATGATAATCAAAGCGTTACCAAAGAGAAGAGTTGCTGCAGAGATCTTTAACACAAGAAATTGGAAGAAATCCAGTCGACTGGTATACATGTCGCACCTGATCAAACATAAAAGCAAGAGCACTTGATGTTGATTTGCTGAGTTAGAGAATTCAACGTTAACCACCCTCTCACTGGAGTCAGAATAACTGATCTCACCTACCACACATGCAGAGTAGACAATGGTTAATGACAAAAGAGACTCTGGTTTTGTTGCTCAAGCCAGAAATCATCTTTCTCTGTATTGTAATTTCTAAGATATCACTCATTCTTTCATATTCAAATTACAGAGCACCTCATCTGTCACATCCTCCTCATGACCCACCCATACATTCACTGGTTTGATATCTGATACTCTGTCTTAATCACACTGATTGAGTTAAAAAGGAAGGTTTTTGTGCGGAATTAATGATTTGGTTGAGAGAATTCATGTCTATGAATCCATTTCATTCATTGTATACCAAGGAATATTTTACATACTAATAAGTAGAGACAAAGGCAAAATGCATTTTTAAAGTATTTAATCTCCTAAATTTATGTTTTTACATATATAAGTATACAATTAAAAATAGACATTCAAATTAATAGACCAGTCATTTTGTAGGAAATTTAAGAAAGGAGAACCAGGGCAGTATTAGGAATGTGATTCTAAAATGGGGCTCATGAGACAGCTCTTACTCATCATTCAAATGAGAAGAAACATGAGAAAAATGAGTGAACAAATCTAAGTTATTTGGGGAGATAATATTTCATGCAGACACAACAGCAAAAGCAAAAACCCTAAGGTGTGAGCTGTACTGCAATGTCCAAAGAACCATACAGAGGTAAAAGAGGCTAAATGTGTGGGAAGTGAGGGTGGTGGAGATGAGGTCTAAGGGGCAATGGAAACAAAGATCTTTTAAGTTGTGATAGGCCATTATAAAGGCACACTATCAGAATGCTTCAAAGCCCCATGGCTAAATGGGATCACGCAGGCTTGTCTATAACAAAGGGTAAAATTATCAACTAAACAATCAAAACTATAAAACAATAGCAAATTCACAGAAAAATAAGGTCTTTATAAACATTAAAATTGGCATGTAAAAAAAACTTTTCTATACATCCAAAATAATATAGTAATGTCTCCAAGGTTTTAGACAGTAAAAACTAATGTGTCTTTAATGGATATGTGTAAGTTTTTTCCTGAATACTTTCTGGAAAGAGCAGAAAGTGCTTGGGCAACTGGAATTTCCATGTTAGGAAAGCATATGAAGCCTAAGATTATCTAACAGTTATGAAGATGAGTAAAATAGAACTAAAGGAAGAATTAAATAAAGAAACCAAAAATTAAATAAAGAAACTTGAGACAGATGACCTAAAAAGGAAGGAAGGAAAAGAACCGAGTGTATCAGAAGACATTGAAATGACATGACTGTGTCTTCCAAGTCTCCAAGAGAAGAGTTGTACCCAGTGGCCCCTGGAGGACTCAGTGATCTCAGAACATCTTTTATTCTGAGTAACCTGAGCTCATTCTAAAAGAAAATTTTGATCATTTTTGTCCTCCAGAATATCCATCCATTATTATCTTGTCTTCTTTTGTTTATTCTCTTACTTAAAGGACATAAAAGTTAGAAGCCATGACTTTCTAACATTTCCTTTCTAAAAATCATCTTATACCATTGATTTGCCTAGACTTAGTCTCCTAGAACAGATTTGTAGCCATTTGAAGTTCATTCTTAAAGAAGATAAAGGAATTGATTGCCTCAGTTATAAAATCAGAGAAGTCAAATTTCCGGCCCTGTGCACACCAAGGAGACATCTAATTTTTACAAAAATACACTATTTAGTAATACAATATTTATCTTTTGGGGACATTTGTGTTCCCCGTCATTTTGATAGTGCATATTTCTCTGCTCTTAGAACTATCAGGCCAAACATTTAACCTGCACAAATGGTCTGTTTTTCTACAAACAAAAAGTGCACAGATGATACCAAATATTCTGCTACTCAGTTCTTTGCCTGTTTTCCTTCCTTTTTAGGTTATCTGTCTCGAGAAGTAAGCAGTCAAATTGTTACCCATTACCTCACATTTTTCTTAATGTTGATCTCTGTGTCCTTGGATTTTGTTTCCACTCCCCCCAACCCCCGCCTCACTGGATCTGATCTAAATGTATTTTATGTGTGATAACTCAAATTAGAAGGAAACATAAAACAAAAACTAAATAAATATAATTCATAGAAAATTCTTGATTTTCCCATTTAATAATTTAGCAATCTTCATGTTTGTAAATTATATGATTCTGAAATTAAATATGCAAGAGAGACTTTTTAAAAAACTCTACAGTTATTCTACGTCTAATTTATGTGTCTATCACTTGGATTTTGTTTCAGTAGAGGCCACAGAGAACTACAATCTGTCAATGATTTCTAGTTAACTTGCCTGTGAGCATGGAAACAAATCAAAACCAGTAGTTCTGACTCCAACCTCTACATGCTATGTACCTACTTTGACTCTTGAAGTGGTTAATAACCAAATCCTTTACTAGATCATACTTCAGCCTCAAAAATCCTCATCTTCGCTGAAGACTTCAGATTATCCTTAAACCAAAGGTACATTTTTTTGATACAAGGTAAAATTCAATGTCTGTTATTTGCCTTTCTGAGAGAGAGAGAGAGAGAGAGAGAGAGAGAGAGAGAGAGAGAGAGAGAGAGAGAGAGAGAGAGAGGAGATCTGCCACCCGGCTGGTTTTCTGAAATTGAATTGAGAGAGTGTGTCCAATTTTTCCATTGTCATGTTCCATTTCCATCTTTCACCTACCTATTTCCAAGAGGCAGCATCTTTCAGTCAGAGAATTCCCTAACAACTGAGTTTTGGCATACACAGCTACTGTTCTAGAAAAAGCTGAGTGAATAAAAGGGAACATTAATTAAGAGAATGGAGACTAATGACCAGGTGCTGCTGGAAAGCCTACATTTGCCAACATTGCTCATGTGACCCAGGGAATTGCCGCTGGAATCCAATTGTTTTGGTGAAAATAACAAATGAAACTCTAATGGGTCACTGGAGAGGAAATAAAACTAAAACAGCCAGTTCTTTGACTATCAGCTTTGGTGATTTTATCTGTCGAACTTCATCACTGGAGACTTAAAATGAAGCAGCGTATTTGAGGAAGGTAAAAACAGTCCAAGTCATGTGACTCACTATATAGTTCAATGAACACATGTAATCCAGAAGAATCCAAAAACAGTTTGCTTTCTTTTGCATGACAAAGTTGTCTACAATTCTACAATCTCCAGAATTATACCAGAAGTTATTTTGTTAAAGCCCACTAGGTTGTAAGTTCCTTGAAAGTAAAGAGCCACACCTGGAGTTTATGACTCCACTTGTTCTCCAAGTCCAAGGACCTTCAAGCCCCACAAAGAAACACACACATGCAAGCACAGCATTTTAATCTTTTCTGGATAACAGTGTTCTTAAGGGCATGAGCAGTGCAAAGGAGAGAAACAGAGAAGAGAGAATGTCTAAGTCTACTTACAAGGCTCCGGACATACATCCTGGAGGAACCATCACTTTAATAAAGACAAAATTTTTAGCTAGGAGTGAGGGAAGTGAGGATTAATTCTAAGAAGAAATAACAGCGTACTGATTGAAAAGTCTGTTGTGTTCAGCAATGTGTGTGTTGCTGTTTTCCTTTTTTCTACTATTGTATTTGTATATTCTTCATAAAGTATATATTATATATTCAGCATATTCACCCCCATGTTCCCCCACTCTCCCTTTTCTCACTGATCCCTCTCCCATTATTTTCTTTATTTCCCTAGATAGTTTGGTGTCATATACACATGCATGATTTTACAAAGCCATATAAACTCTAGTAACCACAAATATGGAAAAACAGGTATTTGTCTTCATGGTTCAACTCACTTAATATGATTATCTCCCATTGTATCCATTTCCCTGCCAATGACATGACTTTGTTCTTTTTTATGGCTGAAAAAAATCCGTTGTGTGTATATACCACACTTCCCTTATCCATTTCTCTCTTGTGGGACACCTAGGTTTGTTCTATGACCTAGCTACTGTAAACAGTGCTGCACCGAGCACTAGTGTGGAAGTATCTCGGTAATGTACTGTCTCCAAGTAAATACACAAGAGTGCTCTAGGTCTTACAGTTAATCTCTTTTCAGTGTTTTCAGAAAAAAAAAAAAGTTCCCATAGAGTCTGGACAAGTTTACGCCTTCCTCCAGCAGGGCATAAGTGTACCTGATCAGAACTGGATATTTATTTTCTTTTTTTTTTTTCTAGTTTTTATTAGCTTTGAGAATTTTGTTCAATGTATTTTGATCATATTCATCCCCTCCCCAGCTCCTTCCAGATCCGCCTCTGATTTCTTACCTGCACAACTTGTCCTTTTGGAACCTAGTAAGTGCAGTTGATGTTGCTCATATACTGTTGGGTGTGTGGCTTTCCACTACAATGTAGTCAACCCACCACCAGTAACACTCTTACAATTAACTCTCCCCTTCCAGCAGCTATCAATTGCCAACAGCTCTTAGCTAGGGGTGGGACTTTATGCCCACCTTCCCTTCTCCATGCTAGAATTTTATCTGCCTTTTTCTTTCTTTCTTTTTTTTAAAAAAAAGAAAATAAAATATAAGCTAAAACAAAAGCTATCACATTGGAGCTGGACAGCACAAGCCAACAGAAGGAAAAGAGCCTGAGAGAAGTCACAAGAATCAGAGACCCACTTATTCACACACTCAGGAATCCCACAGAAACACTAAACTGGGAACCATAATATATATGCAGAGGACCTGGTGCAGATTCATGCAAACCCTATGCATGCTGCTTCAGTCTCTGTGAGTTCAGATAAGCTTTGATTATGCTGATTTAGAGGGTCTTGCTTTCTTTGTGTCTTCCATGCCCTTGGGCTCTTACACTCCTTGTGTTTCCTCTTCCACAGGATTCCCTGAACCCTAAGGAAAGGAATTTAATGGAGACATCTCATTTAGTGCTGAGTGTTTCAAGGTCTCTCACTCTCTGAATGATGTCTATGGATCTCTGTATTTGTTCCCATCTGCTGCAGAGGAAGCTTCTGAGGAAGACGCTGTTCTATTAGTACAGCAGAAATCATTAAGAGTCATTTTTATCACGTTGTTGTGTTGTTGCTGTTGTTGTTGTTGTTGTTTAAACAAGTACTATTTGGTTTTACCCTAGATCTCTGGGATATCTAGTCTGGTGCTTGGCCACCCAAGCAGTACTGGGTATGGGTTCCATCTTACGGATGGGTCTTAAGTCAAATCAGATATTGGTTGGTTACTCCCACAAGCTTTGTGTCACTGTAGCCCTAGTCATACCACCCTGAACATACCCTCCTGCCTTTTTCTTAATGTCTGCCATTCTGACAGAATAAAATAGGAACTCAGTGTAGTTTTTTATTATTTTTATTTATTCTTTGAGTATTTTATATATGTTTACAGTGAATTTTTATCAAATCCACCCCCAAGTCCTTCCTTTCCAACTCTTCCAGGATCCCCACTACCACATATTCTTGTATTCTTTGTTCTTAACCACTGAGTCCAATTAGTGTTGCAGGTATGTGCATGAGCATAGCTATCCACTGGAGCATGAGCAATGTACCCATGGCTGTACCACTTTAAAAAAAAAAACTGACCACCCTCTCCCCCAACAACCATGAAGTACCAATAGTTCCCAGCAAGAGATGAGACTTTGGGAACCCCTCCCCACCTACATTTGAATTGTGACTGGCTTGTCATTAGATCTAATGCATGTAGTCACAACTGCTGTGAGCTCAAGTCCAGAAAACACTGTTTTGCAACAGTCCACCACCACAACCTTTGTCTTTTACAACCTTTCCACATCCATTTCTGTGATTTACCTGACTCTTGAGGAGAATGAGAGTAATACAGATGTCCCATTTATATTTGAGCACTCCATGATATCTTATTCTATGCATGTTAACCAGCTATGGGTTTCTGTATTAAGCATCTTCTATTACACAAAGAAGCTTTGCTGATAGGAGTCAATAGTTTCACCAACTACCAGTGTAAAGATAAGTATTTAGAGAATAGTTTTATATGATATCCATTTAGCAACATAGTAATTATGGGTTCTACCCTGGGTCCGATTTGACCTACTCAGCCATGGGATTGGGCCTAGTTAAGAGTGTCAGGTGTACTTTGGAAATCAATATGGCGCTTTCTTAGAAAATTGGGAATCCATCTCCCCCAAGATCCAGCTATACCACTCTTGGGCATATACCCAAGGAATGCTCAACCACACCACAAGAGCACTTGTTCAGCTATGTTCATATCAACATTGTTTGTAATAGCCAGAACATGGAAACAACCTAGATGCCCTTCAACTGAAGAATGGATAAACAAAATGTGGTACATATACACAATGGAATACTACTCAGCAGAGAAAAACAATGACATCATGAGGTTTGCAGACAAATGGATGGATCTAAAAAAAATCATCCTGAGTGAGGTATCCCAGACTCAGAAAGACACACATGGTATGTACTCACTCATAACAGGATACTAGATGTGGAACAAGGATGACTGGACTGCTACTCACATCACCAGGTAGGCTACCTGGAAACCAGGACTCCAAGAAAGACACAGGGATCGCCCAATGACAGAGAAATGGAATGAGATCTACATGAACAGCCTGGACATGAGTGGGGGTAGTGAAGGGCGAGGGTCGAGGGAAAGAGAGCTTGGGTGAGTGGGAGATCCCAGCTGGATCAACAACAGAGAGGGAGAACAAGGAATAGGAGACCATGGTAAATGAAGACCACATGAGAATAGGAAGAAACAAAGTGCTAGAGAGGCCCACAGAAATCCACAAAGATACCCCCACAACAGACTGCTGGCAATGGTCGAGAGACAGTCCGAATCGACCTACTCTGGTGATGGGATGGCCAAACACCCTAATTGTCGTGCTAGAAACCTCATCCCACTACTGAGGGATCTGGATGCAGAGATCCATGATTAGGCCCCAGGTGGATCTCTGGGAGTCCAATTAGCGAGAATGAGGAGGGTTTATATGAGAGAGAATTGTTGAGACCAAGGTCGGATAAAGCACAGAGACAAATAGCCAAACAAATGGAAACACATGAAATATGAACCAATGGTTGAGGGGTCACCAACTGGATCAGGCCCTCTGAGTGGGTGAGACAGTTGATTGGCCTGATCTGTTTGGGAGGCATCCAGGCAGTGGCACTGGGTCCTGTGCTCATTGCATGAGTCGGCTGTTTGAAACCTGGGGCCTATGCAGGGTCCCTTGGCTCGGCCTGGGAGGAGGGGACTGGACCTACCTGGACTGAGTCCACCAGGTTGATCTCAGTCTGTGGGGAAGGCTTTGCCCTGGAGGAGATTGGAATGGAGGGCGGGCTGGGGGGAAGGTGAGGGGGGCGGGAGGGGGAAGAACAAGGGAATCTGTGCCTGTATGTAGAACTTAATTGTATTGCAAAATAAAAATTAAAAAAAAAAAAGAGTGTCAGGTGTGAGTTTTGTCTGGTGGAACAGGATTTAAATCAAATCAAAATGTGATTTGGTATTCCCTATAACATCCATACCACTATTGTGCCAATATACATAAATTTATCAGGCCAGATGTTGTTTTAGTTGTTATGTAATGTTACTTGTATGTATGTTTCCATGGATGAACATTTGGCATTTGGACAAATAATTGGTGTGTTCTTCTCTGTTATAAAACAGTAGGTTTCAATATGACTTTCTCAAACTCTCCCAATGACAATTATCTCTCTTCACACCCACTCCTCTCCCCTACCCTCCCATCACCTGTCCCATTTTGCATGGAATGTAATATATCCATTATTATAAAAGGTAAGGTGCATTGCATAAACTCCTAGGAATTGATCATTTCCAGAAGGAAGATTAAAGAGGACTGAGAAAATGGCTCCATTTAAATGGACTTGTTCTGCAAGCAGGAAATCTTGAGTTTAGATGCCCAGCATCTGTGTAAAAAGACAGGCACAATACCATGTCTCAAAATAAGAAGGTGTAGAGCAATTGAGAAAGATGCACAATATCAACTTCTGGCCTGCATATGCAGATAAACACATGTATACTCACTACATACTCACACATATATACAACATCATACACAGAGAGGGAAAGAGAGAGACAGAGAGAGAGAGAGAGAGACAGAGAGACAGAGAGACAGAGAGACAGAGACAGAGAGAGACAGAATGACAGAGAGTGAATCAGTCTTTTGACTTTGCAAAAGACTTCAATGGTTTCTAATCAAAAGAAGTATCAGGCAAATTTTCCAGCCTCTAAAATGCATTCTCTGACTTCTGTCTACCAGTTTAATGTCTTTAAGCAGAGCTGTTGCTATAGCTTGCTCAGCTGGCCATTTCAATGTGAACTCAAGCTCAGATTTCTCTTATCCAAGACATTTTAACACTTCTTCTCAAGACAACACTTGGCAAAATTACAAACAGAATTTTAACTGTCCAGAATTGGACCCTGACAAGGGAGAAGTAGCCCCACTTAATGAAGAAGCTTGCAACAAGCTTCTAAATGCAGACCCCACACACACAAAAATGGTAAAAATGGTGGAAGTGAACTGCCCAACAACCATCTTCAGCCTTCTTCCAGAAAAGAAAATATGATAGAGGTAGAGAGATAGCTCGGTAGTAAGAGCACCGATGCTCTTCCAGAAGACCTGGGTCTGATTGCCAGTACCCATATGATGGCTCACAATCAATCATCTGTTACTCCAATTCTAGGGAAACTGACACATTCTTCTGCCCTCTGTTGGCCCTGTGTGCATGAGGTGCACAAACATAGATTTACAAAACATCCTACAAATAAAATAAAAGTAAATATAATTTTTAAAAAGATAATAGAGAACTTATAGAACTGATTGCTTTTCTTTAAAAGATTTATGTGTCTGTGAGTGTGAGTGTGTGTGAGTGTGTGTGTGTGTGTGTGTGTTTGTGTGTGTGTGTGTGTGCAAGCATGCACAGGCACATGTGAGTGTTGATTCCCACCTGGGAGTCCAGAAGAAGGCATCTGATCCTTTGAAGCTGGAGGTGAAGGCAATTTTAAGCCACCTTGAGGTGAACTGAGCTCAGGTTCTCTGTGAGAGCAGTACTCAGTCTGAACTACTAAGTTGTCCCTCCAGCCTGCCAGGCTGATTATTGACAGATTTATTCTACTTTCATTCGATAACACTTGGCAACATCAACATAGTTTACTGATGAATTACAATCAGTTTTAAATTTTTCATACTTGAGATATATTTCCTCAGAGGTAACTTGGCTCTTCTGTCATCAAGAAATAAATAGATACAGTAGAGAACCCCACACACATATACAAATGGGCAATAATAACTGGAATTAGTGGGTTATTTAAAACAAAAGAAACTGTTTGGAGACATGTTGAGGAGCATGAAAGGAGTTGAAAGAAAGATGGGAGTACATATGATCATATCCCATTTTATACATGTGTGAAATTTTCAAGAATAAAGAAAAATTAATAGATCAAGGCTTCAAGAGACTTGTGTAGTGTGAGAGCTATTTAGTGTGTATGTCGTGTGTTTGAACATTATTCCAAATATTAGAAACTATGAAAGACTAAATCCATAGTATATAAGCTTTATGGAATATTGTAATTATCATATTTAAATATGGGATGCAATTATGAGAGTTGGCAACTCTATACTTTATTTCCAGTTTAAAAGTAATTGAATTCTTAACTGCTTTGAGATTGAAACCGCTTCCCAATAACAGGAAAGCTGAACAAAAAACACCTGACTTCTGCCAGAACCTCCCCTAAACTTATTCACACCTAGTACCTATAATTCCCCTTTCAAATTCCTCCAAAAATCAACAGAATATGCTTAATGATACAAGCTTCTGATAGCGCAGCAAAGGGATTATTGTTCTTAACCCCCTAAGATATCTGAAACTCAGAAAATTCAAATAATGACATCACATGTTTCATTTGAACTGGAAGAAAGACAATGTAATATGTTAAAATGATTAAATTTAGTCTGTGTCAGGGGTGGGCTTACTCTCCTGGCATGGGTTTTAGGCTAGATGGGTCATTGATTGGCCACTCCCTCAATCTCTAGGCCACCCATACCCCAGCACACCCCATAGGCAGGATAAACTGTTGGTCAAAGGTTATGTGGCTGGGTTGGTTTCCCACTCCCTGAAGTCTTGCCTGCTCACAGGAGATGGCCAGTTCAGTCTAGTATCTATTATTCCTAGAAGTCTTAGCTGAGGCCATCCTTGTAGATTCTTGGAAGAACCCCTTGCACCCAGGTTTCTAACCTGACCCTGAAATGCCCTCTCCTCCGGTAGTCTCAGTATTCACATCTTTTCCCCTTCACTTGATCCCTCATGTTCCCATCCCCACTCACCCGCTGACACTGCCTGGAGCACCAGGTCCTGTAGGCTGAAGTTCCTATGTCCAGCCAGCAACTCCCAAATACCTGGCAGCCACTTCCCAAATAATTGACTAGGAGACTTAATATTACATAGAAATGCCCGGCCAGTAGCTCAGGTTTGTTACTAACTAGCTCTTACACTTAAATTAACCCATATAATTCTTACCTGTGTTTAGCCATGTGGTTTGGTACCTTTCTCAATAAGGCATTCTCATCTTGCTTCCTCTGCATCTGGCTGGCAACTCCTGACTCCATCCTTCCTCTTCTCAGCATTCTTAGTTTGGTCACCCCACCTACACTTCCTGCCTAATTACAGGCCAATCAGCATTTTATTAAATTCGAATGACAAATCTTTACAGTGTACAAGAGAATTATTCCACAGCATTTCCCCATTTTGTCTAAATAAAAAGAAAGGTTTTAACTTTAGCATAGTAAGATTATATACAACAAAAACAGTTAGGTGAGAATTACAGTAACACTATCTAATCCATTTGCATTTGGCAAAATTAGAGAAAATGCTTAATTATCTATCTTATCTTGGTGAATCTAAAGTTTTGTATATAATTTATTTTCAATTATAACTAAGGAAAACTATAATTATAACTATGTAGTCTTCAGCTCCATCAAAGACCCTAGAAAGGTGAAATGTTGCTAATGACAGAGACCTCAAGCTACCTGCACAATCACCCAAGGTTCCTCTGCAATGTGAGGCATCCATCTTCAGCCTAGAGGTCTAACATATCTGACAGACTTATCTATGAAGCAGGATTTTTGAAGGATTGACCTACCTTGTCTTGGTAAAGTTCTGTAGTCACTTTCTTTTGTGTTCTGCTTGTGCAGTTTGGACAGCATGTTGTCAGCAGTTGAGGCAAGGACACTTTGTTTGCCCACATGGCAAGCTTTTTCCATAAAGAAACAAACTCCATATGGAGTTTCCTTGATGCCCATCATCTTCTTTGAAGTAACTGGTACTGCAAGGAGCAGACATGTCTTACTGTCTAGAAAAGTCTAAGTTCTTAAAACATTTTAAATGCCATATTCTGTAGGTCTTTGAAGTGTTTGAAGATTACCTATCTGAAATATAACTCTGTATACCTAGAGAACCTAATTAACATGACTGCAAGTTTTACTATTAAGACAACTATTAAGTTGTATTTTTAATTATATATTACATTTTTAAATGGGATGCATAAACATAATACCCTAAACAAGAGTAGAAATATACATATAGTATAACAAAATTGACCTTAAATTTGTATTAATAAACCAAAATCCATACCAATGTAAAGTATTTTGAGATTAACAGTTGGGTTTTTTTTGATTAAAGTAGAATTAATAGTCTACCTTTTTTTCATCATTTCTATGTCAAGGTCCCACAGGCTAAATGACCCAGAGACCTAGGACAGAACCAAACATGACTAGAAGGGGGAAAATGTCAATGTAATGATACCCAACAATATTCTGCTAGCCCAATAGTCATCAGAGAGGCTTCATCTAGCAACTTGTAGAAACAGATGCAGAGACCCACTGTCAACCATTAGGTGGAGTTTGGAGAATCCTGCAGAAGAGGGGAGAAAGGATTGAAGGAGTCAGACAGACACCACAAGAAAACTCACAGAATCAACTAACATGGCCTAATAGGAGCTCACAGAGATTCAACTGACAACCAGGGAGCCTGCATGGGACTGACATAGGCTCTTTACATATATGTCACAATTGTGCACCTCAGTCTTCTTGTGGGACTCCTAACAGTGGGAGCAGGATCTGTCTCCAATTATTTTACTGGCTTTTGAGACCCTGCTTCTCATACTGAGTCACCTTACTCAGCCTTAATACGTGGGGAGGTGCTTAGTCTTACTGCAACTTGATATGCCATGTTTTATTGATATCCATGGGAGACCTGCCCTTTCCTAAACAGAAATGGAGGAGAATAGCATTAGTGGAGAAGGTGCCTGAACTGGCCTCCTCCTGTAATCAGATTGGTGACTAGCCTAATTATCATCAGAGAGACTTCATCCAGTAACTGATGGAAGGAGATGCAGAGATCCACAGCCAAGCACTGGTCCCAGCTAAGGGAGTCCAATTGAAGAGAGAGAGAAGGGATTGTATGAGCAACAGGGGTCAAGATCATGACAGGGAACCCACAGAGACAGCAGACCTGAGCTAGTGGGAGCTCACAAACTCTGGACTGACAGCTCGGGAACCTGCATGGGACCAACCTAGGCCCTCTGTACGTGGGTGACAGTTATACAGCTTGGTCTGTTTGTGAGGCCCCTAGCAATGGGATCAGGACTTGTCCCTGGTGTATGAGCTGGCTTTTTTGAACCTATTCCCCATGCTAGGATGCCTCACCCAGCTTTGATGCAGGAGGAAGAGCTTGGTCCTGTCTCAACTTGATATGCCATGCATTGTTGACTCCCATG
This sequence comes from Peromyscus eremicus, assembly GCF_949786415.1. NCBI lineage: Eukaryota > Metazoa > Chordata > Mammalia > Rodentia > Cricetidae > Peromyscus > Peromyscus eremicus. The sequence goes on from NC_081419.1 coordinate 86,096,848, forward strand.
GAAAGCCTGACCCTTTCTGAACATAAGAAGAGTAGATGGCAGGGTAGATGGGAGGTGGGAAGGGAACAGGAAGAGAGGAGGGAAGAAAAACTGTGGTTGGTGTGTAAAATAAATGAAAATTTAATAGCAAAAGAAAAAAGAAATGGAGGAGTAGTGGATGATTGGGAGATGAGAACAGAGGGACAGAGTGAGAGGGACTGGGAGAAGTGTAGGGAGGGGAAACTGTGTCCAGAATGTAAAATAAATAATTTTTAAAAAAATTATTAAATGGGGCTGGAGAGATGGCTCAGAGGTTAAGAACACCATCTGCTCTTCCAGAGGTCATAAGTTCAATTCCCAGCAACCACATGGTGGCTCACAACCACCTATAATGAGATCTAGTGTCCTCTTCTGGCATGCAGGCATGCATGTAAGCAAGACATAAATCTTTAAAAAATTATTAAATGTAAATATGTGGAAATGAAAGTTCAAGCACTCCAATCTGATCTTAAACTACGAGGCAATTTGATTCAATGGCAGTAAAGATGACTCACCAATGTTTTAGTATTTTTTAATACCTTCTAATTACACTGAGTGTACATGGATTCATTCTCATCTTAAGTGCAGAATTATCATAAGTCAAATCAAAGCCTTTTGATCATAAGCCTTAATCAAGACCCCTACCCACTCTTCTTGGGATAACCATTGTGTGGTGTGTGTTCATTCAGACTTTTCTTACGTTTTGCATTTACGTAATTTGCCTTTGTAAATGAATGTGACTTTACTGTCTTTTCATTGTTTCACAGATGTTATAGAGAATGAATCAAGGTCCAGGAAATAAGATATATCACATTCAGGTAATGGAAGAAAATTTATGAAAGAAAAGATATTCAGAGTTTGGGCAGGGTTATGAGAACAAATAAAAGATGATAAAAGAATCAGGGTTGACTAGAATGATGACTTCTTATACCAAGGGCAATGCCGGGGATGGCATACAAGATGCCTGACGTGTTGCCCACAGAAACTGGAGATGGGGAACCCAAAATTGTGGACCACTAACCCTCTGTGAGTTCCCCTCCAGATCTTCTGCTTTGCATGCCTCTAGAGGGCCAATGCAGAATTGCCTACGTGTCCCGAGGTCAAGCTTTATGGTATGCACATGTCACATTCTCCTCCATATAATTACTTCTTGTGATGCTAATCTTTTTCTTCTTGGGATCTTCATGTTCTGTGTTCCTAGACCAATGGTACTTTCTGTGAAATGGGATGGGAATGAAACAAATTTCACAGGAAATTATACAGAGATGATCACCCAGGGTAGGGTCAAGGCAGTTATGCCGGTCATGGGAGAGAACCTGCATCATAGGGAAGCTTTTCAGGCTTGGATAAACTGTACCAAATGTGTGGTCAACTATATAGCACATGGTATGTTGTGTATCCGTGCACTGGACCCAATTTGGCCATGATGAATAATTCAGTTTCTGAGGCTATTCCAAGGGCATTGTGTAAAACTTGAGACCCTAAGGGGTATTGGCTGAAGACTGTGGATGGAGTAACATAGATGGGATGACAAATGAGAAATGTCGGAATCTAGAATAGGAGGAAAATGGTGACCTCCACCAAGAAAGGGAGATGGCAACTTTAATCCAGATATTTTGATTCCTCCTGAAGGAGAGTGGAGACAATGTGGCAATGGTTGGAGTGATTGCCGCAAGTTTTATTGGGTTCCTAGATTGAAAAGAGCTGCCAGGAAAGATGAGATTCCTTTCATGGAAGCTCTGAAAATTGGATCAGCTCTTCCTTGGAACTGTTGGGACAAGAAGGACAAAATCGCTGACTTGCAGGAGCAGATTTCTTGTCTGAGGTCATTGTAGCCCACCAGTCACGGGTCTTGATGTTTGCAGGGGGCTGAGGAGGAACTTAGGCAGCTGCAGAGGTCTTGAAGTCAGAGCAGGCTATGTGAGAAGGAAATGACTGTCTGGTACATTAACCACTTTTCTTATTTTTACCTTTTTTGAGAAATTGCATGTTGCTAGCCTCTGGGTGAAATGCTCAGAAGATTATATAATCATTAAAGAATAAAAATAGATTGTGCTTGCTCTGGCGTTAAGCCTGGGATAGGTTCTGTGTTTAATCAAAGATGATGAAGAATATATTGGTGATTTTCTAAGACTAACCTTTGGAATTATGAGAACACCCCATATTGGGTGATTTACCCTTTCCTTTCTGTTTCCCCTTGCTCATGAAAATAAAAGACTGAGTTTAACAAGGCAGAAGCAGAAGTGGTAGCAGAAGATGCTTAGCAACTGCAGAAGCCCAAAGTGACCTGTCATCTTGCACAAACACTGCCTCTGAGTCGTTACTATGCCTTCTAGGTATCCCGTCCTTCGGGCCCCTGAAACTGCTGAGACTTATCCCCTGCAGGGCAACAGGGCTACGAGAAAAAGAAAGACTTGAACAACCACAAGTAAAATGTGTAGCTACAGAGCTGAGTAAACAACTGGGAGCTGTTAGCAAGAATGGCACAGTTGCTTCTGTAGCTACCACATTGGAGGGCACCCATTAGCCAAACTGGAGTGTCCCCCCCAGAAGCACTGTAACATTACCTACCAAACTATTCTGAGTTTTCAAGTCACTGGTTTATAAGGAATGAAGCATGTGGGTTGACTAGTTAGCTCCACGTGTTGTGAGCTCATTATTACATTTCATCTGCTGTAAAAGTGTCCTATGATTCAATGCAATGTTATTTGAATAACATAGAAATTAATAAAATATTCTTTTAATGCACAAATGATAGGGCTGGCACCAGTCACTCACAGGTTTCTTAGCAAAGTACAACCAACATAAGGATATACAGTAAGTGATTACTTATATGAACAAGACTTTACACAATAAGGAAGTCATTCAGCAGTGCAGGGAAGTCTGATCCCAATTAACCTTATCCTGCGCCTCAAGCCAGTGAACTAGTATAACGGAAATGAAAATGCCATGTAGTGAAGAGCAAGGACAAAATTACACTGTGTCTGTCTCAGTGCACCAAATTTAATGATGCAGATGATTGCTTGCCTTGTGAATTTCATCACAGTGGCGGTATACCTGCAAATAACTGGGGCCTGGAGGAACTGAAATGTGAGATCGATAAAGAACAGGAAATCTTCAGAAGTGGTTTTACTGCCATATCACAGAGTACTGTTAGCAACACCTGCAGCATCTTAGTACCTATTATCCACCAACTCACAAAATGAATTGTGTGTTGCTCCAATTCCTCCTTTCAAATGTCACACAATTTTTTTCTTAAGTTTCACATTAATGGGGAAATATACTAAGAAAAGAGAAATAGGAAATAAAAATGAATAGAAACTGAATGTGTTTGAATAGAATAATGCTAATTTGACTGAAAATCATGTTTTCTTAGTTACTTGTTGGTATTCCAAATGGCCCTCAAATCTTCTATACTAAATATGTATCCATTATACCCCTGTGTGTGTTCTCCTGATTTGAACCCCCTTCCACAGCAGAAAAATTCCAAATGGATAAAGTGTACAAACTATAGGAGACAGACAAATGGCTCAGTAGACTAATCCTTTATAAGCACACCAGTAAATACGTCCAGAAATTCCTGCATGTGAGACAATGTATAGTTTGATAGGTTATCCAAAGATAAGGTGATCCTAATCCCTAAACAAATACACATATGAGCAACATTAAATGGATTCAACATTACATATTTAATATATATTTAATTATATTTATGTAATTAAAGAAGTCATAAATAAGAGAAGGAATGAAGGAGGCCAGGGATGAACTGGAGTGAGGAGACAGAGGAATGGAAATTATCTGAATATAATATTCATGTAAGAAATTCTCAAAATATGAAATAAATGTAAAAGAAGAGAGAGAGTTTTCTTGTTCTAAAGGCTTTAAGCATCAGTTACTTCAAATTAAGATTATTCCTTAGGAATGTAAGTTCAAGATTATTATAATCTTTGCTTTATAAATATATGTAATTCTCTATTTTCAGGAGAGATTGTTAATCCTGACTAAGCAGGTGAATATATATATATATATATATATATATATATATATATATAGAGAGAGAGAGAGAGAGAGAGAGAGAGAGAGAGAGATATATACATAATTTATATATATATGTGTGTGTGTGAAATATATATACATATATGCAAAGTTCTTTTGAGGTTGATGAGCAGCAAGCTTCTACATTCATTGAAGGCAGTGCAGCACATCTAGTTAAACAGTTTTCCTATAACTAACTAGCTGTCTGCATACTCTCTTCATTGCAACCTTCATTTCTTGATTTCTGAATGTGTAGATCACAGGATTCAGAAAAGGAGTAACAACTGCATCGAAAATAGCCAGAAATTTATCCAGGTGTGTAGAAGGAGAAGGCCAGGTATAGAAGAATATCAAAGGACCAAAGAATAAAACCACCACAGAGATATGAGCTGAAAGTGTGGACAGGGCTTTAGAGGAACCGCTTGAAGAGTGTTTTTGTACAGTGATTATGATGACAATATAGGAAATGATCAGTATGATGAAGGAGCCCACAGAGATGAACCCGCTGTTGGCTGTGACCATGAATTCCAGTTGGTAAGTGTCTATGCAGGCAAGTTTGATGAACCGGGGAAGGTCACAGTAGAAGCTGTCCAACACATTTGGTCCACAGAAAGGTAAGTCTACCACAAAAGCCAGTTGAACCAGAGAGTGCGTAAGGCCAACCACCCAGGCAGCCACTAAAAACAAGATGCACATCTTGGGGCTCATAATGGTCAAGTAATGGAGAGGCTTACATATGGCCACATATCTGTCAAAGGCCATGGCTATGAGCAGCACCATCTCCACACCACCGATGACATGGATGAAGAAGATCTGAGTGACACAACCTCTAAAGGAGATGACTTTCTGTTTTCTGAATAAGTCATAAATCATCTTGGGAGAAGTAACAGAAGAAACACCCAAATCAATGAAGGAGAGGTTAGCCAACAGAAAGTACATGGGAGAGTGTAAGTGAGGGTCAGAAGCCACAGTGAACATGATGAGGCAGTTTCCCATCATGCTTGCCACATAAAACATAGAGGAGAACACAAAGAGCAATAGTTGAATACTCCAGGAGTTGGTGAGTCCCAGGAACACAAACTCTGACACCACAGACTGATTCACTCCTTCCATTGGCTTTTTTGATAGTGCGACCTGAGAGAGGAAACAGGAGAAACTGTAAATTAAAACTGTATTAATGTGAAGTCCTGCATATATGTAAACATGTGCTGAGCATCACTCATCATCAGAGGATCATAACTTCAAACTGCAGCAAAATATCACCTCACAGTTTTCAAAGATAACAAAAGAAGGTGCATGGGAAGTGTTAAGGGAGGAAAGGAAGAGGAAATGAAGTAATTGTATTTTTATTTCAAAAGCTTAAAAATTTTTTAAGAGACAAGTTTGGGTGGATTTTAAAAAACTTGATGTGAATATAAATTAGTATGTTTATTCATGGAGACAAAAAATTCTTGGAGGTACTTCATAAAAATAAATATACAGACTGTCTTTGTAGCCCAATGAATTAAAACTCAAATGAGTAAGGTCCGGTATTTGATCCTCAACACCACAAATGACAAAGAGGTTGTAGGTAGAGAAATAAAAGGTAGAAGAAAAAAGGAAAAGATTAAAAACTAGAAATATCAGGCTAGAGAGATGGCTTGATTAGTAAGAACACTTGCTGTGCAATCGTGAGGACCTGTGCTCAGATCTCAGCATCCAAACAAGAAGCTAATTGTGGCCATGTGTGTCTGTACCCACAGTGTTGTGAAAGATGGGAAAAGAAGGATCACTTGAGCTTGGGGAATGCCAGACTAGTTCCAGGCTCATCATGAGACCCAGTTTCAAAGGAATAAAGTGGAAAATGAGAGAGCAGGACCCAGGACATTGTCTTCTGGCCTCTAACATAGACAGGTCTGTGTTACTGTGTGTGTGCATGCACACCTACAAACACACACACACACACACACACACGCACACGCACACGCACACGCACACGCACATGTACATACACACACATCGAGTATACAAAGACCATACTCATATATACCACAATCACACATACATAGAAAAATAATTATAAAATCAATTTTTAAATTTAAATATAGAAATATCATATGATATAGCCCTTCTAATTTAAAGAATATATATCCAGAAGTAGCATTCACAAATAAAGCCTGATATAGGTAAATAAGATGTGTTAAATGATAGATGAGTGTATAAAACACACACAAACACACACACACACACACACACACACACACGAACACACGCACGCACGCACGCACGCACGCACGCACACTACACACATAGACTATTCTTTGCCCCCATTCAAAGAAGAGGAATCCCTTTTTTCTTTTAACATGAACAAGCCTAGAAGTCACTGTGATAACTGAAATTAAAGAGACACAGAAAGTCAAATTCTGAAATACCTTGGTCAGAGTGGACTCTGATGACTCTATGCTCATAGAATTAGAAAGTCTAACAATGGATCATGAGCAAATGGGATGGTGTAGAAAGGTGAAAAATATATTTGTCAAAAGGGAAAATACACAATTAGACAAGATGGGTAGTTTCCGGAGATTCATGGCACAGTGTGGCAACTGTTAAAAACAATAGTGCCTACATGAAAATTAGTAGGGGTAGAACTTCACCATTCATATTCCAAATCAGTATGGGTGGCAAATATACTAGTTAGCTTGACTTAATCGACTTACAACATTCACATATATTTTATGTTTTTATATTTTAATATATTCACATATATAAAACATCAAACTGTACACTATCAATATATACAACATCTATTTGCTGATTGTGCTTTCATAAAACTGGCGGAGGAAAGGTTCCCTATTATGCTCATGTAATTTGAAATTGTAATCATTCAAAGAAGAGTGAATTCAGAGATGTTCTTCATAAGACAGAAGATTAGCCATCAGTAAAGAGAGCAATTCATTGCCAAATTCTTTACATTTTCATTTGAATACTAATATATTATCAGTTCAATTACAAAATAAAAAAACTACTCACTGTTTTTTAACTATCCACGTTAATATCCATGGCAAACACTACAGACCTGATTTTGACATACAGTCCTTTACTTCTAACTTCTCAACTCTGGAAAATATTTAACCTCAAGGTTTATGGAATGTTTCTCCTTATCATGAAGTTTTGCTTTACAGCATTAACATTAGTGTACTGTCCTTTAATTGAGTTAACTGGACATGAGACTAGCTCCCCAAACAGAAGTAGACTGATACATATTTGCATTCTGTGAAACAATCAGTTATCCGTTTGCATCATGTCAGGTACACAAATTGTGTCAAAAAATTTTTCTAGCAATTGACATCATGACAAAATTAAGCATCCAAACTCAACATTCTTGCAAAATATTAACCTTTGAAGTACTGGGAATGATATGAAACACTGCCCTGAAGTTATTCCTAATGACCTGAGTCTTCTGAAAGATGACATCATTTAATAGTAGCTATATGTTTGTTTCATTGCAAAATGGGTTGTCACATTATACTGTAGGGTTTTATTTTATTTAAAGAATTAGCATAGGATAGTAGACAGGATAGGGCTTTTGATTCAAAAGCCAAGATTAATGCCATACTTTAACTACTGATAGTTGAATATTAGGCTAAATACTTAAAAATCTGAGAGTTGATATTACTTATATTTACTGAACAAACTAAAATATTGATTTATATTTAACTGTCAGACTAAAATAAATACCATAACCATACACTTAATTAGTATCCAAATGTGAGTCTTCAATAAATGTTATCATTTTAGTTCCTTTTACTTGTCCATAACAGGGTCCAACACTTGAGACAAAGTAATTTAAAAAGTGAATGCCAGTTAGCAGAAAGCACCAAAAATACAGGTCCAAAATATATTAACTCTCTTTTTTTAATAATATATTTTAATACCCATAGTTATTGTCTGACCAATAAATGAAATTTCAAATGTAAACTTAGTTCATTTGCTCTCAAAGAACAGTTGATCTGTATCTACTACTCATTAAAAATATATTCATTAAACCCTCCTCAATTAGATACCAACCTGTAAGGTTCAATCCTACATCTGTTTTCCTGTCTACTCATCCCAAACCTTTGAAGCAGAAAAACTTTAAAATAGGAACAAACAAATATTTGCTAAAAGATGTTCTTTATTGATTAAAAACTTTATATGTGGCTATGTAGTTTAATGAAATAGTCTAGGCAGAATTTTGAAGCAACACAGCAAACTAAAGAAAAAATAAGATTGTTAAAACTGAAGAATTGATGGAGAATAAATAAATGAGAATAAAGTCAAACATTACAATGATCGCACTTGTCTAAAAGCTTTTGCAATACCTTTGTATCATTGATTCTCTTTCTCACATTCTACCACCCCTACTTGACAAAACTTTTTAACCCTTCTCCATTTTTATAGTTTTGAAACAAAATTAATATAAGCACTGTTTACATTCTTTAGAATAAAGCAAGAAAAATAAATCTAATTCCTGGTACCTTCAGGTATTATTGGGTTCTGAAATTGCCCTCATCTTGCTGAAAAATGACATTACATAGGATAGTCAGCTTTCAGCATTGGGTCTTGTATTCTCCATGTTAAAAATTATTTTCTACTCAGGAATACATGAGACACTTTCATCTTGGAAACTCAAAAAGTACCTAATACATTTGCTTCTATTTCACAGAAAATGGTAAGTTTATACTCATCTCTTTTGAAAAGACCATGGAAAGGACAATTCTTGTCATTTTATTTGTACATGTTATCAAACTAATTTTTGTCATTTTAGTAAGAGATTAGATCCTCATTTGTGAGCTGAAATAATTGATTAATGCATAAATTTCACACAAAACATCACAAAGTTTTTGGCATTTTCCAGTACTATTTATATTCCCCTATGTATAATGTGGTCCTAGCTCATTATAGGAGGCAATCAGTTGTTTAGCTTTATCCAATATTTTAATAAACAGCTTTTATTTGATTTTTAAGATTATGATATAATTACATCATTTCTCCCTTCCCTTCCCCCTCCAAATCACCCCATACACCCCTCCTTGATCTCTTTCCAGTCAAATTCAATGCTTCTTTATACATTGATTATTGTTACAATTATTCTCCTGTGTTGTTCAATTCCTTTTCCTTACTGTGCTCTACTTTGCTCTAGACTTCCTCAAGCATTGTAGGATGCAATTCATGTCCACAGCAATTCCAATCACAAACTAACATCTGTGAATCATCAACTTACGCACTGTTAAGCTTATTTCCATCTATCTATTTTACCTGAATGATAACAACAGCATCTTGTCTGAGTCGGGTTTCCCTGTGTCCTCTCACATAAAGTGGCACATGGAATCTTCCATTAAGAATATATGAAGCTAATTATATACACCTTGAAGGCCACTGACCAAGAGACACTGCAAAAGCATGGCAGCTTCGAAGGAGCTCATGATTACAGAACTTTTCTCTAGAGGATTATTTGTTTCAGTCAGTGTGGTAAAGAACTCTGAAACTCAGATACTACAGAGAAAGAGAGAAATAAAAGTGGAATTGTTTTGGTCTCATTAAGCTGCTTGGATACAATAACTGATAATGACTCATTGCAATTATTCCTTACTTTAAGATAAATAGTTTCTCAAAATTAACTACAAATAATCAATGGATTAGAAATATGCTAGGCCAATGAGTTGGCTCAATGAATAAAGACACTTAACATCAAGCCTGAGGACTTGAGTTCAACCCCTGAAACTAATGTGTGGAAGAAGAGAACTGACTCCTAAGAGTTGACTTCATTTCCACACAAGCCTTCCTTTACAAAAATAAATACTAACTATGAAAAATTTTTAACCTCATAACTTCATTGTTTTGGTGCTGAATAAAATTTCTTTGTGTATATGTACCACATTTTCATTATTTATTCATCAGGTGATCTGTAACTTATTCCATTTTCTAGCTATTATGAATAGAATAGCAAAAAACATGAATATATAAATATATTTGCAGTAGAATATAGTCTGTGGTCATTTGAATAAGAATATCTCCCATACGCTCAAATGTTTGAATATTTGGTCCCCAGTTGGTGGCACTGTTTGGGTAGGTTTTTGGAGGTGTGCCCTACCCAGTAGAAGTAAGTTACTGTGATGGGCTCTGACGGTTCAAAGCTCTGCACCATTCCCAGTGCTCTATCTGTTTTGTGCTTACAGTAAGGGATGTAAGCTCTAGTTCCAGTCACCATGCTTCTGCTCTGCCATCATGGATGCTTATTTCTCTATAATTATAAATCCAAATAAACTCTTCCTTCTAGAAGTTGCTTCGGTCATGATGTTTTATCTCATATAAATGAAAAGGTAAGTAAGACAGAGTCCTTTAGGTATGTGGCCATGAGCGGTATAACTGGTAAAATGGTAGTTCTATTTTAGTTTTTTTTTTTTTCATTCTTAATTTACTTTTTAAACTTTTCATACAATGTATTTTGGTCACCTTGTTTCCCCTAACTCCAACTCTTCCCCACTCCCTATCCCTACCCACCCAAATTCATATTCTTACCCTCTCTTTAAAAAAACCAACCAAAGCAAAAAAAAAAAAAGCTTTAATAAACACTAAAAACAAACAACAACAAAAACATGGAGTCTGTTTTGTGTTGGATAACTATTTCTTGAGCATACAGCCTTCTCTGGGGTCACTGAAGGAAACTGATTTTCCCTGTCCAACATCTATCAATTGCAATAGCTTCTTGGCAGTGGAAACTTATGCCCATTTCCCCTTCTTCCTGATGTGGTATTTCCTGGTTTAAACTTGTGCAAATATTGTGCATGCTGTTGTAGTCTCTGATAGTTCATTTGCCCAACAGCCATTCTGTGTCTGGAATATGTTGTTTCCTTAAAATCATCCATCACCTTTGGCTCTTACAATCTGTCTGTCTCCTCTTCCACATGGATCTCCGAGCCTTGAGGGGAGAGGTGAAATACAGCCATCTCATTTAGGGATGGATGATTCAAAGTCTCTCACCCTGTGCATGTTGTCCAGTTATGGGTCTCTGTGTTAATTATGCTCAGCTGCAAAAAGAAGATTCATTGATGAGGGTTTAGTGATGCAATAATCTATGGGTATAGTAATATGTTGTTTAGAGTCATTTTATTAGCAGAATAATTGTAGTACATTTTTCTGTTGCGTCTATATCCTATGTAGTCTCAGGTCCTTGACATAATTAGCAGCATCAGATGTGGGTTCCATATCATTGAATAGGTTTTAAATCCAATCAAATAATGGTTTGTTATTTCCATGGAATTTGTGTCACTATTGCAAAAGTGGATATATCTTGCAGGTAGGTATAGATGGAGTTTCTCTGTGTCCTGGCAGAAGCTCCCAAATAACCACACAGAGACATTATTAATTATAAATGCTCAGCTGAAAGCTTAGATGTGTTTTTAACTAGCTCTTATAACTTAACCCATTTCTATTAATCTGTGTGCTACACCAAGGCTCGTTTACCTCATCTGTGAACTACCCATGTTGCTTCTTCCTCATATGGCTTGTGACTCTTCCAGCTCCCCCCATCTTCTTCTCAACATTCTCTCTGCCCTGAAAATCCTGCCTAGGTACCAACCAATAAGCTTTTATTAACAATGATAGCAACACATCAGTTGTTCACAGTGTACATAAGGATTATTCTATAGAATTTCCCCCTTTTGTCTAATTAAAAAGAAAGGTTTTAACTTTAACAAAGTAAAACTATATATAACATAGTTAAACTATATATAATCAAGTAAAAATTATATTTACAATATTCAGTTCATTTATATTTGGCAAAATTAGAGAAAATGCTCTATTGTCTATCTTATCTTTGTGAGTCTAAAGTTTTATACCTAATTTATCTTTTATCATAACTAAGGAAAACTTTAAGTATAATTATTTAGTCTTTAGCCCATCAAAGACCCCATAAGGGTGTAGTGTTACCTAATGACAAGAACATCTGGCTGCCTAGAGAGTCACCCAAAGTACTTCTACAATGTTGGGGCATCCAACTTTAGCCTACAGGCCTACTATATCTGACAGACATTTTTGAGAAGCAGGGGATTTTGAATGACTGTCTTACTTTGTCTTAGCAAAGTTTGGCAGTTGTTTTCTTTTGCATCCTGCTGGCCCAGTTTGAACAATATACTGTCAGCAATTGAGGCAAAAGCAGTTTTTTGCTCAAATGGCTAGTTTTTGCCATAAAGAAAGCAAACTCTATACGGAGGTTCTTCAATGCCCATCATCTTCTTTTGAAGTAAATTGGTGCTGTGAGGAGGAGACATGTCACTGTCATGAAAAGCCTTAGGTTATTAAACATAAAAAAATGACATATTCTATATATCTTTAAAGTGTTTGAAGACCATCTATCTATTGAAATATATTTCTGTATGACCTTGAAAACATATCTAACATGACTAGAAGTTTGATAGTTATGGGTGACTATTAACCTATATTTCTTTATTATCCTAAATAGCTTTCAAGGGCTAAAACTTTACAATGCATAATTAAATAAGCTGTATAGGTACAATACCTTAAACAAAAATAGAAATACATGTCCTATATAACAAAAATAACCTTTAATTTGTATCAGTATACAAAAATCCATACCAATGTAAAATTTTTGACATTAATAGTTGCTTTTAGGATTAAAGTGGATTCAATAATCTACCCCTTTTTCCTACCATTCCTATAACATATCCACCATTTTTCCTGTAGAATGAGATCTTTAAATTTAACTCTTGTTTAATTTTTTTTCTAACTATGACCAATAACACCTTGTAATCAACCCCCTTAAATGATAACAAATATTCATAACCCATCTTTTGGGAATGCGGGCATTGTTTTCTCTAGACTGTTTCCTATTGTCTGGGGGCACTGGCATCTTTGGAGGAACCTTGAGAAAATCAGGATAATTGCTAAGTATTGGCTGGAGTAGTTTGTGAGTCTGGACCGTCTCAGTCAGTAGCCTTGAACCTGTTCTGGATGCAGAACTCTGAGGAAACAGGCATTTTGAGATGCTGGATCACCAGAGCCATCCATTTTCATTAGCTTCTGATTTTACATAAACTTGTAAAGGTTGCATACATGTCTCTATTAATACAAGTAGTGTTGTATGCAAGTAGTCAAAGACAATTTTTTTGTTTTATGTTTGAGCAGGTAAAATATGCATTACAGATCCATCTTGCCCCGGACTTCCCTTCTGAAGCACAGCACAGCCCCACCGGGAAGGATCCCCTTCTCTAAGACCCCTGGAAGACCCTGCAGTCTCCACACCCTGCCCCCACGCCCATCCGCCTGAGCCCCAAGCCTCTTCCTGAGACTTAGAAGCCTGCCCCCAGCTCCCATCTTGCCCCGGACTTCCCTTCTGAAGCACAGCCCCACCGGGAAGGATCCCCTTCTCTAAGACCCCTGGCAGACCCTGCAGCCTCCACGCCCTGCCCCCACGCCCATCTACCTGAGCCCCAAGCCTCTTCCTGAGACTTAGAGGCCGGCCCCCAGCTCCCATCTTGCCCTGGACTTCCCTTCTGAAGCACAGCACAGCACAGAGAGCTCCCATCTGGACAAGAGAGAGAGACTTCCTGAATCTGTCAGCTCTGTCTGAACCAAGTGTGCGGATAAGGCCAAGAACGAACCACAAGGAGATGGGCAGACGTCAAGGCAGAAACACATACAACAAAATGAATAGCAATACACCATCACCAGGCCCTAGCCCTCCTCCAATACCTAGACCTGAACATCAGAAATTGGAAGAAGCAGAAGAAAATAGCCTTATGAATGTCATCATGAAGAAGCTAAGGGCTCGTGTAGAGGAAAAGACAAAAAAATGTGAAGAACGCTGTAAACAACTAGAGGAAAGAGCAAACAAATTAGAAGAAATCAAAAAAGTCTTGGAAGAGAACAATAAAATACTGAAAGAAAATCAAGAAAAATCAATGAAACAAATGAAGGAAACAGTCCAAGACCTGAAAAGGGAAATAGAAAAAATGAAGAAGACACAAACAGAGGGAATGCTGGAAATAGAAAATCTGAGAAAACGATTGGGAACTTCAGATGCAAGTATAATCAACAGAATGCAAGAGATGGAAGAGAGGATCTTTGGCGTTGAAGATACAGTAGAAGAAATAGATTCATCAGTCAAAGAAAACACTAAAGCCAACAAAGTCATGAACCAAAATGTCCAAGAAATTTGGGACACCATGAAAAGACCAAACCTACAAATAATAGGAGTAGAAGAAGGAGAAGAATACCAACTCAAGGGCACAGAAAATATATTCAACAAGATCATGGAAGAAAACTTTCCCAACTTAAAGAAGGAAATGCCTATGAAGATACAGGAAGCCTATAGAACACCAAACAGACTAGACCCCCAAAAAAAGTCCCCTCGCCACATAATAATTAAACAATTAAATGTACAGAATAAAGAAAGAATATTAAGAGCAGCAAAGGAAAAAGGCCAAGTGACATATAAAGGCAAACCTATCAGAATAACACCCGATTTCTCAATGGAGACTTTGAAATCCAGAAGGTCCTGGACAGATGTAATGCAGACACTAAGAGACCATGGATGTCAGCCTAGACTAATATACCCAGCAAAACTTTCAATCATCATAGATGGAGTGAACAAGACATTCCATGACAAAGCCAGATTTAAACAATATTTATCCACAAACCCAGCCCTACAGAAAGCACTAGAAGGAAAATTCCAACCTAAGGAAGTCAGATACACCCTCAAAAACGCAGGCAATAGATAAAGCCACAGCAGTAAACCCCAACGAAGAAAAGTACACACACATCACCACCAAAAAATAACAGGAATGAACAATCACTGGACATTAATATCCCTCAATATCAATGGACTTAATTCACCTATAAAAAGACATAGGCTTACAGAATGGATACGAAAGCAGGACCCATCTTTCTGCTGCATACAAGAAACACATCTGAAATTCAAAGATAGACACTACCTAAAAATAAAAGGCTGGGAAAAAACTTTCCAATCAAACGGTCTTAAGAAACAAGCGGGTGTAGCCATCCTGATATCCAGCAAAATAGACTTCAAACTAAAATCAATCAAAAGAGATCAAGAAGGGCATTACATACTCATCACAGGAAAGATCCACCAAGATGAAGTCTCAATTCTGAACATTTATTCCCCAAACACAAGGGCACCCACATATGTAAAAGAAACATTATTAAAGCTTAAATCACATATAAAACCCCACACATTAATAGTGGGAGACCTCAACACCCCACTTTCACCACTGGACAGATCCCCAAATCGAAACTTAACAGAGAAATAAAGGACTTAACTGATGTCATGACTCAAATGGACTTAATCGACATCTACAGAACATTCCATCCTAACAAAAAAGAATATACCTTCTTCTCAGCACCCCATGGAACCTTCTCTAAAATCGACCACATACTTGGTCACAAAACAAATCTAAACAGATACAAAACAATTGGAATAACCTCCTGTGTTCTATCAGACCACCATGGTCTAAAGTTGGATTTCAACAACAACAAAAACTACAGAAAACCTACAATCTCATGGAAACTGAACAATACCCACCTGAATCACCAATGGGTTAAGGAAGAAATAAAGAAAGAAATTAAAGACTTCCTAGAGATCAACGAAAATGAAGACGCCACATATCCAAACCTATGGGACACTATGAAAGCAGTACTAAGAGGGAAATTCATAACACTAAACGCCCACATAAATAAGCTGGAGAAATCTCACACTAGTGACTTAACAGCACACCTGAAAGTTCTAGAACAGGAAGAAGCAAAGTCTCCCAGGAAAAATAGATGCCAGGAAATTATCAAAGTGAGAGCTGAAATCAATAAAATAGAAACAAAGAGAACAATACAAAAAATTAATGAAACAAAGAGTTGGTTCTTTGAGAAAATCAACAAGATAGACAAGCCCTTATCCAAACTAACCAAAAGACAGAGAGAGAGCATCCAAATCAACAAAATCAGAAATGAAAAGGGGGACATAACAACAGACATTGAGGAAATCCAGAGAATCATCAGGTCATACTTCAAAAACCTCTATTCCACAAAACTGGAAAACCTAAAAGAAATGGATAATTTTCTGGATAGGTACCACATACCTAAGTTAAATCAAGACCAGATAAACTATTTAAATAGTCCAATAACCCCTAACGAAATAGAAACAGTCATTAAAAGTCTCCCAACCAAAAAAAGCCCAGGACCAGATGGTTTCAGTGCAGAATTCTACCAGATCTTCAAAGAAGAGTTAATACCAATACTCTCTAAATTGTTCCATACAATAGAAACAGAAGGAACATTACCAAACTCCTTCTATGAGGCTACAATTACCCTGATTCCCAAACCAAACAAGGATACAACAAAGAAAGAGAACTACAGACCGATCTCCCTCATGAACATTGATGCAAAAATACTCAATAAAATACTGGCAAACAGACTCCAAGAACACATCAAAACAATTATCCACCATGATCAAGTAGGATTCATTCCAGGGATGCAAGGATGGTTCAACATACGAAAGTCTGTCAATGTGATACACCATATAAACAAACTCAAAGAAAAAAACCACATGATCATCTCACTAGATGCTGAAAAGGCATTTGACAAAATCCAACACCCCTTCATGATAAAGGTCTTGGAGCGATCAGGAATACAGGGAACATACCTAAACATAATAAAGGCAATTTACAGCAAGCCAACAGCCAACATCAAATTAAATGGAGAGAAACTCAAAGCAATTCCACTAAAATCAGGAACGAGGCAAGGCTGTCCGCTCTCCCCATACTTATTCAATATAGTACTTGAAGTTCTAGCCAGAGCAATAAGACAACATAAGGAGATTAAGGGGATACAAATTGGAAAGGAAGAAGTCAAGCTTTCCCTATTTGCAGATGACATGATAGTATACTTGAGCAACCCCAAAGATTCCACCAAGGAACTGATACAACTTATAAACACCTTCAGCAACATAGCAGGATACAAGATCAACTCAAAAAAATCAGTAGCCCTCCTATATACAATGGACAAAAAAGCGGAGAAGGAAATCAGAGATACATCACCCTTTACTATAGCCACAAATGACATAAAATACCTTGGGGTAACACTAACCAAGCAAGTGAAGGACCTATATGACAAGAGCTTTAAGTCCCTGAAAAAAGAAATTGAAGAAGATGTCAGAAAATGGAAAGATCTCCCATGCTCATGGATAAGCAGAACTAACATAGTAAAAATGGCAATCTTACCAAAAGCAATCTACAGATTCAATGCAATCCCCATCAAAATACCAACACAATTCTTCACAGACCTGGAAAGAATAATACTCAACTTCATATGGAAAAACAAAAAACCCAGGATAGCCAAAAGAATCCTGTACAATAAAACAACCTCTGGAGGCATCACGATCCCTGACTTTAAGCTGTACTATAGAGCTACAGTAATAAAAACAGCTTGGTACTGGCATAAAAACCGACATGTGGACCAATGGAATCGAATTGAAGACCCTGACATTAATCCGCACACCTATGAACAAATAATTTTTGACAAAGAAGCCAAAAGTGTACAATGGAAAAAAGAAAGCATCTTCAACAAATGGTGCTGGCAAAACTGGATATCAACATGTAGAAGGCTGCAAATAGATCCATATCTATCACCGTGCACAAAACTTAAGTCCAAGTGGATCAAGGACCTCAACATAAACCCAGCTACTCTGAACCTGCTAGAAGAGAAAGTAGGAAGTAGTCTTGAACGCATTGGCATAGGAGACCACTTTCTAAATAGAACACCAGTAGCACAGACACTGAGAGAAACAATCAATCAATGGGACCTCTTGAAACTGAGAAGCTTTTGTAGGGCAAAGGATACGGTCAACAAAGCAAAGCGACAGCCTACAGAATGGGAAAAGATATTCACCAATCCCACATCTGACAGAGGACTGATATCCAGAATATATAAGGAACTCAAGAAATTACATATCAAAATGCCCAACAGTCCAATTAAGAAATGGGCTATAGAACTAAACAGAGAATTCTCAACAGAGGAAACTCAAATGGCTGAAAGACATTTAAGGAATTGCTCAACATCCCTAATCATCAGGGAAATGCAAATCAAAACAACTCTGAGATACCACCTTACGCCTGTCAGAATGGCTAAGATCAAAAACACTGAAGACACCTTATGCTGGAGAGGATGTGGAGCTAGGGGAACTCTCCTCCACTGCTGGTGGGAATGCAAGCTTGTACAACCACTTTGGAAATCAATATGGCGCTTTCTTAGAAAACTGGGAATCCATCTCCCCCAAGATCCAGCTATACCACTCTTGGGCATATACCCAAGGAATGCTCAACCACACCACAAGAGCACTTGTTCAGCTATGTTCATATCAGCATTGTTTGTAATAGCCAGAACATGGAAACAACCTAGATGCCCTTAAACTGAAGAATGGATAAACAAAATGTGGTACATATACACAATGGAATACTACTCAGCAGAGAAAAACAATGACATCATGAGGTTTGCAGACAAATGGATGGACCTAGAAAAAATCATCCTGAGTGAGGTATCCCAGACTCAGAAAGACAAACATGGTATGTACTCACTCATAACAGGATACTAGATGTGGAACAAGGATGACTGGACTGCTACTCACATCACCAGGCAGGCTACCTGGAAAACAGGACCCCAAGAAAGACACAGGGATCGCCCAATGACAGAGAAATGGAATGAGATCTACATGAACAGCCTGGACATGAGTGGGGGTAGTGAAGGGCAAGGGTTGAGGGAAAGAGAGCTTGGGTGAGTGGGGGATCCCACCTGGATCAACAACAGAGAGGGAGAACAAGGAATAGGAGACCATGGTAAATGAAGACCACATGAGAATAGGAAGAAACAAAGTGCTAGAGAGGCCCACAGAAATCCACAAAGATACCCCCACAACAGACTGCTGGCAATGGTCGAGAGACACTCCGAATTGACCTACTCTGGTGATGGGATGGCCAAACACCCTAATTGTCGTGCTAGAAACCTCAACCAACTACTGAGGGATCTGGATGCAGAGATCCATGACTAGGCCCCAGGTGGATCTCAGGGAGTCCAATTAGCGAGAATGAGGAGGGTTTATATGAGAGAGAATTGTTGAGACCAAGGTCGGATAAAGCACAGAGACAAATAGCCAAACAAACGGAAACACATGAAATATGAACCAATGGCTGAGGGGTCACCAACTGGATCAGGCCCTCTGAGTGGGTGAGACAGTTGATTGGCCTGATCTGTTTGGGAGGCATCCAGGCAGTGGCACTGGGTCCTGTGCTCATTGCATGAGTCGGCTGTTTGAAACCTGGGGGGAAGGCTTTGCCCTGGAGGAGATTGGAATGGGGGGCGGGCTGGGGGAAGGTGAGGGGGGAGGGAGGGGGGAGAACAAGGGAATCTGTGCCTGTATGTAGAACTTAATTGTATTGCAAAATAAAAATTTTAAAAAATACCATAAATGATAATGAATATTTAAAAAAATGCATTACAATTTTTGCAGTTTTTTAGGTTTATTTCTTTATGTCTGTAGGCAGGATTTTCAGGGAGTCTTCCATGATCAAACCTAATCCATATCAACCTGGAATGAATCCATAGCCTCCCATTTCCTATGGAAATAAAAGCATACTAACCTCTTCCCCAAAGTAACACATTTTTTGACTTCCACTTGAAATCAAGACATTTTTTAAATGTATGGGTTGGTTTGATCCAGTGTTTCCATAATCCAATGTGTGTTAGCAGCTGTCATTCCTTCCTCAGCAGTCAGAAAATTCAAATACAACACAATAACATACAGGATCCAGACTCTCCATCTATTTTTCGTCTTTGTGTGGCTTTTGTCTTTTATATTACTTTATTCCATCTTTAAAGACTTTATTATTTTTAAACTCCTTTTTCTATGACTGTCTATACTATTTCTCTTTTTCTCTCCCATGTCTATGTACAATTTTAAACACACTGTGACCTGTTTGAAGGTTTTTTCCAACTGGATCTGTCTTACTGCCTATCTGTAATCTTTTCTGTCTACATGAGCAAAACTTAAACCCACCATAAGGCTTAGTTCATGATGTGCTGGCAGGTCTCATTCTGGCGACTCAAGCCCACAGGCATGAGGCACATGAGACTAGGAAGCCACATTTGGCTTCATTTTTGTGTATTTAAAACCTTTTTTTAAGATTTCTCAAGTCTTAAGTGGCTGTAGGTGCTGCATGCTTGGGCATCATTTGTAGGTGGAGTTTCTCTGTATCCCAGCAAATACTCTGAAATAACCAGAGAATTATTATTAATTATAAATGCTAGGCCAATAACTTGGACTTGTTTTTAACTAGCTCTTATAACTTAAATTAACCCATTTCTATTAATCTATGTGCTGCCCCAAAGCTCATTCACCTCATCTATGAACTTCTCATGCTGTTTCTTCTGCATTTGGCTCAAAACTCCTCCAACTCTGACCTACTTGTTCTCAGCATTCTCTCTGCCCCAAAAATCCTGCCTAGCTATCAGTCAATCAGCTTTTTATTAACAATGAAAGCAGCACATCTTCACAGTGTACAGAAGGATTATTTCACAGTAGGTAGGTCACTACTGTAACTCACAGGGTTTGTGACTTGGTGAAACTGATGATTACTTTTCTTCTCCAGCACTGTGCACAGTACCTTCCAGCACTATGAACACTAGTCAGTAATTTTGAGATGCCTCCACACTGATTTCCATAGTGACTGCATCTATAACCCCAGTAACAGTGAATAAGGATTCTACTTTTCTGACATTCTCACCAACAATTGTTGTCATTTGTTTTCTTGATTCTGACAGGAGTGAGATGGAATTCCATCATAGTTCTAATTTGCACTTCCCTAGTGGCTAATGATGTTGAAATTTTAAAACATTTTTTCTTCTTTTTCTTTATTCTTTTCTCATGCAATAAATCCTAACTGCAGCTTCCCCTCCCCCATCCTCCACCCAATGCCCCCTATTTCCCTTTCCCCAGATCCACTTCTCTGTTTCTCTTCAGGAAAGAGCAGACCTCCCAGGGATGTCAACAGAACATGCCATAACAAGAAACAATAAGACTAGGCACAAACCCTCATTTCAAGGCTGGAGGCAACCCACAAGCAGGCAAGAGAATCAGAGATACTCCCACTGCCACTGTTCTGTGTCCCACAAAAACTCCAAGCTAAATAACCATAGCATGTACGCAGAGTGCCTGGTGCAGACACCTCCAAGCTCCATGGTTACTGCTTCCATCTCTGTGAGCCCATGTGAGCCTTGCTTTGTTGATTCTGTGGTCCTTGTTCTCCTGGTGTCCTCTGGCTCCTACAAATCCTTCCTCCCAATCTTCTGCAGGTTTTCCAAGCTCCACCTGGCTTTGGGTCTGTGCATCTGCTCCCATCATCTGCTAGAGGAAGCCTCTCTAATGATGGCTGGGCTAGGCAACAATCTATGAGTATAGCAGAATATCATTAGGAATCATTTCATTGACTTTTTCCCTAGTCATGTTGGATTTTATCCAGGTTTCAGAGCCATCCAGCTTCCAGGTCCTGGCCTGCCAGGCATTGTTGGACATGTGCTCCTTATTGTGGCTTAGGCCTCAGGTTAAACCAGTAAATACTTGGGCACTCCCATAAGCTCTGAGCCACCATTGCCCAGGACATCTTGCAGGTAAGACAGGTTGTGGGTCTAAGGTTTTGTGGCGGTTAGTGTCCCAGTCTCACCACTGGGGAGCCTTGCCTGGTTACAGAAGAAGGCCAGTTCAGGCTCCATATCCTCCAAAACATTTATTAACTTTTGCAACTTCCCTTTTGAGAATGTTCTGTTTAGCTCTATAACCCATTTTAATTAGGTTGTTTTCTTCATAGAGATTTTAGGTCTTGATATAGTGTAGATGGCAATATTCTGTCAGATATGTAGGTGGGAAAGATTTTCTCCCATGCAGTAGACTACCTCTTCACTCAACTGACAATTTTCTCTAGTATACAGAAGCTTTATAATTTTATAAAGGCCCATTTGCCAATTATTGGCTTCATTTCCTAAGCAACCAGAGTCCTATTTAGAAAATATTTCCCTAGCCTGTACCATATAATGTACTAACTACTGTAGTCATTTGAATAGAAATACCCCTCATAGGCTCAGGTATTTGAACACTTGGTTAGTTGGTGGTGCTGTTTGGAGAGTTATGGAACTTGTCGGATATGGACTTTTGCTGAAGAGTACATTTTCAGAGGTGGGTCTTGAGAGTTTTAGCCTCATGCCACTTCCAGTTCATTCTCTACGTTCTGTGTATGGCTGGCAATGCGATTAGCCAGCTTCTACCTGCAACACCCACTGCAATGCACTCCTTGCTGTATGGACTTCCCCTCTGGAACCATAAGCCAAAATAAACTCTTCCATTAGTTGTTTTTGGTCATGGTATTTTGTCACAACAAAAAAAAGTAACTAATACAACTACCCACTTTTTCCTCTAACAGTTTCAGAGTTTCAAAACCATTTAGAACTTTCTGTTGTCTTTTTGCTCTATCTAATAATCAAACCCTTATATTAAACAACAGCAGAGAGAAGGAGAAAATTTTCTTCTGATTTTAAATACAGTGCTTCAAATTTTTTTCTCCATTTAGCATATTGTTGGTTATAGATTTATAAGGTACAGCTTTTATTATATTGAGATTGCTTCTTTCTAACAATAGCATATTCATGATTTTTACCATAAAATAATGAATTATGTCAAAGGCTGTCTCTGTATTTACAGAGATGATGTTACAATTTCTGACTTTGAGGCTATTTATGTGATTAACCACATTTATTGATTTTAGCATGTTGAACCACCCTTGTATCTATGAATGAAGCCAAATGGATACTAACAAAAAAACTTTGGTATTTCTTGAATTCTGCTTACAATTATTTGGGGCACTTGCATTTAGCATATAAATACACATAATTTAATAGAATTAATTATTGGAAATAAGAGTAAAAAGTGTCCCTTTACCTGAATACCTTAAAGCAACATTCACTCTTCTATATCTAATAGCTTTCTTCAGGGAAATGTTATTCTGCAGGGATTTAGATTTATTATATTTTTGCTATATAAATAAATGGGATATTTCATTTCTTACTAAGTATAAGACAAAAATAGCATATATATGAATATAGATAAATGTCACAATAGGTAAGGAAATATTTTTCTCAAAAATTGTTTAACAATGAACATCTATACTCTGTTAAGAATGATCAGAGTGTAAGTGTTTAATTATTTGTCTATAACCCAGTATCTGGTTAAATACTCTCATCATTGCCATTTTCATTTCTTGATTCCTGAATGTATAAATCACAGGGTTCAGAAACGGAGTGACAACTACATCAAATATAGACAGAAACTTATCCAAGTGTGTGGAAGAAGAAGGCCATGTATAGATGAACATCACAGGACCAAAGAATAAGACCACCACAGTCACATGAGCTGAGAGTGTGGACAGAGCCTTGGAGGAGCCACTTGAAGAGTGTTTTTGTACAGTGATTATGATGACAATATAGGAAATGATCAGTATGAAGAAGGAGCCCACTGACATAAATCCACTGTTGACTGAGACCAGTAATTTCAGTCTGTATGTGTCTGTGCAAGCAAGTTTGATGAATCTGGGAAAGTCACAGTAGAAGCTATCCAACACATTTGGTCCACAGAATGGTAAGTTTACTACAAAAGCCAGTTGAACCAAAGAATGCATAAAGCCAACAACCCAGGAAGCTACTGAAAACAAGATGCACATCTTTGGGCTCATAATGGTCAGATAATGAAGAGGCTTGCATATGGCCACATATCTGTCAAAGGCCATGGCTATGAGTAAAACCATCTCCACACTGCCAATGAAGTGAATGAAGAAGATTTGAGTGACACAACCTCTAAAGGAGATGACTTTATGCTTTCTCAGCAGATCATACATCATCTTGGGGGAAATAACAGAAGAAATACCCAAGTCAATGAAGGAGAGATTGGCCAACAGAAAGTACATGGGAGAATGTAAGTGAGGGTCAGAAGCCACAGTGAACACGATGAGGGAGTTTCCTGTCATGCTTGCCACATAAAAGATGGAGGAGAACACAAAAAGGAATAACTGGATGTCCCAAGAGTTGGTGAGTCCCAGGAACACAAACTCTGGCACAACAGATTGATTCACTCCTTCCATTGGCTTTGTTGGCAGTGCTACCTGAAGGAGGAAATGTGAGAAACTATTAATTATATAAATAGGAGAACCCCCAAGTTATGAAAGCCTGTTTTTACTATAACATTGCAACTAACTTTGAAGTGAGTAATGTGAGAGATGTAAGTTCTGTACATAATTAATAATCATAAATTATAAATTAGTTTGAAACATGACTTAACAAAAGCTTTTATCAAAACATGAAAAATAAAAAGGTTTGATGGATTTTAAAAGAGGATATTAGGGCCTGGAGAGATGGCTCATCAGTAAAGAGCACTTGCTATTCTTCCAAAGACCCCAGTTTTGTTCTTAGCATCCACATCAAGTAACTGACAGTGGTCTACAGTTCTAATTTCAGGGGATCTAATGACACTTCCTGGTTTCCAGGAGATTTCCATAAATATGGAGCATAAACTTAGGCACAAAGACACTTATAAATAATTTTTAAATGAACCTTTATAAAGAGAATATTCTTACAGATTGTTGATGACATTGTAAATTAACGCATCCATTAAAGAAAAAAGTATGGAAAGGTTTCAAAAACTAGAGTACAGACTAGATTTGCCCCACAGTATTGGTGTGCTTGTCTAACATATTTAAGACCCTGGGTTTATTCTTAACAGTGCAAAACAAAAAGAAAAGTGGGGGGAGGGTTGTAAGGTAGAAAAAGAAGACAAGAGAAAAGATACAAATGATTAAAATAGAACTACCATATAGTATAGAAATCCTCACCTTAAGGGTATATATCAAGAAGAAAACATTATCATGTCAATATGTTTTTCCCTTTCCATTGTACCATTATGCATAAAAATTAGTATTATGATGAACAACCTCTGTCATTGAGCATGGATAGACACATGGATTACAAACACACATACATATACACACAAAAATCATGTAAGTATACTTTTCCATAACTCTGTAAAAATATTTATCATATTATACTGTAGTTTCATTTTATTTAGAGAAGAATCAGCATAGTAGACAACATAAGGGCTTTGGATTCCAGACCCATGATTAATCAGCTATGTACTGTCTACTATCAGAAAAGATACTGAAACCCTCAACCTTGTGTTTTATTTCTGTTTAAACAAATTAAAATGGTTGCTTCAGTTAAGTTATAGGAATGAAACAAAGATCAGAATCATGTATTCGGCAAGAACCAGGCAGGACAGGGTGGAATGGCCATAGACACAGTCATGTCCTCAATAGATAGGTGCTCCATTTGTGGATGTTTAATAAATATTTATAATATCAGTGCCTTTCTTCCTATTTCTCTTGCTCATAATATTGACCAACTCATGAGATAAATTACTCAAAAACAGTAATGAATATGAATAAGCAGCAGAGTGCATCAAATACCATTTCCAAAATATGTTTCAAAATGTACTATCCCCTAAATCAGTAACACATTACTTGACATTATTTTAGCAACCAAAAAACAACACTTTTTAATATGTAAAATTAGTGCATTTGCTCTCATGGAATATTAAATGTATGTTTAGTGTTCAATAAAAGTTTAATTCAGTGATTTATTTCTCAAACAGCAACCCCTATACAGCAGAATTTATATCTGTCTTCATATTAGCATCCCAAAGTTTAGAATCTGAAAACCTAGAAAATGAGGGAAAATAAGTATTTGGTTAAAATGGAAAATTCTGTATTTATGTTCTTTAAAACCACATAAATATACTTGATTATATAATATGAACGATTAGATAGAGTTATAAAGTGATAGAAAATAAGTTGTAATCTTTGCTTTAAACAGTTCTAACTCTCTGCCCTAAGCTTATCCTAAGCATACTTCCTCTGGTTTTTAGGTCTTCCTTACTCTTTCTTTAAAGTTCCCCTCCCCACTGTGTGGCTGGCCTCTATGTTAGCTTAATTAATTCTCTCTCTGTCTCTCTCTCTCTCTCTCTCTCTTTCTGTCTCTCTCTCTTTCTCTCTCTCTCTCACACACACACATCTCTATCTTTTCTTTCTTTCTTTCTTCTTTCTTTCTTTCTCAATCTCTATTCTGCTTCTGCTTCTCTCTCTCCTCCTTCCTCCCCTAAAGTGTTGCTGAGATTTAAAAAACTTGCCCTCCCTGGGGTATTTTTCTTCTAAATACTAATAAAATTATTCTCAAGCTTCAAAAAATTGATAATAAAGAAATAAATGAGAACAAAAGGAAAATCTAGATCTAGATCATGTAGAATGCACATATAAAGACTGAAATTTGAAAAGCTGGTATATAACAGGGAAGAAAAATGAGGAAGCTTACTGTAAATTAGGCATAAAATGTTTGAATTATGAACTTATCACCCACCATCTGTTGAATCTGTCTATAATTTCACTATGCAGACCTTGTATCAAAGCATTTCTTAAACCCAAGGAAACCTAACCAAATTTGGACCCTCCTAATTTAAGAACATAACTACATCTATTTAGTAGTCTGGAAGATATAGATAGTTCTTCTATATCCTTTTCAAATAAACAATTAGGTAAAAGTCACCTCATACCTCTTTAAAGTCTCACTGATGAGATCAATGATCAGAATCAAATGAATACAGGAACTCCAACTATAAACCACAGATGAAAATAAGAAAATAAACTTAACTTTTGGTATTTTTAAGTACTATTTTGTTTTAAAAATTAAAAATGACTTCTATCAGAGCATCTGTTTTCATCATTGAGACTCTTGGTCTCATGCTAAAATTTACTTCTGGTCAGGTATATATAATACACTTTCAATCTCGAAAACATGAAAATTTCTGAAAAATTTGGTTCTGTTTTACAGAATAATCACCAAATATTTCATCATACTCACCTATTTTTAAAAACCCCCCAAAAAAACAAAAAACAAAAAGCCAGTGAAGAGAAAACTACAAATTTTCCATTTTCATTTATGTGTATTTTATATTAGCAGTTCATAGATATTATATCATTCATTCATTTAATCATTGGTGAGCATAGAATGATTAATTATTGCATAAACTTAGTAGAGAATGCTGCAAAATTGTTTGGCTTCTCAAGGCCTTTTACAATGTGGTTCTAGCTCAAAGGCATTCAGTTACTTAGCCTTTTCCAATACTTCAACTGGTGTCTAACTGCTATTCTCCGGTGCTATTCAAGTCCTTTTCCTGGCTGTTCTCTACTTTGCTCATCTTCCTCAAGCACTTTAGGATGTGACTCATGTCCACAGCAGATCCAAGCACAAACTAACATCTGAGAATAAGCCACTCAAGCTTTGTTAGGTTTATTTCTATCCATCCATTTTACCTGAACGATAACAACAGCATGTTGGCAGAGTCAGGTTTCTCTGTATGCTCTCACATAAACTGCCACATGGAACCTTCCATTAGG
The DNA here is from genome assembly GCF_949786415.1 of Peromyscus eremicus. NCBI lineage: Eukaryota > Metazoa > Chordata > Mammalia > Rodentia > Cricetidae > Peromyscus > Peromyscus eremicus. Next base: position 86,124,483 of record NC_081419.1, read on the forward strand.
GAGATAAGAAGCTAATTATATATACCTCAAGAGGCTGCTGACCAAAAGATGTTGTAAAAACATGGTAATTTAGAAGGATCATGTGGCTACAGAATTATTTTCTCTAGAGATGTATTTGGTTTGATCTATGTGACCAAAGAACTTTTGTAGCTCACACTGTGATACTGAGGAGAATGAAGAAAAGAAAACTTGGTTGTTATGTTATCATTAAGCTACATGAATATAAAAGTTAACACTTAACAGCACTCAGAAGGCAGAGGCAGGTGGATATCTGTGAGTTTGAGGCCAGCCTATCTACATAGTGACTTTCAGAACATCTAGAGCTACAGTGAGACACTGTCTCAATGTAAAAATTACTTATTGCTATTATTCCTTAATAATAGGTAAATATTCTCCCAAAGTTTAATTAACATCAGAGTTAAATCAAATTAATATACTAATTATAGTGTAGTTTAAGAAGTAGAATGTGTGTGAAGTCTTCATTTTCAGTAAAAATGTGACCTATAATCACAGATGTGTACTGTAGTTGGAAGTTTTCCTATGTCCCAGCCGGCCAGCAGTTGGGGTAAATTTCTCCCACTCGTGTCCCCCAAGTAAACACACAGAGGCATGTATTAATTATAACTGCTTAGCCATTAGCTCAGGCTTATTACTGACTAGATCTTACATTTAAATTAACCCATAATTCTTATTTATGTTTAGCCACGTGGCTTGGTACCTTTTCTCAGTTCTGCCTTGTCATCTTGCTTCCTCTGTGTCTGGCTGGCGACCCTGACTCAGCCTTTCCTCTTCCCAGAATTCTCCTCATCTGCTTGCCCTGCCTATACTTCCTGCCTGGCTACTGGCCAATCAGCATTTTATTTATCAACCAATCAGAGCAACACACATTCACAGCATACAGAGCAATATCCTTTGGCACTTTTCCTTTTCTGTCTGATCAAAAAGGAAGGTTTTAACTTTAACACAGTAAAATTACATATAACAAAACAGTTATCAAACAAGAATTACAGTTACAATATCTAGTTTATTTATATTTGGAAAAATTAAAGAAAATATTCTATCATCTGTCCTATATTTGTGAGTCTGAAGTTTCATATCTAATTTATCTTTTTTTTTTTTTTTTTTTGGTTTTTCGAGACAGGGTTTCTCTGTGTAGCTTTGAGCCTCTCCTGGAACTCACTTGGTAGCCCAGGCTGGCCTCGAACTCACAGAGATCCGCCTGGCTCTGCCTCCCGAGTGCTAGGATTAAAGGCGTGCGCCACCACTGCCCGGCCTAATTTATCTTTTATCATGACTAAGGAAAACTATAATTATAACTATCTAGTCTTCAACTACATCAAAGACCTAAGAAGGATATACTATTACCTAACTTAACAGGAAGTGTGCACTGTAAGCAACTTCCAAAAAATCTAGAATGACAGAGACAACTAGTTGCCTGGGTAGTTACCCAAAGTTCCTCTGTAACGTTGGGGCATCCATCTTCAGCCAATAGGCTTAAAGTTTTTTAGTTGCTTCTCCTTGTGTCCTGTAGACTATTTGGCAGTCTCCTCTGTGAAGCAGGAACCTGAAGAACCATCTTGTCTTGCAAAGTTCAGTGGTCACCTTCCTATGGGTCCTGACTGAGGGTCATCTCTGGATGCAGAGATCCATGGCTAGGCCCCAGGTGGAGCTCTGGAAGTCCAATTAGTGAGAAAGAGGAGGGTTTATATGAGCGAGAATTGTTGAGACCAAGGTTGGATAAAGCACAGGGACAAATAGCCAAACAAATGGAAACACATGAACTATGAACCAATGGCTGAGGGGTCCCCAACTGGATCAGGCCCTCTGAATGGGTGAGACAGTTGATTGGCTTGATCTGTTTGGGAGGCATCCAGGCAGTGGGACCGGGTCCTGTGCTCTATGCATGAGTTGGCTCTTTGAAACCTGGGGCCTATGCAGGGTCGCTTGGCTCGGCCTGGGAGGAGGGGGCTGGACCTGCCTGGACTGAGTCTACCAGGTTGATCTCGGTCCTCGGGGGAGGCTTTGCCCTGGAGGAGGTGGGAACAGGGGGTGGGGTGGGGGAAAGGTGAGGGGGGCGGGAGGGGGGAGAACAAGGGAATCCGTGGCTGATATATAGAACTGAACTGTATTGCAAAATAAAAAAATAAATAAATAAAATAAAATAAAAACCAGTAACAGAGGAAAAAAAAAGAAAGTAAACTCCATAATGAGTTTCTTCAATGCCCATTATCTTCTCTAAAGTATATTGGTGCTGCCAAGAGTAGACATGTCTCAATGTCCAGAAAGTCAAAGTTCTTAAAACATTTTAAATGCCATATTCTATAGGTCTTTGAAGTGTTTGAAGACCACCTACCTAATTGAAATATATCTGTGTATACCTAGAAAACTTAACTAACATGACTATCAATGTGATTATCATAGATGGCTAATTATTAATCTGTATTTCTTAATTATACATTACAATTTCAAATGAACTGTACAAACAATATTAAACAAGAGTAGAAATATATATACAGTATAACAAAATTAACTTTAAATTTGTATCAATAAACTAAAATCCATAGCAGTGTAAAACATTTCAAACAAGTTGCTACTCTTTAAAATTAGATTCAATAATTTACCCTTTTATCCTATCATATATATCCCCTTTTCTTCTTTAGAAAGAGATTACATTTATAATCAACATTATAAACATAAACTATGTTTTGGGAATTTGAGTATAGCTTCTTATACTGCTTCCTGCTGGATGGGGGCACTGGCAATTTTATGGAGATCCTGAGAAAATTAAGAATTATGGTCAAGTCCTGACTGGAGTAGTCTGTGAGGCTGCATTGTCTGAGCCAGTTGTCTTGAAGCTGATATGGATGTTGGAACATCTGAAGACCATCTTAGCTTGGAAGCAATCCACAGGTTTTCATCTTCTGTGGAAACAAAAGCAGAACCTCTTTTACAAAGCAACATACCCTTAGACACAAATTTTGAAGTCAAGATACCTTTAAAGTATATATATTGGTTTAATTCAGCAGCCTTTACAATCAAATGTCTGCAGTTAAAAATCCCAAAGACAATATAATCCAGACTCTGTGTGTGATTTCCATCTTTACGTGGCTTATTTTTTATATTACTTTTACTGTCTCTTTAAAGACTTTATTTTTTAAAACTATTTCTTTATACAACTGCATATATTACTTTTCCTCTCTCTTCCAAGCCTATGTACATTTTTACACATAACATAAACCATTTAAAGGTTACTCCATCTGAATCTGTCTTTTTGTGAATCTATTGCTTTAATCTATAGCATGGCTAGGACTGAAATGTCAGCCTTGGCTGCTGGCTCTGCCCACCTCAGCTTTTCAACATGGCGGAGGTAACTCACTTCCAGCTCTGGGAGCCATGCTCTCCACTGACTCTTGAGAGGCAGTGAGTCCATGCCTCCATCCAGCAGTTTGTAGCCCAGAAATCTTTTTTTTTCTTTTTTCTGTACTAGCAAAAGCTAAACCAACCACGCAGCATACTATGAGGCTTGGGAATGCCTCTGTGTACCACAGTAGGAATCTGCCATGCTGCAGGTCAGGCCCATATGCCTCGAACCTGCCATACTGTAGCTCAAGCCCACAGGCTGCACCTGGCCTGAGAGGCACACTTAGGAGCTATTTTTAGCTCTGTTTTAGAATCTTTTTTTTTTAAGTTCTCTCAAGTTTTAGGTGGAAAATTGAGCCAACATGTTGGGCAGCCAAATGTAGCTGGAAGTTTTCCTGTGTCCAATCCAGTCCTGCAGTCAAACCCAAGTAATCACACAGAGGCTTATATCAATTACAAACTGGATGGCCTATGGCTCAAGCTTCTTGCTAGATAGCTCTTATATCTTAAACTAGCCCACTTCTATTAATCTATAAGTTTCCATGTGACTGTGGCTTACCAGTATTTTCACATCTTGCTTCTCTTGCCGGTGGCTCACAGTGTCTATAGACTCTGCCTTTTTCCTTCTTATCTCTCTCAGATTTTCTGCCTGCCTCTAAGGTGCCTTGTCATAGGCCAAACAGTTTTATTTACCAACCAATCAGAGCAACACATATTCACAGCGTACAGAAAGATTTCCACAGCAGTGTGCATAGAATTATCTATATAGAAACTTACTATAAAATAAATAAAGCTTACAAGTTAATGAAATAACTAAAACATCTGTCAACTAATAGTAACATAAAGAAACAATGGTACACACACAAAGTCCTAGAACCCCCTAAAAAGAAAGTTGAGACTTTCTAAGAACAGTCACAACACAGATTATACAAAGCTTAAACAGCAGACCCGCATGTGATAAACTGTTGTACAAGTGAATAAACACGAATGTATACAAAAATAGACTTATTTTCAATAAGTGTCACAGCACATTAAGGGTTTTAGGAGCAGTGAAGTATACTGTGGTTTAATTTTATACAACTTTTAAGGAAATGGCTGCTACAAGGAATGGCATACTCATGTCAAGGGCTTGGACAGGTGTTTAATAAATCCACAAATAGGAGAAAAATGGAATCCAGGTGAAATTAGAGGGGTGAACTGTTTGTACCCTCTCTTGTCTTATATCTGAGGGTTGAGCAGAGCTGGGAAAATAATATCAAATTAGAAAAACATCAGGCCATTTAATGAATAGTTGTTGTATCATTGCCTGATAACTGTCTGCATGTTATCATGAGGCTTATTCTAAAAACACAGTTTCCCTCAGATCATCTTATCCTAAATCAGGTTTGGTTTGTATAGGATTCCCTATTCATAAACTAAAAAACGTTTCATTACACTAGATCAATCTTGACATGATAAATTTCATACATATCATTATTTATTTACAATGTATGAAAACCACTTATCAGAGATTTTAAAAGAATACCAATACAATCCTTAAATTCTAAATTTCATGTTCCTAGTTCCCATTGTGAAATAGAGTCCAAACTGTGCCCATATAATTGGATGACTTCTGTATCAGATCTTTTTCAGTGGCTATTCACTTCCAGGACAGGCCAGCATTGTATGTGAATAAGTTTACAATCCTAGTTCTCACACACACACACACACACACACACACACACACACACACACACACACATATATATATATATATATATAGAGAGAGAGAGAGAGAGAGAATATGTACATTATGATTGGTTTTAATGTTAACTTGCCACAATTTAGAATCACCTGGGTAGGGAGCCTCTCCTGCAGAATTCTTCTGATTGTCTTATAGATATAGATCGTTGTCTCCTTGTTTCTTTTACCTAGAGACCCTGTGTAAAACTGTTTGTTTGTGTGTGAGTGTTTGTGTGTGTGTGTGTGTGTGTGTGTGTGTGTGTGTGTGTGCATGCTTAGGATACAGGAAACTGTGACACTCTACACTACACATTAATCTTCTCTCCTACAAAATTTACATATTATTTTCCTGCTCCAGAGTCACCTCAGAGTACATAGCCTCGCGCATAGGCAAAACCTTTATAACTGTGGTATTAATGTATTAATTTACATACAGTGAACCTTTCATACATCACTGGGATGGAGCCAACTCGATTCATAGATAATCTTTTGGATTAGCTCCTGAATTCAGTATATATAACATTTTGTTGAGAACTTTTTGTGTGACTCTCCATTACTCATCAGTGGCCATTAGAAAATGTAGTAGCACTACTGTACAACTTCAAAATGTTTCATTTCTTTCTCTTGTGGTATATTTTGACACACTCTAACTGGAGTATTAAATTGTTTTAAATCATTCTTTAGAGCCCACAAAAAGAAGGAAAAGCCACAGCACATTACATTTTCAAGTACCTGACACATTTTTTCCACTGGGTCTCTAAGATTGTGATATACCTAGTTAAATGGGAAAGGCAAGGTACTAATTTAAAAACAAAAAAGCATACATTTGTGCTAAGGGATGAGATACAGTGCAGTTCTGAGAGTGTGGAGTTTGGTTTGCAGTAGATTTGCTGTTTGTATTCTGTAGCCCATTGTGAATCTAAATGTTCAGCAGAGATTGGGCTATAATTATCTTTCTTCTTTTTGTTATTGAGTCTTTGTCTGGTTTTGATATCAGAGTAATATTGCATTCAGAAACAGAACTCAGAAATGTTCCTTCATTTTGTATGTTACATAATAGCTTGAAAAATATTGGTGTTTGATCTCTGAAGGTCTGGATAATCTATGCTGAATCAATCTTTCCCTGGTCTTCTTTTTAGTTTGTAAATATTTAACTACTGATTCTACCTCAAATGGATGTTGTATAAAATACTTATTTCATATCGATTTGGCTTTGGTAGATCATATATATCTAGAAATTCACAAATTTCTTTTATATTTTTCTGTTTGGTAGAATATAGATATTTTGCCGGGCGGTGGTGGCGCACGCCTTTAATCCCAGCACTCGGGAGGCAGAGCCAGGCGGATCTCTGTGAGTTCGAGGCCAGCCTGGGCTACCAAGTGAGTTCCAGGAAAGGCGCAAAGCTACACAGAGAAACCCTGTCTCGAAAAACCCAAAAAAAAAATATATAGATAGATATTTTAAAGTATTTCTTCATGATTCACTGATTTCTTCAGTGTTTCTTGTAATATATTGCATTTGATCTCTAATTTTAATATTATGGATCCTCTTTCTCTTTATTTTATTTAAATTGCGTAAAGTTTATCAATCTTGTTAACCTCTTCAAAGAAATGACTCCATTTCATTGATTCTTCATTTTATTGATTTTTTCTTTCTATTTTGTTTATTTCAGCCAGTGTTTGATCATCTCTTCCCATCTACTGTTTGGGTAAGTTATTTGTTCTCTATTTCCAAAGGCTTTCAAATACATCATTAAGTTGTTCATTTGATATATCTCAAATTTTTGAATAGGCACTTAGTGCTCTAAATTTGCCTGTTCTGACTACCTTCATTATGCTCCATAAATTTTTGCATACTGTGTTTTCATTTACATTCAATTATAGAATTTTTTAAATTTCCTTCTCAACTTCTTCCTTGAGTCAATTATCATTCAGTAGTGTGTTGTTCAGTCTCTATGAGTTTGTATGCTTTCTGTAGAATCTACTGGTGTTCATATACGACCTTATACCACTGTGATCAGATAAAATGTAAGATGTTATTTCAGCTTTCCTACATTTCTTGAAACATGCTTTGCATCCTAATAAGTGGTCAGGTTTGTAGAAAGTCCCATGCCCTGTTGAGAAGTATGTGTGCTGTTTAGTATTGAAGTAGAATGTACAGTAGATGATTGTATTTTGATTTATGTCTATTTGATTTGTGATGTCATTTAACTTCAGATTTTCTCTGTTTTTTGTCCTAATGACCTACTCATTGACTAGAGTGGGCTATTAAAGTCAACCATTATCACTATTTTGTGGTTAATCTGTAGTTTTAGGAATAATAGTATTTCTTTTATAAACTGGGTTCTCCTGTGTTTAGTGTGTATATGCTTAGAATTGTAATAGCCTCTTGTTGGATTTCTTTTGATGAATATGAAGTGACCCTCCTTATCTCTCTGACAAATTTTGACTTGAAATCTATTTCATCAGATATTATAATAGCTATGCCTACATATGTCTTAGTTCCCTAGCTTAGAGTACCTTTTCCCATCCTTTTACCCTGAGGTGGTGTCTGTTATTAATGTTGGGGTGTGTTCTCAGAGGTAACAGAAAGATGGAGCCTGTTTTCTTACCCAACATTTTAGTCTGTATTTTTTAAATGGATTATTCAGGCTGAAAAATATTAATTTCTGTTGCTTTGGGACATTTTCTTAGGCTTCTTTTTGATTAATTGTTGTGAAATTGTTTATATATCCCATGTGCCCTTTTGGAAGAAAACTCAGAATATTAGTGATCCCAGAAATTTGTAGAGCACCAGCATGCCACAAGAAATGTATACTGGTTTTGATTCCAACATTGCATCAACCTATAAAACAAGAGTACTCCACCATCCAAATATCACCCAAACTTCTCTTGGAGTGGTATGGAAAGACAAAATTAAGAAGCAAGATGAGAAATGGGAAGAAAAGGTAGGTATTAAATGTCTTTGAGTAGTCTGTTATAATCAGCAGAAAAAAACCAACATGCTTCCTTGGCACCTTTTTGTTGTTCCAAACATAACTCACACAGTTCCTATCAAGCACATACATATGTAAGACTCTGATGTGCACTCAAAAGTTCTAACTTCCTTCTATAACTGGAAAAGTCAAGAGAGAAAGAGGCAGTAGACAAAGAGCACACATGAAAAAAAAATGACCTAGCTCAATAATTCTTGAATGAATGTTCTGTGGAATATAACAAGAAGTCTCTGCTTACCACAAACAGTTCCATTCAAAAATAGAGACAGTCTAGAGAAATGGCTCACCTTTTAAGGGTATGCACTACCCTTTCAGAGGACCCAAGATTGGTTCCCAACACCTAATTCAGATGGTTCAAAACAACCTATAACTCCCCATCAGCATATCCAATGCCCTCTCCTAGACTCCAGAGGGACCTGCCCTTACATGTGCAAAGACACACACATACAAACATAACCTTAAAATACATATAAATATTTTTAAAAGAGAGAGGGTTTTTCCTGTTCTGAAGACCTTAAAATAAACATTCATCTTCTTTATGTCTAAGAGTTTACATCATGTAGGTATTATTCCTAAGCAATTGAGCTTCATTAAACTTATAATGTAATTTGTGTTTTCATAAATGTTGTTCCTTATTGCTAAGTATAAAACAAAATAGCATTTATATTATAAATAAACATATTGAAATATTATTTCAAAGAAGTATTATCCTAAGAAATTGGTTAACAATGAACTTCTATGCTCAGTTAAGATTGTTCACAGGTCAAGTGTTTAATTATTTGTCTATAACCCAGTATCTGGTTAAATGCTCTCATCATTGCCATTTTCATTTCTTGGTTCCTCAATGTATAGATCACAGGGTTCAGAAAAGGAGTGACAATTGCATCAAATATGGCCAGAAACTTATCCAAGTGTGTGGAAGAAGAAGGCCATGTATAAAAAAACATCACAGGACCAAAGAATAAGACCACCACAGTCACATGAGCTGAAAGTGTAGACAGAGCCTTGGAGGAGCCACTTGAAGAGTGTTTTTGTACAGTGATTATGATGACAATATAGGAAATGATCAGTATAAAGAAGGAGCCCACTGACATGAATCCGCTATTGATTGAGACGAGTAATTCTAGTCTGTATGTGTCTGTGCAAGCAAGTTTGATGAATCTGGGAAAGTCACAGTAGAAGCTATCCAACACATTTGGTCCACAGAATGGTAAGTTTACTACAAAAGCCAGTTGAACCAAAGAATGCATAAAGCCAACCACCCAGGAGGCCACTGAAAACAAGATGCACATCCTTGCATTCATAATGGTCAAGTAATGGAGAGGCTTACATATGGCCACATATCTGTCAAAGGCCATGGCTATGAGCAACACCATCTCCACACCACCGATGACATGGATGAAGAAGATTTGAGTGACACAACCTCTAAAGGAGATGACTTTATGCTTTCTGAACAGGTCACAAATCATCTTGGGGGAAGTAACAGAAGAAATACCCAAATCAATGAAGGAGAGGTTAGCCAACAGAAAGTACATGGGAGAGTGTAAGTGAGGGTCAGAAGCCACAGTGAACACGATGAGAGAGTTTCCCATCATGCTTGCCACATAAAACATAGAGGAGAACACAAAAAGGAATAGTTGGATATTCCAAGAGTTGGTGAGTCCCAGGAACACAAACTCTGACACCACAGACTGATTTACACCTTCCATTGGCTTGGTTGGCAATGTTACCTGAGGAGAAAATGGGAGAAACTGTAAATTACAATTGTATTAACAGAATAGGAGAACCCTCAAGTTATGGAAGCCTATTTTTACTTCAGCATTACAACTAGCCTAAAGTCAAACAGATATGAATAAGTGCTGAACATGAGCAATTATAAGAGTATTATAAATTAAAACTATTATGAACTATGACTTGACACATGTGAAAAAATATTTTGTAAAAAGAAATCAAAAGATAACAAGGTTGGGAGGATTTAAAGGGCCTGGAGATACGCCTCAGCAGTTAAGAGCACTTTCTGCCCTTCATAGAACCCAAGTTTGGTTACCAGCATTCACATCAAGCAGCTTACAGCTACCTGTAACTCCAGGTCCAGAGGATCCAATGCCTTTGTCTGGCCTCCACAGGCACCTGTCCACACATGACATATGCATAGATGTAAATACACATAAAATTTTTAGAAATAATTCTTTTAAAAGAGGGCATCATTATAAATTGTTAATGAGCATATAAATTAATACATCCACTAAAAAATAATAATGTAATGTCATCAAAATTTTAAAAACATACTGGATTTGTAGCACAATAAATTTATATTTACCTAACATATATAAGACCCTGAGCTTAGTCCTCAATAATACAAAACAAAGAGAGAAGGGCACAGAGTGTAAGGTGACAAAGAAGAGAAGAGAAAAGATTGGAAAGACTAAAGAATAGCTATCATGTAATAGAGAAATTCTCTCCTTCAGGGTATATATATCCTGAAGAAATGACATTATCAAGTCAAAATTATCTTTTTTCAGTTTTATTATAGCATTATCCATAAACATTTTATGTGAACAATCTGCCTTCATTGATAGATGCATGCATAACATACATACATACAAGCACCCCAGACTATTCTGTAACCCTAAAAGAAGGAATTCTGTATTCTGTAATTACATGAACAAGCCTGGAAGTCATAGTGGTAAGTGAAAATAAAGTCATTGAAACAGTTACTGAAAGATCTCAGTGGAAATGAAACATAAAGAAGCCACGAAGAGAAGGTCGAAAAGTTGTAAGAGTCAGAGGTGGTGGATGACCCCAGGACCAGACACAACTGGGATGATGCACAGTTGAACTCACAGAGACTGTGATAGTATGCACAAGACCTGCACAAGTTTAAGCCAGACAAATTCCCAGCACTGAGAAAGAGAAGTAGACAAGATTCTGCACCTAATCAAGAAGCTGTTTTGAATGCATACCTGCTGGAAGAGTCTTAGTTTTGTCCAATGCAGGGGATGTCAGCTGCACTCCAAGGTAGGCTCCATGCTCAGGAAAAGTTGGCCAGTGCAAAATGCACTCATTTTTGTGTGCTTTGTTTGTTTAGTTGTTTGGTTGGGTGGATGGGTGGGTGGGTGGGTGGGTGGTCTGTTGATTTTTCTTTACTTAGTTTTGTTTTGATGTTTTTTTGTCTTTTCAAGTTGTTTGTTTTGATTTTCAGATTTTTTTGAGAGAGAGTTGGGCAGGTAGTATTTTGGGGAGAATCTGGGAAAATTGGGGGAGGGGAAAGAGTATAATCAAAATATATTTATGAAAAAAATAAGCAAATAAATACCCCAAAAAAAGCTATGTTCATAGAAGAAGAAAATACAATGATGTACCATAACCAAGTTAAGTGGGGTCAGAAGGGGAAAAGGGAAGGTATTTGTCAAAAGAGAAAAATACTCAGTTAACAAGATGAAGTCCTGGAGATTTCCTATATAACATGGTGACTGTGGTTAAAATCAGCTCTATGTCACATACTTGAATACTGCAAAGATTTTCAATGTTATTATCACAAATAGGTATGTGAGGTGAATGTTACTTAGCTCCCTTTAGTCATGCAATTTACCATGTATTAAAACATCTCATTAAACACCATAAATACATATATGTATTTGTTAATTAAACTTCTATAAAAGATAAAGGATGAAAGTGCTTTTATGCTTGTATTTTTAGATTGTGATCATACACAGAAGGTGGTGGCAGTCACAGTATAATGTTATGTTCCGTGAAAACTTCTAAATTTAATAGCCTACTTAATACAGAGATAGTCCTTGTGACATGGAGCAGCCAACACGAAAAATATCAATTAAAACCTAAGTTCTTTCATTTTTCTTTATAGCCTGGTTCTGTCAATTACCAAAAAAAAATTGTTCAGGTTTTTTTCAATATTGCTTCCATTCTGAAAATTACAGAGATTATTCTAACATATAAGCCCTTACTTCATCTTATCTCCAAAAAATGTTTAACTTCAAGGTTATCAGATGTTATATCTTCCTTTATACCATTAGCATTTCTTTCATTCTTTGAGTTAACTGGATTCAAGACTTATGATCCAAATATAGGTACATCTATATATGTTCCCTTTCTCTGAAACAATGAAAAGGGAGTTCACCTGCATGGGACCAGACTAGACCCTCTGCATACAGGAGACAGTTGTGTAGTGGGGTCTGTTTGAGGGGCGCCTGGCAATGTGATCAGAAACTATTCCTGGTGCATAAGCCAGCTTTCTGGATCCCATTACCTATGGTCAGACACCTTCCTCACCCCTGATAAAGTGGGAAGGGTCTTGGCCCTGCCTCAACTGAATGTACCAGGCTTAGCTGTCCCCCTATGGGAGAACTTATCCTGTTGGGAGGGGATGGGGGGAGGCAGGGGGAAGCAGGAGGAGGGATGAGAGGAGAATCTGTGGTTGATATGTAAAATGAATTTTAAAAAATTTAAAAAAAGAAAAAGGGATTCACAGAGGAGGATAAGTCTATGGAACACTAGATACTGGTGTGCATCATGTTAGGTACACAAATTGTAAGTATTAAGAAATTTCTCTAGCAATTTGACATTACAATACAACTCAAATATCAAAATTTACACTCTTCCAGGCTATCAGTCCATGAAGCCTGGGTGTGAACATAATTATTGCCATAGATTGTATGCCACATGATCTGGATGCTTAAACTTCTCAAAGACAGCACCACAAAAGGGTACTTTGTCCATAATTCTATAAAAAGATTTATCATATTATATTGTATTTTTAGTTTCCTTTAGAGAAAAAACAGCATACATCTGGGCTTTGGATTCAGGACCCATGATTAAGCTCATAGTTCAGCCATGGACTGTATATTATCAAAAAAGATACTGAAACCATTGACCTTGTGATTTATTTCTGTTTAAACAAATTAAAATGGTTAATTCAGTTAAACTATAGGAATGAAATAAAGATCAGAATCCTGTATTTGGCAAGGATTGGGCAGGATAAGGGTGGATTGACCATAGACACAATCATGTCCTCAATAGATAGGTGCTCCATTTGTGAATGCTCAATAAATACTAATAATATCCATGATTTTGTTCCTTCCTCTTGTTCATAATAGTGACCAATTCATGAGATAAAATACTCAAAAGCATTAATGAATATGAATAAGCAGAGGACATCACACTGCCATGTCCAAAATACATTTCAAAATATACTATCACCCATTCAGTAATACATTACATTATTCACATCATTTTAGTGACCAAATAATAAAATTTCAAATGTGAACAACACAATTGCTTTCATGGAACTCTGTATCTGTTTAGCACTCAGTACAAATTTGATTCATTGATAAATTTCTCAATTACACAGCAACCTCTATATGGTTGGATCCTACATCTGTCTTCTCATCGGGGTATCTGAAGCTTTAGATTCAGAAAAGCTAGAAAATAAGTATTGGATGGAAACAGAGAATGTTCAACATCCTTAACCATCAGGGAAATGAAAACCAAAACTACTATGAGATTCCATCTTACACCTCTCAGAATATCTAAGATCAAAAACACAAGTGACAGCTCATGCTGACAAGGATGTGGATCAAGGGGAGCACTCTTCTATTGCTGATGGGAGTGCAAACTTGTAAAGCTAATATGGAAGTCAATATAGCAGTTCCTCAGAAAATTGGAAATCATCTACCTCAAGACCCAGCTATACCACTCTTGGGCATATTCCCAAAGGGTGTTCCATCATACCACTTGCTCATCCATGTTGATTGCAACTTTATTCATAATAGCCAAAAACTGGAATCAACCTAGATATCCCTCAACTGAAGAATGGATAAAAAGAGGTGTTACATTTACATAATGGAGTATTACTCAGATGTTAAAAACAATGACATCATGAAATTTGCAGGCAAATGAATGGAAATAGAAAAATCATCCTGAGTGAGGCAATCCAGACCCAAAAGACAAACATGGTATGTACTCACTTATAACTGGGCATTAGGTGTTAGGTAAATGGTAATCATGCTACAATCCACAGACCCAGAGAGGCTAAGTAACCAGGAGGGCTCAAGGGGGATGTATGAATCCCCTGAGGAGGGAAAATAGAATAGATTTTACAGATGGACTAGGGGCAGGTGGGGATGGGAAGAGAAGGGATCAGGCAGGGCAGTGGGAGGAATGGAGGGAGAAATTACTAGGAGAGAAAACCAGAATTAGGGGGCCATGAGGGCAATGTAGAAACCCAGTGCAGTGGAAACTCACAGGAATCTGCAAGAGTGACCTTAGCAAAGTCTTCTGGTGATTTGAGATATGGAGCCCAACTGGCCATATTCCATAACCAGGCAAGGCTCCTAGCAGTAGGAATGGAACATCAACCCAGCCACAAAACCTTCGACCTACAATCTGTCCTGCCTGCACGATGTGCTGGGGTAATGGTGGTGCAGAACCTGTGGAAGTTGCCAACCAGTGACAGGTCCAACTTGACGCCATTGCCAGGAGAGGAAATCCATGCCTGACACTGCCTGGATGTCCAGGAACCAGAAGCAGTACATCCCAGGATACAACCAAATAGGACTGGCAAAAGATAGTGAATGAAATGATTCTTAATTTGATATTCTGCTGTCTGCTATACTTATAGATCAGTGGCTAGCCCAAGTGTCATCAGAGGAACACCATCCAGCAGCTGATGGCCACAGCCAAACACTAGGTGGAGCCAGGGGAACCCTTAAGAAGAGGTGAAGGGGAATTTTAGGAGCCAGAGAGGATGGACAAGGATACCATGAGAACAAGGTCCACAGCATCAACTAAGCAAGGCTTATAGGGGCTCACAGAGACTGAAGCAGCAAAGAAAGACCCTGTATGGGTCTGAGCTAGGGCCTCTGCATAAACCTTAGGTTGTGTAGCTTGGTTATCTTGTGAGACTCCCAAGAGTGGGAGTGGAGTGTGTCTCTGACTCTCCTGCCTGCACTTGGGACCCTTTTCTTCCTACTGGGTTGCCACATACAGCTGTGATATGAGTGTTTGTGCTCAGTCTCATTGTATCTTGTTCAGTGGCCATATTCAGTGGATATCCCTGTGAGGCCTGCTTTTTTTTTTAAGGGAAGCAGAGGAGGAGTTGATCTGAGGGAGAGAGGAGCTGAAGGGAGGGAGGGGAAACTGCTGATGACAGGATGTAATGTAAGAGAGAAAATGAAAGTAAAAAGAAAAGAAAAATGGAAAACAGTATGTTTGAGTTGTTGAAAAGCAAATAAAATATATATGATAGTATAATATGAAAATATAGGCAAAGGGATTGCATAAAGTTATGAAGTAATAGAACAAATGAATTGTAGTATTTGCTTTCAACCTTTCTCACCATAAATACAATCTAAGGATGTTTCTCAGGTTCTTTGGTCTTTTTTGCTCTTTCTTTAAAGAACTCATCATATGTGTCATATGTGTCTGACCTTCATGCTAGCTCAACTCATAGGCTCTCTCTCTTTCTCTCTCTCTCTCTCTCTCTCTCTATATATATATATATATATATATATATGTGTGTGTGTGTGTGTGTGTGTGTGTGTGTGTGTGTGTGTGTGTTCTCCTGTCTCTCCTGCTGCTGAGATTTACACGTTGCCTTCCCTGGGGTAATTTTCTTCTAAACTCAAATAAAATTTTTCTCAAAGTTCAAAAAATTAAATAAAGAAATAAATACTTGGCTCAGCCTGGGAGGACGGGACGGGATCTGCCTGAACTGAATCTACCAAGTTGAACTCAATCCTCAGGGGAGTCTTTGCCATGGAGGAGATGAGAATGGGGGGGGTGAGCTGGGGGGAAGGGGGGGCGGGAGGGGGAATTCGTGGCTGATATGTAAATTAAATTAAATTATAAAATAAAATTTTTTTAAAAAAGGATAAAAGGAAACTTCAAGAGAAACTATGAAATTTGAAAAGTTGGTATATAATTGGGAAGAAAAAAGTGGTAAAGCTTACAAAATATTAGACATGAAACATTTTTGAATTAGGAATTTAACTCCCTCAGTTGAATATATCTGTGTTTTTACTTTGCACATTGTTTCAAAGCCTTTCTTAAATCCAAAGAAATTTAGACTCTCCTAACTTAAGAACATCATTACAGTTGTTTAATAGTTCGAGAAATATTTATGTGAGTGTTCACCTCATAACTCTTTAATTCTTTCTGAACAGATTACTGATCAGAATCTAATGAATACAAAAATTCCAACTATAAAGGGCAGATGAAAACAAGAAAAATATATTAAATTGGTATTTTTAAGTAACATTTTATTTTAAGATTTAGAAATGTCATTCAATTCAGACAGTGTCTATTTTCAGCATTAGGATTTTTGGTCTCATGTTAAAATTTACTTCCGATGAGGTATTTATAACATTCTTCCAATCTAGAAAACAAAAATTTCTAAAAATTTGCTTCTGTTTACAGAATACTCACCAAATGATTCATAGAAGGCAAATAGTTCATACTCACCTATTTTTAAAAGTGAAGAGAAACATACAAATTTTTCCTTTTTATTTATATGTATTTTTCATATTTTCCTTAGCAGTTCATAGGACATTATATCATTCATTCAATCAATCTTCAGTGAGCATAGAATGATTAATTATGACATAAACTTAGTAGAAAATGCTGCAAGGTTGTTTGGCTTCTCAAGGCCATTTACAATGTGGTTCTGGCTCAAAGGCAGTCAGTTGCTTAGCTTTCTCCAATACTTCAACTGGTGTCTAAGAGCTATTCTCCTGTGTTGTTCAAGTCATTTTACTGATCGTTCTCTCCTTTGCTATAGTCTCTACAAGCATTTTAAGATGTGACTCATGTCCACAGCAGACCCAAGCACAAACTAACATCTGAATAAGCCATTCAAGCTTTGTTAAGTGTATTTTCATCTATCCACTTTACCTGAGTGATAACAACACCATCTTGGCAGAGTCAGGTTTCTCTGTGTCCTCTCACATAAAGTGCTATGTGGAATCTTCCACTGGAGAGATAAGAAGCTAATTATACACATCTCAAGAGACCACTGACCAAGGGATACTACAAAAACATGGCAATTTGGAAGGATCACATGGTTACAGTATTCTCTACTCTGAAGATTTACTTGGTTTGGTCTATGTGATCAAAGAATTTTATAACTCATAGTATAACACTAAGTAGAAAGATGATAAGAAAACTGGAGTTGTTGAGGTATCATTGACCTACGTGGATATAAAAGTAAACAATTATGGCTGAGCATAGTGGTGTATGCTTTTAATCCCAATGTTCAGAAGGCAGAAGCAGATAGATTGCTGTGAGTTTGAGGCCAGCCCTATCTACAGAGTGAGTTACAGCACATCCAGGGCTGCATAGTGAGACCCTATCTCAAAGTTTTTTCTTAGTAAATCATTGCTATTATTTCTTGATAATAGGTAAATATTATCTCAAAGTTTAACTATCATCACTTACTTAAATCAAACTTAAGTTTTGGAAGTAGAATATGAAGTCCTAGAACACCTTGAAAAGAAAGGAAATGGGAAAAGCCTATATCAATTAATAGATAATGCAAATGTCCTATACTTTTACAACAGAATATTATTCAGCTATTAAAAATGAAATTATGAAGTTTACATATAAATGTATGAAACTGGAAATGGATCATTCTGAGTGAGGTAACCTAGACCCAGAAAGATAAAGATTGCATGATTTCTTTCATTTGTGAATGTTAGCTTTCAATCTTCAGATACATATTTATTCCTTTTCTGATACTCATAGAAGTCAATAAATTTGTGATGGGCTTTGGGAGTGGCTTTCAATGAATGAAACACAGAAAATAGTGTCACAAAAATTTCTTTAGTTTCATCCACTTTACCTATAAAATCAAAAGACTAATATGAAAGTTCCCATTTGTATATCTTGTACTTGTAATTCTTCCATTTAGTGCCATTTTTCCTGTGAGCTGATTTCAGTTTCAGTTGAATGTCTTATAACCCATGGCAGAGATCAAGCAACTTCAGCCACAGAAAAGTGGCATGCCACCACATATCATGCAGAGAAAGATAACCACTTTGTGGCTCACCACTCCAGTTTCTCACACTGATACATTTTTCATTCCCTGTCCCTACTCTGGGTCCAAGTGTTGTATGACTTTCCCTGAGAACACATAAGGAAACATCTACTAACCCCAGATAGAAAAGCCACTCACACACCAAAGGATTCCATCCAAGTCCACCTTAGTAAACCAATGAGTTTATTATGGTTGTTTGTAGGGGTTGAAAAACTCAGAAGAGGTTACATCACCAGGTCTCCAACCCATGGTCCAAATCATTCACAGATATACCAGAGGACAGCAACAAATATGGCTAATGGATTAGCTCTAATGTAAACTCAAGGATGTATGATGATCTCATGAATGCCTCATGAACTATGAAGTCTCAGAGTATCCTTCAGTCTTCATGAGGAAATGATAACAGATCCCATCTAGTGAAAGTCTCATTCATAAGATCATAGCTTCTCCTATTCAAGTTTACATTGGTCACTCAAAACAAGAAGGAAACAAATATACAAACCCATGACCTGCTTTAGCATTTCCCTCTCTCTTCCACATCATCCATGTTTCCTCAACTATTGCACCAGTACCCTCAGCATTCAACAAGGCTTTGCCTACTCTCTTACTTAAATATATAGTAAAACCTCCTATTCTGCTGAAGTTCTTTGCATAAAAAAATTCTTCAGAAGATTAGTCCCTAATCTTTCTCCATTATTCTCCTTTTATTTTCTACCAAAATATTCCACTCAGGATTCTCCCCTAGTCATCCCACTAAAATTTTCCTTTACATATTTCTGATGCTTTCCAGATAAAAAGTGAATGATTTTTAATCATCTTTTTAAGTCAGTATCTTATTGTGCCATCAGTATATTGGCCTTGTTTGATTTTCTTGGCACTAAAAAAAAATCTTGATTTACTCATATATCACTAACTGCTCATATTATGTCTTCACTGGCTATTCTCATTATTTTTATCATGTCATATATGTAGGTACAGGGCTCAAGTCTTCAACATCATCTATTTCCTATCTACAGTTACTCTCTAGTCTTTCTCATCAAGTCTCATACCTTTAAGTAATATCTATATGCCAAATAATGCTTCATATTTCTGGCATGTATACCAAATTTGTATATCTGGTTGTCTACTTTGGTTTTAATGAAAATATCTAAAATTTCTTAGATATAACCTGAAAAATACTGAGCTTCTGAAACTCCCTACAGTCTTCTGAAACTCCAGAAGTCTTCCCTGTCTTTTATGATGACAATTCCTCATTTCACATAAAATTAAAAACAGAGTTATTCTCAATTTTCCTTTTTCCTGTGGTTATATCAGTTGTCTAAGCTTATTAGAGAACTCTTCAAGATATATGGAGATTATTACTATGAATTACCATCTGTGATGCTACAGAATCTATTATATATGTTCCATTCATAACTAAATTCAACTCTTGACAATATGCAGACATTTGTAGTACATTCATCAGTACTATTCTAACCATGACAGTCAAAGATTAAATTTTTCATGTTAATATGTCACCTCACTACTTAGAAATGATTGTCATTTTACAGAATAAAAGCTAATATTTTGCAATGATGCACAGTATCCAATATAATTTTCCCTCCTGTACTATTATCCCATTACTCACACACAGTATCCAATATAATTTTCCCTCCTGTATTATTATCCCACTATTCACACACGCAGACAAAATTGTGCCTTTTTTAAACCTCTCTTACTAGTTCTTGAAAAGAATTGATGTTTTGTACATTCGCACTAATTGGAATAGTCTTCTTCCTTCTTGTTGTTATGGAACAGCTACATAGCAATTCACTCAGCTATAACATAGTTTTATTTAATGGCACCTATCCAGAAATCTAACCCTGATTCACCCATAAGCAAAACTGCACCACATCCTCACATCTCTTCTGCAGTTCCAGATATATCTCTATCTGTTCAATTATGTTGTTGCACACATTTTCATCTTGCTTATAACTTACTATTTACTATACTTACTGTCTTTTTAGCTTAATTAGAATATAGGTGCCAAAATTGTATTTTTTGTATTTTGTCACTGAAATATCCTAAATATATAAAGGAAATGTCAGGTACTTGAGAAGTACTTCATAATTACTGGGTGAAGTAAAAAACTGAGACATATGCAGATTCACTTTTGAGTGTCTCTTATTTCATAGCTGATATTATTGAATTTATTTGCTTCTATTATCTTATGCAATAGTGCAAAGTAAAGGGATCTATAAAGCCCTTTTCACACATTAACATAATGAACTTTAAACATATTCACCCTCTCTAATATTGTTTCATTTTCCCATACTACTTTTTGCTTTCATGTTCTTTCTTCCTCTAAGTTCCACATATGAGAAGGGTCATGTCAAGTATATCTTTCTGTATCTAGCTTATTTCACTTAACATGATAAGCTATAGGGATATCAATTTTCCTGAAAATGATATAACTTCGTTACTTCTTTTACTTATATACTGGACTGCATATAGATTTTGTATTTTCTTTGTGCATTTATCTACTCATGTACCTAGGCTAATTCTAAAGTTGGGTTTTGTGAATAATGGTATAATAAACATGGGAATACTGATATCTCTACAGAAAGTTAATATTGATTTAAGAGGTGTATGCTCAAAATATTATAACCAGAATGTATTTTGGCTAGTCTTTAATTTTTGGAGGAATTGTCATACTGATTTTATAGTAACTAGGTTATGTTACATTTATTCAACAATGTATAAAGATTCTTTTACTATTATATCCTCACCAATATTTGTTTGTCATTTTCCTAAAGATAGCCATTCTGACTGGACTGAGATGGAATCTCTGTGTAGTTTTGATTTTCATTTCCCTTATGTATGTTTACAATTTGTTTCATCTATTTACTGGCCATTTTACTTATTTTAAGAACTTTTGTTTCAGTTAATTAGTCCATTTATTGACTAAATTATGAGCATATTTAGTGATTAATTTTTTAATTCTTTTTTTGGTTTAATTCTTTATGTACGCAGGATATGAATATGATTTAAATGGATAGCTGGCACAGACTTCTCTCATTCTGTAGGGTTACTCTTTAGTTTAGTATTTCTCTCGTTGCATGGACTTTGCAATTTCATTCAATATAACTTGTCAAAACTTATATTTTCATAAACCATTAGAGTTATATTGAGAAAGTTTTGGCTACATTTACACATTGAAGTCATTGCTCCATGTTTTCCATCACTAGTTTCAGAAATTCAGGTCTCCTATTGAGATTTTTTTTTTTTATCAATTTTGAGTTGGGTTTTTTTTTTTTTACCAAGATGAGACAGAAAGATCAACACATGCTTATCCGACTTTTACCAGCCCCACATTTGTTAAAGAGACTGTCATTTTTATTGAAAGTAGATTCTTCTCTCATGCAATACATACCAACCACAGTTTCCCCTCCCTCCACTCCTGCTAGCTCCCTGACACTTCGCATCTCCTCTAGATCCACTCCTACTCATTTTCCTCTTCAGAAAAGAGCAGGCCTCCAAGATATGACAACCAAACACAACAAAACAAGATACAATAAGACAAAGCAAAAGCCTTCATATGATCTCCCAGTGTTCTCCATGCCTTCTGACTCCAACAGTCTTTCCTCTCTCTCTTCTATGGAAGTCCCAATCTCTGAAAGGAGTGACCCAATGGAAACCTCCAATTTAGACTCTCTCTCTCTCTCTCTCTCTCTCTCTCTCTCTCTCTCTCTCTCTCTCTCTCTCTCTTTCTCTCTCTCTCTCTGCATAATGTCTGGATGTGGGTCTCTGCACCCTCTCCCATCTCCTGCTGGAGGAAGCCTCTCCGATGACAACTGGACACAGCACCAATCTATGAGTACAGCAGACTGTCATTAGGAATTATTTCACTGATTTTTTTCCAGTCTTGTTTGGTGCTACTCTAGGTCTCTGGGCTATAGAGTCTCCAGTTCCAGGCCATCCGGGTAGAGTAAGGCATGGGCTCCCTCCGGTGCTCTGGGCCTCAAGTTAAATCAAACATTGGTCGGCAACTCCCAAAAGTTCTTTGCCACCATTGCCCCAGTACATCTTTCAGGCAGGACAGACTAGAGGTCACAGGGCTTTATGGCTAGATCGGTGTCCAGATTTCTCTTTCTATAGCCTGTAAGTACCTTCTCATGCCAAAGAGACTAGAACATAGGGGGTGAGGCACCAAGCCTGCACCAGCTTGACCTCTTGTGCTGCTGTCAGTTTTTAGAGAGTGACCTTCAGTCCAAGGGGTCTCCATGGGACCTCTTCAGAGACTGCCATTTTTTCAATGGGTAGTATTAGCACCTTAGTTAAGAATTTGATGGCTGTCATGAGAGAAGCTTCCTCCCGCAACATATGAGAACAAATATAGAGACCCATAGCCAGACATTACAAGACACACAGAGACTGATGCAGCATACACAGGGCCTGCACTGGTCTGAACCAGATGGAGTCCTAGGCTGAAAGGAGAGGTGGACACATGCCCCCATCTGTGACCCAGAAGCTATCTCCAACTGCCAACCACTTGCAAATGAAATTTTATTTTTCTCCAAGGGAGTCTTACTAGGGAAACAAACTACTCTTAAAGGTAGGCTGCCTGCCCAACACTAAATGGCCAGCAAAAACCAAACTCAATGCTGTCATTGAAAGTTCCTTGCCTTATAATGTCATGCCGGACCTTTTTTTACCTTATTTTTTATTTCTATTTTTCTCAACATACTTTTGTTGATTCTTTGAGAATTTCACAACATACATCCTGATCACACTGACTTCCCAGTCCTCCCATGTCTACACCCCTGGCCCACCCTTGTGACTTCCCCTCCCAGAAACAATAAAAATAGAAAGAAAAAAAAGAAAAAAGTCCAATTTGTGTTATCGATATACTCACTGGAGTGTAGTCAAACTCTCAGGGGCCTTTGCCTTAAATAGAATTGAGTCATTGCCCTTTTGCACCCCACCAGAAGCCGTCAATTGTAGAGAGCTACACTTCAGCATTCTTATAACACTTTTCAAGAGTTCTCCTCAATGGCTTTCTGTTTAGGCTGTTACTTTGGGCGCTGTTGCGGGTATATGGGTTGTCACAGAGGTCTTCCTTGTCCCTCTTTCTCAACTGTGCATCGGCAGTCATCAAGATCACTGAAAAAGTAGCTTCCTTGCTCTCTATAGTCAGTGGGAGCATAGATCATGCATTGGCTTCCACATGGTTTCTGGCCATGGCACAGACCACTAAGATGACCTCCAATGGACCCAGACAAGGCCCTGGAGGCAGCCTGAACCATGGAAATCAACTTGGCCTCAAGTGGCAGTGCAGGCCACTCACATCAGTATGGCCACCAGCAGCATCACATCAACATGGTTTCAGGCTGCAGCATAGACCATGGACATCTGCATGGCCTTCAGTGGTTAACATGGGCCACAGACATCAGTACAGACCCAGGTCAGCGGCAGCATGGGTACGGACATCACCATGGCCTCAGGTGGCTATACAGGCCACTCATATCAATACACACCCCTCCCTAAGGCATCAAAGTCAGAGGACATCACCAAGGCTTCAGCCACTGACACAGACCTTGTATGTCCACATGGAACTCAGGCTTCGTCATCATGGTCTGGGGCAGCAGGATAGGCCAACAAACACCAACAAGGCCTCTGGTGGCCTCCATCGTCTCCCAGAGCCAGGGTGATCCCACCCACGCTGAGCCCACTAGGCCACAACACATCTCCAGTTCCACCTCTCTCCACAACGTGCACGGCCTGCTCCACTCTTCCATCTTTCCCACTTCTCCATCACATGTTCATTCATCATAGTGGTGTCTACGAGGAGGGCTGGGTCAGCCTGGCTGTATTTTTATTTTGTTTTATTTACTTATTTTCTGTCTTTTTACCTTACAGGTCCTTTGTGTATATATTATGGCTTCCAGTTTAGTGTTTTTATGGGATTCCTGAGTGCATCTCTACCTCTACATCTAGTTTGTGTACTTTCCTTGGGCTCTTTTCCTTCTGTTTATTTTGTCCAGTTTTGATGTATTAGCTTTTGCTTTATCTTATTATATCTTTGTCATATTATTATCACTCAGAAGCCTGTTTGTTTTCTAATGAGAGACAGAAAGGGAGTGGACCTGTATGGGAGAGAAGGTGGGGAGGAAACAGAAGGAGTAGAGGGAGAGGAAACTGTAATCTGGATATATTAAGAGAGAAAAAAAGACTATTTTCAATAAAAGGGAAAAGGGAGTTCAGGGACTGTAGTAGTCTTGGTTAAATTTTACTTCTCTTTTATTTCACTATTTTTGTGCCCATCACCTGCTGTTTTGTTACTGTAAGACTGTAGTTTAGTTTGAAGTAGCCCATTATGACACATCCACAATTACTCTATATGCTTGGTATTGATTTGGCTCTTTGTAGTCAAGTGTATCTTTTTCTTTCTTTCTTCCTTCAGTGTGTATGTGTATGAGGTTCACAGACATGAAGAGTCCTAAACTTAATGTCAAGTGTCTCCCTCCATCACTTTCTATTTTACTTATTGTAACAAGGTCTCTCAATTGAATCCAGAGCTCAACAATCAGCTAGTCCAGATAACCCACATACCCTGGGATCTCCTGTCTTTGCTTCCTAAGTACTTGGATTACAGGTGCTACTACACCTGGCCAGCTTCTGGGGATCATAACTCAAGTCCTCAAGTTTATGCATCCACTAAGCCATCTCTCTATCCTCATTCATATTTCTATATGAATGTTAATATTAATATCCTTTATTTATGCAAAGAATACATTTTGAATTTTTTGATGCCGAAGTAAGAACACTTCCAGAAGATTAAAATTCAACCTTTGCAGCTACATGTCTGGCATGTGGAGC
This sequence comes from Peromyscus eremicus, assembly GCF_949786415.1. Lineage (NCBI taxonomy): Eukaryota > Metazoa > Chordata > Mammalia > Rodentia > Cricetidae > Peromyscus > Peromyscus eremicus. The sequence goes on from NC_081419.1 coordinate 86,149,467, forward strand.
TCATAATGACACCATCTTTATGGCAAGGAGCAGAGGTAGCACTACTCCACCATCTCTGTTACCTTAAGTAATGTGATTTCTTCTCTATCATGATTCAGTTATTTCATAATATCTGAAGGTGCTATTCAAGCTGCAAAAGAGAAAAGCAATCAATAGTGCTACCCAGCTGTAAAGCAACCATAACAATGACCAGCCTGGCAAGGTAACCCCAATAGTGTGAGAATGGCACTCTACCTGGAAAATAAGCAAAGGTTATCTAACTGGACTCAGTAGGAAGGAATCCATGCTTGGTACTGTAAACTTAGGCAGCGATCCATAACTGTAGGCAGCATAGACTCTAGAGAAGAACCCTATACTGCCATTCTGCTACAGGCAATTAATGGATTCTGAAAGAGTATGCATCAGTATTCACCAGGGATGACATCCTTGATAGGGTATCCAATCCCATGTTGTTAGCCATAAACACATGTGCATATTTGCAATACTAAGTGGACTCAGAAAGTTATATGTCTGTATGTGTGTATGCACAGCAATAATTAAAGTAGCTGTTATGAATTGGGGACAGATTAGAGGACATCAGAGAAGTTACAGGGCAAGAGAGAAAGGTGGAAATGATATCAAGCTGTACTCATGCATGAACTTCTCAAAAACTGAATTATGATTTTTAGGTGAAAATGTGGAAGAAAGGTGAATAGAAATTGAATGGCTTTCAATAGCAAACTGTTCCTCAGGCATAAAAAGCCAACATGTTTCCTTGGCTTCTTCCTGCTATTTCACACAGCTCACAAGTCTTCTATCTGCACATTTTAGAATCCCATAGATGTTCTGAAATTTCTAACCTCCATCCAGTACCTGAAAAGTACCAAAAATGGAAAAGAGCATGTACAAGGTACAGACATTAAAAATTACTCAACTCAATATCCCTATATAAATGTTCCATGAAATAATAGCCAGAAACTGCAGCTTATAAGAGGATTTTCTATTCAAAATGAAAAATTTTCCCTGTTCTGAAAGTCTTAAAGAAACATTTCCTCTTCTGTATGTCTAAGAGTTTGTTTCAAACAAATGCTAATCCATAAGAATTAAGGCTCCTGATTAATATAATCATTGCACTATAAATACATGTAATTTTATATATGCATTCAGAAGAAATTATCCTTTCCTTATAAGTATCAGACAAAATGGCATATATATGTGTTTATGTATATATGTATGTTTGTATATATGCATGTATACAAAAACATATCAACATATGCAAAGAAAGGTTTTCCTCAGAGGTTAGCTGATAATGAATTTCTGTGCTCAATTAAGACTGTCCACAACGTCTATTCAGGAGACTTGTCTATAGCCCATTATCTGTCCGAATATTCTCCTTATTGCCATCTTCATTTCTTGATTTCTCAATGTGTAGATCACAGGGTTCAAAAAAGGAGTAACAACTGCATCAAATAGGGCCAGAAACTTATCCAGGTGTGTAGAGGAAGAAGGCCATGTATAGAAAAATATGGCAGGACCAAAGAATAAAACCACAACAGTCACGTGAGCTGAAAGTGTAGACAGAGCCTTGGAGGAGCCACTTGAAGAGTGTTTCAGAACAGTAAATATGATGACAATATAGGAAATGATCAATAGGAAGAAGGTACCCACAGACATGAATCCACTATTGATTGAGACCACTAATTCCATTCTATAGGTGTCTATGCAGGCAAGTTTGATAAACTGAGGAAGGTCACAGTAGAAGCTGTCCAATATATTAGGACCACAGAAAGGTAAATTTACTATGAAAGCCAGTTGTATCACAGAGTGCACAAGGCCAACTACCAAAGCAGTAATTAAAACAAAGATGCACATCTTGGGGCTCATCATGGTCAGATAGTGGAGAGGCTTACATATGGCCACATATCTATCAAAGGCCATGGCTATGAGCAGCACCATCTCCACACCACCAATGGCATGGATGAAGAAGATTTGAATAATGCAACCTCTAAAGGAGATGGCTTTGTGCTCTTTGAATAAGTCATAAATCATCTTGGGTGAAGTGGCAGAAGAAATACCTACATCGGTGAAGGAGAGGATAGACAGAAGAAAGTACATAGGGGAATGTAAGTGAGGGTCAGAAGCCACGGTGAAAATGATGAGGCAGTTTCCCATCATGCTTGCCATGTACAACATTAAGGAGAACACAAAGAGCAGCAGCTGGATATCCCAGGAGTTGGTGAGTCCCAGGAACACAAACTCTGATGACACAGAATGATTCACTCTTTCCATTGACTTTGTCATCAGTACTACCTAGAGGGGAATCAGGAGAAGCTGTAAATTAGGATAGTTACATTAATAGACTAGAAGGAAAAATCTGAAATGTGTGAAATCCTTTTTGTACTTTAATGTCATGATCAACCTAAAGATGAACAGATATCTGAACAAGTACTGAACATGACTAATTAACAGAGAAGTGTAAATTTCAATCACACTGAAACATCACTTCACACTTCTTGAAAGTGATATTATCAAAAAGTCTAAATATAACAGATTTGATGACTACCAGTAGTATGCATAGCACCTTTCAGCACTATGAAAGAGAACCAATAAGGGTGACGTTTCCATGTGAATATTAGGTTGATTTTTCCAAGTTGAAACAGGGCTACAAACTAGTGACTGCAAAGGTCACATATTTGAGGGGATAACCTACTACTATTACTCTGTTAAACTGACATAGCATTAAGCACACTCCTAATGACTTACTGCTGTACTCGTAGATTAATGTATCTCTTAACCCTCATCAGAGATGCTGTTTTACAGTAAATGACAATTGACAAAGAGATCTACAACTAACTAAAAAGAATAAGAGATTGGAAAATTCTCAGCCTTAAAAAAGATATCTGTATCATACCCCTCCTCCTAAAGCTCAAGAATTATTGCAGAAGAGCTGGCAGAAATTTTTTAAAATCTAGAAGTGGTGAACAAGAAAACTGTTTTCCTGACACAGAAGGACAGTTGCACATATGCACTCACACTCACAGAGGTTGTGACAGCATGCACAAGACCTGCAAAAGTTCAAGCCACACAAAACCTCAACATAGAAACAAGTGGTCATGAAGTCCCATGCCTAGTTGAGGAGCTATTGGCAATTGATAGCTGCTGGGAGAAGGAAAGAAGAAAATAATAGAAAAAAAAAACAAAAGAAACAAGAAATAGAACTTGGGATCTAGCAGGATCTAGCAACATTACTTTTGGGTATATGTATATAGAGGAAATTAAAAATTATAATGAATAAGTATCTTTCAGTTTTCATTTCAATATAATTTACAGAAAACCAGTATATAAAATAGCCTGTTTGCATTAATGAAATCATAATAACACACACATACATACACACACACACACACACACACACACACACACACACCATGGAATATTTCTCAACATTTAAAAAGAGAATTCTGGGTTTTGTAATAATATTAATGAACTTGGAAGTCATTATGCTAAGAGAAACAAGGGGGGAGAGAAAAATACTCAAGGTCTCACTGAAATGTGGACCCTGAAGTCATAGTCATAGAAGCAGAGAACACAATGGTGGGCCATGCAATGAACAAGATGGATTGTGGAGATAGAATGAGAAGATATTGGTCAAAAGTTACAAACAGTGAGATGGGATCATTAGTGTGAGATTATGCATCATGCTAACTATAGTTAATAACATCATGTTTCATTCTGGAGAAAAACTAGAAGTAGAACTTCAAATTATCATGTCCCCAATAAGCATGTTATATGTTATATAAATAATGCATATGTTAACTAGCCTGATTTAATTGTTTCATTTTGTAAGTACTTATTGAAACGACACATAATATGTATATATAATATTTGTTAATTAAAATAATTTATGAAATATTATTTGCAATGCTTTTGGTCCACATCTACAGAAATGAAAATCTACACTATACCCCCTAGTATTTCTCAAGTGCTAAAGTTCTTGAAGGTATTTCTGGCTGAGTATTTGTCAGTTAAGAATTTATCTTTCACATTGCCAATCTCCATCATCTAAACAAGAATTAGGATTTTTTTTAAATAAAAAATATAATTTGAAGTTAGAATGACATGTAAATCTGGAACATATTCAAATATCTAAAACTATAAAAACTGATCAAGTTTGACATTAAATATTTAAAACCACTAGGCAAAGGCAAATTCCAAATCACAGTCAAGAGGGCAAGTCTTTCAAAGGCTTCTAGATGCAGATGCCAAGGGACAGTGTTACTAAGACTTTGCCCTGTGTTGTAGGTTTGCTTTCCTTGATTTACACCGATTTCAGGAATCTTCCTAAACTAATTTCCAGATATTTAGTCATCATGAAGGGCAAATTTAATAATTATTTCCAAATAAAGACTTGAATTAAATGGATAGACACCAACAAGTTTTGTTAGTGGTCATGTGAACAATCATTCATCCTCTCCATTTTACTCCTGTGTCCACAAGCATTGCAAGTTCATTATCTTCTTACATTTTGTATTTTTAGCTTCCAAATAGTCACAAACCTTCTTTAAACAAAAGCAAAACCAGGGTCTCTCCTTTTTAATTCAAAACACCTTTATTTTTACTTATTTGGTAAATGTAAATAATTGTATATTACTTAAAATATTTAGGTACATGCATAAAAGAAAGTTGCCCAAAAACTTAAAGAAACTCAATCCTTTTAACAATAACTTCTTTATTACTCCAATTATCTTTCTCATCCTCTATCATAACTAGAAAAATGCTGATTTGTCAAAAGTTCAATGCCTCCTTATCCTACTAACAATTCTAAAATAAAATTTATATCGATAGTAATTATGAATAAAACAAGAAACGTAATTCCAGGTCTTGGAAAATTTATATATGGTTTTGAAATTTTCCATATCTCATTTCAAAGTGAAATTACATTAAGAAGTACTTTTTCAGTGTTGATTCTTTTGATTTCCATGCCAAATTTTATTTCTGCTCGGGTGTCTATGATGTTTCCCTTGAGACGCTTGACAAGTTCCTAGAAAATCTGATTGTATTTTACAAGACAATCAATTTGTACCAATCGCTTTTGAAAGCTAATGAATAAAAATATATAATCTTTATGACTTTTTTATTTATCATTAAATTTTTGCTTATTTATCAAGAGGTAGAATTTAAACTTGTTTTTGTAATCATCAAAGAACAGAATAATTAGTTGTAATCTATGATTAATCCAAAATACTATAAAGTTATTTGTTGTTTCCAATGTTTTCATAGTTCCCTACATATAGTGTTTCTATCTCAAAAAGTCTGTTATCGTTTCCCAATATGACATTAACTATTTTTACAATGATTCTCTTGTGATGCTCAGTTCCTTTTCTTGAATGTTATCTGCCCTGGTATGGCTCCCTCATGAACTTTATGATATGACCAAGTTCACAATAATTCCAACAACAGCATTGTGTGTACAAATAAAAGCCACTCATTTATATTTACAATTCTCTACATCCATCGATTTTTACCTGCATGAAAAGAACAGCATCTTTACAAACTCAGATGTCCTATGTTTCCCTAACATAAAGTGTCTAATAATATCCTGCCATAGGAAAATATGAAACTAGTTATACATCTCTCAAGAGGCCAATGACCAAAAATTCTGCAAACATGTAGTTTAGAAGTAGCTTGTGGCTCAGGGACATTTTCTCTAGAGAACCATTTGTTTGGGCCAGTGAAACTGAAAAATTTTGAAACTCATATTATGATGCTAAGAAGAAGGAGGGAAGCAGAAATGGAATTATTGTAGCATTGCTATGCTCTTTAAAAAAATAATTTATCCTATATTGTGATGAAACTCTGACCATAAATAAATATTAATTCACAAATTAATAGTAAACAATCAGGCAACTCTAAAATGTGCACTAAATAAATAGTATAATTTGAGAGGCAGAATCTATTCATTAAACATTCATTTTAAGTAAAAGAACAATCTGTATAATTACAGGAATAGATTTACCTACAAAGTCCAATCCAGTGAATAACATGAATGGAGTTACTAAAACATCTATCAATTTTTTTAAAGGGGGGCTGGAGAAATTGCTCAATGGTAAAGAGCACTTGTTCTTGAAGATACCCCACATGGCTGTTCATAACCTTCCATAACTCCTGTTCCAGTAGATCTGACACCCTCTTCTGACCTCTATAGGCACCAGACACACATATGGTGCACAGATATATGTGTGAGCAAAACACTTGTACATATAAAATAAACGTTTTTAATTAAAATTAAGAAATTATAAAATGCTCATACATTCAAACTTCTTGAAGTCACTAACAAGAAAATTCAAACTCTATAAATACAACCACAAAATGCTGCTGGCATAAAGCTGACAGCACAGCAGCACACACATATGTGTGTGTGTGTGTGTGTGTGTGTGCATAAATACACATATATATGTATATAAATGTAAATGAATATCGACAAATGGATAGATACTTCAGTACATACTCATCATAATAAGACTTTAGAAAAATGGATCAAGACAGGAATCAAAAAAGAAATCAAGAACTTCTAAAAACTGAATGAATAGACAAGATAACCAAAAAACTGAATGAACAGACAAGATAACCAAACCTACGGGATGTAAGGCTGATCTAAAAGACAAGTTCATAGCATTAAGTGCTTACATTAAAAAATGCCCCCTAAAGCAATTGGAAGAGAGGGCTCTTCACCTTGCCTGGAAAAAACAGTAAAACTGGCCCTGGTGTTGTGAGTTTGGGTGAGCCATATTTGAGGACCTGTGACCAGAATTGGCCCCACCTCTTGCTGCAGGCTGCATTGGGTGAACTAGTCAAGGCACTGCTGGAGAGCTCACCTGGGTAGTGACCATGAAGGAAAGTTGGCAGGTTGACCAACCCAGCTACCACCCAGGCCCAGAACCAGGACTATGAGTTGGCCCACCCCAACATCCAACCCATCTATTAACTGTTGGAGCATGTGAAGGGAACGAACCTACAAATCCAAAACAGCAAGATCTCCAAGACACAGGACAACAGGATATCCAAGAGGAGCCCCAGTGACAGCCCATTATTGGTGGCATGGCAGAAGCCAGAGTCCTTGAGCCAAATCAATGGCTCATAGCAATGAACATTTACAAGTAAAGATGAATAGACTAAAGGGTAAACAGTTTGACTGAATGGGCCACACTACAGCTTCTACAGGGTTCTTCTCCTGTTTTTTAATTTTTTGTTTTTGTTTTGTTTCTTTGTTTTGTTTGATTTTTGGTTTTTCTTTTAAATTTGGGTTTGTTTGGGCAAGAATTTGCAAAGGCAGAGGACAGATGCAAGGGAAAGGGGAGATAAGCGGGATCTAAATGCATGATGTGAAATTCACAGTAAATAAACTTTTTTTTTTAATTGGAGAAATCTCACACTAGCAACTTAACTGCACACCTGAAAGCTCTAGAACAAAAAGAAGCAATCATACCCAAAAGGAGTAGATGGCAATAAATAATCTGAAATCGATAAAATAGAAACAAACAAAAATACAAAGAATCAATGAAACAAAGAGCTGGCTCTTTAGGAAAAATCAACAAGATAGACAAACTCTTATCCAAATTAACTAATAGGCAGAGAAAGAAGGTGAAAAGGAGGAAATAACAACACTAAGGAAATCTGGAGAATCTTAAAAATTTTATTCTGGAGAAAGCAAACGGGGGTGGAGGGGGTGGATGCAAGTCTTATGGAAAGATGCTTTTAAAAACCGGACTCATGAAATTGGAAAGAAAGATGATGGAACAGAGCCATGTGTGGTGAATGACAAATCTGTAGCCTTGGCTGCTGTGTCTCAGCCAGCAGGCTACAAGCACAAAAGTCATGTTGGATGAGCCATGGGGCTGCTGGCACCAAGGACAGGATGGTATGCAGTGGCTTGGAGGTCCTGCAGGAGCTCCACGTCATTACTAAATGGGGCCAGCCCTAGGCTCACCATCTGACTGGCCCCAAATATGAAACCACTAGGGTGGCAGCCCATCCTGCTGAGTAGTGGAGCATGCAGAATAGAGGTGCTGCCCAGCAGGCTACAAGCATAAAGGTCAAGCCCTGGAGCAAGCCTCCAGGAGGCAATCACCAAGAGCAGGGAGGTCTGTGGCAGCCAGAAGCTCGCCCGAGATGCCCTGCCTAGCCACAACATCACCCCCTGGACAACAGCAGGCTATCCGAGACAAGTCTCAGCAATGGTCCAGTATTTATGGTGCTTCATAAATGAGAAGCCTTAAACCAGACTAATGACTCTTTGCAATGAATATTTGCAGGCAAAGCTGTTTGGGAATGTGTGTGCATGTGTGTGTGTGTGTGTGTGTGTGTGTGTGTGTGTGTGTGTGTGTGTGCGTGTGTGTCTGTGTGTGTGTGTATCTGTATATGTATATTCTGTGTGACACATTGCAGTTTCCAGTGCCACTACAATAAATAAATAAGCAATGGAGAAGTGGGAAAGATGGAGGAATGGAACAGTGAGTGCACAGTGGAGATGCAACAGCAGTGACAGGCTTGAGAAAAGGCTGCAGAGGACAGGGAAGCCGGTCATTGCCACGTGGGACTAACAGGGAGGTACGTAACAACCTGGAGCATGTGCAAACCAAGCCCCTGAACATGCTACCCAGCCACAGTAGCAACCTGGTTCTAAACAACAGATGTCCAAGATAAAGAATGGTTCATTTTCTGGATTGGACCTCCTTGAAAGACCTCTATAGTCCATGCTTCCCCTGGAGATCATATTGGTATCTGTGGTCCACTGCCCCAGGCTGTGTTGAAGCCTGAGGTTCATGTGGATGTCCATCATCCTGCAGTGTAGGGGGAAAGGAGTGTTAATGTCTATGGTCCATGTTACCACTGAAAGCCATGCTGTGGGCTGTGCTGCCACAGAAGGCTATGTCTGGGTCCATGGTCCTACTGCGGCCAAAGACTGTTGATGTCCATGGCCCCTGTTACCACCAATGGCTATGCTGCTACCTGAAACTGAGTTGATTTCCACTGGCCATGCAACTGTCGAGGGCCAAGTTGATGTGAGGTCTGTTCTACCACCTGATACCATATAGATGTCCTTGGTCTGTGCTGTTACCGGAAACCATATGCAAGAGCATGATCTATGCTCCTGCTGACTGTAAAATGCAAAGAAGCTACTTTTGCAGTAGTATCGATGACTACAGACTCACAGTTGAGAAAGAGGGACATAGACAGCTTCCATGACAACACCTACCCTCTCTCCATTCCCCACCAAAAAAAAAGTTACAGCCTCAACAGAAATCTCTCAAAAAGAACTCTTAAAAATTGTGATAAGGACGTTGAAGTGTAGCTGTCAATAACTGACGGCTTTTGGTAGGTGTGTGGGCAGGACTCAGTTTTCTTTAAGGGGCTGGCCACTGAAAATTTGGCCATGCTCCAGTGATTATATGGGTAACACAAATTGGACTTTTTTTCTCTTCTTTTTTTTTGGGGGGGTGGGAGCAGGCAGGGAGGTCACAGAGGTGGGGGTAGCAGACCTGGGAGGATTGTCAGGTGGGTATGATTGGAGTGTATGATGTGAAATTCCTGAATAATCAATAAAAATATTATGTAATAAAAATATCTGTATTTACCAAATTGGAAAATCTAAAAGAAATGGATAATTTTCTTGATGGACACCACTTATCAATACTAAATAAAACTTAGAAGCAATGTAAAAAAAAACCTATAACACCTAGTGAAATAGAAGCAGTCATTAAAAGTCTCCCAATCAAGCCGGGCGGTGGTGGCGCACGCCTTTAATCCCAGCACTCGGGAGGCAGAGCCAGGCGGATCTCTGTGAGTTCGAGGCCAGCCTGGACTACCAAGTGAGTCCCAGGAAAGGCGCAAAGCTACACAGAGAAACCCTGTCTCGAAAAGCCAAAAAAAAAAAAAAAAAAAAAAAAAAAGTCTCCCAACCAGAAAAGGCAAGCCCAAATGGATTTAGCACAGAATTCTACCAGACGTTCAAAAAAGAGTTAATGCCAATACTCTTCAAATTATTCCATAAAATAGAAAGAGAAGGAACATTGCCCAATTCATTTACAAACAACAGTTAACCCTGATACCTAAATCACTCAAATGAATTTTTTTCTGTACAAGAGCATTTTAGTTTTGTGAGACCTCATTTGTTGATTGTTATTCTTAATGCTTACACTACAAGGCATTATTATTGTTCTAGTCCCTATATTGAAGTACTTTCTCATCCATCAGATCCAGGTTATCAGGTCTTAAGTTGAGGTCTTTTGTCCATTTGGAATTGACTTTTTTGCAGCATGAGAAATGAGAATGTAGATTCAGTTTTCTCTATGTATTAATTCAGTTTCACTAGCATCATTTGCTAAAGATTATATATATATATATATATATATATATATATATATATATATATATATATATATATATATGGTATCTGGACCTCAAAGTTTATGTCTAAGGATATGTTGCTTTGGAAAAGAGGTTCTGCTTTTGTTTCCACAGAAGATGAGAACCTGTGGATTGCTTCCAGGCTAATGTGGTTAGTCCAAGGAAGACCCCCTGAGAGGCTCAGATGATCCAACATCCAAAAACAGCTTCAAGGCAACTGGCTCAGAGAATATGGCATTACAGACTGCTCCAGTCAGGCCTTGACCATAATTCTTCACAGACCTAGAAAAAAACCATACTCAACTTCATATGGAAAAACAAAAAAAACCAGGACAGCTAAAACACTTCTGTAAAATAAAGCAACTTCTGGAGGCATCACCATTACTGACCTCAACCTCTACTATAAAGCTATAGTAATAAAAACAGCTTGGTATTGGCATAAAAACCAATATATGTACCAATGGAATTGAATTGAAGACCCTGACATTAATCCACACACCTATAAACAACTGATTTTTGACAAAAAAAAAAAGCCAAAAATGTACAATGGAAAAAAGAAAGCATCTTCAACAAATGGTGCTGGCATAACTGGATGTCAACATGTAGTAGACTGTAAATAGATCCATAGCTGTGAGGATTTGTTTCAGCTATGATGCACACCAAAACCTGTGAACACATCTCCCAACATTAAGATTAAAAAATTAAAACTGGGAGGTGGTGGCATCTGCCTTTAAGCCCAGCACTCAGGAGGCAGAGCCAGATCTTTGTGAGTTTGAGGCCAGCTTGATCTTGATCTTACAGAGCAAGATCCAGGACAGGCACCAAAACTACACAGAGAAACCCTGTCTCAAAAAAAAATTTTAAACTGGCTCAGCTATTGAGAATTAGTTGTATTTCTTAATCATTAAGCTAAGCCACAGTTTATATGGCTCCTCAATACTAGAATACTCATGTATTCTAGCTGTGTGACACTTCCTTTTTTATTTTTAATCATCAAAACTCCATTTAAACTATCATTATTATTATCAATTACAGCATAGGAAGAAATCATCTTCATAATAATCCACAGGTAAAAATGTCCAGTAGAACAGGATGTATCCATGAGATACACACACTACATTACAGACAGTGGGGATCTCCCCACACTCATTCACATCATGCCAGATACCTGAGAAAGATAGCAGCAGCAAATATGTAAAGGCACAGCAGAAGCAAAGACATTCTGGAGTCTGTGGTCTCAGGGCCTTGCCTATCCAAGACTCACCTATCAGGGACTCACCTCCTGGTGGGCTGACACCTTGAACTTCAATTGCCACCTGTTGCTTCTCTGACATGGCCGCCTGCACTCAGCCACAGTACATACCTTTAATTCAAGAGATTTCTGTTTATTGCAAACAGGATTAAATAAAGTCAACCATAGGTCAAGAGGCAGAGCTGTCGGTTGACAAGAAGTGGACAGGGAAAAACATTGAGAGTAAGAGGGAATTAGAGAGATGAATAGAGAAATGCACAAAAAGAAGGGAGGACATCTAGTTTGAGGATTAAACAAACGTTTGTTTGTTTGTTTGTTTGTTTGTTTGTTTGTTTGTTTGTTTGAGATGGCATATGAAAAATGGCCTTTCTGGAATAGCAGACAGGGAAGAAGGTAATATGGGTGCTTTCTCTGCCTCTCTGAGCTAGCAGGCTTTCACCCCAGCATCTGGCTCCCAAGTCTTTACTGATAAAATCAAACAATTGAAATTTTGATTAAAAACAACAAGTGTTCCTTCTAAACTAGATACAACTCCCAAAGATTTAAGGACTACACATTTTCAGAATGTTCCCTAAGTTTCTCTGTTTTTCAATAGTGTGCATTGTAATATATTCTTTGAATAATGCAGCAATCAATATAAGACTGCAAACATCTTACTGAGATGCTAAATATTTTTTTCTAGAGGAATCTCCATATATTCACTTGACATCTAAACTAATCTTCAATCATCAACACTGTATGAGTTTCCTTTGCTCCACATTCACAAGAATTTGTCATCTTTTGTCTTTGTGATGATAGCCACTGTATTTGATGCAAATACACTAGTAGAAAGAAAATATTTATTAAGCATTGGCTATACATTCAACATTGGATGCCACTGCTTCCTTTTCTTCATACATTGAGTTGTAGGAGAGCATGGCAGTGATCTTTGAGTTTGCCAATTGTACTTTTTCATAGAAATTATCTTGAGGCATTAAAATCTGAAGAATGATGGAAATTGTAGGAACATAGAAAACACTGTGAAGGAAAATTATAAAATGTTAAGAAAATTTTGTTAAATATATTCACAGATAGTTGTTTGAAAACTCTGTGACACAGCATTGCCTCTTCTACTTAGGAATCAGCACCAATTATTTGACTATATTTCTGATGGAAAATCTCTACAGTCTAAGGCCTGAGGCTTGGGACTTTATGGAACTGGAAGACACAAATTGCCAAAGTGAGTGATAGCTTAGTGTGTGCTGATTTCTCACTGGCTGAATCTTCATTGCTAATTCTAGAATAGGTAGTTAACTCTTGTCTAGCATCTCTGCCTCTTGGATTTCTGAGGTTCTGACTTTCTCATCAGTTACTTTAATCACTCATTCTGAGGCAAAAAAAAAAAAATATTTCTGAACATCTGTGTGAGATGCCTTTGTTCTTCATTCCTTTTGTCCTTTTTATTCCCTGGGTGACAATATAGACTCAGTGGGCCACACTAATTAGAAGTCTTTTTACTGGGGAAAAATAACATAAGTCTCTTTTGTTTGTTAAAAGGTGCTGCTCTCAGTCTGAATGTGAAGTTATCCTCCTCTCAACCAGGAGAAATTCTCCCACTTCGAGAATTACTATGTAAGTAAAACACATTGAGAACAGATGATTTGCAGTAGAGAAATATCACTCCAACCTAACTATGGATCTGCATACAACTATTGGTCATAAATTATTTGCCCTCAATTTAAGCTACAATTTAGTTATTTGCATATTTTCTTTGTGTGTTCTAGAAGAGGCAGAGAAGAGGATCAAATAAGTATGTGTAACGTTTGCTCATGCTTTTGGAGAAGAAGTTTAAAAAAGACTCCAAGATAAAATAAAAGTAGAATGCTAATCACAAAATAGCATTACAAATGAACAGTGCATAATATCTTCCTATTTTCTATTCTATATTACTTTCTTATTTTTCTTATCCTTTTAGTTTTTCATAGCAATAAATTTCTAATATACTTTTAGTTTCTGTGTTCCATATAGTCTTGATTTCTGTCACTTACTCCTAAGCATCTTTCAAAGCAATTTCTATTTTTCTCATTGGGAATTGCAGCTCTCATATGATGGAAGCTTCTTGTTATCTCTTAGTTCTTTAAAAGTGTAATTCCCATCTGAAGACAGATTCTGTTGACTAATTCAGGTAAGATTTTCATTACCTTTCTTTCCAAACAAGACTGAAATTTCCATTCTTCAGTATCAGTCATAGCTAGGGCTGGAAGTAGAGTCATCCATTGTTCTTCATATATATTGATAATCAATTACCTGCAGTGGGCCTCAGACTGACCCTGCATACAATTTTCATAAAAGAATAAGAGGCTCATGGGGCACTACACTTTATTGGCTATTGATAGATTCTAGGAAAGGAACAATCATTGTCTCCTGTTGTGTACCCACTACTGAGCCCACCAGCCTCCAACATAGACCTCCAGACTCATGCTTACACAGATGGACCTGATTAGACTAACTGGTCACAAAACAAAATGAATAGATAGAACATGAAAGAAGATTTGCCACAGGGTGTGGATAAGGTGGTAGGAAGATAGAAGATGGTGAGGGAGGGGGATGAGAGTGGTCAGTTTACATTGTGTACAAGTAATAATTTATGAGAATAAATTTAATTAATTAATGAAAAAGCACTATTTTAAGCAAGCAAAGATTTAATATTTTTAAAAGTTTTTTTTTCAATGTGGCACTGCTGCAAACCTAGGAAACCAAGATGTGTTAGTAATTTAAACACACAAAATTCCAGAACAAAGTAAGGGATCGAAGCACAAAGGCTAAAAGCACAAATTTCTTTTAGCATTCCTCCATGTCGTGGCACTAATTTCCTGTATGGAAGCTAGTGAGCACAAGTGTCTGCAGAGCTTGTTTGACTCCCCTTAGATTCTCAAGTGCCTTTGCCTCTAGTTTTCTATTCTTGGCTATACACTTCCAAACAAACTTAGGATTAAATAATGAAGTGACCCTAAATATGTAAGCATAGGAAAAGTCCTGTACCTGGTCTCTATGAGAGCTCTGTAAAACCTGCCTGTAAAACAACAGGGTGTCTCTAGTGTTCTGTATTTGAGTCATTGCTTTACAACCAGGACACCCCTTCACTTAATAATAATATTTTCTCCCTCTTGTGCCTTCCAGGGAATAGTCACCTTGTGGTCAGACTTGCACAAGTTGATGGATGGAGGAAATCACTCTGTGGTATCAGAATTTTTGTTGCTGGGCCTCACTAATTCATGGAGAATTCAGATTCTCCTTTTTCTGTTCTTCACAGTATTTTATGTAGCAAGCATGCTGGGAAATCTTCTCATTGTGCTCACAATCATCTCAGACCATCACCTGCACTCCCCCATGTACTTCCTGCTGGCAAACCTCTCCTTCTTAGACACAGGTGTGTCCAGCATTGCTACTCCAAAGATGATTTATGACCTCTTCAGGAAGCACAAAGTCATCTCCCTGAATGGGTGCATCACTCAGATGTTCTTCATTCACACTGTCGGAGGAACAGAGATGGTGCTGCTCATAGTCATGGCCTATGACCGGTACATTGCTATCTGTAAGCCCCTTCACTACCTCACCATCATGAGTCTAAGAATGTGCATTTTTCTTTTGGCTCTGGCTTGGATCATTGGTCTTATCCATTCTGTGGCCCAACTGGCTTTTGTTGTAAATTTACCCTTCTGTGGAGCTAATAAAATGGATAGCTTTTATTGTGATTTTCCTCGGTTCATCAAACTTGCATGTACAGACACATACAGACTGGAGTTCCTGGTCACTGCCAACAGTGGTTTCATCTCCATGGCCACCTTCTTCATCCTGGTTGTGTCTTACATCTTCATCCTGGTCACGGTCCGGAAACACTCCTCAGGTGCTTCCTCCAAGGCCCTCTCCACTCTCTCGGCTCACATCACTGTGGTGGTTTTCTTCTTTGGTCCTTGCATTATTGTCTATGTGTGGCCTTTCCCTACGTTACCCATAGATAAATTTTTAGCAATTTTTGATGTCATCATCACTCCTTTTATGAATCCTGTCATCTATACACTTAGAAATAAGGAGATGAAGGTTGCAATGAGGAGACTCTTTATTAGGGCTTTAAGTTTCAAAAAATTCTTTCATTTAGAGTTCAAGAGTTTCTGATTAAAATAGAGATTCTTGGAGATAAATCATTTTTATCCTGTACTAAGTGGTCTTCCCTAGAAAGATATACATGCAAGCAATATTAAATGGACTCACCACATTGTATTTACATGTTATATAGTATATAAACATATATATGTGTATATAATTTTTATGTATATGTAACAGTGATAAAAAGAAGATAAGGCCTTGAATTGGTAGGGAAGGGTTGTCAGACATGAGGGTAGTATGAGGGAGAAAGGGGAAGAGAAAAATTCTTTAATTATATTTTAATTAAATACTTTTTAAATTTAGTTCTAAAAGATAATTTTAAAAGTCCTGGAGGAGATGGGAATGGGGGGTGGGCTGGGGGGAAGGTGAGGGGGGCGGGAGGGGGGAGAACAAGGGAATCCGTGGCTGATATGTAGAACTGAATTGTATTGCAAAATAAAAATTAAAAAATAAATAAATAATAAATAAATAAATAAAAAGAACACTTGCAGCTCTTGAAAAAAAATTTAGTGTTTTAAATATCTACTGTGAAGTGCCTCCTCAAGTATTCTCCGCAGATCTAATCAGTTGAATTCTAAAAGTATTGAAAAGCAGTAATTCAGCCTAAAATGTGGTTTCTATCAGATGCTGCGTCTCTTATGACAGCAAAGGCAACTGCTGGAACTTCACACACTCAACATACTTTGCTCTATCAAATGTTGGAAACATTCTTTGACACTGGTTCTCAGAGACAGAACTCTTCCAATCTACCAGCTGCCCAGATTTACACCTTGTGGGTTGCTCAGTGTCTGTAAGGCAGCAGGAATGCACAAAATAAAGATCTTTAGCTAGAAACAGATTGGAACTAGAAAAAAAAAAAACATTCTGAGCCAGGTAACCCAGACCCAGAAAGATAAACATCATGTGTACTCACTCATAAGTGGATATTAGGTGTAAAGTAAAGGATAACCGGGCTACAATCCACAGCCCCAGAGAAGCTAGGAAACAAGGAGTGTCCAAAGAGGGAAGCGAGGATTTCCCTGGGAAGGGGAAATAGAAGCGATATCCTGGGTAAACTGGGGGGTGGGGGACCTGGGTGGAGGGTGGGAAGAGGGGGCCGGCAGAGGAGATGGGAATATGAGGGATCGGGTTGGGTGGGTTGGGGGTGGAGAGGGAGAGTAATGAAAAAGAGGCCGTGATAGCAGGAGCCATTTCGGGTTTAGGGAGAAACCAGATGCCGGGGAACTGGCCATCTACTGTAATCAGATTGGTGACTATTCTAATTGTCATCAGGGAGCCTTTATCCAGTAACTGATGACAGCAGATGCAGAGATCCACAGCCAAGAACTGGACTGAACTTTAGAAGTCTTGCTGAAGAAAGGAAGGAGCCACAGGAGTCTAGGTCATGACAGGGGAATGTCTATATAGAAAGCTAGTAGCTATAGCAAGAGCAAAATCTAAAGTAAAAGATTCTGAGGAAAAGCAAATTCCAGTTATGATTCAGTAAACAATGTTGTTGACAGCTACATGAGTAAACGATAATAAAGTTCTGGCTTCTAGTAAATTTATGATATTTTATGTGATAAACAGTCAATATTGAATTACTTCAAATGCTTTTCAAAATACTTAGTCATACATGAGGGTTTATGCCTAGTCTTACTGTGTTTTTTTTATGCTGTGTCAGTGGGTGTCTCTGGGAGATATATTGTGTCTTGTTATGCCACGTTCAGTGGATACCTCTGGGAAGTCAATTCTTTTCTGAAGGGAACATACCTTTGTGAAACAGGGTATCCAGCTTGTTGGATATCAAGTTTAAATACAGAAGAAGGTTTGTGGAAGAAGATCTTCATTGTGCTAGTGCAAAGATTGACCAGAGAATTTCTGATCTGGTGAGAAAGGAGCAATCCCAACCTTAGTTCTGAAATCAACTTCTTACACATATTGTTGCGAAAGGTAGCAATGTCCTTGACTGTTGTTATATGGAAGATTTTTACTCATGCTTTACCTTGCTTCAAGACAAACATTCATTTATTTATAATTAGAAATAAATATTTCATAATACATAATTACATACTGTTTTGTGATTAATCACTATGCTTTAACTTGTTCAATTTGTAACAATGAAAATACATCCTGTGTATCAGATATTTACATTATGATTCATAACAATAGCAAAATTACAGTTATGAAGTAGCAATGAAAATAAATTTATGGCTTGGGGTCACCACAGTATCAGGACCTGCATGACAGGGACACAGCCTTAAGAAAGTTGAGAACTACTGAGATACAGAGTAAGACTTTAACTCAAAGAAAATAAATTATCTTCCCTTTAATTAAACAACAGTTTAATCAGTTCTAGGCAAACTTGTTTCTTGTATATTATGTGAGAAGAAAGAGTAAAAGTATAAAATGAGAAGCTGTGACATTTGTTCTTGATGTTGGGGGGGCTTTTTATATAAAAGACACTGATATGGATGTTGAATGAGGGGTAGAATTTTGACCCCATGAAAATGTTACGAGGAGGAAACTACACAATAGTCTCTTGTCGTCAATACCATATTCCTACCTACTTTCTTATTCTGTTTTCCTTTTTAGTTTCCTGTGGTTGATAAATTCTAATCTACTTGTAAATTTGTCATATTGTCTTCAGAATTGTTTCAGCTAATTCATATGTTTGGTCTCTGGAAACTACAGCTCCTACATAGTCGAACCTTCTTATTTTCTTGAAAAATGTTAAAGGCTTTTGACTATGTTTTTTGGAAGTGCCTCAGGTAACTTGACACACTGGTGTGCTCTAGCGTACTACAGTCTGCAGTCTTTTTGACTTTTTGCATATACTTCTCCACCACACTAAACTAGTGACATTGAAACTCTGTTTCTCATTCTCTAGCTCTACAGAATAGAAACTCCTCCAGAGAAGGAACATTGCCTCATAGAACTCTACATCCACAAGTTTCTGTTAAGATTTAAGCAGTCAGTGAATACTTGTTTAACAAAATAAAGCTGTATAACTGCTGAAAAATCAATCCTAAGCTAATGTATAAAGAAATTATTAAAATAGTTTAAACTAGGGATATAAAAATAAAACAAATCATGATACAATTGTCCAAACATATGAATTTTAGTTTCAAAAATAGCACATTAATTCATAACACTGCCTTTACGGTTGCAAATGCTTTACAAGAGATTGTGCACAAAGCAACAGAGCAGGACAAAAACATCAGACTTCTTCCATAGGCTTCTCTAAAGCCATTGCTGTCTGTGTCCCACAAACTTGCTTTCAAACGCTTCTGCAAACCACTAGGATGTATCTAATATATTACAGTAAATAAATTTCTCATTTTAATACTGGCAAGTGATACTCTGAAAATTCATAATTCTCCATAAATCATCACAGCATGACTTGATAGCAACAATGACCATTCAGTAACATTTTAAGTTTTTAAAGTATATTCTAAATATACACAATGTATTATGGACCTATTCTCTTTTTATTTTTACGAAAATAGTTTTTTCATACAATATATTGAGATTACAATTTCCCCTCCCCCAACTACTCTCAGAACCCCCAACTTCCCCACCCATTCCAACACTATTTCCCTCCTTCATTAGAATACAGACAGGCATATGATAATGATAATAATAATATAGTAGAAATAAAAACAAAGAAATGAGCAGAAGAAAAAGAGCAAAAGAAAAAGCACAAGAAGTACCTATAGACACAGAGACACACACATTCACTCACACAGAAATCCCACAAAAAACACAAAAGCAGAAACCACACTATAGATGAAAAGGCCCTATAAGGTTTAAAAAAAACAACAGGCAAACAAAAATGCCCTGGCAAAGCATTATAAGACAAAGAACCTCCAAAAATGCCACTGAATTCATTTTGTGTTGGCCACCTACTGCCGGGCATAAGATCTTGCATTAAGAGTGGTTTCTATATCCAGTAAGACTACACCAGAGCAAATTAAATTTTCATTTGTGAGTGGTTATCATTTGCAGATAGCTTCTGGGTTAGGAATGAGTGCTTGTGTCCATTTCCCCTCTCAGCGCTGGGACCCCATCTTGCACAGACCTGTGCAGGTCCTGCGCATGCTGCCACAGTCCCTGTGAGTTCACTTATGGGTCAGTCCTGCTATATTTAGAAGGCCTTTTTTCCTTGGCATCCTATTCTCACTTTAAAACTACTTCACAAATAAAGGCAAACACCTTTTTATGGTGGCCCTTAATTCAGGGCCTCTGCCTATATTTCTTCAGACAGTGTCATGTAGAATGTACTCTTCTAGGTCTTTCTTGGGCTTTGCATTTATATTAATTTGTATTTGCCTTTATAAATGTGTATTGACTCATTTCTTTTCATAGTTTTAAGGTGTTATGAGAAACTACTCAAGGTCAAAACACACTGCTCTAATGAGTAAAACAAGACAATCATCTGAAAGAATTCTGTAATAGTTTGAGATTTATGCAAACATGAGAGGATTGTAAAAAAAAAAAAAAACTCAGAAATAGCAAGAACACTCATCCAACTACAGAGCTTCTAGGCTCATAAGTCAAATCTATAGTTCCAGAACAAGGTGAGACAATAGAAGGTGTAAATAGGAGAGCACCACAGCTATTTCTGCAGTTTATCATGGGCTTTATACATGTTCTGTTGGAGAACACATCCTGGATGGTGGTGCTTCAAATACCCCATTGTAACTGCCCTACATCAAACCATGTCACTAAATCTAAAAACTCAGTTGCTTGTCATGTGGTGCATATGTAGACTAGTGAAGTTTGTGTTACGTTTAATTTGGCATAAAATATGTACCCTGGTAAAAACAATACCTTGTGTAAGTACAAGGTGGATTGGATGAATCATTCTATGAGCCCACAAATAATTAAGTTAGCCAATATGTAGGGTTTATCTCACTCACAGTTTAAACAGTCAAGTAGAAATGGTATACAAATGGTACACAATAATGGATTACTTACAGGAACTAGATTTATCTAATGTTCAACCCACAAAGCTATCCAGAAAGGTTGTAACTTCAATATAGATGCAAAGTTAGAGGTGCTAGAATCCCACAAGGAAAATTTTTTTGCTGAACTCTAACTCAGATATACACTAAGTCAGAAAAAAGAATATGTGAACTAGGAAGGAAATAGGAAGAAAACTTGAGTAAATTTAAATATCATAATGTTAACTGGACAGCTTATATTCATGGCAATTGAGTGTGCATGCTTGCAGATTCTAAACTTTTTGAATAACACACAGACAATCTAAGGACTGGCTAGACTATATATAAGGTACAGAAAACGAAAAAATTGACTCAGATCAATTTTTAAATTCTGCATGGAGTGCTGCCAGATAATCCTGCATGTGAGAAAATTTATGTTCAGAGAGAGAGGGAATGTTTTCATTTCCCTCATAAGCCGTAAAGTGCTCTTGTATCTTCTGTATAACTAAAAGTTTACTTCAAATAAAAATTCTTCTTTGGGAATTAAGCTCCCTATTTTTATAATCTTTGATTATATATATATATATATATATATATATATATAATTGCTTCTCTGTTGCTAGAACACATTGCAAAACTCTCCCCAGCAGAAGAGAAAAATCACCCAAATATCAGTGTAGGTAAGCAAATCTGATCTGGGAAAGTGATTTTTCACTGAATTTGGTCAACAACAAACTGTGTTCAATTACAAATGTTCACACCACAATCGTTTAGGAGATCTTCCCGTATTTCAGGAGCTGTCTGCATACTCTCTTCATTGCTGTCTTCATTTCTTGATTCCTCAGTGTGTAGATCACAGGGTTCAGAAAAGGAGTACCAACAGCATCAAATATGGCCAGATACTTATCCAGGTGTGTGGAGGGGGAAGGCCATGTATAAACAAATATCAAAGGGCCGAAGAACAGGACCACAACAGAAATATGAGCAGAGAGTGTAGACAGGGCTTTGGAGGAACCACCTGAGGAATGTTTTTGAACAGTGACTATTACAACAATATAAGATATGGCCAGTATGAAGAAGGAGCCTACAGAAATGAATCCACTGTTGGCTGATACCATTAATTCTAATTGGTTGGTATCTATGCAAGCAAGTCTGATGAATCGAGGAAGGTCACAGTAAAAACTGTCCAAAATGTTTGGTCCACAGAAAGGCAAATTAACTATATAAACAAACTGAACCAGGGAATGCATAAGGCCAACCACCCACGCAGATACTAAGATGAAAATGCACATTTTGGCATTCATAATGGTCAAATAATGGAGAGGCTTACATATGGCTACATATCTGTCATAAGCCATGCCTATAAGCAGCACCACCTCCACACCACCGATGACATGGATGAAGAAGATTTGAGTGATGCAACCTCTAAAGGAGATGACTTTGCGCTTTCTGAACAGGTCATAAATCATCTTGGGACAAGTGACACATGAAACACCTAAATCAATAAAGGAGAGATTGGCCAGCAGAAAGTACATTGGAGAGTGTAAGTGAGGGTCAGAAGCCACTGTCAAAATGATGAGGGAGTTCCCCATCATGCTTGCCATATAAAACACTGAAGCAAACACAAAGAGAAGTACTTGCATCTTCCAGGAGTTGGTGAGTCCCACAAACATGAATTCTGATACCACAGAGTGATTTGTTCCTTCCATTGATGATCTTTGCGGTGCTACCTGAAGGACAGCAGAAGAAGAAACTGAAAATTACGGCAATTATATTAATAGTCCCAAAGGTTAGAACTCAAGGCTATGAAAATCGATTTTTTATTTAGCATCTATGGTGGACAGATATATGAGCAAATACTTGCATAGCTATTTATCAGGGGATGGCAAATTAAAAACACTCTGATATACCATCCCTTACTTATTAAAAGAGCTTTTATCAAAGGTTCATAAGTAAGAAGTTTTGGTTAGGTGTTAAAAAAGGAAACTTGTACAGAGTTATT